>NC_143553.1:133093214-133738571 GCF_054136105.1 Typopeltis vanoorti | reverse complement strand
TACTAGCTTTCAAAGCTAGTAAGACGGTTCCCATTTGTTAATCAGCAAATTGAAAAATTGCGACATAATGATCTATAAATGGTATATGGGCAGTCATCCAGATACAAGCAAAAGAGACATTTTTCTTAAATATCCATTTAAAATGATAATTTATATTAACATCTATTAATAGTCAAAAATCTTATCCATAAGCTCTAATAATTTGTGTAGTGTATATTTCTCTATTTATGTATGTCAGAGAATGTTTGCATTAAAAATAATATGCTTATATTTAAGTAGTATGGAGTGGAAATATGAGTAGAGTGATATTATTCTTGTTGTGGTTCAACGAGATGTTACTTAAGAGATAATATTAAATATAAGTAAAACGAATTTGTTATTTGAAAGGAAAACTGTGGCCTTGTAACAGAACAATATTAGTCTTTATCTGCAAGCGCAAAATTTTCATTATTATTTTATTTTTTAATTTTTATTTTGTTTGGTTTTCAGTGCAAATAAAGTAGAACAGAATACCAATTGACAATAACTGCCAACCAAAGATGTGCTTGCTGCAAAATATAAAGTGCGTCTATTATTATTATTATTCACTCACAAAAGATACATTAGTACCGTGGGCAGGATAAGGGCCGTTATTATATTTTTAAATGAATGTTTTTTTAATATTTTTATTTCTTTTTTACATACTCCGAAAGTCCAGTTCTAGAAACCAAACATGGAATACCTTTCAAACCATTTCAGTCTATGCTACACTTCCTACTTAGTAAATGACACACGATAAGCTCAACTTGAGCTATTAATTTAAAGCTTTGCTGGAAAGAAAAGAAAAAAAGTATAATGCGTGCATGAGACTAAGTAACTTAACGTTTAGTCGAAAAGTCATAATTATTTGTGACCTCTTCAACAGGATTTCAAGACCGTCACAGCCATTTTTACGACTGCAGTTCTAATCCTTATACAAATATTGAACTCAATATTCCAGCAATGAAGCAAAGTAATTCTCTTGAATAAATAAATAAAAAAAGTTCAACACAGTCTGATGGGAAAACTGTGTCAAAAATCACGACTTAACATTTAACAAAGTTAAGCAGTTACCGATTAGTATCTGTGTAATAGCTCATTTTGTAAAATCTGGTATTTATGAGGATTTGAATTATAAATGGTGCGACATAATGATTTCTCTTGGGAGAAATCACTGTGTCGTAATTTATTTAGGAACACGAACTCAGACATGTAGATGGAGTAGACTTTACTTGAAGATAAAATGTTGAAGGCTGAAATATTTGGCACGATGCCGCTGTCTCGGGAATAAAGAGATCGATAAGGAATTTGCTTTTGTGTGTGTGTGTGTTTTGCTCTTGAGCAGACGCGTGATAATAGAGCTACGGTCTTTGACCAACAAATACTTATTTTTCTAAAATTTCAGAAAAAAAAGTCAAGTTATTGAGGAGTTTAACAATTATTTTTTAGATGGCATGTCTCACAGTCAATGAAGTCCGGTAATACTTTTAGCCAATGGAGAACTCCACTGGCTAATAAGCAAGCTTAAATTTTACTACAAACTAACTTTGTAAACCCATACACAGCAACTAAGGCTTTACTGAAGCAATTTACCAAGTAATTAAAGCTCTGGCTATAATTTTAATTACAGCAAGGGTGAGAAGCAAAATTTCCGGATTCTATTGTCAAAATAGGTAGGCTACTTCATTTATTCGTTTATTTTTATTTAGTTATTTAATTTATTTGTTTTTTGTGAATATCTGAGATTTTAATAATTTTAAATAAAATTACGTTAAGACATAATTAAATACAAAGATTTTCACATTAAGATATATAATTAATTAATTTGCGTAAATGATCTTGAAACAAGTCATTATTTTTTTTACGTGATACCTCCAAGGACTCATCGCTAGAGGGCACTCTACTCGACTCCGCTACGCACATCTACGTCTCCCCTACTACTCGCCTCTCCAAATACACACAACGACACTACTACCATCTACCGCCTATTACCACTAACAATAGTATTTGTTGTTTGTAAATTGTGTGTGTTCTCCTGGCCGATTTGCCTATACACGGGATGAAAAACCCGGTTTCCGGAGGGAAAACCTTACTACCTCCGTACAGGGCCGCATTTATACTTTTGGAGGCCCGAGGCGCAACATCATTATGAGGCCCTCAAAAATAGGCATTTTTTTAGTGTATTGAAAATACATTTCCATAATAACTCATTTTAATAACAAAATACAACATTGGTATACATATATTTGCATTTTAAAAACGTTTAAAAATAAATCGGTTCAAATTTAAATAAAAAATTAATAAATAAAAAGCTTTTTTTCTGGCTTTGGTTTTAGCAAATATATCTATAATATCATCATAATTGATCGAGTCCATTACATCTGATTCAGTGCATAATAACGACATGTCACTTGTTTTTATTTTGGTGCAAGTTGTTTCTTAAATAATTTTTTATTCGTTTCAACACTGAAAATGAGCGTTCAGCACTTGCATTTGAAATAGGCATCATCAAAAATATTTTTTAAATTATTTGTACGTTCGGAAAAGTAGACCTTAACCCATCGTTTATAAATTTGTACATATTTTTAATTGAAGAATTTTCTTCCTTTATCATTATTAAAAATTGCTTAACTTCATCAGTAAATTTTTCTGGATCAATATCAGTCCCATAAGTTTGTAAAATTTTATCAATACTAGTCTTGTACTTGTCTTGATCTATATCTTCCTTCAAAAAAATGACAAACATATCTAATATGTCGAAATGGCTTTTTGTTCTTTCATTAATTTCTAAAATTAATTATATTACATGGGAAATTTTCTTTCCCATGTAATATAATTTCATTATTAGATTGTGAAACTTCGTCACTCGTTTTTTTCCGATTTTTAACTCTTTCCTTTTCATCTTTAAATTTTGTCTCATCTGTTAATAAATTTGCTTCTTCATTTATAGCAGCAAAACTATTTCTTAGCGATGAAAGCTTTTTTTAAAGAATTTAAATGCATTCAAATTAAGCTTGCTAATCAAGATAAAAATTGGAACTTCATGAACTGCAAAGTTCAGATATTCTCACTAAAAATAAAAATTTTGAATTTACGATAATAAAAATTATAGCAAAAATCATCATGTTTATGGAATTACAACATTTATATATTACAAGATTTATTCAACTCCCAGCTTTGATTTTTTTAAGTTGCAGTAATAACCATAATAATTCCAGCTTTAGTTGAAACATAGAGGCAATAAATAGTAACGATAATTTGCTATGCTTCCACTTTTTTACTCGACATTTTACCCTAAAATGACTAGAATCTTGATGCACAAAAAATGAACTGAAAAAAATCAATTTAATTTATTAATAATAATAAACTTGAAATTCAAATGCTCTATTTATGTGATATAGAAACTGCTCTTACCCAACTAATTAATACAAATAGCAGCAGCACACAAAAAATCCTCTGTTGTCTCTGAAACTTGTTTCAAAATGATCGCAAAAGCTTTCTTTAACTCAAAAACGTATTTACTCTGTTTACAATTTCCACTTATTAAACTTCTAGTATACTTGCAAAGAGGTTAGCTAACTCTCTAAGATACTTTTACAAACTGTATATCAACTTCAAATATGCCAATAGTATATCTTAATGACACTTCTTGTTACTGTTAATCTAAATCTTAATTGTCCAACTAAAACACATTATATGAGGAATTGTACAAAGGTATATAACTTACAAAAGCCCTGTATCGCACATTCAGTCAAAGGTCTTTCACAAAAAGTTCTAAGGCAATTCTCTCATCTCAGATCTTGAGCTTCCTTCAGGAAATCTGGCTTCAAAAATATCTCATCGGGAAAACTGAGGACTATGAACTGTGCCGTACAGTACTCATATACAGCTCCGGCAAAAAATTATTCTCCCATGGCGAACAGAAAAACTTCCGAGCAAAGGCGCTTCGGGTAATTTGTCTCGCCTTTTCTCCTCTGCTTGGGCTTGCCAAAAATGACGACTACCTCCTTTTTCTGCTGCCTCCACTAACTCGAATTGCCGCCAACTGTCAACCGGGATTCCTCTCTGGCCTGGAAGCTTTTCTCCGGCGATTGGAACATCTCCTTTTGGCAACTCGAAGCCTTCTCTTAAGACTGGAACCAGGAAGCTCCTCTCTGGCAATGTCAGGAAACGGGAAGCCCCTCTCTCTCTCTCTCTCTCTCTCTCTATAGCGACTTCTGGATCCGGGAAGCCCTATATGCTTGGCTCTGTCCCCTTTTATTATGCCTTCTCTGAGACCTCGCACGAAGTTTGTAACTCCCGATGAATTCGGCATGATTCTTTCATCTTAAGTTTCAAGTTCGGCCTGCTCTTTGTTCTCTTCTGTGCCTTCTTTTGATTGTAAGTTGTCGATCATCGGAAAGTTGTTTGAACCTTTTTGACTGACTTTGGAGGTGTTTACGTACAGAAACCTTTCTCATACACACAAAATTTAATAAACAACCTTTCTAATGCTGCCATTTTTAACACTCTAACATATTCTTATTAAAGAAGTATGTACAGTTAATTTCCAAAGGGCTATTTACAAAAATATCTAATACAAAATATACAGAGACAAATAAGGTTATTTTTTACAACATTCACATGGGACTTGACCTAAGTAAAAAATCGATGCAACGTGCTTTGGAATATTTAAGCTACAATCGAGTTTTTACAATATTGATAAGAACAATAGTCTAAAAGTCCAGGTAGTCCAGTGAAAACCATCTGTGACAAAATGAAACTAGTTTGTTTATTTAAAAACTTAAAAATACAAATTTATTAAGTATATCTTTATAGAGTTCATAATTAAAAGGACTCTAATAATAATAATAATAATAATAATAATAGTTTCTACAGATGTGGCTCATCTTGTTTTGGTATTATCAAAATTATCAAGTTATTCTGAAGCATTATGAATTTTGCTATTTTATTATTATGTCGCTAATATTTCTTCAAATGCGGCACTTTTTACAACAAAACCGGCTAAGTTATGTTGAATATATCTGTTCGCAAATATACTCAAAATCCCTTTGACCTAATAAAAAGTCAGAATCTGTTAAAATGCAATTACCCCCCCCCCCCACGCCGTTAACGGATTATTGTAGTTATGTGCACTGTATTTCTTGGATTGACCCTTTTTTGTGTGCACAATTTACTTATTGTGTCTCTTCCCAAATAAAAACGAATATCACATGTGCTAAAATAAATAATCAAAATGTTTGTTTGGATTGGAAATATTATGTCAAATATTTATATTTTTTAAGTAACATTCATTGAAATAAATATGACATTTTGCTTCCTTTTCTTGAAAAGGAAGATTATATGTGTCGCACATTTCAATTTTAGGAACGATATTTTATATTTTATTAAATGGTGTTAAACTGCATTACTCGGGTTTCCGATTGTGAGTCTTTTTAATTTATATCCAATAGTATTTTATCAGAGATTCCACGCCTTTGTCTTTTGCTTAAAACTGCAACAGTACAATTACTTTGGAACAATAACGAATTCAAACAAAAAGAAAGTGTGCACATGTTATCTAGCAGTATTTGTGTGCGTGCGTGTGTGTGAGTGATAATTTTGGGAGGGGGGGAGTTAGCCATTAAAGGCGAATTAATTCTGTTATGAAAATTTTGGAAATAAAATCGCATTTTGACGCATGCACCTGCACATGTTTCAAAAGATAAACTGTAGGGAAAATATCGCTACTTCAAAACTGCCGCATAATATCGAAATTAGTCGAAAATATGTACATAACAGTTGACTCCATAACTGCCGTTTATTTTGATTTGTAGTGAGTGATTAGGGGGAAACCAAGAAAGTTGAAATGCAAAAACCTACAGATTACGTTATAAAAATTATACATTACATGATATGATTCAAGATTTACGTATGATAACTAACCTTCGAACTAAGATTATGAATAAAATAGGAAACTTAATTTGGAACAGATGGAGTCTGTATTCATTTGTAGATTCGGATTTTCATGAATTTATAAAATAATTGTTTGACAAAAATAATTATCTTCAATCAAGTTCTTGGAGAATTTTAAAATGTATTGGCGATTAAAATAATTAGCAAAAATATTGATAATGACATTGATCTTCCAAAGTGATACAATATGAAGTGAAGAAAGTATGAAAGGATTTCTTATTTTACGCTGGCATTAAAAACTATAATTATACGATAAAAACAAGCAGCAAAATGAATATAACTCATAGATATTTAGTCTGATATAACTTAGATTCCGGTTACCGAGCAAAGGGCAAGCAACTGCATTTCTTGCTGTAGGCCACAGAACGTAGCTACTACGTACTCCAGGTAATGTAGTTAAGTGTTCTTTTCAGCGTGATGGACATGACGGTCAAACTACACTTCTTATCCATGTTCTTTCAGCAGGTAGACAGAATATTATCAAGGTTTGCTGGACGTGTATATACGTCCAGCAAAGAAATGGTACGCTTACATACATGAAGGAAGCCTTACAAATTTTTCAGCGGACTCTAGTTTTTATATTATGAATTTAATATTTAAAAATAAGTATTTTATTTTGCAACTATAACTACGTTGTTTTTTTATTGTTCTTTGTGAGGAGTAAATTTTTAAAATGAGGTCCCCTAGAGAGTGAGGCCCCCCATCTTGCGCCTCATGTGCCTAATGGTAAATGCGGCCCTGCCTCCGTATGAGATCGGTTAACTTGCCTTCAATTAAAAAAAATGCCACATAAAGATTCTTCTCGTCACGACGAGAATCGAACGCGTCTTTTCTAATCGAACAGCGCAATGTTCTTCCAATATTTATTAATCCAAAGCATCGTACATAGCATGCTTTTCAAACGAAACGTTTTACATTGATATTTCATTTTCATGTACAACACTATAACATGCTCAGAGGATATTTCCGCCTCAAGTCCTTTACAATACTTTGAGCAGTCATTTCTCTTTATACAGCATAAGTTACATATCGATTTGATACAATGCTATTACTTATCTTTAGAAGTAAGTTGCTATTTACATATATATATGCGCGATGTTTGTTTCCATGTACAATTGTTTTATATTGACATTTCGTTTTCATGTACAATATTATGACAAGCTCAGAATCTATTTCCACCTAAAGTCCTTTTCATTTCTTTGAGCAGTCATTTTTTGTCATATAGCATCCAACTGAGCTACGGAGGAGCTTAAAGAGTCATTAAGAAGTAAAAGATAATATCAAGTCATTGAGGAGCTGTGTTTGCTTTTTATTTTATATCTTTTTAAATTAACTGTATTCTTTCCCCTTTTGACATTCTGGATATGTTTCTATTTATCCTTTTGTAAATTTATATGCTGTTCCTTATATTCAGTTATGAGGAATTTCATGTCGAAGTCTCCATTTATTATTTTATTTTATCGCATCGTGGTTTTATTAATCAGTAGCATTCCATTTTTTTCTGAAAATTAATTCACGTGCGTTTCAATCAATTTGATTTTATCGGTAGAAACAGCTTGGAAGAGGTAGAGGAGATGAGAGATCTGGGAGTGCTTGTGGACAAGGACCTAAAATTTCGGGGACAGCATAGCAGTAATAGGAACGATACAGAGGGCATTGACTTGTAGAAGTAAGGAATGTTCTGGTTCCCTTGTATAAGGCTTTGATCAGCAACATGTGGATTAATGTGCAAAAATTTGTTTTTAATTTTATATATTTTCTTGAATTTAGGTGGATGGGGGGGGGAGTACACTTTACATGCGGCGTACTTTACAACGGTCCAGAGCACTCAGCTACGGAGGATCATTTCTGGAAAAGCTATATTTTTGGGAGTAAATTAATACCCTACATTTTTGCATTCTGAGTGCGTTTCTAAATTTAACAGCGATGCTTATTAAATAGTAAACAGAATATCCATATAAAATCAGTTGGCTGTTAAACTTAATCATTTATTTACTAATTTTTTCCTTCTTTTTTTAACAAAGGAGATGTCAAATTCAGACTGATCGCGAACAACACTCCTTGTTTGATAAGATGAATATGTCACCGAAAAATGTGCGGCCCATTTGTTCATTTCATTTAACTATATATACGATTACAATTAGCAAAAATTAACATGAACAAAATTAATGATAAAGAGTGATAGTTTCCAAATTATTATTATGTTATAATTTTGAAAATACCTCTTCGCGCGTGCACGCGCACACACACACTTTTATCTATTTTTTGTATAATCCAGAAATCCTATATATACCATGTGAAGATCTTGCAGACTGTACCTACATCTTGACTCAGTGGATTACAAGTGCAAGTTGATTATAAATAATAATAAGAAGAAATACCTCTAAAACGAGGTTCACATAGAGAAGCGTGTGTGCTCGCTCCCAGAATGCCAAAATGTCAAACTAACACTGCCTAAGTGCATAGAATAGTAGGACTATCTGCTTCAGTATCTTTTAAATACCATATTATTGATATAAAAAATACATACACACAGAAGACTTAAGATTAAGTCTTTTGACTTAAGTTATTTTCATTAAGGAAACAATGAAACGCAGTAAGTTACATGAAACAAACAAACAAACAAACAAACAAAAAAAAAATATATATATATATAAAAAAATATATGAAAAAATTAAAATATTTTCAAAGGAAATGTTTTTGCATAGTACAGTATTGTCGATTTCTTTTTTTCAATAACATCTCACTATTTGTGAAGAACTATTACAAGAAAATCCAACTTCTTTCTTTTTGGGTATTAGGCATAATTCTTTGTCTGTTCATAAGTAACTTGGTTTTATAAAACTAATTTTGGTCATAATGAGACAATTAATCCAATCTCTATTGTTTTGTATCTCTCTCTCTCTCTCTCTCTCTCTCACTGCGTGTATTCTCCCGTCTTTTATCTGTTCTGTAGAATGAAAAACTGCCATCTCCGCATGAAACTAACTCCTCTTCAGCTGTCGTAAAGCTCTTATACAGAGGCGCGTCACAAAGAAATATTAAGAGAATATTAATAGCAAGTTCACCATTGATAGACCATAATCTACTTTAGGTAGATCTCATTACCAATTCTTACATGAGAATAAATGCACTTCCTCTCTTTCTTTTTCTTTCTTTGTGTGTGTGTGTGTGTGTGTTCTGAAACGTAAATGCTGCCTTAATAATGGCATACAAAGAGGAACGTATTTAATGATGTATACTTCACTCCACTCCACTCCATCTACGGCCTTCACTAAGCTGTCTGCAAAGCTTACGAAAGACCCAAATTCCAGTATATCTTCCAATGGTTGTATAGATCTAGGTTGGTCTACACGATAGACAGGTAATTATTTTTATCTGATTGTAGTACTGCGACTCCCAAGTCAACTTTATAAATAATGTAGACATTATAAATATAGCATGAAGTCAATTTAAACGTAATAATACTTCGAAGCCTAGTTGGATTCAACCAGATTGTTCTGTTTGCAGACCTGACAGCATGATATATAAATTATTAATGGAAACCGGCCATGTAATCGTTTTCTAAAAATCGATTATTTTCTTTTTTCTTTTCCCATTAGTAGCTTTAGCCTGAACAACGTGGGAGTGTTCTTAAGTAAACAGAAGATATTTTTGACATCGTAAAGGTTGACATGGATCACATTGTCAGGCGGCCTGGTTTTTAATAATTTGCTCCCGTCTTCCACAAGATTACTATGAACGTCTGCATATTCTGGTTTTAATGAAAATAAGTTATAAATAAATAAATATAAATAAATAAGAAAATGAACATAATGCATAATTAATTATGATTTTAGAGCCTCCATAGCTCCTAAGTCGGTATAGACGAAGCCCTTTGGTCGGAAAGACCTGGGTTCGATTCCCATCTATGACGTGAGAAACCTTTATCTAGTCTCTTTCGACTAAAGGTAAGTTAGCCGGTTTCATATAGAGGTAGAGGGTTTTTTCCACACGGAAACTCGGGTTTTTCGTCCCTCATAACAGGCAAACTGGCCCCGTGAACACATACTGACCTACAGTAATAAAAAATATATATGCTTAATCCCTCATCAGGAGGGCTCAATTTGTTCCCTCCCCAAAAGGAACGGGGGAAAGGGGGAATAGAATAATATTATTATAATTATGATTTTAACGATATTTAAAATATATCGTAGAGGATGTCAAACTAATAAACTATAAGTTAATTCTGATAACTATATTTTAAGGGTTTTTTTTTGTTATTTATCAGTACTATTTAAAAATTTCCTAAGTATTCCTGGTAAAAATAAATAGAAATGCAAAATTATATATAAAAATTACTTAAAATAGAAAAAATCCTCAGCTCACCCATGGCTGTAATATAGGTTTACAACCATTCGTGGGTGAAAGTTACATAAAAAACACGTAACTCTCATCATAATCATTAGACTTTCATGGAGTCAAAGACTCATGTGAAACTGGTACTATGCCGTCGGCAGAAAAATAATCTCAAGCTCGAGTCATAGACTACAGGAATTTTTATAGTCCTCTTTTTAGCTGATTCCCGGGTTAATCGATCTCTGGCGTAAAAGTTTTTTATTCTTGCTCTGAAGAAATTCAGATTTCTCAACCACAGAATACGCAATTTACATGCAATGATCCTAGTTAGAATGGGGAACACAAGATGGGGAAATTGTATTGTCACTTCCATCTATAACACTGATAAAACTCAATCATGTGATGACTGCTCGGGGATGTTAAATGATAAATTTATATTTATCATTCGATCAATATTTTGTATATACCTTAATTGATTAATTATTGATGTATATTCATTTATTGATTAGTTTATTGATTTACTGATTCAATCTCAACATCAGCTATTTTAGAAGCCCTTAAAATTCAAGGAATTGAAAAAAAAAAACTTACATTGATATACATAGTCATTGATTGATTATATATATATATATATATATATTTTTTTTTTTTTTTCTTTTAGGAAACTCTGCAGAAGTTCAACAAAAGATCACTGAATTGAATGCAGAAGTAAAAAAGAAAGGATTAAATATAAACAAGGACAAAACAAAATTCCAAAAAGCCAGTACAAATGGAGCACTAAGAAAATGATATAGTAACCTCCTATGTTTACCTAGGGCAAAAGATCACACTAGAGGGTAACTGTAAAGAAGAAATTATACGTAAAATTCCAACTTGGTTGGATAGCCTTTGGAAAACACTGTGTACTACTTCAAGGAAACATCCCAATCTGCTTTAAAAATATTCGATAGTTGTATATGGTGGATCATGGACTTTGACTAAAAAATTGACCAACAAGTTGAGGATTACCCAGAGAAAAATGGAAAGATCATTACTCTGTATTACCATTCTAGATAGAATAGACTGTTTGGGTCCGAGCTAAGACTAGGTTGAGAGACATCACAGCCATTAAAAGATCCAAATGGCACTGTGGCAGGTCATATTGTAAGAAGTAACACTCAAAAATGGATAAAGTCGATATCAGAAGGGTATCCTAGAGATGGAAAGAGAGCTACATGAAGACCAAAGAGACGGTGGGAGGATGAGAATAAACAGATGCAGGAATTAAGTGGCATAAATGGATGACTTTGGGGGCCCTCGTCCAGCAGTGGGCAGAAAATGGCTGATGATGACTGATCAGTTTTTATTTTGGACATATACTTATTATGAAATCATTAATTTATATGTATTATATATTCTTATAATTTAATTAGGGGGACTCCTCCCCCCCCTGGCGCCCAGTCCCCCGAGTTCCTGGCTGGTAAGCCGGTTCTCCTTCAATCCTGATGACTCGAGACATGAGACAACAATGTGACTACAATGTGTTTGTCTCATGAAGGCAAACACATTGTTGGACGTTTCAAAACAATGAAGAGACAAAAAAAAGTAACATAAAAATGTTTCAAATTTCGGCTTATCTTTTTATACATATAGAATAAATAACAATTTTTCGCCTTTGAAGCGTATCACGTTTTACTAGTTTAGCGACATCTTTGTTTTCCAGTCCGAACTATATAAATTGTCAATTCTGGTCAATTCTCAATTTATATAAATTGAGAATTGACGTCCAGTATATCTTCTAATTCAAAATATTCTAATTTCTTGAGCATATAAGTTAAGTTATGCTCTACAATCTACACTGTAGCAAGAAGAACATGACAGAAAAATGTAAGTGTAAATGTTAAATTAAGAAAAAAAAAATGTAACATGAAACCCGGAACAACTTAATGCGTCATTTTAAAGATGCTTCTCGTTTGTAGGCATTTTTTTTTTTTTTGTATTTTGATTTTTTTCCTCCCATATCCGTCATTAGACGACAAGTCGAGTTTTAAGTGTTGGACAATTGTTCTGCTCATGCATGCGTTTGAAAACGTTATTCAGATGGCATGTAAATGAGTCACGAAAGCATGCCTTTGCAATCGGAAACACTTTGACCAGTCACGATATTCTAAAAGTGGAACTTCGATTTCAAACCACAAAAATTATTCCAAAGGGTAAGTCACAGTAAAGGTAGATTGAAGGCAGCTATTCAGACCAAGTGATTATTATACGGAAATAGCTGACAGCAACAATCAGAAGTATGTTACAGTGCAGTCATTTAGGTATGGTTTGCACGAACTGTTCGCTGAAGTATGTATATTAACCGTTTGATTAAAAAAAAAAAAAAGATGATAATTTTTGAATAGTTTCCAACAATATTTTCTTTTTTCAATTCCTAGCTCAACTCATTATATTATCCAAATAAAGTTTAGACGTGAATCAAAATTAAATATATTCACTATGTGTAATTAACCTACTTCTTTAAGTACTTTAGACTCAAAATTTTTATTAACTGGATTAGTATAAATATTGTATTAGTGCGCCGCCTAATAGCTGTATCAAAACATGACGTATTCGGCACTCTCAGTCAGATTTAACTAAGTATTATTCCTAGTTTCCGAATTGCAATGACTTTGGGGGAAAAGAGGGCGAGACAGTCTTTCCTGTTCCCTACAATCTATTATGAAAGCATTTTCACTAGGAGAGATAACAACAAAACTATTTCACGCATGAGCAGCGTGGTGTTAAAATTGTACACAAGTCAACGCTTACAGATGTGTTAAGGTTAGGTTAATTTATTTAAAAGAGCAAAAAATGTTACAGGTAATTAAATATCTGCCCTTAGATAAGCACTGAAAATTAATGGCTGCTTCATGGGAATGAGTTGAACAGTGGGAATGAAAATGAATGCTTCGAATACTGCATGCAAATAAAACTGAAGGAAAGCAGTAAAATATATGGAGAATGCAGACGAAAGCTATTTAGTGTCATGTGACTTTTATTGCTTTTTTTGTGTAGTTCATTTATGTAAATGAACTACACAAATTCGAATTTATTAATTATGTAAAACGCATAATCCTACAGTAAATAAAAATAATCTAGGTGTAAATAATTATAAACAAAAAGCCTAAATTTAAATAGTTAGGTAATGCTTAACTATTTTGTAAAATCATCCATACACAAATGAAGTCAACAGCTTAATTATAAAAACGATTTCATACAGTGGTAAAGACAACTACCGATAACGTGTGTATCACCCTCCCTTCTCAAAAAAAAAACAAAAAACTACGACGTTTCAAGTTATGTAAAGCAGAGAAGATGAGTAATTAATGGGTAATCCATAAAGTTCCAACAAGAGGATTACATAATTAATCCCGCGATCCCTGTGCGACTTCCGTAAAGAATTGCGAGAATGATGCACCATTTGCATTATTATCACTGGGTGTGAAAGATATGGGCCCAAATCACGTCTAAAAAGCAAGGAACCTTTATAAGAACTTAAGTCAATGTGAGGTAGTCAATCTTATGCGCAGGTGAAGTATTTCCTTCCTCAAAAACAGACAAACCAGCCAGTGAACACGTGCAATTAAACATAATATATATACTGACGTCATCGGCCAGCATGTGAAGTCCGACCTTCTCATCATCATATACATATCATAGTGAATGGAGATTGTGTAAACTTGACTCGATGTACTTGAAAACTGATTCATACGCCCATGTTAGTAATGGTGACGATGTCGTTCAATCGCTCCATAGCAGATCTCTTAATCGACACTATGATGCCCACCACTGTCTGTCTATACACTTCCTAACACTATATAAATCTCAAACTTGCCTAACCTTCAAATACTGTTATTTTTGCAGTGATGCAAAAAAAAAAAAAAAAAAAAAAAAATGAAGATTGCTTAATGCTATCCACAAAAGGATTATCTGCTTAATAAATTATAAATTCTTTCATATACACCCTCCAATGATTCTCATAGATCAGGGGTGTTCAACCCATCGATCGCGGAGCGATTTTTGGTCGATCTCTTATGTATTCCTCCTTACTTACAAATTTAATTAAAACTGAAAACATAATATTTTATTTATCATTATTTTGTATTATTTTTAATTCGCTTTAAGTGTATTGCTATTGTTTATTTATTTTCCCTTAAAATTGTCAAATCAGTAATTTCCTTATAAGTCCGGGTAAATTAATTAATTTGGATCAGTGGAAGTCAAACAGCGAGCCGAGTGAATACGATTATAAGCAAAGCGTAAAAACTCGATTGTAGCTTAAATATTAAATATTCCAAAGCACATTACATCGATTTTTTACTTAGGTTAAGTCCCATGTGAATATTGTAAAAAAATAAACTTTGTTTGTCTAGGTATAGTTTGTATTAGATGTTTTTTGTAAATAACTCTTTTGAAGCTAACTGTATAGACTGCTTTAATAAGAATATGTTACAGTGTTAAAAACAAAGGCAATGTTTTTGTCGCCGAAGCTGTACATGGCGGCATTAGAAAGATTGTTATTGAAACTTGTATGCATGAGAAAGGCTTGTAAGCTCTAAGTGTAAGCATCTCTGAAATCAGTCAGAAAGAGTTCAAAACAACTTTCCGATGGCCGACAACTTACAATCAAAAGAAAGCGGAGGAGAACAAAAGGCGTGCGAACTTGAAACTTAAGATGAAAGACTCGTACCGATTCTTTGGGGGTTGCCAAACTTCATGTGAGGTCTCAGAGGAGGCCTAATAAAAAGGGACTGAAGCAAGCAGAAGGGGGTCCGGTTCCAGAATTGCTGTCAGAGAGGAGGCCGCCCGATCCAGAGTCGCCGTCAGAGAGACTGCCCGGATCCACGTTGCTTGAGAGAGGAGTTTCCCGCTTTCAGAAAGGAGCTTCTCGGTTCGAGACGTCGCTAGAGAGAGACTACTTCTAGGCCGCAGACAAGGTTTCAAATTGCCGAAAGGAAGAATTCCAATTGCCGGAGAAAAGTTTCCAGGCCAGGTTAATATCAGACATTCACCAGTGTGTTGCGTTTTCATTAAAATTTGATGAATCAAACGACTTCACTGATATTGCTCAGTTAATGGTATTTCAAGATTATTCAAGTAAAGAAGAACCTTTGAAAATTATACCATTATTGGGAAGGACTAGGGGAGAAGACATTTTTTCGGCATTTGATGAATTTGTGAAACAACACAAACTTCCGCTTTTTAAACTTGTGTGTATTTGTTTGGTGCTCCTGCAATGATAGGTAATAAATCAGGCTTCATTTCATTAATGAAACGTAAAAACGATGACAAATATCCAGATTTTTTAACGTACCACTGTATTATTCACCAACAAGTACTGTAGGAAAAGATTAAACACAAAAGATGTTTTGGATATTATATTTAAAATTGTAAATTCTGTTCAAGGAAAAGCCCTGCAACGGCGGTTATTTCAATTACAGGCAGATGATGATAGGGAACTTCTGTTGTACAATAATGTTCGCTGGCTCAGCAGAAGTCAATTTTTTGAAAGATTTCTTGTATTAATTAACGATATAAAATTTTTTCTTAATTAAAAAGGAGATATTTATCCACAATTGAGTGATAAAAAATGGTTGTTACACTTATCATTTTTAGTAGATTTCTGTATACAATAAGCAATTTAAATTTAGAATTACAAGGTAGAGATAAAAATTTAATTGACATGTTAAGTTCAATAAAATCTTTCCAACAATACTTACTTTTATTAAAGAAAAATATAAATGACCGCGAATTTAGACATCTCCCATGTTTATTAAAATTTTTTGAACAAAATCAAGAAATGCTTCGCTATGATTTAAAAGAATTTATTCGTGAAATAGAATTAGTTGAGGAAGAAATAAATTCAAGATTGAAAGATTTTAATAAAACTGAAATGATTGTATCTTTTATTAATAATCCATTTCGGGAAAACTTGAACATCACAGAAATTTCAAATAAAATTAGTGAGCTGTTTGATATAAACCAAGCTGAAGTAGAACTTGAGATAATAAACATTCAGAATAGTTTACATTTAAAATCAATAAACAATGAAGTCATTTCGAAGTATGCACATGAAAAATTCCCAATATTAACTGATATTTCGCGAAAAATTCTGTCGTGTTTTGGATCGATATACTTGTCAGAATCCGCTTTTTCAAATATGACCGTCATAAAAAATCAATTAAGAAACCAAATTACAAATGATCATTTGGATGATTGTCTGCGATTGGCCACTTCTTCATATCAACTTGACTATGAAAATATTGCGAGGTCCAAACAATGCCAAATTTCACATTAACTTTTTTTTAATCAATCAGCATATCCTGTAACTTGTGAGTTTGTAATCAATCTGTTGTTTTTTCTAACTTTGATTTTCCAAAATAGAGAAATAAATATTTTATTCCAATATATTTTTTTGTTGTATTAAAATATTTGTTATATTAAAATAAAAGTGATAAATAAAATTTTAAATACACAAATAAAGTTTTTAGTTGTGTATTTTTTTTAGTTGTTTATTTGTGCATAATCAGATATCAGGTTGAGGGAACGTGACCTACATAAGAGAGTAAATCGCCGAATAACTTTTTATAGAAAAGTAGCTCGCGTAGTAAAAAAAGGTTGAACACCACTGTCATAGATGATTCGTTTCTACACTGTCTTTTCCATAAGTATTTTTGATGGGCACTTCTCCACCTAACTAACTCCGCTACTATTCATTCTTTCACCTTCCCGTAAACATGAAAAAGTCAAGCTGCTATTTCAATCCATCCACAGTTCAGCCTCAAGTTACGTTTCATCTACCTGTTTTTTGAAACAGCTTTCCCCAATAAGTTTTTTCCAAGGACCACAACGGATTTCCAGCTGTTTAAGAAACGCATTCACATATTCTTTCATTCTTCCTAATCACTTGCCCATGTACGATATTGTTCTAAGTTCTGTAACGTCTTGTGTGTGTGTGGAGCTATATATATATATATATATATATATATCAAAGGGGAAGCAGTCATAAACATCACTCAACTTTGCTCTGCTTCCATGAAACTGTAAAATTTTACCAATTTTTAATAACATTTTTAGAGTGTAACGTTCTAATATGTATTTCGAAATACAGTTTCTCCTCGTGATTTATTCACTCTTCGTTGAAATAGTCAACTTTGTTAGTTATTTACATGTGACGTCATTTTGTGTCACATGTGAATAACTCCCGTACCGCATTGGGTTTTGGGAGAGAGGCCTTCTGCTAGAAGAAGTGGTAAGGTCGAAGATGCCCTTTTCTCCAAGAGTTAGTAGGACAATAGCTAACCACTCGGCCAACCAGGACGGCAATAGCCGACTAGATTATAAATAAAATAAACTTTTTCTACCGACCTTTTATTCCCCAGAGGAGTAGATGGAGCTTGTTTAGCGCTAACTATTTTATTATTATTTTTATTATTATTCTGAAAGTCAATCGGGAGCAGTTTCCATATTAATTACCCATGGGTTCCATTCTTGGCTATGATTTTGAATATTTCGAAGAGAGTGCACCCAAACACCTGTCCCACTCTCGCAAGTTATTTTCAATCCTGATGGATATTACTATCTGAAATATAGCGTGCGTTCTAGTCGATTTTTTCTGAGTTGTAGTATAAAAAAAACTATTTTCTAGAAGAAAAATTAGTTGCCACTGCCAAAGATTGACTAACTTACAAATCAGCTGAAAAAAAAATCCTCTAGTCTAAGACTAGAATCGAATATAAGAGCCTTTCTTCTGCTGGTCTTGCATTATGAACGATAAACATTGTCACATTGGCTATGTAGGCACTTTCTTAGATTAATGATGTATAATGTATTTTTGACATTATTCTAGGTTTACTTTTTGAGCTGGACAATATGCATCTCAACCGAAATTAAGCTCATTGTGACCCCATAAAGTGGTGTGCCCATAACCTACTTTACTGGCACGCCAGTATAGATAGTGTTCTTCCAATATGACCCAGTTTGCCCATTTTCTTAAAACACTTTATCAGTATAAACACAGAAAGAAAAAAAAGGCCATCACGAAACAAATAGACGGCAAAGTAAACTATTTTGATGAATATTCAGATATTGCCCATAACAATATTAGAGGTAGTTCAGAAATACTAATTACAAAAAAGTGGGATATGAGTTTAGTACACGAAGAACTTAGTTTACTGCAGTTTACGATACTCTTAATGCCAAATACCTGAAATGGCTAACCACAATTCATTCATTCATTCATTCATTCTCTTCATATTTCTAATTTTGGAGAGATATAGTGTTTCTCTCTAGTGAGCAGCGGTTTAGAAGAAATTCAAGAGGTGAACTTTAGTAAATAAACAAGGAACTCACCCTGAACACTACTAAATAATGATTGGAAAAGGATCACCTCTTTGGTTCCCTCTCAAAAACCAGTAGATAGAGAGACCCCCTCCCCCACACGCGCGCACAGTGATTTTATTTGTGAGAAGACTTCTGCATCAGGGTCTGGATCTCATCGACACAAATGCAGTTAAACTGATGTTCTAATAATGATTCGGAAAGAAATAATTAGACTTCAATATTATTTAAAATTCATTTGAAATTAATTCTCTGGAGTCCTCAAATGAATATGAACATACAACATCATAATTATTGACATTTTCGTTATACACTGGCATCCGAAACCTAAGGAACGAACACTGTTTCTGAAGATTACAATCGAAAATTTAGACAAATCAACTTGTGGCAATTTGCATAACTGACGATTTCGAGTAGAAAGTAGACACACATTCAAATTTTCGAATTGCGCGCAAAGGGATCACGTGGTAGCACTCGACAAGATAAAAGGGAATTCTCTTAAAACATAATTCGCTTAGTGCAGCCCTTTGCTGGCAGAGCAAAGGAACTGCGCTAAGCGAAGTATGTTTGAAGGAAGCGCTTTTCGTGAAGGAATAAAGATGCGAACTTGGATGAATTGTAATGTCTCATAGACATCATCTAGATGATTTCACTCGGGAAAGAATTATTGGAAAGCTCGAAGAAAGCCGCAGAATTACTGATATTGTCAGAGAGTTTGGAGTCTCACATAACGTTGTATCCAATCTCTGGCCAGCATTTCAAACCAATGGAATGTGTTCCATACTTGCTAAGAGGTTGCCCTTTCAAGCACAGGTATGCGGATATCTCGAAAAACTGTGACATGATGTCTGCGACAAGTAGACCTATACGTCCGAATGCCTGTATCCACAGCTCATCGTAGAGCACGTTTCAGTAATGTTGTATCCATAAAAATTGGACAAGATACCAAATGGTCTAATGTATTCTTTACAGATGAGAGCCGATTCTAGACGACACTTGATCTGGCGTGAAAGTGATACTGCTAACCATCGCTAGAATGTTCTTGAAAGGGCTAGGCGGTGCTGGAGTCATGGTGTGGAGAGGCATTATGTTTAATGGACACACCGAGCTACAAGTGCTAGAAAAAGGGATTATGACTGGTGAACGATATTGCAACGAAGTTCTCCAATGTCATGTTCGATTTTTCCGTGGCGCTGTAGGGGAACAATTCATTTTTATGGATGACAGTGCATCGTACACGAGCAGTGGAGATACTTCTGGAGACAGAGGATATTAATCGAATCGAGTGGCCAGCACGCTTCCCAGATCTTAAATCCCATAGAACACGTTCGGGATGCGATAGGGAGATGCATTTCTATTCGAAATCCCATCCCCCTAGAAAAGAAACAAGGCCTCATCCTTGTTCTGAAGGAGGGATGGGCCAGTTTGGCTCAAGTACTCCTGAATCCCTTGGTGCTAAGAATGGTACGACGTTGTGAGAGCTGCATCGGAATTCGGGGTGAACATATTCCATACCGAAAGGTTTGTCCGCATAGTTTTCTGTAAGCACCGTGCATTAATTACTTAACTACGTCCTTAGGACATTTGTAACTTTTACCAAAAACGTATTGCAATTTATTTTGTACGAAATTTATAACACTTTTTTGTGTAATATAATTCATTAGTATGCTGGCAGTAAATTTATATCAACGTTTGGCTGTAGTCATGAAACTTTTTTCACATACAGGTAAAAATGTAGTTCGTCTTAGCTTTTGGACACCAGTGTATATGCGTATGGGTGTATGAATCCCATTCATGAAAGGTTGTAAACCCATATCTCGTTACTGCTGGAAAAAGTGAATGGATACCGTGAATAGACTAAAGGATGGATAAACTAGGCATCCTACACAAGAGACCAAACATGGAACTTTTTTTTCCCCAAGCCACTTCGCATTGGTGGTGGTAGTCGCATCGGCGATCGGTCCGTGAAATTGATCTACCACCTAAAGACATTTACAAACACCCATGCCTTCAGTGAAATTTGAACCTACGCTCTATTGATTGGGGAGCAGTTACATTCTCCACTCGGACAAATTACGAATGGAAAGAACTTTATTAAGAGCAGATAATCTATATTTAATTACTTTAACTTTATGAAGAAAAAAAATTAAATCCAAGTCAGTTTCTCATATATGCGTCATTTGGGTTATGGAGATGTCTTTTTTATATAATTATAGTATCAGTGTAGATCATTTAGAATTTTGCAAATACCTACAGATTTTACATTGCTATTTCGTGCAGAATATTCCGAACAAAGTTTCCATCAAATCTTTAAAATCCTGGATGTGGTCTAGCCTAACATCACGAGAGAGAGAGAGAGATTTACAGTGATTGGTATTAGCAAATTTAAACAGTCCACAAACTTAAAACTATAATTCGCTATTTAAATTTTCGTATTATTTATTATTCTTTATACGATTATTTTTTTGCATTTTTGATATTCTATTATGAGCATTTTTGCATGTACATATACATATTTTATTTCCATAAAATACTCCCTGCTCCTATACAGACCGGTAACGTTTTTCCTTCTGCAGACCGCCAGAAAAAAAGATTGCTATAGGTTCGATTTTAAGAGCCAATTGTCCGGTTGGTTGTTTTTTGGTGTAAGCAGGAAGAAATTCTTTTAATTCTGGTTTTTAACCCAGAAACCCACAAAAATCGACTGTAGAACTCAGAGTATTTCAGGCAATAATATAGCAAGATTTATGAATACGAGATGTAGTATGCCTCTCATACTCTTCGCGATCTAGAAATCGTCCTTAGCCCTGAACTCAAGTTCCATCGATAATTATGGGCATGCAGTGGCTGTCCACCGATTTTCAGATATTTATATCGCCCCCCCCCCACACACAAACAAACACGAAGGATTCGTTCACCTTTGAGTGAATCTAATAGAATGTACACAGCAAGTTAAACAAATAAACTCAATCGGCATTGACGATGCCATCTAATTGTAAAGACCTGAATTTGAATCTAGTGTAAGATGCGAAGAATTTTTATAATGGCTTTTCAACAGAAGGTGTGTTAATATCATACGCAGGTGGTTAGGGTTTCCCTCTTGGAAACTCAGAGTTTTCATTCTACAGTACAAGCAAACCAGCCAGAAGAATTGAACACACGCTAACCTTAGTTGCTTCGGCTGTATTTCCAGTTAACAGCAAGAAACGAATAAAAGGTATGACTTAACCTTTTACGAAGAATGTGAAATATTTAAATTATTGGATAAACTTGAATATAAGTACCGTGGCACTAGTGAGATAGACATTACGACGTTTATAAGAGAAGCACAAGCCAGTTCACGAGAATTTAATATTTTAATTGGAAAGGTCCAAAGAATGGAAGACAGAATTCGCGTATATAAACTGGATGCCAATTCAAGGGGATTTAATTAATGGTTTACATTTTGGTAGTGAAGGTTTTAGAGAAGTTAAGTACTACTAGATTAATGGGGAGAAAGCCTTTCTGTTGGGTATAGCACGGATTTGCCAAACAGTGTTATAGTTAACCTGGTCATATTTTGCAATAAGAAGACACAAAGATAGGGATGTTTATACTGTGATTAGGATTTTTCAGAGATTGCTTAATAGACACTGTTTTTAGTGAAGATCATCATCATCATCATCATCATTATTATTATTATTATTATTATTATTATTATTATTATGGGCAACTCCAAGGAGTCCTTAGATTCATTGAGGGAGGCCCTAAACGTCATGTCAAGAACAACTATTCAACATCCACACAGTATCTATCATACCGTGTGGATAAATATGACATGATGTTTAGGGAGGCCCTAAACATCATGTCAACAACAACTATTCAACATCCACACAGTATCTATAATACTTTGTCTTGAACTCATTCACAGTCATGGCACCCACAACAGACTCTGGCAGCTTATTCCACTCATTCACCACTCTCAAAGTAAAAAACCTAGTCCTCCCACCACCAGTCCTGTTCTGAAAAATATCCTCTGAACTAATCTTATAGAAACCCTTCAGTAATTTGAATGTCTGAATCAAATCACCTCTTTTCCCTTATCAACCAATTTCTGCAACCACAAATCTTCAATCTGTTCTCATAAGGTTCATTCCATAGACCTGCTATCATCTTGGTCACTCGCCTCTGGATTCTCTCTACCTCCTCTCCATCAAGAAGAAATCCTGGCGCCCAGATCTCTGGGCACAGTAGTCAAGAAGGGGGTCTTATCAAGGCTCGATAAAGAGGAACAATAACTTACTTGTCTCTGCTCGTCAAAGTATTCTTCAGTAACCAAGTGATCTGATGAGCTGATTTAGCCGCTTTTGCAATGCGTCCCCTAAACTTCAACTCCCTGTCCACCAACACTCCCAAATCCCTGGCCTCGTCGGCAAATTAAATGTGGAAAAGATGACAAATTAAATATGGAAATAGACAATTGAATAAGCAAAGCTGGTATGGTGGAAATCTAGCTGAATAAATTTATGTCCAATAAGAGAAAAATTAGACAAAAAAGTAGTAGTAGTATACAAGACAGTATTCAAACTAGTTTTAAGTTATGGATCTGAGAGTTGGGTTAGAAACAAAGCATTTGACCATAGATTAGGGAACACAGATATGAGAGGCTTGAGAAAAATTAGGGGCGTGAACAGATGGAGTCTATTGGCAATATCATATTAAATACGAGGATATTAGGAAAGAACTTAACATTGTTAGCATCCAGGAATGCGTTAGCAGAGCTAATCACAGGTAGTATGGTCACTTAAACAGAATGGGAGAGGAAAGGTTAGCAAAACAGGTGTTTTATGCTAAGATCGCGGGGGGGATCACGATTTAGGTGGATTAATTCAGTCACAAGCGCCCTGGAAGACCGAAATATTAGATATGAACACTATTGGAGTGCTGGCAAGTAACAGAGTAATTTAGAGGAAATATAATAATGTAAACTTGATCATGTAGTACTGCTATAGTAACCTTGCTCCTTCCCCCATTGAGGATACATATCAGGAAACTGATTATGCAGAAAAACAGTAAAATTATGATAATAATTTTACTGTTTTTTGTGTAATTTTTAATAATTTTTACAGAGTCACTAAAGTGTGTTAGCAAGTTGAAGTAACAAAGCCGGACTTTACAGATGTCATGTGATTTGCTACGTTTCAGTTCCCCCCCCCCCACAGCCATAAATACTTAATCCCCCCATGAGGGGGCTCAACTCGCCCCCATAGGGACGGGGGAGAAAAGGGAGGAAACTCCATATGAATAAATAAAATAAATTAAAATGAACAAGTGTTAATATTAATGTTTACCCAATCTTTATTGATTGCTTAATCGTCATCACATTAACGCAATAACTAGTAGCAAACGAAATATCAAATATCTGCATGATTTATTTGTTTATAAATAACCTTTATTCTCTCCTCCTTTGCTTTGGAAATGTTTTATTTCAAAGTGAAAACATAAAATACAGAAAAATTATCATACTTCAAACATTTTTAAAATAAATTAAGAAAAAAATGAAACTCTTTACTGATTCCTGGTACGTTTTTGCTTACGCACAACTATTATTATTAAATAAAGTGTAATTTTTAATGCGATTCTACATACTAAATGTTACTGAATACAAACTAGAGCTGTGAATAGAAGAGGAAGGTCGTAAATGAAGAAAAATATTACCCAATATTTAGACCTCTAGAAAGTGCCTTTTACCCTTTATTTGATAAATGTTTTCCGATAATGTGAATATTTCGAAATAAATATTATAATTTTCTATTTTCAAGTCATATTACTTTATTTTGATAATCTGTTATGGTTAAACATTATATTAGAACGTTTATATTAATTAAAAGGGCTTAGGAAAGAAAAGAGTTTGCTGTTTAAATATAATGCGCATTTCAATTTGAATATTCAGTGGTGCCATCAAATCTAACATTATTTCTATTGCTTGCAGTTTGGGGACACATTGTGTAACAGGCACAATGAAGGCATTAAGTTGCACTACGTACAATCGATGTTTCTACTTAATGCCTTCATTGTGCCTGTTACACAATGTGTCCCCAAACTGCAAGCAATAGAAATAATGTTAGATTTGATGGCAGCACTGAATATTCAAATTGAAATGCGTATTATATTTAAACAGCAAACTCTTTTCCTTCCTAAGCCCTTTTAATTAATATAAACGTTCTAATATAATGTTTAGCCATAACAGATTATCAAAATAAAGTCATAATATGACTTGAAAATAGAAAATTATAATATTTATTTCGAAATATTCACATTATCGGAAAACATTTATCAAATAAAGGGTAAAAGGCACTTTCTACCCTTTATTTGCTGGAAACTATCAGGAAGTTTCTCGCATTTTTCACTGTAATGTTAGCAGGTGTTTTTACTTATTTCCTTCCTCTTAAAAGTGGTTACAACAGAGATAGAAATAACATATACAAAAACTTACTTTTAAACCATCTTACAATCAACGTACAAATTATAGATCGAAATAATGCTGAAACCAATTGTTGACTTACTATGAACCTGCAACTGTTATATGAAAGTAAGTGCATTTAGTAAGATCACACGTGGTTTCAGGATAGAATTATTCGCTATTACTTGGTAGTACAATTTCACATTTTTTGTGTTCTTTTCAGTTTTGTAAAAAAAGGAATAGTTAATTATAATAACTCATACGCATATATATTTTTCTGAAGTTAGATTTCTTTTTTATTGTAACCTAAGCAGTGCTAAAACCAACCTACTATCTCGTTGGTGGTTATCAGTCACAAAAATTTGTTTTAAACTTATAGAATTTAAGTAGAACAATACTCACCCCATGAATATTTTAAATATCGTTCACAGCAAAAACTGAAATATGGATACTTCTATTTACAAGCAGTTTTAGTGTAATATTTAATATTCACTGCGTGTCGCACGTACTGACGAGACCAAAATACTAAAATAGTTACACTTTATGTGTCCCGCCAGGTGTCCTCTGCTGTGACTTTAAATTCTAAGGAGCACTAGTTTGGCTTTGCCCTCATTATTAATACACCAGCGTGCAGTATCTGATCTTGTACCTGTATAGATGATTTAGATCTTTCAGCGACCTTCTTCCGGGTACTGAAGATCGATATTACCACTTATGAATTTTTTTCCCCCTGCTATCTGTTTCAAGGCTTTTAGATTAGAGCGTACTAAATACGAAAACGGTCATATATCTTTAACCACGTGTCTTTGCACAGTTCTTTGATAAATAACGAAGTCGCTTGAAATTATACAGATTCCTTAAGAAAGAATGTGATTTTTGTAAGTATTATTATATGAATTATGAATATCAGTATGAATTAATTATAGGATATATTTAATAAAGTATCTGAAGAAGTTAACAGGTGAATAAAATCAAAGCAGATAACTGGTCTGTCATAATTGTTCATTGCATAGAAATAGAATTGTCTTTTTTCTGTAATACAAGAAAAGATTTTATTACAATAAAAAAGTGATAACAACCAAATACCATATATTATTTTATCTCGTTTTTCTTATAATCAAATATGAAATTCCTTAATTGTGCAGATAAGAAATGGCTAAATATAGATTCAGCTAGCAACACCAAAATCTATTGATTGGACACCAGAGGTGTCCAATCAATAGATTTTGGGTGCAAATCCCACTATGGCATGGCTGGAGTGATTGTCGCCAGTTATAGGATTACCTTCCCGCTTGTCTAGGGCCTGGAATGACTTGAAAAAATTCTATTTCCAGGTTTGATGTCTGGACTGGATACTCGGATCATCTATCCCTTATCCCATTCAATGTCCTAACGTACTAATAATAGTTCCTTCACCTTCTTTGCTTAATTTTATTAAAAAAACCCGGATAGGTTTGCTTGAGAGAAATGTCTATTTTCTCCTCAACGTGTTAAGATTCAATGGCTTATCATTATAAATATATTAGTGGAGTTAGGGGGTGTCAGCAGGCAGGGAATCGATTCGTTTTCCCCGTACCTCAGTTATGTACAGTTCAAAAAGTAATGATAAAATATTTTTGAGCGAAACAATTGGTTACTATGGCCCATTCTCATTATTATTTGATTTGATTTGAAAAACGCAAATTTGTTTTTATCAACTTTAATAAAACACAAATTGATTACATTAAGCAGAACGTACTGCAAAAAAATATCAAATTAAGCATTGCTGCTTATTTTGCTTCAAGTGTCATAATGTAGGCATCAATATTACTTATTTTTAGTATGCAGAACTCTGCTTTATGTGCGTGTTGTTCCAGTAATTACTCATGAGCGAGTAGCAAGCTTATAAGTCAAACTGCAGCTCTATTATTATTGCTCATAATCGTGATATTCAACCTTCATGGTTGGTATTAATATATATCCATTAAAAATAAAATTATCAAACTATAGGTATTCTTTGAAAATCTTTCTTTTCAAAGAATACCTACAATGTGGTAGTTTTATTTTTAACGTCAATATTGATATAGTTTAAACAAGAAGGTTTTGAAACTTTGAGCATTCATTTTCCAGTTATTTCTAGTTCTCCTATTATCTTCTGCTGTTCTTGTTTCTAGTACTAAAAACATTCACTATCAAAGACATTCACAGTTTCAAACTTTTCTCCTACAATAACAAAATTAGAAAGATCTCCCTCTCTCTTCTCAAAGAATATCTCTAGGTCGGTAAATTTATTTTCATCATTTATATTTATTTACTTTTATTTAGTTAGTTATTTCATTTACTTAATCATTACCTAGGTTTATGTACCGCATAAAAGAACATTGTCCATTCTGCAACAGCAAATAGACGATATTTTGAGAGGCATTTTAGCCAAGAATTGTTTTCTGTCAATGTGTTCATCATCATCATCAACATCATAATCAAATTCCTGATATGTATCCTCAGGGGGGGGGGATGTACATGTCAGGGTGTACAGGATAAATATGATAATACTACATGAAAAAGTTATACAATTACTAACTTCCGATCAATAATTTTCCTCCAAATTAATCTGTTATCTGTCAAGACTCCAATATTATCATATCTTATATTTCTGTCTTCTAAGGCATCAATCCACCTATCAATCCACCTAGATCTTGGTCTTCCTCTGGATATTTTTCCTGCAACCTGTTTATCAAACTGAGATTAGCTTTACTAACACATTCCTGAATGCTAACAATGGTGATTTGTTATCTAATATCCTCATTTTTAATATGATATTGCCATTGATTCTATCTCTTCACACCCTTAATCTTTCTCAAGACTTTCATATCTGTGCTCTCCAGTATTTTTGGTCAAGCGTTTTATTTCTAACCCACCTGTCAGATCCATAAGCTAAAATTGGTTTGAACACTATCTTGTATATAACTAGTTTAGTGTTTTGACTAATCTGTCTTATTCCATGTAAATTTATTCAGTTGACTGCCTACCATACCGGCATTGTTGATTCTGCTGTCTATTTCCATATTTAATTTACCATCTTCACTAAAAATTGTGCCTAAGTAGCTGAAATGTTTTACTTGTTCCGTAGTTCTCCATTCAGATTGTAGTTGATGTTTTCGATGTTTCTGGCTATTTTCATTGTCTTTGTCTTTTTATTGCTGATTTTCATACCAAATTTATTACAACGGTTATTCAATTGAGTCAGGGAATCTTACAGATTTGTGCTGGATTTATTCAGAAGTATAACACCATCTGCATAAAGTAAACAGCTAAGATTAACACCGTCAATTTTGATATCAGATTTAATAGATTTAATATCACTTCCCTTCATTATGTGATCCATATAGATAATGAATAACAGTGGAGATAATGTGCACCCTTTTCTGCACACTTGATAACATCAAACCATCTTACTGTACTTCCTTTAATTCTAACTGCTGACTTACAGCTTAAATAGAGACTATTTATTGCTCCATATAATATCCCATTTACACTATATAACTGTAGCATTTTGAACAGCTTTCCTCTTGGCACCTTCTTATATGCCTTTTCTAGATCAACAAAACTTAAATACAATCCTTGTTATATTCCCAACATTTCAATATGTTCAGACACTGCATTTAGTGTCTGAAATTGATGGTGAACATGAAAATGTTCACCATGAATTAAAAGATAGATTACTTGAAAACGTTCTAGAAACCAAACTTTTTCAAGCCGTTTTAGACCTCTACAGTGCAGGGTTGTTGTCTCACATTGGCTGATGAATCTCCTCTACCACCAAAACAAAACAAAAAAAGAAAACACTCACAAAAATCGGTGCAGCATGGGATTCGAACCCAATCTTCCTGACTGGATGGACTATCTAATCGACAAATCGAGCCAGTTAAATTCCATATCTGCTTCCTTTTTTCGATCCTTTGCAACTACTGCAACAATCGTCCTTCGCAGATTACAGGACTAGGTTGTATGACAGAACAGATTAACAAGTAAATACAGTGTACATATCGTTTAAAAATATTCATATTGGTAAGAGCCTGGAAATTATTATTATTTATTATTAATATTATTATTGTTATTACAGGTGTCTGTATGGATTTCCAGGATTCATAGCAGTTAACCGCATTTGTTTCTTGGGTGCATGTTTTGAGGAAGACAAATCCTGATACCCGCATATAAATATCTTAACATCTTACACGAATGAACAGATATATTTGTAAATTTGAAAAGACAGTAAATGTATGTTGGAAAGGAACTGATGCAACAGTTTTCAGAAGGGGTTCGAAAAAAAACAGAAAGGGATGCAGACAGGAGAATGCCATTGTAATTCTTCTCCCTCTTCGTGATAAATTAATTTCAATTTTGTAAACTTCAATAATCACGAATAACCATACTTACACTGCCATAAGCTCTTAGTAGCATTTTTTGGACTTTTTAAGGATCTTTAAAATATGCTGAAGTACGCATTTCTATGGAATACAATTTTTTTCTTTATAAAATGCTCTACCTTTATTAGTGACATCGATATAATTTCATCTAAAAAAAACGTCACATTTTTACACCCATCTTAAAGTGTGACATCCACTAAAGATATTCCTTCCTCCCTCCCATATTTTGAAAATGACAAATTGATAATATTAGAAGAGAGCAATGAGTAGGTAGCGCCGAAGCGTTCAAACAAGCTAAGTTTCTCATGATGACTACCGACCATACCTCTAACTCCACCCATGACTGCCAATCACGGGCGGAAAGTCTGACAGATTCAAGCTGTGCATATCACGCGACAATGCTTAAGTATACCTTGGACTGCAGCGTTCCCGAATGAAGTCAGTGAAGTAAAAAAGATCCGCAATGCGGGGCCCTCCTAGAGAAGGTTCCCAAAAAGTTAGTGCATGTGACAAAATCATATCGAATAATTAGTATTATAATGAATTCGTTTTTACTATATTTGTATGCTTAGCATCTTCGTATTCCACTAAAGAAAAACAAATATAGAAATAACTTTCATTATTTAAATTTTTCTTTAATTTATCATTTGAAACTCTAAAAACTAATCGAAGGCAGTGTTCTTTTCTGAGTTCAAAGTTTAAAATATAAATAAACGAATTCTGTGGATTTGGAAATAAGACTGGTTCAGATTATGCATTTTTATTACATTTTTATTTACTTTGCTTCATATTTTGGCACACTTTTCGTGAACTTCATATATTTTCCAAATATAAATAGTAAAAAAAATTCTTACTTAATAACTTAAAAAACAACCATTATCTTCCTAGATCTATACCTATATGTAGAGGATTCCCGTCAAACTACTTCTAGGTGAATCTCGGATCTCGATTTTATTATTATTATTTTTTTTTTATTACGCGGTTGAACGATGTTCATCAATAAATCTGATAACATTTCTGATAATAAATCAGAAATGTTAAACTCTGTTATATAATTGCTGAAAGTTTATCTCCGGTATATGGAGATAGTTTCACATGGAGACTGATTTTATCTGTTATGTAATTTCAGTGCTATGTAACTTAATCTGAGTGAGCTTTCCCTATTATTATTATTATTATTATTATTATTATTATTATTATTATTATTATACATCATCAGTAATTAATGTAAAAATTGCCGATCACTACTTTGTCTCAACTTCGTTTTATTACGTTTCCTACCCCCCCCCCTCCCACCACCACAAAAGTCGACAAAACCCGATCATATTAAAGAACATTGTCGATAACCAAGTAAAAAATACAGACTGGAATTCCCTACTTAAAATAAACGATCCTGTAACATTATACGAGAATTTTCAACTAAAGTTCACAGAAATATACAAAAAAGCAACAAAACCTACACAAACGAGGCGACAAACAGACAACAATCCATGGATAAATGACGACATACTAAATACTATTACTGTAAAAGAAAATCTATGGAAAAAAACTTAAAAAGTCACCCAGTAACACACATTTACAAACCTTATACAAAAACACAAGAAATAAACTAACAACAAAAATTTGTAGGGCAAAAAGACGCTACTACTTTCAAAAATTCATGGAATATAACGACAACATTAAGCAAACATGGGCTACACTTAACGAATTAGTAACCCAAAAAAAGAAAACTTCAGCACAAGATTTTATTGCAAAAAGCTTCGGTCAGGACACAAACCAAGAGGAACTAGCAGACTCATTCAACCATGCTTTCACAAACAACATCACACAACTCAAAAAAGACAAACTACTAACGATCAACAAAAAACTACCGACACAAAGTCAACAACAAACGATGTATTTTCCATCGATAACAAACAAGGAACTGAAAGAAGCAATCCGACAACTAAAACCAAAGACCACTCCAGGAGACAAAATAAGACTCACAGACCTTATAACACACTTTGAACAAATAAATCCAATACTTTTGAAACTCGCGAACATAATATTCGACACAGGCATTATTCCACAACAACTAAAAACTGCAGTAATTACGCCAATATACAAACACGGCAGAAGAAACGATACTCAGAACTACAGACCAATAGCTACACTACAGTCATCTCAAAAATTCTAGAAAAAATAACACACATCAGACTACAGAACTATTTACAGAAGTACAACAACATCTCACAAAACCAATACGGCTTTCAGAAAACAAAAAGCACCATTACTTTATTAGAAGACATCGCCGACACAATAAACAAAGCTCTCGACAAAAACAAGTACGCCGTCCTTATACTGCTGGACCTAACCAAAGCATTTGACACACTTGAACATGACATACTACTCACCAAACTATACTCAATAGGTATAAGAGGAACACTGCATACATGGTTCAAGAACTACCTCTCAAACAGAACACAAGTAACAAAAATAGGTACATGTCACAGTCGGAGTATACAAATAAAACACGGTGTACCTCAAGGTGCCATATTATCACCCGCTCTATTCAACATATACATTAACGATGTTCATAACATATCAATAAGAAGTCAAATATTTCAATACGCAGATAACACTGCACTACTAGCAAGACATTAACACAGCTCTCTGCAAAGTACAACAAGACCTAATCGAAATCACAACATACTTCCACCAAAACGCAATTCTAATCAACGGCACCAAAACACGGATGTTGATAATACACAACCCAAGAATCATACGCCCTGCATCACTATCAATACATTGTCACACATACTGCTGCATTAACAACAAAAATACCTGCCAATGTTCCGAAATCAAACCTGTAACACAAGCAAAATACCTCGGTCTCTATATAGATTCCCACCTTAAATGGACAAAACATACAGAATACCTACACACCAAACTCCGGATCATCGCAGCAAAACTCTTCCAAGTTAAAGACATTATTCCACCCAACATAAAAAAAACTCCTATATCACGGTATCTGCGAATTCCTACTCAGATACGGAATAACAGTCTATGCAAAAACATCAAACAGCCACCTAACAAAATTAGAAACACTACACAGGAAAATCGTGTCGACAGTGATCTGGACACCTTACACGCAACAACCAATATCCGACAAGCACATGGCGATACACAGAATTCTGAGCATTAAAAACCTGAAACACTACATGACATTAACAAGGAATTACTTCAACGTCACCTATCGAAACAACAGAGACACATATCGTATAACACGACCTACAACAATCATACGGTTCTTTTGTGAGATCACATCAGATACCCACGCAACTCAACAACCTACCAAGAAAGTTAAAACACGTAGATAACTACAGAACATTAAAAAACGAACTCTGGAAAATATACCAACAAAGTTAATATACCATGAACACTAATATACACATCACAAATCACTAGCATCCAATGCCTACATTCCATACATAAACAGTAGCAACAACACAAATAGTGAAGGCTAAATCCCACTCTCTTCATAAAAGCTAACCCAAGCTTCGAAGTAGGTGGGATTAACTTGCCTCACTCATCTACAAGTAATCCTTATAAGCAAATGCAGAAATTTGTAGGTATAATCACTCTTTCTCAAACTTAAAAAAATATATATAAAATATATATATATATATATATACAAAAAATTCTGTATAATCTTTATTGTTAATATTAGAAGAGCATGTGTTGTAAATACATAATATAAAGGCAAAAAAGTATTATTAAAAATTTTAATTGAAATCCAATGCAGGAATTGCGGCACTTAGTGCTGAACTCTGTAAAATTATAAGGTGCAATGTCACATAAGATGTTTATTGTATGTATAAATAATTTAGCAATCAATAAAAAAAAAAATATTATTACGGGAGGAATCTTTATATGGACTTTTTGAATTGAAGGTGAGGTAGCCGATCTCATACGGAGGTAGCAGGGTTTTTTCCTCCGGAAAAGTGGGGTTTTTCATCCCGCATAAAGACAAATCGGCCCTTCAATGGACACACGCATTTTACAGACAAAAAAATACTAGCTGTGGTGGTGGTTGTGGGCAGTAGATGGCGTTGATGTAGGTGATTGGTAGTAGAGGTTCTGTGTGGCGCTAGAGATGGAGAGTTGTGCAGTAGGTGTCCTCCCGCGATGAGTCTTCGGATTCCTTGGAGGTGTCACTGATAATAATAATAATAATTATTATTATTATTATTTTCTAATGAATCTTTAGAATACAGGATCAAGTAGGTGGGAGTCACATAAAAAGTGAAAAGTAGCAAAAATAGATGCTTAAAGTTTCCTTCTTTTAGCGACTAAATCCGTGTTTAATGTGTTGAAACAGAACAATTTCAAAGGAATATTTTATTCTAAACTGAGCGCGTCCCGTGTGACGGAGGAGGTGGCTTTATTTTTGGAATATGCAATAGTTACAATGTGAATTTTGAATCTGTCTCGGCAATCCTGTCTTTTTTCTTTGCTTCGCTCAAGAAAACTTCTTTCAAATAAAATAATAATAATTTTTTAATAATAATAATAATAATAATAATAATGATAATAATAATAATAAAATTTCTATAGTGAAGCATAATGTCGAAGAAAATTTCCTTTTTCTTGTCTAAATTACGAGAAAAACACTTCTTCAGTTCAAATGAGACGAAATTAGATTTTTTTTTTTTTAATGTGAATCGCACACGCGTTTGTAAACGTATAACCTCAAGCATAATAGTACGGATGTGGAGTAAAGGCCAAATTATCCAGAAATTCTGCTCTAGAAACCAAACAAGGTAAACATTTCACCGAGCAGTCAAGTTCGTTTCCCACGTAAAGATATTTAGAAATATTTATGCCATGATGGGATAAATCGACAGTCTGTTGGTTGGAAAGTGGACCCACTACTCAGCTGGCAACAGGAAGTGTATTGTATCAAAAGTTAAAACGGAAGGAGCTAAGACTGAATTTCGAAGCACATTCGAATAGCTTAATAAACTGGCGTCATGTGTTACTTTTCTGAAATCATTCTCATGTTAGATATAAATTCAACGTTTTTCCGTTTTTACTGAATTTATTCATAAGTAAATTCTGAGTTTAACTTACGTGCCTTAATCGATCTGGGAGATCAAGTCAATGTAATAACACTAGACAGAATTCTTTCGACCGTTAGAACCAACCAATTTCAATTGGTTCTAAAGTGCTAATTGAAATTCAAACATTTAATATCATTGAATAAACGCACTGAGAGATACAAATCGTATGCTAATATCTTAAATAAAATACACATTTAGTTTGAATTGTTTAAAGAAATTTATCTCGAACATTTTAAAACTTTAACTTGTAAAACTTAAACGCTTAGTTGCATATTCGTAATTTAATTTTTTTAAATTACGAATATTAATTATTCGTAATTTAAAAAAAAAAATACGAATAATTTTTTAAATTACTCGTAATTTTAAAAATTTACGATTAATTTTTGGTAGTCGGAATTTAATGAAAAAAAATTACTTTATACATTCCATGTGCTGTGGCTCCATTGGAGGCCTAGAAATAAACAACCCTCTATATTTAACAACACATTTAAGCTACTTAAAAGAATATTGCTAATATTTTCATTATAGCTTTGGATTTCCGTAATAACCTGCATGTAACTGTAAATCTAAATTTTGATCACAACTCTTAACACATTTATGATAACTTTTATTTTTGTGAATATAAAATTAGGACAAAACTTACCGGTCTTGGATATCAGAGCAGCCATATTCACCTAATATTTAGTAAAGAGGAGGGATTCCCCTTCTGGAATTTGATATCACCGGTCCACTGACTGAAATGAAAAGAACAAAATCCTTAGATTGTACGATTTTATTAAACTAGGACGAATCAAATATATTTTTATCATTATCTACTCGTATTCGATATGGTGATATATGCCAGCCATAAGTTATTTGCTTTGAATTTAAGTCAAGAAAAGGGTGGTTACATAAAAATACCTCGTGCGCCGACTCTGCGTTTAACATTTGGCAGAGACTAGTGAATTAGAACACGCAGATGTTATCTGGGACTGAAAGTTATTCAGGTGTACGATAAAAAAGTACATGCAGTCTGTGATTCATATAATAGCAGGTATAAACTTGGCTTGTTTGTTCAAACACACCTGTGCTACTCCATTTTGTGTATGGTCTAGGAGATTATGCAATAATTTTCTAGATTTCGGTACGAATTACTTACTAGTAGTACAAGATTTTTCCTATTCAAGCAATGCATCTTCTCTGTTATATATTCCCTCTCATTGTCTTTATATTATGCTTGTGATGGAAATTTTATTGTTCTTAAAATATCCGACCTTATTTAGTAAGAAAGCGTGTCGTTTGATATCACACGCGTTTTAGGTGTATATACAGCCTAAAAAGCGACTGATTTAGGAGCAATTATAATTTAAAAACTATTTTTAATATAATTATTAAAATATATAAATAGAAAGCAATAAATGTATACTTTCAATCATTTTCTTATTTAAAAAATTGCACGATTGCCAAATGATATAAATAGTTGCAAAAAAAATTGATATTCCTCACATAATTTATCTATTTCATTGTAGAAAATAAAAGAGGAAAAAAATAACATATGCTATTATTATCTACAATAAAATAATAAACAGAATAATAAAAATGAATTATTAATAAAATCATAATTAAAATATTAAATAATATTAAAATTGTCAATTCTAGAAATAGTCAGTAAATTTTAAAGATATAAACAGTGTTTCTAATTCAGATATCTCGGAAGTTATAGAAAATACTCTACCTCAATATTGTAGTCGAAATATATCTTTAGATTTTATCTTAAACAAAATAAAAACAAAATCGATAGATTGGGAGAGTCTCGAATATATTATTATTAATTAATATATTAATTAATTATTATAGTAATATATTCGAGATTAATTAATATATTGCTATATATTAATTTTATTTTATTTTTTTTCATTTTCATTTTATGAAAATGAAACCAACGAGGCCACTGCTATCGACACACATACACACACACACACACACACATTACACCTAGTTCTTAAAAGATAAGCTTCGTTAGTGCTTAACATTAAAAGACTAAATTGGCATTTAGACAATAAAGCAACGTTTGTAAAATCGTTAATAATAATAATAATACATATTATAATAACATCGTATACATTCTTTCATTTGTACATTAACTTTTGTATCAGAATGGAATAGCAAAAAATCGTTATTGTTATTCTTTTCTTAGCTAAGAAGTCCGATGTTTATTAGCATTAGCTGATATTTCTTGTGTAATGATAATGCATAAATAACGAGAGATAAATTCTACTAATTTTTCGTATTGTAGTAATGTATAATAACAATAAATACTCATACTTTATTATGATATGTCTGTTAAACACAAAAATACCAGATAATAACACTGAGATGGTTAGAGAGAGAGAGAGAGAGAGAGAGAGAGTTGCAAGTTTATGTATTTTCAAAACTGGGACACATAGATTAATGGACACGTTTGTTACAAATAGATACAACTAATCCTAAATAAATAAATACATAAATAAACTCATACAGAGCTTATAGTAGGTCATTATATCCTATATTGAAGGGAGGATCAGTAACCTATTTTCTACCATGAGTTACTTGCACTTTCCATGAGTTCTGCCATATATATGCTTCCCTCGCTTTCACTTGCCATGAAGCAACAAAGACAGAGTGCAAAATGAGTAGCGCCACTTTTTGTAATAAACAACATTCATTAAAAATAATTATTATTAGAGCAACAAATTGAGATGCTAGTGTTGCACTACAACAGGAAAGATAGTATGGAGATTTTTTCCTTACTTTTTCGTAGTAATGAGGGGGAAAATTCGATTTTGTGTTGTACTGTAATACCAATTGATCTCTGTCCTCTATCATCGGACATCGAAACGTTTATTTATTTATTATGTTATGTTGCTCCCACGAAAGATTGTCTGCAAACCTATAATGCATTTGGTATCGTGGGTGGGTTTAGGAATATTTTTTCCATTTTTATCAATTATATATATATATTGTATTTTTAATGTATACAATAAAGCAAAAACCAAAATCTAACAGAATTAATATCAGATACGATTTTATTGATATTTAAATACAGCATAGAAAACTCAAAATAAATAATACAAAAAAAGCAGAAATTGGGAAGTATATTATTTAAAGGGACAGTGCGTTAGCCATAATACATAGAACTTTTTTATTTTTATTTTATTTTATTTTATTTTATTATTATTATTATTATTTTTTTTTTGTGAGGAATGAATAGATTTTTGCTCAGCCCCAATTCTTCGGAAGATTAGAATGAAAATGTCCCTGTATAGTGATAAACATCCCCTTCTTAACAGACACCGTATTGCAGTTGTAACAAAAACAAGGAACTTTATTGTTCACTAAATACAGTACAGAAACAATTACGAGGCGCTACATGTAGACAATAAACCGGAAACAGCCGGAATAAAACGAGTTATAACTTGAAATCAGAATTGCATTTGAGATTTTCTGCATCATTAAGAATAATAATATTTGTATAATAATCGAAAACTTTCCAACTAGCATGTCATATATAAATTTAAACTGTAGAAATACGTCCGCTCGATGCGGAAGGGATATAATATACTGTGAAGCGAATTCCTGCTTGAAGCGAAACACGCAGGATATGACACCGCCCGATGAAGTTGTTAAAGCTACAAAATCTGTGAGATACACTCTGATAGCAGGATTTTTCTCCCGGAAACTCGGGTTTTTAATCCCACGTATAGGCAAATTGGCCTTGGGAACACACGCAATTTACAGACAAAAGACACTGTGGTCGATGGCGTTGTATGTAGATGATGATGGCAGTAGCAGTTCTGTGTAGTTGGTGGATTAAATGGTGGAGACGGAGAGTAAAGTGCCCTTCCTTGAGTCCTTGGAGGTATCACGTAATAAAATAATAATAATAATAATTTCTATTCTGTTTCATTAAAAAAATGCTCGTCGCGAACTGCTAAACTGATTTCATAACCCCACTAACGGTTGCGACCCACAGTTTGAGAAACACTGCTATATAGTGCCTCCGCAGTGCAGCCGAAAGGCTACACTGCGGAGGCACTAGTAGTAGGGGAGCCTCTTCTGACCAGATCAAGATCAAGATAAGATAAGGAATCGTGACGTGATTGGTTGATGACGTCATTGTGTGCATGGCTTCATGGGTGTGTAAGGTTTGGAATTTCCGTGTGGGCAAGTGTGTCACTGGCTTCTGTTGTTGTGTTTTGGTTCGCGTATGGGATTATGGGTGATAGTAGAGATAAGGATTCGTGTTTGGGATTGGTGGTGCAGTTCTGACCAGATGAAGATCAAGATAAGATAAGGAATGGTGAGGTGGGTGTGTGTTGTTTTCAGATGTAGATAAGTGACGTCATTTGTTATTTGTAAATAAATGTCGTCATTTGTTATTTGTAAATAAGTGACGTTGTTGTTTTGAATGGAAAGGATGATATTAGTGGATAAGAAATCGTGTCGTGATTGGTGGGACACTTCTGACCAGATCAAGATCAAGATAAGATAAGGAATCGTGTCGTGGGTGTGTGTTGTTTTCAGATGTAGATAAGTGACGTCATTTGTTAGTTGTAAATAAGTGACGTTATTGTTTTGAATGGAAAGGGAAATATTAGTGGATAAGTAATCGTGTTGTCATTGGTGGACACTTCTGACCAGATCAAGATCAAGATAAGATAAGGAATCGTGACGCGAATGTTTGTTGTTATTGAGTTTGGAATGATAATTTAATTTAACTATATTCTATGTCACTCAAACATACAGTTTTTTCTTCTTCTATAGATGGTTGTACTAATTTTCCAATACATTTTGGGCATTTCTTTCCTGTTAAAGTGTGGGAATTCTTAGAGAAAGTCGTGATGGCTCTCGTGTTTCGAGTTTTTCTGAATAATTAATTATATACTTAAAAAACCTGTCCTTAAACACACACATACACACACACACACATATATATATTAGATATAAAAAATCGCTAATGTATCCATGTTGATACTCTAATATATACCCTATGATTATTCTTATGGAAAAAAAAAAAAAAAACTATTCAGTATTAGAATTACGCTTACCAAAAACATACGAGCAGTTGTTATGTTTAAGTTAAATGTGACACACATCTGTCATTGTCGGCTGTGGAAATTCTTAGAGTATGTCGTGATGGCGGGTGTGGTTAGATTTTTATGAATAATTAATTATATACTGGTGTCACTCAAACATACGGTTTTTTTTTTTATTTTTATTTTTTTTTTTATTTTATATAGATGGTTGTACTAATTTTCCAATACATTTGGGGTATTTGTTTCCTGTTAAAGGGTGGGAATTCTTAGAGTAAGTCGTGATGGCTCTCGTGTTTCGAGCTTTTCTGAATAATTAATTATATACTTAAAGTACCTGTCCTTAAACACACACACACACTAGACATAAAAATTGCTAATGTGTCCATGTTGATACTCTAATATATACCCTATGATTATTCTTATGGGAAAAAAAAAAAAAACTATTCAGTATTAGAATTACGCTTACCAAACAACATGCGATCAGTTATGTTTAAGTTAAAAAAGTACTTACAGCTTTCCAGATGACTCTTCGAAATTCGATTATTCCAAAATAGTTCAATTTTATATCCACAACACAACACAAACACAAAAACCACAAAGAATGAAATTTCTGTAAATACTGTAACCTGAACTAGTTACTTCGTCCTTTAGATTACGGAGCGTATATGGTGAGGTTTCGTCATTGCAATATCCCCCAGCGAGCGCTTTTCTTCAAAGGGGATGACATGAGTCACAACCGTAAATTGTGAATTTATTTTCCAATTTAGATTACTATCCGAATGGTTCGTTCTCTGTTTAATTCCTTTCCACAGTTGCTCATGCTATGTTTCCTAAGCATGGTAGGAAAGTCTATGCGCCTTTTTGTTTAGGGTAAGTGTAATTTCCTGTTTCGAATTCCGAGTGCTGTTAAGGTATGGAATTCTGACAAGTGAAATTATTATTTTTTTTTTTTTTCAAATTGAATGGCTATTTTCTGTATTTTAAAATTCAGTTAACTACATATTATAACCAGAATAACTGAGTAAAATAAATAAATTGTGTGTGAATTACTTTCCCACACTGTTAATTTTCATTAAGCTAGTTTGTAGATAACTGAGTGACTCATTTCCGGTCAGCCAGTCATCGTTCTTTTCATAGCCGTATATAGCGCTTACTTCAAAGGTAAAATATTTCCAGTGTAGTGTATTAGTCAAGCTTTCATGTGAGTAATGTTTACAATAGTGTTAGGTAGCAAAGATTTGTAAATGACCTCATGTGATCTTTGAGACCTAACTTGTGCACATCACTTCCTATCCTACACATATTGCACTCAAGCTTAATGTTGTGACTAAGAGTTTTCGAGGTGTTACTCTACTGATGGGTAGCAAAGGTTCGTAATTTGACCTTGTCTGATCGATGAGAACTAAATTATTCATTGTCACATGTTGTGATTATTGGTTTTCCATTGGTTCTGATTTTTCCCACACTGTTAGTTTTCATTCATTAACTTTGTTTCTAGATAACGAACAAATAAGACTTTTACTTCAATGAATCAAAAAAAAAAAATTCTCTGGTTACTTTGTGGCATGAAATTTCACAAGGAAAATAAAAAAAAAAAAAAAAAAAAAAAAAAATGTTATCTTCTTTCTTAAATTTGTATAACACATCTACGACACCCAATTTGTTCATTTAATTTACACATTTTATTGAACGAAATATTATTTACAAATTGTATTTACTGAATCTAACAATACAGAAAATAAATAAATTGAAAAATACATCAAAGGTTCTTCCATGGTTGTGGAATTACCATCGTATGGTTTTGACAATGTGATTCTCATCTGAAAGTTAATTTTCATTTGGTGGTTGTTTGTTGGGAATTTATTACTGTAGTAGTAAAATTAAGGGTTGCATATTTATATTTTCGAATCCAATACGTATACTTCAGAGAATTATTAAAAGCACAGAATCTTTCGTTATGTTTCCAAAAGCATTTAAAAGTACACATTATGTTTTCACGTTTTGGGCATCCAATTTCATTTAAATCAAGAACAGGCCTCCCTATTAACTTCGTTAATGTTTTTGATTTTTCTCTTCCTTTGGCAAGTAATATATGATATTTGCATGTTGATTCTATCATCCAATCTCTTAGTTTGTCCAAAGCTAGTGAACCAATTTCCCACTTCAGCTGATGGTTATATTTTATTAACCAAGAATTCTGTTTTTTAACTCTTTCAGGTAATTCTTTACAACTACAAGGTGATTTTGTCACTGCATATCTTACACTAAAACCATCAGAAATACAAATTTCTTTTGGAAATAAATTTGAACTGCTATTCAACAAAAATTGTACATCAATTATCCCAATGATAAGTGAAAATTCGTATTTTTCACCCACTGTCGATTTTTCATAATCGTTTTCCTTCATTCTTCTTCTTCGATTACTTCATATGGCACCACAAATAAATAGTTATTTATTATTATTTCACTGATTATTAGCTCTGATCGTATACTTTATGGTAACTTTCGTTTACAAAATTCTAAACAATTAGAACTTTTCACAAAGAAACTTTCAATGAATTTGTGGCTCACCCATTATTTTTGCATTACCAAACACAAATCACAAAACAGCAGCTGCAGTGGATGAACGATTACCTTAAGTCCAAACTCACTCGACTCTCTGGTATTTCCTTATAGTACTGTTTACACTTACCATCCCCTACCCTGACCGTTCCTTCAAAAATGAACCTTTGCGCAGATGACTCAACGACATGTTTTCACATGGTGTTGGATATACTGTTGGTGTGTTTTTATCTTACTTTGTGTAGGGAAAGGTAAAATTTTGTATATGTGTTATCTGTAGAGTACTAACATTTTCTCTATGCCAAACTTTAAAGAAGTGTTAAAGTCACGTTTTGTTGGTTTAATTAGATGCTTCTCTCTTTCTCTCTCTGTAAAATAACCAAATTCTAACAGTTCGGATTTTCGATTATGTGAACGATTTGTTTTCAGATAACTCAAATAATGTCAATAGATAGCATTAGACAATTTCTAAAATAATCAATACATGGATTTTCGTTTTCAACACTTTTTTTTTTTCCTGTCCTGGCATTAATTCACAGTTGTGATTTTTTAAAATAATTAAACAGAACTGCATTAAGATATAAAGTTGTGGATTTAAATATCAAGATCTAATCAGAATAACTGAGTAAAAATTCACTGTGGAAAAACACAACAACAAAAACACATCTTTGTTCATTTAAGTTTACAAATGCACATTTTATTTTGCTGAAATACTATTTACAAGTATATTCACTGAGAAAAATTCGAAACATGTAATTACCTAAAATATTTCACAATATTTAGTTAGACTCTTAACATTTTCCAAAGAGTTCAATGAATAAAATTTTTGTTACTCACTGTTTCTTGGTTACATTACATCAAAATAGCTGGTCACGCAAAAGAATTTTTAAATCAGATACCATGGTAATCACACTTCCATACGTTTGATATTGTGTCAGTCTGGAAATGACACCATGCCTCGCTAAACATTCTGTGTATTCTTTTGTCAGCAAATATACACAAACAGTTTTTGTAAAATGTTCGTAAATGTCCCAAAATAAAGAATCTTTATCGAATTGGATAAAATCTTGAAAATCTAATTTTACCATTGATGAATTTAAATGTTGAGCGATAATTTTTCCCATTAATCTGACAGATGGTAATTCAGTTTCCAAAAATAGTAAATGATTATCAATGTCGTACATTTTTGTTGAAAATCTCTCAGCTTCTTCACAACTAATAGAAAAAACCTTACTTCCAGCAGCTCCTGTATCATCAAGTATTAGTTCCCCATCTTGGCATTTCAGAATATAACAATCACCGAGGTCCATTTCGTAGTCAACTCTTCTTTGCAAGTAGCCGAGGATATCAGACCACTTCCTGCGTAATTTTTCCCAAGTGGTCCGGGATAAATACATCACAATGTACGTGTCTTCTAAAATAATAATCGGTTTCCATCCTTTTAGAGCTAGGTGAAGAGTTTTGTCTCGTGCTATTTTCCTGAAGAAAGAAAATTTCAATGACTTTTGTGGCTCACCCATTATTTTACTTTACTTTACTTTCCTGGATACCAATCACCACAACACAATACGATAACTTCACAGGATGAACGAATTGTCGTAACTGCAAAGACACTTGACTCGTTTATTTTTCTTTATAGTACTGTTTACCTGACCCTTAACCCTGACCGTTCCTTCCAAAATGAAACTTTTGCGCAGATGATTCACGGACATGTTTCTACATGGTGTTGGATAAACCACGACGACAATGACGGATGTGTGTCACCTTGGGAAAATTCCAAGATATCTTATCTCAAAAACATCACCCACAATTCCATAGCCAAACAAAACATGACAACAATGTCGTTATGTGTTTGGATATTTCTGGGGAACATATGTCTCTCATACTGTGATATCACAGAGGGTGACAGATGTCTTCCCTGCAAAGCTCCCCCAACCTAACCCCATCACCCTAGTCTCACACCATCCCCTCTCCTCCAGAAGATGTCTGCTCAGCCTAGTGGAGATGAGTGAGCTCATCATTTGCGGATATCTTTTAGTGATGTCACCTCCAATTGATACTGATAACTTTTTTGGGAAAAAAAAAATTTTAAAAACTGGTTTTTTATGATAACTTTTTAGGAAAAAAACGCGTTTTTTATGAAAACTTTTTTGGAAAAAAAATAAAAAAACGCGTTTTTTTATTTTTTTTCCTAGTGCGTGTCTAGTGTGTGTGTGTGTGTTTAAGGACAGGTACTTTAAGTATATAATTAATTATTCAGAAAAGCTCGAAACACGAGAGCCATCACGACTTACTCTAAGAATTCCCACCCTTTAACAGGAAACAAATACCCCAAATGTATTGGAAAATTAGTACAACCATCTATATAAAATAAAAAAAAAAATAATAAAAAAAAAAACCGTATGTTTGAGTGACACCAGTATATAATTAATTATTCATAAAAATCTAATCACACCCGCCATCACGACATACTCTAAGAATTTCCACAGACGACAATGACAGATGTGTGTCACATTTAACTTAAACATAACAACTGCTCGTATGTTTTTGGTAAGCGTAATTCTAATACTGAATAGTTTTTTTTTTTTTTTTCCATAAGAATAATCATAGGGTATATATTAGAGTATCAACATGGATACATTAGCGATTTTTTATATCTAATATATATATGTGTGTGTGTGTGTATGTGTGTGTTTAAGGACAGGTTTTTTAAGTATATAATTAATTATTCAGAAAAACTCGAAACACGAGAGCCATCACGACTTTCTCTAAGAATTCCCACACTTTAACAGGAAAGAAATGCCCAAAATGTATTGGAAAATTAGTACAACCATCTATAGAAGAAAAAAAAACTGTATGTTTGAGTGACATAGAATATAGTTAAATTAAATTATCATTCCAAACTCAATAACAACAAACATTCGCGTCACGATTCCTTATCTTATCTTGATCTTGATCTGGTCAGAAGTGTCCACCAATGACAACACGATTACTTATCCACTAATATTTCCCTTTCCATTCAAAACAATAACGTCACTTATTTACAACTAACAAATGACGTCACTTATCTACATCTGAAAACAACACACACCCACGACACGATTCCTTATCTTATCTTGATCTTGATCTGGTCAGAAGTGTCCCACCAATCACGACACGATTTCTTATCCACTAATATCATCCTTTCCATTCAAAACAACAACGTCACTTATTTACAAATAACAAATGACGACATTTATTTACAAATAACAAATGACGTCACTTATCTACATCTGAAAACAACACACACCCACCTCACCATTCCTTATCTTATCTTGATCTTCATCTGGTCAGAACTGCACCACCAATCCCAAACACGAATCCTTATCTCTACCATCACCCATAATCCCATACGCGAACCAAAACACAACAACAGAAGCCAGTGACACACTTGCCCACACGGAAATTCCAAACCTTACACACCCATGAAGCCATGCACACAATGACGTCATCAACCAATCACGTCACGATTCCTTATCTTATCTTGATCTTGATCTGGTCAGAAGAGGCTCCCCTACTACTGGCACTATATAGCAGTGTTTGTGGTTCAAACCAACAAACTATATAGCAGTGTTTGTGGATCAAAGGTTTGTAGTTCGAACCAACCAAACAATGTAACAGTTCATAAGATGGACAAATAAGCAGATTGTCGGCAGCGTTTCTGTGGAAAAAATAGCCTTTCGTTTGAAATACAGGGCGGCTCATAAATCATAGAACATGCCGTTGAAAGGGTCCCTTCTTTGTGTCTCCGTGTGTGATCATAGTGAAGAGAACATAATGAAAAGAAAGCACAAATCTCATTAATTCCATAAAAGCCTAAACAATATCTAGAAATTAAGTTAAGGAGATAAATATCTCGAAATTGTTTAGGCTTTTTAACAATATCTAGAAATAGACTTATCACCGCCAACACAAAAAATCTCCACTTGTACAAAGCCATATTTACATATGGTTTCCAGATATGGAGTATTACTATTCTAACGCAAAGTAATATAATCGCTAACTTTGTAACAACATGCCTTCGATCAATATTACGATATAACTTAACAAGACCATATTTCTAATACTGTCATCTTTGAAAAAGTCAGCAAAGGTGGTCTCTAATTGAAACAATTCAGGAATGCTAACTGAGATGGTTGGCATCCATCACCTATGTCCGGTGCTCTCTACAGACCAACTAATGGAAAAATAGAAAGAGAAAGGCCAACAAAACAGTTTTGGCAAAATTCTTTCTGAAATTGAGACACATGCACTATCCGATATTTACCATTTGGCACATAATGCAGCAACATGGCTCACTTTCATTTAATTCTCTTTATCTCCATCAGTTGTCGTTTTATATGCTAGCTCCGTATATATTTCCGTATTTATACTTGAACAAACTCTGAAATGAAATGAAATCAGTTAGAAAAATATATTTTTGTATTTTATTCCCCCTCCCATTTCTATCAGTTAAAATGGCTGCTCCAGTTGATACTCTAATATGATGAGCTAATATGATGAGATATCACAATCTCTACACCAGTTGTACCTTTTAGCTTTATATTTGTTTCTATATCATCTGCTATTTTAATATTTTTTTGATTTTTAGTTGTTTTACTAGTTCTAATTCCTTTGTTTTTCTGTTTATTAGGTTCCAGGTAGTTACTTTTAAAATGTCTGAGATTCCTAATAATTTACATTTAGTTATTTATTTACTTTATTTTTTACTGGTCATAATCCAAGTATTTTTATGAGACGGATTTCTCATTCGAAGTTTCTACGTCAGAAAGAGAGAGTTTATTTCGTGAGGTAAGGACACTTACGCAAATTCTCTCCCCAGCCTGGATGACTAACGGGTATTATCTCTTAGTCTGATCTATCTCTCCAAACTACTACAGTAAACTCTTCTTCCTCCCTTCTTCATTCTTTCCCTCCTTCCCTCTTCTGAGTTATTCTCCGTAACAGTTTCCTTTCGTATGTATTTTCGAAAAAAATACGTTGCATGGGCATGGGTAAGTCTACTCCAGATACTTGTAAATTGTGAAAGACTAAATGTCTTTTGTGATTATTAAATAAAATTGTTATAAATATATCTCAAATACTGAAATACAGGGCTGAAGGTATGAAGAGCTGACCCTTATCAGCACCAAAACGTTAGAAACATGGCATTCTCAGTCCCCTCGGATACTAAAACTCAGTCCAACCTGGTTTAACATTTTTAAATAAGTATGAAGAGTACTGAACAAAACAATACTCCTTTGGTGCCAAAAACTTCAATCTGACTTTGGTTACAGGTAATAAAATCGACTGTTTATAACTAGCATCTTTCTCGCTAACCTTCTTACATCCATAAATTATTCTAAATCACTATGGGTTGAATGTAATTCAGCTATAGAGAGTACTATAGCTTTTATAGTGATCTTAACTTTTCGTGCTCAGGATCGCTATAAAAAAATACATTTTTGTTATCAATATTTCATATGGAAAAAAATTCTTTTAAACGTACAATTAGGAACATGATATAATAATAAATTGTAAATTACGATTCATTTGTCAAGAAACTGGGTAAATTTTAGATTTATGTTTTAAACTAATATTTTAATGACGATAAATATTCTTAACATTGTTTTTCCAGTCATTTTAAATTTTAATACAGTCGTACCGCATTCAAACTGCTTAATTTCCGGAACAAAGTGGCGCCTGTGTAGCTGAGTTGGTAGCAATGATGCCCTGTCCCTCCTGGAATCTCGCGTTTTTCATTTCGTATAACATGCAAATTGGACAGAGAGCGCACGCGATTTACAAATATAATACATCTATCTCGTAGCCTTACTTTTATGGTGTAGTCTAAAACAACTCATCAAGTAACCAGCCGGAATTCCGTAGTTAGGTGACTTTGTTACCTCCCTTTTTCTCTCTACCAAAAGCTTGTCCAATTGAATCCCTCTTTAACATCTGTGCTTGTAAATTTTTCTATTCATAGGCAGTAGATAACTTCATCCATTCATAAAAAAAAAGGTTATTGACTGCAGAAATTAGTTCATCGGCTAATCAGCAAGTTATGAATAATAATAAATTTTAAAATCATTTTAATTAAAAACTCAATTTAATTGAACTATTAATGAAATCAAATCTAATAACAATAATAATAATAATAATAATAATAATAATAATAAATGATCTTATTATTCGCATATCAGTATTAAAGTTATATTTAAATAATTTCTTTTATCATCTAAATTATAGGGGATGTGCTAATCACATGAGCACCGCTAGTCCATAACGTATACTCTTAGGAATTTTGTTTTTGCGCAAGCAATATTTAAAAAAAAAAAAAAAAGAAGAAGAAGAAGACGACGAATGAAAAAAAGCTAAACTTGGCAGATTACATTTTGTTTTTACTTTCATGCCTTTCGTGTTTGACTTCCGTAAGTAAATCGTTCTCGGCATGTATGCTATCTGCTTCTTTAAATAATATATAAAAAATTCCCAGAGGGTCGACCCTAAACGGTCGATAATTTCATTTAATACGATTCAAATATGCATTTTTACCTTCGTGTACTTTAGCAACTAGTGCATTGATGCCAATGCCATCTATTGACACTTACCGTAAAACAAGGTAGGGGCACGTGGATCGTAACCGATCATTTCGGTACAGAGTAATTCCGTCTCACAGATATTATGAAGCAAAATGTCTTCATTTTCTCCTTTCTGACCAATTCGAATTCTTTGATTGCTACATTTTCTATCGATTTGTTTTTATCAGAACGTTAAAATGCCAAATAATAACCTATTTAACTTGCATAAAGATTTGTTACTGCCACTGTACTAAACACAGTCTCCTTGATATGTGACCGGCAACCTTGGCATTGCTTTGGCGCTAGTGTCAACTAGGGATGTTGCCATAGAAACACATGACAACACTTTACATATGCTCTTTGCCATTTCGGCGAGAAAGAGGAAATTTGTTGTAATAAAAGTTTTGCCCTCTAGTGGTAAAATATCATTAATGTGCTAATGTTCTTTTCGAAGTAATTAACGTATACATTTTAACATGATATACTAGAAATATTAGTTTTCAGGCAGGGCAGTTGAGAAATTAAGAGAGTTAAGTATCTCTAGGTGGTTTCCGGTAAATCGTCTGCTGCTTGTATTGTTTTTCTTGTCGATCTTCCAGCTTGGGCATAACTTCATCATTTTGGCTTTTTTCTTTGCTCATGGCAATGGAAAGAATACTTTTTTTCAGATACTAATTTGCATGTTTTTGAAATAAAAAGGCTATGTACTGTCCAGGTTATTATTATTATTATTATTATTATTATTATTATTATTATTATTATTTATAGAAAACCGTAGACATTCTAATACAAGAATTTTTTCTAACAAATATTGAGATATAATAGATAAATCGTACCAATTCAGATCTCAAACTTAAAAATATGGCTCATAACAAGCACCTATAACAACTTTTATGGCAAACCAACACTTTGACAATTCTATTTCGTAGACCTATTAAATAAAATTATTATGTGATAAAAAATTAACATATTATAAGAACCTTGAAAACAACTTTATAGCTCCCGCAATCAATAGGAAGTAATAGTGCCTAAACTACCCACATACCACAATAATGACTATTTTAACTCTACTAACAAAATTCTACATCGATATCCAAAACACTAATATATTTAAATGTGTAAACGAAAATATTAAAAGACTTTTTAATATAAATGATCTTTATAGTTTGAAATATATTACAATAAATTAATACAATAAAAATAATAAATTAATAGATGAAGTAAAAGAAACAACGAATTATAGAAGTGAAACGTACACCATCAAAACAATAATGCTCAAAGTTTGTAATTCAGAGTTTACGTAAGTCAATCCTTTGCCACCAGGTGTGCTCATGATTATTAGTATAATGACCTTAGCGAAAAATAGATGTAACCACAGTAAGAATGGAATTAACTTTAATAAATAAATCAGATCAATAGTACAAATATTTCACTAGAAATTTCGTATAACATCAGATGTGTGTTTTTATTTTATAATGCTTCGCTACTGTCACAAAAACATATTCAGGGGGTTCAATATAAGTTACAGCATGCAAAGACAAAGAAAAATGGAAGTTATTCAGTATACCCACATGGACTACTTGGACTGGACCCTACATAGAAAAGAAAGAAGGAAAAAAAAAAAAAAAACAGCCAATCCGGCCAAGAGAGCACATGCAGTTCGCCGTTAAGACACATAACAATCTGCCTTATGGCTGTTTCTCCAGCATAACAATAGCAGCATTCCCTGAAAATTTTTTGTAATTGCTTAATAAACTTTAACGAAGCTTTTTGAGAATTTATGCAGCAAAATTATTTTCTAATTTTTTTTTGGAATTTAACTCCTGAACCTGTGTAGCATAACATGCCTGCCTAAGGTTTATGAGTAAACTGATTTTTTAAATAATAGCATTATTGTGTTGTTGTTGTTTCTTTTAAAACTGATATGCTGGTGTTAACTGTTACTTTAGTTCATGTGATTCTCTTATTACTAGACATATTATAGTAACGTGCAAACATTATAGATCTTAAGACCATACGTGCCAACATAGAGTCTTAAGACACACGAACTCAGTCGTATGTTCGCCTGTTTTTTAATGCTTGTTATGATATTATTTGCCTGACCACCGTTTGAAAGTGTTAGTTCCCAGACCATTAAGCACAAGCATTGATAAAAGATGACCATAATGGCTTCTGGACAGAGTTCGTGTATTTTAAGTAGTGCAATATCAAGGCAACGCTGATGGCTTAGGTTGCATTCTCACAAAGGTCTCAGGTTAGTTTCGAAACTTTTAAGTTTTAAAATATTTGCTTATTAAAGAATTATGCACTTCTAATATCCTTTACCCAATATTTTTATCGTCGAAACAAAGTCTTCTAAATTCTTTCAGCATTTTTTATCAGTACTATTTTATTGTTACAGAAATTACTACAGAAATAAAAACTAGAATACATGCCTCTAATAGATCTTATCATTCACTACATCATTTATCATCTTCCGAAAGTTTTTCAAATAGAACTATACAAGACAATCATTACATCTATTGTTTTATATGGAACAGAAACCTGGATCATAACAGACCAAGATACAAAAGCTTCGCAGAACTTTGAAATTAAAACCATTAGAAATTCTTTGGACCTGTAAGAGAAAACATAACAGCTGAATGAAGAAGAAGATATATAATCAAGAAATATACGAACTTTGTCGATCCCCACCACTAACCGATGAAATCAGAGCTTGCAGATTGCGATGACTTGGACATGTGGAAAGAAGGCGTGAAGAGAGAGAATGCCTAAACAAACATTCAAAATGAGGTCTGATGGAAAGCGACCTAGAGGAAGACGACGGTAACAGTGGAAGGATAACATCCAAAGAGACTCAGCGGTGATGGGAATCCTGGACTGGACTGGAAGAACGTAAGACAGAAACGAGTGGAAGAAGTTGGTGCTTGCAGCAACATTAGGGATTCAGTAGGCTAAAAAAAGAAGGCTATTTTATTGTTGATAGATTCTTGCAAACAAGAAACTTATAAGGGGAAAAAGTCTTCAAATAAACTAGTTTTATTATCGTGTCATAATGAGTGCATTTGCTTAACTCTTTGTACTGTATTTTCACGCAGAAACCTAATAATAATCATATCGTTGATATATGTAAACTGTGTAAATACTTTAGGTAAATGAATATTCTCTCTCTCTCTCTCTCTCTCTCTCTCTCTAAGATTATGACATTTATCTGATGCTGCTCTTTGCACTGCCCATCTTCCCTTACGACTTCATAAAAGCAGCTCGGCATTTGCCTCATTGTTGGAAACATTTACAGGAATCCTGACTTCAACTGTGGTCATCTAATCTTCATCCCTTCAGTGCTAACTTGAGTTCTGAAAGAAGGAAAGAAATCATCACCATCAAATTTCTGATATGTACCGTCGGATGATGAGCTGCTTTAATTGCTCAACTCTCAGATCTCAGTAGGGTTTGAACACTGTCTTGTATACAGCTATTTTGGCTAATTTCTCTCTTATTCCATACAAATTTATTCAGTTGACTTCATACCATACCAGCTTTGCTAATTATGTTGCTGTTTCTATTTTTAATTTGTGATATTCATTAAAATGTCTGCCTAGATAGCTTAAATATTTTACTTTTTCTTTAACCTTCCCAATCAGGATGAAGTTCATGTTTCACTGTTTCTGATATTTATAGTCTTTGTCTTTTTAGCGAAGGAAAAGAGTCGCGGTGTGCAAAGCAACAATCTTGAAGATTTTGTCAAAAATGCTTTATTATGATTTAAGTGAGATTCCCAGCTTAGCTAATCAGCGAACTTGCAAAAGCGACATATCTGTTTCGCAAACAACTTTCTTGATCCGCGACATATTTTCCTCTCTTTTCCTAGTTAATGGATGTCCTCCACGTTCATCATCATCACCAATAAACATCACTTTACTTTTGAAGAAAGTAATATTTGTTTTTTTACTTGAGATCAAGGATTTCGAAGGTTTTGTTTTGTTTGAAGAAATTGATATACATACCTCCCATTTGTAGAAATGTGTGGTTCAGTCAGTATTGTCTATGTCCTTTGGTTGGAAAGACTCGAGTTCGAGTCTTTTCCAGTTGGAAAACCTTTTACCTCCCTCTAGGAGGTAAAGGGTTTTCCAACTGGAACTATGTAAGTTTATCTTCTGATAAGGAGGTGGCAGTGTTTCCCCTTCAGAAACTGAGTTTTTCATCCGTAAAATAGGCAGACTAGCCAGAGAACACACTTACTTAAGAGGCAAATTACACTGGTCTTACTTCGGCCGTCATTCAAAACAAAAAACAACACCTCTTTAAACTCCCATTTCTTGCTAGAGGGAAATTGTAAAACGTACACTACAAAATCGCAGTTTATTACTTCTAAAAAATCTAAGAAACAAGAAACGAAAACCCCGTTTTCGTTTCTTGTTTCTTCTAGTTCTACCAATGCCTAGTGGAGGAGTTAGGTCCTTACTGCGGTAGTTTAATCTGACAATCAGTCCGGAAAAGTTTTGATCACACCAAGTATTAGCATGAATTAGGCAATAACGGTCACGTGTTACGTGATTTGTGAGTGCAGTTTATCTGTTGTACCTTTATGATGGTTACAACAACCACATCAAAAAAAATCATCGCTAAATCTCGAAAAAGAGCACCTCCCCAACTAGATTATATACACACACCATATCCTTTTCTTGAATCAAAGGTACTACAGATAAGGGCTCACTCCTGAAACGACACAAAAGCATATCAATTTCAACCTCTGGACAAAGTTTCCATTTTTCTCAGGCAAATTAAGGACCACCAAACTCTTCTTTCTTACCCAGGTATCTATAGTTTCTCCTGTCAATGTGGGATCTAGTACTTTGGATAGACAGGACATACCACCATTACTTGAAGAAAAGAACAAAAAATACACTATGTTGAAAAAGTATTTGGACACTTTACATACTATGCAAATTTCGGATCGTGCCACATGTAAATATTCAGTTCAGGGAGTGTAAGTCCGATAATAAAAGCTGGAATGTGCTACATGTTTTGTACTGTACTCGATGTCAAGATGCTACGTTCAGCTGGGCTGACAGACTTCCAAGGCAGCACGGTAGCTGGGTGTCATATCAGTGGACTTTTCTGTCCGTGACATTGCTACCCGTCTCAGTATACCGGAATCCGCCGTTGTTTATGTCCATAAATGGAAAGTAGATAGTGCTACCACAGCAGAAAAACGCTCTGGGAAACCACCAACACTCACTGAAGATAGACGAGCTCTGTCTCTATGTTTTAGTTCCGCACGTCATCATCATCGGACCTAGCATTCAACCTGGAAAATACTGCAGGAACATCTATCGGCACTAGAACTGTCCGCAGAGACAGTTCTAGTCCTAAAAGATGCCTTAGGTTACCAGGACAGAGTTGCTGCAAACAAGTCACACATCACCCCCCCCCCCCCCCATCAATTGGAAAAATGATTGGAATCACGCTTCCAAGTGTTTGAATCTGTAAATTACCGGGAAACGGTTCAGGTAGGACTGCATCATTTCAACTGTCAAGTTTGGTGGAGCTGATTAATAGCATGGGGGTGTTTCAGTTGGATGGGACTTGGTACATTGATGGACGTGCCCAAACCATAGCGTCTGATGGCTACCTGGATATATTTTGGACAACTTCATACTTCCGACGCTGTGGAAATACTTAGGTAGTGACCAATGCATGTTTAAACACGACAATGCTCCATGCTAAACTGCGTGTCCGAGACTGATTTTCACAAAACAACGTTTTGTGGAAATCAGTGAAGTGTTGAACTGGCTGGCTCAATGTCCAGATCTCAACCTCATCGAAGATCTTTGGGACGAATTAAAACACCGAATTAGCTCCACACCACAGCTGCCATCATCATCATCAGCATCAGCAGGGTAGCTTTGCGCGAGGAATGGAAGAATATTCTTCTTGCGACGAATCAGAAATTGGCTGAAATCATGCCCCGAAAGGTAAGTGCCATCATTCAGGCCCAAGGTGGTCCCAATCGGTACTAGTAATTAAAATAACGTAACTAATGTAATTAAAACGCATTTTCTTACCACATCCACGTGTCCAAATACTTTTGTCAACATACTGTACATTCGGTATGGACAACAACCAAAAGTGGATTAGCCTAACATACCTTAGATGAATACCATTTCATGAAGTAGGAAAAAAAAAAAAACGAGGCCACTACAGCGAAAACTCGGTTTAAGTCACAGATACTGTTCCTAGAAACGGCTAAGAAAACGATGCGATTCTATGTAAATTTTGCAGCACCGCCCTATCCGCCAAGTCAGCAATAATTACTAAACATCATCACAGAGAAAGCCAGAGTTGCCTTTCATGCGAGTGACTGTCCTTCTAGAAGCTATTGTAATTATAGTCTCCATTCAGTGTATCTTCAAAATATCTTTGAAAATGCTAGCTTGAGCTGACGAGACGTCAGGTTGAATGAAATAAATAATTTAATACTTAATTATTAAATTATTTATTTCATTCATGTTTCTGCGTAGTTTATTCCAGAAATTTCAACATGGGTCACTACAAATATGGAAATATCAATATTAATATTAATATTAATATTAATATATATATATATATATATATATATATATATATATATAATTAAACTTTTCGTAAAATCTTTAATAAAATTAGTTTATTAAGGAATTTAATTTTATTATTTTATAAATGTAATTGAATTTTTATTGCAACAATTACTATCGTTGATATTTACTCATATAAAAATGATACCTATAGATAAAAATGGAAAGAACACATACTGAAAATGAAGAGAAGCAGAATACCTAAACAAATTCTAAATTACCACCCAAAAGGTACACAATGCAGAGGAAGACCCTTAAAAAGATGGAATTGAGTCCGGAACAGACCACTTGACCTATAAACCTGGAAAGGAAGAAGAAGAAGAAGAAAATGATACCTCTCTTTCGAAAAAGAAATCATTTGATATATGATTGCATGAGGCGAATGCATTTTATGCCAGAAACTAATGTGGCGAATGTGATAGAAATGGTTGGACACCACTGAAATGGAGAAAAATACTGTATTTTTTTTTTAAAAAAAACGATGTATTTTACAAGTGAAACAATTACGTTACACTATTGATGTAACATCCTCTGCTGCAAATACGCAAGCCGCCATTGTAGTTATAATTCTGTAAAGATAAAAATAAGCAGATTAAAAGCATCTTACTTCTCTGTATTCTACCATTTAGCCTACTTAAAGGAATATGACAGCGGAATGGCAATCAGTATCAAGTAAAGGTTAGTTAACAATACAGAATGGAAATACACGAGGCAATCATATAACGTTGCGTTTCATATTATAGGCAAGTAAAGTTTTTTTTAAAGGAAATTTGAAATAAAAAAATGGATTATTATAATTTCAATAAAGTGCATTTCGCAATGACATTCTCATGTAATGATGAACTCCCTGCTCATCATGTAGAATATTTAACATTTATTGAATATATTTGCATTTATTAATTACATTAGTTAGTTGTTTACGAGGGTAAACAAATAAATAAATATTAATATTGAATAATATATGTGAATAACTATTATTATTCTTACATGACATTCCATGGAGTCCGTAAACTCATCGCTGAAGGATCAATTATCTGCACAATGTCATCCACTGCATACTACACAATGGTGCAATATTTTTGTCTGTAAATTGAATTGAGTTCTCTGGCCGGTTTGCCTGTTTTACTAGAAGAATTCGCGTTTCTGGAAGGGAAGCCACCCTGCCACTTCCATGTGTGACCACCTAACAAATATATAGAATAATACTGTATATGATCGACTATTTCGACAAATTAATTTTTCGACTCGTCTGCCAACGACTTGCACATCATTAAAAAGAACAGCATTTGTCCGATACAAACAACCAAAAAGAACAAATTACAGCTATTATACGTTTAAGAGACATTCTTTTAAGATAATAATTTACTGTACTACATAATTTTTAAGGAAATTATATGTTTAAGTTTCTTAAAGGTTGAGTATTAATTAAAACATAAAGCCCTAAACAAACACGAGACTGAAGTAAATAATACTTTCAAATAAATAAATATGCCCATCTTTTCCTAAGAAAAAAAAAGAAGAAAGAAATTAGAGTAGTTGTAAATTTCCCGTTAAATAGCAAAACATAAATAAGAAAATAAATAAAAATGAAAAGGTAAGCCATAGTACCAATTAAAAATTTGAAATAAACAGTATATTGAAAAAATTCGAAGTAAATTTATTTCGATAAAATCTTGAAAATTAAAAAAAAAACATAATTTGAATCATCCAGTTTTTAATTTATTTATGGTTACAAGAATACTGCGGCGTAGTGGAAATTAAACTTACAGAACGATGCACCAAACACAGATGTAGTTGATGAGCAAATGCACTCCTGACATTCCTAGGGACGTGCGTGTGAAGGCAAACGGAAGCCAGCAGCCTTTTATTGCATGTTAGAATAGAATTCAGAGAGCAGGGGCGAATGCTTGTCTGGAAATTCACGCTTGCTCTTGTTATCATTCGGGGAGTGAGAGTCAGTAATTTGAATTACTAACCATTTAAAACTATATATTTAGAAATTTATGTACATTTAATCATACAAATACAACATTTATTTTACAAAAGATATTCTATCTTTTTCAATTTAGCTATCTGAATACAAATTCTACCCTACGGTTCTTCTTCATGAACTGGTCAATAACATCGTCATAAAAAGTTGGTTGTAACTTAATTTTCCCAAGCAACACGCACGCTTGTAAAGGCTGGCTGAAGCTCACTGGCTAGAGCCACTTTGTTGCGTATGGACTGTGTTTAAGACGACGTGAAGGGAGCGGAAATGGCTATGCGCGCGCATGAAATCACAGTGCTGTAGCGAGGACCTGGAAGCTCCGACAACCGAGCAAGCCAAGGTAGCTTTGACTAGATGAGCAAGCGTCGGCCTTCGATACACAACGGAAAGCTCAATTATTGCTGCGCAAGCTTAAGACGTCTTCTGTCTATAAAAATAAAAGCCTAAATGGAATGCTTATAAATGCATACATTTATTAACAAATACATATTACTTCTTTCTCAAGTGATAAGCTTAATGAGCAAGCATAGCATGCATGGAGAATTCGTTCCTGCCAGAGAGGACCTCAGTGAAAGGGGTTTGATTGTTGGAGTCAGGCTAGCAGGTGCATCTGTGACCATTAATACCCTGTGCCGCAAACAAAATACAGGCAGGATACAGCTGAGTAATTGTGTAAAAAATTCAACACCGGTCTTGAGACATCCATTTCAATTCAACAAAACCTCAGCGCCGGGAACTAAACAGAGTTCGATATCACGGTCTGGTTGGCTTACCCAAGCCTTCGATCACTCCATCAACGCACGCGTCGCGTTCAATGGTGCAAAAATCACAGGCAGTGGACTACACAACAGTGGAGGGATGTGATATAGTGTGATGAATCTACGTTCACACTTCTTCCTGCAAATGGGCGAATACGTGTGTGGTGTCGGCAGAAGAAAGTTTACCAGCCAGAGTGCTTGTTCCAACTGTCAAAGGTTTTGTTGGTTCTGTAATTCTGGGGGGAATTCTCATGGCATGGTTTGGCTACACTTGTTGTATAGAAAGGTAAAGTGGATACTGCACGTTATCTTTCAATAATAAGTGATCATCTTCATCCCATGTCGACACACTTTTCTCCTACGCAGCCAGCCACGTTTCAACAGGATAATACTCCCATTTATCGAGCAAATATGGTCACTCAGTGGTTTGTGGAACATGATGGTGAGTATCCTGTCTGCCATGATCATCCCAATCACTAGACTTAAATCCTATAGAACATTTATGGGACATTTTGAAGCGAGTTCTCAGGCAATGTTTCCCACCTCCAAAAAACAAAGGCGAATTGATCCATTTTCTATCGGATGAATGGTGTAAAATTCTTCCTATTGAGTTCCAAGCACTGACAGAGTCTCTCTCTCAAAGAATACATGCTGTACTAAACGTCCTAGACCAAGGCGATATTAACTGAAACATGTCACTGTTTCCATTTATTTATTTTTTTTGTCCATTACTTGTATATCTGTGCATTCTTTCTTTTCCATTTTCATCACAAGAAATTATTCAAAATAAATACATAAACAAATAAATCTGCTAACGTCTTTTATTCTACAAAGACGAGGACTTTTAAAAATTTCTAAATTCACAAGTAAGATGACAAAATATATTCTTCGTAGTGTCGAATATAAGTCCCTCCCCCCTCCTTTTTTTTAATAGTTCACGTCGTTTCTTGTGTATGAATAATGCACATGATTTTTTTTTCAAATTATATTATCATCTTTTCTGAAATTCAATGCAAAGGAAAATAAATTAAATGAATATGGATGCATTGAAATCCCAAGGACTAGAATACCTTTTATATCTTGGCATCATGGGAGTCCACTGCCAAACCTGGGAGGGCTCTATTACGTGACACTTTCGAGGAGTCGAAGGACTCATCTCAGGAGGGCACACTACTCTATACTCTAGTCCACAACACACATCTCACTGCCTCTCCTACTACTTAATTCACTTACTACACATAACTATCATCAACGCCATCTACCGCCCATCACCACCACCAATAGTATTTTTTGTATCTAAATTGAGTGTGTTCTTATGGTCGATGTGCCTGTACACGAGGTAAAAAAAACGCGAGTTTTCGAGAGAAAAACCCTACTACCTCCATATAATAGCGGCTAACTCGTCTTCAGTTGGAAAAAGTCCATATAAAGATTCCTCTCGTCACGATGAGAATCGAACTTAGGTCTTTTCCAGTCGAAGGGAGCAATGTACTGTTTGTACCGCAATGTACCAATTGCGCTACGGAGGCCTCAAAACTTATCGTGACCCAATAGAAAATACAATTGCACCGCTGATGCCAATAGGCTTTTTGTAACACTTCAGTTTGCAGGATCGGACATCCAATAGAACCAAGCATTCCACTGAATTCATTTTGAATAAACAGCTGCTTTTTCCTTTGTATTTACTTCTTGATGAGAGACTGTCTTGATAAAGATATTAACTGACGATAAGTATAATTCTAATACTTGTCGTCAGTTAATACTTATCTTCCAGTTAAAGATGTTAACTGACGCTAAGTATTAGAATTATACCTATTTTTGTTCTTTTTCATGGTAAGAAGAATTTGGTTTGTCTTTTATTTAAACAGTATACACAATGCAGTCCAATGTAATCTATTTTTACTATTTATTTTAAATTTTGATATGTTTATGTTTAATAAGTTGGCTTTTCTTGTGCCTACTTTTCCTTTAACAGTATACTTTTCATTTACCTCTTATTCGTGATTAGAACCATACTCTGCCACGTAAGGAATAATTCATCAGACAGCTCATTTTTATTAGTGTGAGAAGTGTATTGCGCTAATTAATAATTATAAATAAAAAAATCAGCTAACGCCTTTTTATTCCCTTATAGGGAGTAGGCGAGGCCGTTTTAGCCATGTCTAACTTTTGGAGACTGAGTGGCCAGTTCAATCTCCACTAGTAGACAATCAGAGATAGCTGGCCAAAGGCTATTACTAATCAATCAGCGCAGTGAAGAAGGCGGCTAGCAAGTACCGCCATCTCGTGGTCCCTAACCCTAACACAATATTTTTCATGTCTGAAAGTGTGGGTTCGACGCCCGATTTTCTCGAGTTTACGGGACGAAAAACCCGAGTTTCCAGGAGAAAAAACCCGCTTGCCCGTGCCAGAGATCAACTAACTCGGGAACCAGTCGAAAAAAGGCTTAGGAAAATTTCCACTTGTCAGTGACTAGATTTGAACCACCAGGTCTTCCTTCATGCAGTCAATCACCATAGAGTGCAAACGCCACTTCTACTGTGCTACACCGGCTCTTTAATCGTGAGGATGCTTCATCTTTCGAAATATACATACATTCTATAAGAACAGTGTATACGTGTTTGGATAAAATATCAAAATTATGGTAAAAATGAAAAAATAAAAATAAATAAACATGAAAAAATATTGTTTATTATCAATAAAATTATACAGTTTAGTATAATTCAAAATTACCTAAAAATAAAATCCATTCCTTTAATTGTAATTAAAGGAATGGATTTACAATTTTTGGACATTACGATCAAATCCTTTAATTGTAATGTCTAAATATTTAAAGAGACCGAGTAAACACGATGCATATAAACAAAAGTGGAACTGCACGACGGACAGTGCAGCATTACGCTAATAGCCCGCATCTCACTATGACGTCCATATGCTTGCGCGCGTAGTAATATGACACTGTGGTAAACACAGTGCTGCTAGCTTCCTTTGACCTCCTAAGTGCTACAAGATGGATTTTTATTATTATTTTTTTGTAAAATAAGAGAATTGTACAGGATTGTTGATGATAAAATTAAATATTACAAGCAAATATAAATAAATTAATAAATATATTTATATATTTATATATAGAGCCTGTGTAACTCAGTAGAAGTGGCGTTTGTACTCTACAGCGCTTGACCGCACGAAGAAAGGGTTTGGTGGTTCAAATCTAGTCGCCGCCTAGAGGAAATTTTTCTAAGCCTTTTTTCGACCGGTTCCCGAGTTAGTGGATCTCTGGCACGGGCAAGCGGGTTTTTCCTCCCGGAAACTCGGGTTTTTCGTCCCGTAAACTCAAGAAAATCGACCGCAGAACAGACATTAAATATATTGTGTTAGGGTTAGGGACCACGAGATGGCGGAACATTTGAGCCATCTCTCTTCACTGTGTACCGCTTAATTAGTGATAGCCTTGGGCCATCTATCTCCGATTGGTACCAGTGGAGATTGAACTGCCCACTCAGTCTCCAAAAGTTAGATAGGGCTAAATGGCCTCGCCTACTCCCGTATACGGGAATAAAAAGGCGTTAGCTGATTTAAAAAAAAAAAAATCGAGAAAAACTAGGGGTGCTGCAGTTCCGCAGTGCCTATGCACGAGTCTTCCCTGCTTATACAACAACATTAAACTCACACCGGAGGAAATATATAAGAAAGCTGCACAGAAAGTCAGAATTCGTTCAAAAATAAGCCAAAATCCTTGTATAACGCAAAACTTAATCCTAGATATATATACACAGAAAGTACATTCTATGGAAACAATTAAAGCGATATCTAAATAACGCAGCTTTAAAAACCGAATATAGGATAGCAAAGAATCACCTTACAACGCAAATAAGAAATGCAAAAAGAAACTACTATAGAGATAAATTAACCTCTGCACAAAACAGCATGAAACAAACCTGGCATCTGATCAACGAGATGCTAGATTGTGCTCCCAATACCACCGCTTCTGAAACCATAAAACACAGCTTCATGAAAGAAAATATCTATCCAACAACTAGCAAATGACTTTAACCAATAGTTTGTAGACTCCTTCCAAGAACTACACAGAAATATTTCTCCAATCACAAAATATGACCCTCCACTTGGACCACAATCAAAACATACATTATGATTCCTAACCATAAAAGAAGCAGAACTTCTCTCTGCAATACATCCCATCAAACCAAACAAAGGCCCAGGAATTGATGGTATAAGACCTAAAGATATCATACAACACGCAACTAGATTAGGCCCTATTCTACTAAAATTAATAAATAAAATATTTAAAACAGGACAGACACCAATTATGTTAAAGACTGCCATAATCACACCCATATACAAACATAGATCAAGAAATTTAATCCGTAATTAGAATCAATAGCAACGCTACCAATTATCAATCGAATTATGGAGCGGATCGTACTAAAGAAACTCACTGCATATACAGAGAAGTTTCATATCTTCCCCAAAACACAATACGGTGTTCAGAAAAATAGGGAACAACATCTCTCTTGTAAGACTTTACTGACGTAAATAATACCACCTTAGATAAAAACAAATTTGCCATGGTAGTCTTTATCGATTTGACTAAAGCATTTGACACACTCACACATAAGACTTATTAGAAAAGCTGAGACATGGTGGAATAGATACCTCTGCACATCAAAATAGAAAACATATCACACGTGTCGGGTCAAACCGAAGTAGAGAGTTACCAGTAACCTGTGGAGTGCCACAGGGAGCTGTTCTCTTCCCAATTCTAATCAACATTTATACGCACGATATTAATCACCTACCTCTCAAAGGCAAGATCTTCCATTACGCAGACGATACAGCTATGATATCCATCCATAATAAAGCAAGCATAGTTCAAACAGATATGCAACATGACATACATCTACTCATAGACTGGCTCACCAAAAATTCCATACACCTAAACTCTGACAAGACAAAATTAATCATTTTCAGAAATCCACTGACTCAACCAGTTGAAAAAAAATATATCACCATCCAACATCCACTCCCCAACATAAAAAAAAACACATACACAGAACAGTAAAACACTACCATCACTCAAGTTGAAACAATACGATACCTTGGAATTTACTTCGATGCAGAAATGAACTGGAATAGCGACATAAACCGTCTACAAAACAAACTCTGAATAATAACTGGCAAACTCTACAGGTTAAAAGACATAGTTCCCACGCGCTAAAAACACTAATATACAAAGCGCCATGCCAAAATATACTAAGATACGCTATAACAACAAACGCTTTATGTGCAGCCTACAAACTGAATAGATTGATCTCGTTACAGTACAAAATGATAAAACTGATCTTTTGGGAACAAAGAGAAAATAACGACTTTATATTCACTGGAATGTCAGAACACAAAATACTAACAGCAAAACACTCATGTCACTATGCAGCTTATCAAAATAATGCTAAAACATTATTTTGATGCCAATTACAGGACAGTTAGAAATACATACCGTATTAGAAGACCTCAGAGAACTAATTATATCACATATAAATGCGATAATCACTACGGAAAGACCACTTGAAGCTTCTACATCACAGAAATGCTAAATAAATTATCTTTTGAATACAGGAACCTTACATTTTTTTAAAAATGTAAGTTAAAAATGTAATTTAAAATTTTTTAAAATTTTTTCATGTAGTACTGTCATATCCTGTGCACCCCTTGAGGGTACATGGCAGGAATTTGATGATGAGGAGGAGGAGGAGGAACCTTACAAACTACAATAGCCTGAAAAGAGCCCTAAGGACATGCTATGAACAAGAAATACGCACCTACACACCTAACAAACTTAATGAAAACACAATATATTAGTTCAGGCTTTCCAGTTCAGACATTCCAAATTAACGTGTGCGTGCGTACGTGCGTCCCTGCGTGTGCGTGCGAATGAATTTCTCAACCTACGGGCTGTAGTGAATATCAAACCTATCAAACATCAGCCTACTTCCCAACACAGCAAACAAACCAATAAATAATAACTAACCGGTGTCATCTTCAGATAAGCTTACTAAAAAAGCTTCGAGGATGCAAGCTGGGAAATTACATCTCAACCGAGATCGACAAAAAGGAAGAAAAATCCATATATTACATTTAAGTGCAGTAGTTGCAGCGCTTAAATACATTAAATCAAAAATTGTAAATATATTAACTCATTGTAAATGTATAAATGCTGTACAAATGCAAATGTTATTCAACTGCAACTATAAAATACCAACTACAGTAACTATTATTAATACATTATACAGAAAAAAAAGGAAAATTTGTATGAATTTCTTTGTAAAAAAAAATAAAATAAAAATTGAACTATATGTGTTGTAAATATGTAATCACAATACGTAATCATAATTTTAATAATAAAAAAAGGATTGAATTTAAAAATATTATTATTATTATTATTATTATTATTATTATTATTATTATTATTATTATTATTATTATTATTATTATTATTATTAGAGTAAGGTATACGCGTGCAGATTAACTCCAATGATGTGATGCTGTCTCTTTTTATGGATCCGGTTTTTATTGGAAATCATTTAACTATATACATTGGTTGAAATACACAATAAATACTCTTATACTCTTGTAGTGGAAAACCTTGAATCCAGAAGCTGACACCAAACCACTCATTCGGTGAAATAAGAACAAGCGGCAAACCACCAGATTAGTCTGTTAGTTTTGTGCTCGAGCAGCAAGTCTGCGCCTTTCTGCATTTCGAAAGACAGATATCAACCTGTATCGATTTTCTTTATAGCATCACCAGGCTAATTCTTCTGTTTTCTTTTTTTTTTCTGCAAAGCATTTATTGAAAGAAGAAGAGTACATCAAAGAGAGTAACAGAATGGCAATAACTTACCAGGTTAAGCTTCTACAATACCACATACAACTCAGTGTCTTTTACTCTCACCTTAATGTTTTATTTCCTCTCTAATCCTATCAAACAGCCTTGAGATTCTAATATGATTTCTTGTTTCCGTACAGGATGCAAACTGCCTAGTGATGTTGTCGTACAAAAAGCAGACCCATCAGGTTCTATTTTTATTTATTTTTTAATCCAAACTGAAACTTCTTTCAATTTTCGAAGTACTTTCCGAACAACGAGCTTCAATCACACTTCCTTTTCCCTTTCCATTTAGAAAAGTGGATTGACAGAAATTATGTCATTTTACTACTACTACTACTAATAATAATAATAATAATAATAATGATGATAATAATAATAATAATCCTTGGTACGTGTGCTTTTAAGGCTGCTCAGATTGGCTTTCGTGATCTTGATTTTAGTACAAGATGGTTACTTTTATGCCAATATATATTTGTGTACAAATTGCTTGTGGAATAATAAAACCTGAGTTTCCGCCAGAGAAAACCCTTTCATCTTTCATCTCCGTATGAGGTCGGGGCTAACTCACCGTCGATTAAAAAAGCCCTGACAAAGTATTCGTGTTTTAGACAGGATTCGAATCAAGGCCTTTCCAATCAGAGGGCTTCGTCGAAACCAGTTGAACTACCGACGCTCTCAGTTTGATAATATTATATCTGCAGGCAATCACAGACAAGTGTTTTCCGCTTATATTTTAATAATAATCACCCCCCCCCCCGCCAAACACACACACACACCGGAAAGGTTGTGCCACACCAGCGTCATGTATGGGTAAGTGGTAAACAAGAAAGGATGAACCTGTTAATATGTTTTTTACAACTAAATATTGCAGTTCTTATGAGAACGCTAATAACTACTAACGGCAATGGATTCTTCAGGTACAGCACGAATAAAAATTAACATTTCTGGAGGCAGTAATATCACTGGATTCATGTGCTATGGAGTAATAAATATCTTCATTTTGATAGATTTTTTGAAGTTCATCAACACTGACAGCTAGCAATTCATGCTGTCCATCAGCTACAGGCAAAGTGCAAGAAGTAGTTGCCTGTACTAAATTAGTCTTATTTCGATTCGGATATGCTAGAACTTCTACAAGACACTTCTTAAGGATTTATCCATCGCTGTATAACTTACAGCGATGGGGTCAACCATAAAGTATATATGCTGCTTTTATAGGTTGCTTCAGGAATATGATTACTTTGTCCACAGAGAATAATTTAAAAATACTTCCTGCATTTTTATTTATTTATTTCGCTTTCAGTCACTTTCAGAAGGTGCAGGTGTCGCTTCTATTCTTTCCAATAATGGATATTTGTAGCCTGTGAGTCTAAAGTGTAATGTTGGTTTGTAACGCAGCTCTTCGCTTTTACAACCACAGCATCACAAGGTAAACACATCACTTTGTCTTCCACAGAAATTACGTAATGAAATAACTCCATTTTTTCCTTAATAAGTTTGGATTTTTCTGTGTTTGACTTTTTGACAGCCAGTACACAACTTAAATAAAGATTTGTACAAATAATTTTAAAGTTTAACTTAAAAAAATTTAATTAATTATTAACTTACTTAGCTCAAATAATAATGTCTCCCTGTGCAGGCTTAAAACACTTTTAAATCCCATTTAAATTGCCAGTTAAGTAATTGAGTATCCGCTCTAAGCCATGCACATCGCTAATAATAATAATAATTGAGAGAAAACACAAATTTGATCCGTTCAGATCGATTTAAGATAAATGAAGTTTATGAGAAAAACTACAAAGTATACCCTATTTGATCACAAAAGAAACGAAAATATTATGAAAGAATTAAACCAAGAACCAGTAATAGAAAAAAATAAAAAATATAAACATAAATGGATGGAACACGTACAAAGAATGAAAACAGAAAGATTACCAAAACAAGCCTTAAAGTACAAGCCATTAGGAAAAAGAAAACCAGGACGTCCTCTTAAACGATTCAACGATGACTTCTAAGGCCTGTTCCGGCCTTAGAAGTCATCGTTGAATCGTTTAAGAGGACGTCCTGGTTTTCTTTTTCCTAATGGCTTGTACTTTAAGGCTTGTTTTGGTAATCTTCCTTGATACGCATGATGATGATGATGATGATGAGATCGATTTAACTATGCTAAATGTAATAGTATCTGCGAAGAAAGAAGGAAAGAAAAAAAGATGTTTTTTTCGGTGTTTTTTTAGCCTTCCAAATCAGGTAGCCTATATCCTTTTCAATACCTCTGTCGAATAATGGGGGTAGACTGATAATATTCAGCTTAAGGCTCTGAGACGAGTGTATTTATAACTGTTGAGAGTATTTCTGAAACGAAACATCGACTAACTGTAGAATCGGATGAAAAAATACCCACAAAAGTTCATCTAATCGATGAGTGCAAGCGAACTTACAATAGTCTTGCAACAGTCTTCTGCAAATGATCTGTTTAAGAATGAAAATTACCCCGAGCTACGCGACACTATTTTGTCATCACAGGCTTTTTTAAGTAATATGATAATTGAAGGTTAATTATCACATTACTCTTGTTATCCATAATCTTCTAAACAGCTACGAATCAGCTTGTTATGATTATGAGACATTTTACATTAGTTGGCTTGTAGTGAGCAAGCGATGCACAATATGCAGCCTCACGCTGTCAAATCGAACTCTCCTCCCCCTTCCAGCGGCGTGGCCTGTTTCAAGAAAAGGGATTCTGGCGAACTCAGCGAGTATTCTTATTCTCGATACAAATGGATCCTTTCCTAGTTGCAGGAAATGCCAACTACACCCACTCCGCATAGGTCGTAACGATCTTCTTCGCCCGGCGAAATACTATCACCTAGCCTCAATTAACGAATTCCATGTTTGGTTTCCAGAACAGAAGCATCGGTTTCTGCTCTCCTCATTCTTCTCCGTGTATTGTGAGTCTGTGTAGACAGACATTTACCTTTAACCGCTCATGTCACATCAATAACCTCTTCGGCGTCCAAAAAAAAAAACAAAAAAAAACATATTATACTGACATCGGAGGTCGCGGTATCTCTCAGATAAAATTTACTATCAAACATCACAAACCTTTACATAAGATGTGTTAAACCAAACTGACAGCAAAAAAAATGCGGAATATCACTCGTAACATATGAAAGCACAGTTACGCATGACCTCCAAGCTATGCACTGAATTGTGTAAGAATATTTATATTAAACATTTTGCATGTATCTGTCAGATCAGCTGCGAGCTCCGCAAGGTTAAATGCGCGTTAATCAAAACTCTTGCCGCGTATATCAAGGGATTGCCGCAATTAATTTCTCAGCGTTAATCAAATCCAGCGTTAAGCAAAACCGCGTTAAGCAAGGGTTACCTGTATATAATTTCTTGGTGTCTTTGATGTATAGTAGAACCGAGGTAAAAAACTTTCAACATTTTCCTCTCATCGAGCGATTTTTATTAATAATATCTAGCACATTTTGGCTACTTGTATATGAGATATACATGACTTCAACCTTGGTATCTCTCCCCGGCTGGCTCCCATGAGACCTGAATAAAGGGCGAAATCGACCTGGGGTAGTAATCCCCCCCCCCATTATGCATAGTGTTCTGAAGTGTCTGCTTTGCATTATGGGATACATACTAAGGCAAGTGATGTGAAGTCATTAGGCTCTATATAACAAGTAGCTCAAACCTGAATATATTTCATGCGCAAAACATTGTTTGGCTTCGTTGGGAAAAGGATTAAAACCAAGTATATAATTTATTGCTATCTTTAATATATAATAGAACTAAGGTAAACACTTGCAGCTTGTGATCAATATTATTATTATTATTATTTTTTTTTTAATTATTGAAGTTGATTATTTCCCATCTTAGACACCAGATGGCAGCAACATTCAGTGATTTACAAAAATGGAACAAACAAAATCAAATAGTTACGACCCCTCCTCACCCCAAAAAATAATAACGAAAAATAAAATAAAAAATAAAGTAAAACAAGACGATTTTATAGTAATTACAATGTTGATTATAATAGTGTGTATTATGAATTAAAAATAATGAAAACCCGAGAGAGAGAGAGAGAGAGAGAGAGTAGTAGTAGTAGTCTTCTTCTTCTTCTTATTATTATTATTTAAATATAAGGCACCAGATGGCATGAATAGTCCCTAAAGGTGTCGCACGGAACATAAGCAAATGAAAATTATTGTCAGTATCCATATAGTACTTATTTTGTACAATATACTTATTTAATAATTAATTAAAAAAACAGCATATTTTCTAATCCAATTAAAGATAAAAAGTGTATTTTCTTATATAATTCATATGAGAATATGATGAAGAAAATTGTTCATTATTATATTCGGTAGATTTTTTAAAAATAAGTCTTAGTGCACGTACAAGTATATCTCGAAGTTTTCATTCGTAAATCCCTTCTGCGAGTAACCGAAAAGCACACAAAGAACAGCCAGCCAGGCAGGATAGGACTAACATAACACAAATCTTCACGGCCTTGGCTACATCAGCGTTATGTTAAAAGAGTGCAATTCTCTTCAGCATTGATAATTCCTTATTAACAATGGGGGACTAATGAAATTAGAGAGAAATTAAACTGATGCATTAATAAATCCTAATGAGATGCTATACCAATGGCAGTTATACATTTTAAGTGAGATGTTCCTGACACGATTTATTTTCACAACAACCATTTATGTTTATTGTTTTACCGATACTGACTGAAATTACCCTCACGGATACTAGGAACATTTTCAATATGGTTTACGACGGCTTATCTTTCTCTTTCAGGGATACAACGAGTTTTCTTTTGTGGATATATATATATATATATATATATATATATATATAATAAAATTATAAAAACAGAAAAAAATATTACATTTACTGTGTAGTTCTCTGCTTAAACAAGAAAACATTTTCAATATTTTTGTTTGTGTATATGTTACCAAAATGTTACCAACATTTTCAATATTTTTGTTTGTGTATTTGTGTATACGTTACCAAGTGCGCACGCGCGCTTGGTAACGTCCAGCACTAAACTGGCAAAATAAAAATAAAAGAAAAAAAGGAAGGTCGAATTCTGGGACACTGAATACAGAAACTTTTAAACTTTTTCTAGGCCTTTCTTCAGCCGGTCTCAACTTAGCGTGGACAGGTACGGTTTCCCTACGGGAACTTGTGTTTTTAAACGCACTCAGTATACCGTCGACAGGGTGTAGCATAGAGGCAGCCTGCCTCACGGTGCGGCTTAATAAAGGTGCTCGTTCAGCCATATTGCGGTAGGCGCCGTCGCTAAGCTGACAATTCCTGTTAGCGTAGCAAGTGCGGAAAGAAGTTTTTCCAAGCTTAAACTGATTAAAAATTATTTGCAAACATCGATTTCCGAAGAAAGATTGGTTGGTCTAACAATTATATAGATAGAGGCGGACATAGCGTATAATTTAAATTTAGAAGAGCTTATAAACATTTTTATTGCGCGATATCACCATAGAGCAAACATTCAATTAATATTATGTAATTGTTTTGTATTAATATTTCTCTTTATATAAGCAAAATAGCAATTGGAGATTTTCTTATATTTTTGTCTTATAATCCATCAGGGGTGATATTTAATTGTTTGCCTCAAGGCGCGATCTAATCTGGCGACGGCCCTGAGCGCGCTACGTATGTTCCCACGATTTCACAAAATATTATAGTCAGAAATACAAACTGAAGGTAGAGACCGACTGTCGACTGATTTCTTAAAATGTTAGGACTAAAGCGTGCCAAATAGTCCCTTTCCACTTAAAAGGAGTCCAAATTAAACAAAATAATAACTGAAGCGACATACACAGGCGTTGAACTTTACCTAATGTTGTTGTCATTCTGGTGAGAGAGAGCGCAGAAGGGCAAAAATTACGCCCAACAACTTTTGCATGGGATTAGAAGCACCATTAATGGCAGTTGTCAATGGCTGAGGGAGAAGAGTTCCACTAGGAATCTTGATTTTACTAAGAGAAGAGGTTACCTGTAAAATTTAATTGGAAAGAAAAATAGTTAAGAAGAGAGCTAGTGTTATAAGAGTAAACAGAATTGTTGGTTATTCTGGTTGATAGCCGAGCAATTTTCTTTACGTCATTATTGCTTAAATCAGAGAGCTCAGCATTTTAGCCGTTTGAGTTTACTGAAGCTTCTCCCACAAGTGAATGTAGTAACTGGCATGGAACGTGAAATCCATAAAGTTACTCCACTGTCTGGAATCGACTTGCTTTTTTTTGCAATAGGGTTGAGTCGATATTAGAAAGCAATAAAAATTGCGATAAAAATTCAAAATCTGTGGAAATATCCTTTATCTTTTCTATTTCCATTAAATTATCATTTGAGTAAATCAATCGAGAAAATCTACATATTTCTATTTTGGTGTCTTCTTTGTCTGAAGCAAGCGCTCCACTCGCCACGTCCTCTGTCTGGTTCTAGGTTTGGGGATTATCCATCCCATCTGATAAATGCTGTGGGAATGATGCTAAATTGATGCTAAATTGCATTTATTTCAGTGTACAGTACATAAATAAATGAACTATTCTCTCAAAAGAGAAGAGACTGGTGTAATTTCAGTTTTATGACTCTTACAATTTTAGTAAGAATATTTCCTGCTCTAGAGAATTCGTCTTTGTCAACGTTTGATAGTAAGCAAAATCTTATTTAGCGGAATCATATTCAGTGTTCCTTTGTCAATTGTTCTAAAGAAACTGGAATTCCTTTCGAAGAGAGTCATGAAGATCATTCTTTAGAAGACACTTTTTTCATATTTAAAAAACATGATTTGGGTATAAATTTAATTTTATTTCCTCTTTCGTGCAGTTGAGGATAACTTGTTGAATCAGTTATTCGAAAAAAACCATTCATCACATTTTTTGTGCATTTTTTTTTCTGAAAAAATAGTCATTTCTAGGATTTAATGGTTTACTTGATTACTGCGTTTTGCAAATACTTCACGAGACAAACTAGATGCTTGTTTCTGCATGTTCTCATCATTTATAAAGGCATAATATACATATTACGCTAACACTATTCCATTTCTTCAAGCTTTTTTTTAAGGAAAGAAAATTTGATGAGTATTTTAGGGGTCAAGATAGTGGCAATATGACTGAATGCTGCAATGGAAGATGCCACGAGACTATTTCTTTCAAGACAGAAATATTTGATGCGTGCTTTTTTTGATCCGTAATTTTTTTATGTTTTAGTAACTTTTTGATCACGACACTGAGTGAAATTCAACTTATTTTGACGTTTAAAATTAAATTCTGCTCAATCTCAAAATCGTTTTTACACATTTGCAGGTCAATTTTTGTAAAAAAAAAATCTCTGAATATTTTAAGAAATTCTGCAAGTCTCGTGATGGCATCTTTTAAACTGAACCTGATATCAGAAAATGGATGTTCTTTTTTTGGCGTAAAATTGTCACAATCACAGAATTTCGTTCTTTATACGATTCTCTCCTGCAGATATTTTCGGTAGAAAGCATAAATAGAAAGCCAGATTTGTACCATGCTTCATACAGAATTCGTGTTTTGTTGGACTGTCAGACCAAATTCCTAAATATTGTCTTAAAGACGATCTTAATTTGAGCTAGCTATTTAAATCTGTCTCTATATCTCTTAGTATTTCTGAAATACAACTTTCAAGCGTTTACGAAAACAACATGAACTAATGATGCTCATTTGTGGTTCGATGGTTATTTTACCAGCACTCAATTGTAGGCTAAGTACTTATTGAATATGCGGTGCATCACGCCACATCTTTTATGCCTTCTGGAATTCAACGAATTTTCAGTTCAGTCGTGATACAATAAGTGTTACCACAGTTCATTAAACTCCTTTTAGCTTCCGTATAGTAGACACTCAAAATAATAATTGTTATTAGCTTCACGTCTGGAGAGAAGATTTGTTTTTCACAATTATGTATCCACGGAGGCAAGAATAATTTCAAATCTTCCCTAAACAATTAGAAGCAGGTTATATATTATGATTCAAAATTCCTAGTATTCAGTTGGTATTCTCAGCTGGCGAAAAGCTACTCAGTTAATAAGAGTAATGTGTAATTGACCTCATTTATTCAAATAAAGCAGTCATTTGAACATGGACTGGTTTGCTTTAGATTATCGCAAAGAAGCTAAGGCTAAGAGTTTGAATGATATTTATTAATTTGGTATTCTTCTGGCCAGTTTGCTTGTTTTGCACGATAAAAAACCCGAGTTTCGGGAGGGGAGAACTTGCAGTTTGGAAACCATTAATTTCAGATCGAAATATGAAAACGAACTACAGTGACCTTAGCAATGATGTAATCAAACTGAAAAAAATACTGTGATCAGATGAGAGTCATGTTATTTTACACTGACAGCAGATCTACAGAGTAGAGATGATTACTTCAAGGAATGGATTATTCATGTCTCATCTGCACTCTCTATGTTAAAGAATATTTATTGTATTTCTCGAACTTTGATGGCCTTTCATGATGATCGAGCAACATTTATCATTCAGTAATTTCAGAAATTTAATGAGTAGTTAAATCGCAACCTTTCTTGGACGCTCCAGTCTTCAAAATCTCAGTTCAGTTTTAAGAATCTAGAGTATGCTTCATATATCGTATTACGCTTCGTTGTGTATTGTCCACATCACAAAAAAAAAAAAAAAAACCCTAGTAGGGTTGCCAAAATTGATTTTTAACGCATTTTTAGTTGAAAAATAAATTTCTATGTAGGATAAAAGGAACACTACCTATTAACCATGCATGTATTCCTTGATTAAAATTAAATAATAGTATTTGCTTTAATAATAAATTTACTCATAATGTTAAATTGTGTTATATTGCAAAATTTTAGAAATTCGGTTTAAATTATGCTTGATAAAATTATATGTTTTATTTTTATTCACGTTTTATCTTCATACAAACAAATCATAAACGTTTTTACGAGAAATAACTTCACGGCTCGATGTTTTTGTATACTCAGCGAGCAACAAAATTTATCACAAGCATCCTCGGAATATGAGTTTCCTTAAGTTGCTTACTTCATGTATAAACTTTTATTTGCTTAAGCTATGAAAAATTATGAATGAAAACAAACAAACAAAAAAGACATTTTCCTTGGCAAGTTCATTATAATATAATACTCAACCTAGAAAAACTTTCCACAATTATTTCGTAAATTCTAGTTCTAAATGCATTTTAATAAAATTTATGAAACAATTATAAAAAATATATTTATATACTTTTTATTTGTTTATTTTTAAATTTATTAAAAAGACTTCAGTTTTCTGCACACATTTTCTCCTTATTAGTCAGCTCTGACAACCCTCATTGATTCACAAGTGCTCCGAACTTTCAGACACTCACAACCGATGATTCGAATAAATCGTTGAAAACACATGAAGGTTCTCAAGATAAGAGAATGCCAAAATTTGGCCAGCAAGCTATGTACTGTATATCATATACTTAAAATTTTATTTAACTTTTCCCCTTTAAATTAAAGTAATATGATGATAAACTATGAGAAGTGAGTGGGTAATGTATGAAAAAATGCATTCTGCTTAAAATTGCCCAAACTTTCATATGATTATCAGTCTTCTCACTAGATGGCAGCACCAATAGTTCATATAGTCAAGAGAGTAAGTACTTGATCTTTAACATTTCATTTCATTTCAACATTTTATAACAAAACACTAATTGATACTTGGAAAAAAAAACACTGATGTTATTAGACTAAGATCTCTAAATTAATTCACTGCTGATAATGCCAGCTTGGTTGGCCGAGTGGTCAGCGTATCCACTCTCCAGCCAAAAGGCTGCGGGTTCAAATCGCAGGCATGGATGTTTGTAACCTTTGCAACGAGCTGCCCAGTATTGTACTACGTACTAGGATCACGTGCATTTGCTAACGCTAGTGTCGCCGATACTTTATAGTTTACTATATTCGGCAAGAAACTCTCTGATTCCAATCTTTGAGTTTCTTATTCGGTTTTAAAACTATGTGGGATTTAATATCCCCTTATTTTAAGTAATGGATGTTTGTGATTGTGAAAATACTAGTGATGATGGGCGGTAGATGGCGCTGGTGTAGATGCTGGTAGTTGGTGGATTGAGCAGTGGAAACAGAGTTGTAGAGTGCCCTCCCTCGATGAGTCATTGGACTCCCTGGGAGTGTTACATAATAACAATAATACATTATTATTAATTCTGTTTTGCCAAATGTTTTTTTTTTTTTTTTAAGGAAACATGAACGTGATAATGGAAAATCTTCAACCTGGTGTAAGAACACAGAAATCACAGACCGATATTGCACTGGTATTTGGAACGTGTGTGGACAAAAAAAAAAAAAAAAAAAAAAAACCTCTTTTAATTTTCCCGTTTGGTTTATTAGCATATTCGCCCTCCGATTAAACTGTTACAGGTTCGAACCCTTCATTGGTAATGAATGTTGAAGTGGACCACCGCCCCTTACTGGAGATCTGAAGTAGCTTGAAAAATTCCATGTTTGATCTCATCTCCAGTGCTAGATTTCTGGATTATGTCATATATAGTAACATAATCCGGATTTAAGCCTGTATGAATATATGCATACAGGTTACAACCTACTGTCCCAAAGAAGCTCTTTCATTATTTATTTCATTTCAGTAACCAAGTTCAAAAGTTCCATTGACAAAGAGTTATGGTCATGTCAGAAAAGCAAAGTGAATGACCAAGTTTTGTCGTAATTACAGTACTGCAGCCCTATATATAAGTTTATAAAATTTACAATATAGAATAAATCGAGAATCTGCACACCTTTTCCCGGAGTGATCTACTTACAGTTCATTTTTACTACTTTGAATCTACAATAAAAATTGTTTTCACATACCACTTAAAATTAAAGAACAAATAATAAATAGAATGATGGTGCCCTCTATTTTCAGACAATTCGATTAAAAAAGCACTCTTGTAGTTGGAATAAAAATTAGTATTAAAATTATTTTTTATATTTTATTTTTTGAGTCCTATTTCCTATACCCTCAGCCTTGCTACCCCACCAGAGTCTATGAATTTTATAGAATCAAAATATACTTGTAGTTAATGATATTATTTTTTATTACTGTAGTTAATTATATTTTTCTAAATGAATTATTATTATTATTTGCTCAAGGGAAGAAAGATGAGTCATGAAGTGTATCAATTTCCTGGAGGATTTATCGTCCCACGGAAATAATATAACCTGTACGAAATGCAGTAGAATTCTACACTTAAAATGTGCCGGCTTTTCAGAAACAACCTGTCAACGTAAATCCAATGCAACACGCGAGGAATGGAAATGCTTACTCTGCAGGAAGAATAAAGAAACTCACCTAAGGCAGCCACCTACGACGCAGCCGGTTATACTGGACGCAAAATCAGATGACGAACTGAACAGACAAAAAAAAAAAAAAAAAAAAAAAACGCAGGTGAGTCCTATAATTTCAACTCTATAAATATACTAATAGAAAAAGGGAAAAGGTCTAGAGACTATAAAAGACAGCTTAGTAGATCTTGTGCAAGAACTCTTTGACAAACAGAAAGAATAAATAGCAAAAAAATCTAGCGATATGAAGATTTGGTCAAAGATAATAATTTAGCATATAATATGAACGTTTAAATCAGCAACAACATAAAGATCTTGTCATAAACGGTCTTTCTGAAACTACACCTACAGAAAACGTCAGAGACGTAGTTTTAAAATTAGGCCATGCAGTTGATATCCCCTACATTTTAACGACATTCAGACCGTAAATCGTATTCCTAGGAAGAGCAAAAAACAAGGCTTGCCACGACCTGCACTAGTCATAGTTCGTCTTATAAACAAGTCCACAAGAGACAATCTCATAAAAGCCAACAGACAGAAAAAACCAGTTGCCAAGGACTTGAACGCATCGCAAGACAATACATCAATCTTCCTATCCGAATATTTAACACCATTCAACCAGAATCTGTTGTACCAAGCAAGAAAAGCAAAAACAGAAAAGATTACCAATTTTTATCGATCAGAGATGCCAAGATATTCTTGAGAAAGTCACAAACTTAAAAGCTCAGAAGACATAGAAAGGCTGCCAGAGTGAAAACAAAACAAAGTCTCCTAATTAGTTCAAAAAGAAGACCACTATAAAAATGAATGTGAACCATCAAGACAGATGCAATAACACCAGAATATATATCAGAAATATCACCAGAATAATAATAATAATATATATATATATAGATTTTGCGTCCGGTATAATCAGCTGAGTCGTAGGTGGCTGCCTTGGGTGCGTTTCTTTGTTCTTTCTGCAGAGTAGGCATTTCCAAACATCAGCCTACTTTCCACAGCAATCAAATCAATATATACAGGGTGTTCGGGATAAATTTGACATATTTATAATTAATTATATTTTTCCGTAAGTTACATGTATTAACACACACTTCTCTTCATTTAAAAGTTTGGACCCTTCTTCATTCATATACAAGATGTCAGAAAGGATGGATAGCTGGAACCCACCTGAATCATGGAAGAGAATAACTTGTATCATGATGATTCGTGCCCGCCATCAAAATAAGGATATTACGACTGCTGCCCAATGCTCCCTGAATACAGTAAAAACAATCAGGCATGAACTAGAGACTTGCAATGGTGACTACGAGGATGTAGCAAGAAGAAAGATCCCTAGCAGACGATCTGATTGCGTTCGTACAGCAGAATTCCTCGCAAATCTGCAGGAACAGGTGTTGAAGAACCCTGGCATTGGAATTCGGGCTTTGTTCGTGGAGTTGCTAACTGTAGTCAAGCCCTGGATAACAAGGGTAGCCAATGGTAGGCCGTATGTATGGCAGCAGGATTCGGCCCCTTGCCACACCTCTGGGAAAAGTCAAAAATGGTTGTCTGAAAATTTCTACGACTTCACCAGTCCAAATGTTTGGCCTCCAAACTCCCCAGACCTTAACCCCATGGATTATTTTGTATGGGGCGCAGTTGAAAAAGACACCAATCGCACTTCCAGTAATACAAAAGCCCAGTTAATGGATAAAATTAAAACAGTTTTTGCGGCCCTTCCCAGGGAGACTGTAGCATCAGCTTGTTCGAGGTTCCGAAGCAGAATTGAAGCTGTGATCGATGCTAATGGTGGTTATTTTGAGTAAATCTTGTTGATAGTATTGTAATTAACTCTGCCTGTAATGTTTTTTTGTCAATTCATTAAATTTAATAGATACAAAGAAGATTTTCTTTTTCCTTACGAAACTGTCAAATTTATCCCGAACACCCTGTATATATATTTTTATTTATTTATTTTTATATATATATATATATATATATATATATATATAAATCATTATAAACTAAACTAACCGATAAAGGTTAGGTTAGTAGCCTAACCTAACCTCTATCGGTTAGTTTAGGTTAGGTTAGTTTAATTTAGGTTAGGTTAGTTTATAATGAAAAATGTAAGGAAAGTACTTCTTTTACACTCAGTGAAATCAGAAATCATTATTAACTAACCTAACCTACTTATATATAAAACCAATAAACATTACTTAAATATAAAGAGCGAGTTTCCCCGTATTGTACTACGTACTAGGACTACTTGCATTAGCTCACGCTAGTAATCGCCGATATTTTTATAGTTTACTATATTCGGCATGAAACTCTCTGATTCCAATCTCTGAGTTTCTTATTCGGTTTTAAAACAATGTGGGAGTTAATATCCCCTTAATTTAAATAAAACCAATAAACATGTTTTATTACATTTACCGGACTTCTCTAGAAATTATTCACTTTAACGGGTAATTATTAATAATAACCGGCTTTATCACTTTATCACTTTATCACCGGTTATATATATATATATATATATATATATATATATATATATATATATATATATATATATATAACCGGGGTCATCCTCAGATAAACTTATTAGAAAGCTTCGAGGATGCAACCCGAGACATTGCATCTCAACCGAGATCAACAGAGAAAAAAAATTATTTATTATATTGAAGTGCTGTAGTTACAGCGCTTAAATACATTAAAAGCAAAATTTGTATATATACAGGGTGTTCGGGATAAATTTGACAATTTCGTAAGGAAAAAGAAAATCTTCTTTGTATCTATTAAATTTAATGAATTGACAAAAAAACATTACAGGCAGAGTTAATTACAATACTATCAACAAGATTTACTCAAAATAACCACCATTAGCATCGATCACAGCTTCAATTCTGCTTCGGAACCTCGAACAAGCTGATGCTACAGTCTCCCTGGGAAGGGCCGCAAAAACTGTTTTAATTTTATCCATTAACTGGGCTTTTGTATTACTGGAAGTGCGATTGGTGTCTTTTTCAACTGCGCCCCATACAAAATAATCCATGGGGTTAAGGTCTGGGGAGTTTGGAGGCCAAACATTTGGACTGGTGAAGTCGTAGAAATTTTCAGACAACCATTTTTGACTTTTCCCAGAGGTGTGGCAAGGGGCCGAATCCTGCTGCCATACATACAGCCTACCATTGGCTACCCTTGTTATCCAGGGCTTGACTACAGTTAGCAACTCCACGAACAAAGCCCGAATTCCAATGCCAGGGTTCTTCAACACCTGTTCCTGCAGATTTGCGAGGAATTCTGCTGTACGAACGCAATCAGATCGTCTGCTAGGGATCTTTCTTCTTGCTACATCCTCGTAGTCACCATTGCAAGTCTCTAGTTCATGCCTGATTGTTTTTACTGTATTCAGGGAGCATTGGGCAGCAGTCGTAATATCCTTATTTTGATGGCGGACACGAATCATCATGATACAAGTTATTCTCTTCCATGATTCAGGTGGGTTCCAGCTATCCATCCTTTCTGACATCTTGTATATGAATGAAGAAGTGTCCAAACTTTTAAATGAAGAGAAGTGTGTGTTAATACATGTAACTTACGGAAAAATATAATTAATTATAAATATGTCAAATTTATCCCGAACACCCTGTATATATATATATATATATATATATATATATATATATATATATATATATATACTGTTGAAAATATTATTATTATTTAATTAATTCTTTGATGTAAAGGTTTCTTAGAATAATAATAATATAATAATAAAATATATAGGAATTAAAGTGTAAAAAAATTATAAAATTATATTAAAAGAAAAAAATGTAAAATATAACTTATTGTTATATTATAAATGCTGTTAAAAATGTAATCTTATTCAATTGCAAACTATAAATTACCATCTATAGTAACTATTATTAACAAATTATATAAAAAAAATGAAAATTTGTATGAAATTCATTGTTAAAAAAAACCTAGAACAACATGTTTTGTAAATGCAGTCATAATTTTAATAATAAAAATCATTGAATTTAATAACAATACTATTATTATTATATGTATGTAATTTTTAGAATTTTAAATTTTGTAACTTAATTTTTTAATGTAATTATTATATGTATGCAAGACATAATAAAGTGTTTAAAATTATTATTATTATTATTATTATTATTTAAAATCTCTACAACCCCAATAGCCTTCCAGGTATGATATTTACAATGTGGAACATGGTGATGACTTATTTTTCATGCCACGCCCTGATGTTTCGCGCCTTGAATCTCAGGCCGGCGTGCAATTGTTTGTTGTGGTGTTATTACACGATGTTACATGAGTATAAGTAAAAAATTACTTCAAATCATAAATATATCATGTTTGGTATTGATTTGCGTAGAACTACAAATGCTGTCTTCTAATTAAGTAGGTAAGGCAAAATATTGAAGCTATCTCTCAGATAGCTTTTGAATGTGCAAAAAATTGATTTTATTATGATGAGAGAAATACATTGTACTATATTTTTTTTTATTATTTTTTTCAGTGGGTACATATAGTAGTACCCACTGATATTTTTTTTATTTTTATTTTTTTTATTTAACTTGTTAAAATAAACATTACACGATAGGCAACAATGACTATTTACATATTATAAGTATATATTTACAGAGAAAGAAAAACATTTTCCTTTCAGGTGTACAATAGAAATATAAATGAATATTCAAAATTAACAGTTCAGTTTCAGTCTGAGTTATCATTCAGATGAAGCACATTGTCGTCGTCAATCCAGAAGAGGGTACCAGTTGGATTCCACTCCTCTAGGAATTTCGCGACAGTTCTTGTTTCTTTGAAGTGCTCAAGTTCCAATAGAAGCCTGCTTTTTAGTTTCCGACGGAGGATGTGCATGAGGGTTTGTGCAGTTTCAGTGATGGATGGGTGCTGGTTACTTCTTGTCTGTTTTAGGTAAAAGCTGTAGATGACGGCCTTAGCGCAGATGAAGATGAAATTGCATGTTCTGTGTCTGTTTTCTTCTGTGTGGACTAAATTCCAGTAGTCTTCTTGGCTGTGTGTGTAGTTACAGGTGCTAGAGGTGGTATTCAGGGCATAGGTGATTATCACTTTGTTTGCAGGGCAGGTCAGATATGTGTGTTCCAAGGTGCCTGAAACGTCACAGAATGGACACAGATCCGTTTCTCTTAGCTTAAATTTGTAGAGCTTTGAAGGAGTTGGCAAGATGTTATGCCATAGTCTCCACTGTATTTCGGAATCTGGTTTGGCACATTTTGATTTATATGGAAGATCCCACTGAAAACTGTGTGGTATATGCAGCCTTGTAGATGAGAGTGTTAAGGCTGAATATAAGAATCGTGAGGATGGGGACACTGACATGAGGAAGTGGTATATTTTCTTGTAGTTGGAGGGATGAATTGGAAGTGAGGCTTCAGATTGTACAAGATGAAATATTGGCCCCGAGCAGTTTCTAGAAGGAATACGGATTTCCTGAGGTGTAGCGATATCTGGATAGGCTTTTATAATGGAGGCTTGCAACTGTTGATATTGCTTTTCAGTTTTTGGGTTATTCATTGGTAGGCTTGTGAATGCTTTCCACTTTAGGGTGTGGGTTAGGAGGTCTCCTATGACTCTTATTCCTGCCCAGTTCCATGTAGGGAAAAGAAAAGGCTGGCCAGTTGTGAGACTTGTGATGTTTTTGTTTGAAAATAGTGGTTCTGTAAGTACAGCTGACTCTGTTGATCCTGTGAGTGTGTGATGGAGTCCTGTGTTTTTCCATCGCTGTAGAGCATCTTTGTAAAAAGGAAGTAGTTTAGGAGGAGATGGTGCAGGACTGGCTATTCGGAGGATTGTGGAAAGTGTAAGTCCTCTGGTGGATGCTTTCGTGATGTAATCGAAGGTGGTTACATAAGTGTGATTGCATTGAAGTGTCTTTAGGAGGAGGATTATCCTGAAGGATCGAATCTTGTTTTCAAAGGAAATCAGGCCTTGACCTCCCTTGCTGAGTGGCTTGCAGAGTTGAGGGTATGTTGTCCAGTGAGTTTTGTTCCAGAGGAAACGTTTGATTTCCTTTTGAATGTGGTAGAGAAATTCTTCAGGAGGTGTGAGTACTTTGAGGGTATGCCATAAGACACTCGCAGCCATCTGGTTAACTATTAGTACTCTTCCTCTAAGTGAAGACATGGAACGAACGCTGTTCCATTTACCTAGCACCTGTTTAAAACGATTGTGCAGCTGTGTCCAGTTCAGTGTGTTATATATTTTGGTGTTGCCAAGGTGCACACCTAAGTATCTTTGTCCTTCGCTTGACCAGGTACATTCGATCGGAGAATCATTTCTAGACTTCCATCTGCCTGACCACAAGCCCGTGGTTTTGGCAGAATTTAATTTGGCCCCTGAGGCTTGTGCATATAGTCTGTGTGCTTCCTCGGTTACTGTCATTTCTTCTTCATTTCGTACTATTACAGTGACGTCATCGGCATATGCTGATAAGGTAATTTTTTGATGTGGTTCTATTATTCTGGTTCGTTTGGAGATGATGGTGTCGTGTATTCTTTTTAAGAAGGGTTCTATGGCCAGTGTGTATAATTGACCAGAGAGGGGACATCCTTGCTTGATCCCTCGAGAGTATGACAAAGTGCGAGTGAGCCTATTGTTGATTTTTAAACAGAAGTGTGCATCTCTGTAAAGCAATTGCACTGTTTCAATGATGAGAGGACCATAGCCAAATGCCTTTAGAACTTCATAAAGGTATTCGTGCTCTATCCTGTCCAAAGCCTTCTCCTGATCAAGGCTGACGAGTGCAAGGTCTTCATGTTGGCTGTTTGCGATGTGGATGAGGTCTCTTATTAAATGGAGGTTATCATGTATTGATCTTCCTGGGACAGAGTACGTTTGATGTTGGCCAATAACTTCAGGCAGTGTTGGCTTTATTCGGTTTGCCATAACTTTGGAAATTATTTTGCAATCGGTATTAATTAGGGAGATTGGACGCCAGTTTCGGATATCCGTGTGGTCTCCCTTCTTTGGTATCAATCGTGCTACTGAGGTCGTGACGGATTGTGGGAGGCCATTGATGTAGGCTTCTTGCAGTGTTTCGAGGAGAAGTGGTCCGAGTTGATTCCAGAAGACTTGGAAAAACTCTGACGTGAGACCATCAAGGCCAGGAGATTTGTTCTTTGGCAAGGATGTGCATGCGGTTTTCAGTTCATGTAGCGTGATTTTCTTTTCTAAGTGGTTCCGATCTGTTACAGAGATTTTTTTGTTTCTTTCAGTATTTCGTGAATGGCATGATGGGATGTTCCTGCAGTGCTGTATGCATTCTTGTAGTATTGTAGGATTTCAGAGGTGATTTTTCTTGGATCTTCTGTGATGCTGTCATCTTGAAGTCTGATAGCAGAGATGGAATTTGCTGCCTGGCATTTTTTTTTCCCACTGATAGAAGTACCCACTGATAGATAGATAGATAGATAGATAGAGAGAGAGAGAGAGAGAGAGAAAGAGAGAGAGAGATTTAATTCTGTAAAGAAAGTTAGCTTATCAAATCGTGTCTAACTGTTGTGCCATTTTCTTCTGGCTGAGCAAAAATATTGCGCCATCAGAGGCTGCATTTCATAAATCTTAAATGATAACAGGTAGCTCCAGTGCCAGCTCGAATATGTGGCGCCCCCTAGGCCAGTTTTATCAACGCATTGTAAGACAAGAAAGGCATCATAAAATTCTTTATTGTTAAAAGCAATTTATAGTTATTGCCAAAAAGTGCGTATAGAGCATTTTGGGGGTTACTGCTTGTACCACCAACACTTCGACTATTACTATTACTATTACTTCGACTAATAATATTACTTTTTTCACGATGTTGGCGCCCCCAAAGCCATTGTTCCCCTAGGCGGGTGCCTCTTGTGCCTAAGCCTAGAGCCGGTCCTGGGTAGCTGTGTTCGTTCTCTTTTTATTATTTCGGTTGGAAACGAGATCTAAAATTGTTTCAATTAATACTACTTAATTAAGTATGATAACACTCCGAAAAATAATCTTCTAAAAATGTCAACATACAAAAATAAGCGTAATTTCATATATTTGCTGGTTATACATTCCACTTCAGAAATAGAATCCAAGATTGTAAGAAACATTTTTCAGATTAAGCTACTCATTTTGCAAAAAATTACATAGGCAATGAATATTGGAAAATGCAGGACTCTTAAGAATCGTGTCGTCACCAGTAGATGGCGACACCATTCTTAGATGTTCTATGCTGATCAAACGACACTGCTTTAGGCTACTTCAGTCAAGATCTTGTATTCCGAAGTATACATATGATCCACTGTCCACAGCAATGCCCATGATTTTAAGGTGAAATGTTAACTGCAGCTGTAGTAATACTAATAATACGAATTAATGGTGGCAGTCACTTGTTTACATGTAGAATTTTCGGCTATGTTTCAGTCATTTTCAATACAATACAGGAAGAAAACCACCAGAGAGAGAGAGAGAGAGAGAGAGAGAGAGAGGGGGGGAAACAACAGTTAAACTGAAAGCCCCTGATAGTATATGCGCTATAGACTGCAGGAGAACAACTCCATCTGCATTAATAGATATTAACAAATAAATTAAAAAGATAAAATTGTGAATAAAATAGTTTTAAATTTAAACAATTAATTAATTACAATTTGTGAAATGCATGAATGGTGAGTATTAGTCAATATAACTTCCTCAAGCTGGGTGCAGCTCAGACCAAAAACGCACTCGCATGAAAATCTCAGAACAGTACTTGAAGCGTTTTACCAAGAATAAAACTGATTTTTGCGTCGATTTATTACTATGGATGAGACTTGGATTCACCAGAATCCAAACAGCAGTCAAAACAGTGGACAGAAACCAGTTGTTCAGCGCCAAAGAAGACCAGGTTAATGACATCTGTATTTTGGGATTCTAAAGGCATTTTGTTTATTAATTACCTTGAAAAGGTTAAAACAATAACCGGGGAATATTATTCCGATCTTTTAACCAGAACAGAGGAAAGAATTCGTGAGAAAATTCCCGGTTTGCAGAAGAAAAATATCATCTTTCATCAGGACAATGCACCTGCCCACAAAGATGTTTTGGATGAGACAATTAAGGGATCTGCACTATGAATTGTTGGAATATCCACCCCTATTCCCCAGGTTTGTCTCCCTCTGACTTCTATCTCTTCCCAAAACTAAAACTCTTCCTCGCTGGTCAGCGTTTTTCTTCGAATCGAAGGGGTATTTTGCAGATCTTACTGAGAGCCACTACAGGGACGGGATAATGGCGCTGAAGCATCAGTAGAATAAATGTATTAGTCTTAAGGGAGATTATGTTGAAAAATAAAAATCAGTTTGAAATTATAAATTCGTTTTTTCATTGTTAGGCCGAGAACCTTTCAGACCGCCCTCGTATTAAGCGTATAAAATGACGTGTATCTACTATAAAACTATTAGTAATCTAATTAAACAATAAAGCCACCGTAGCTCAGTCGGCATACACGCAACCCTTCGGTCGGAAAGACCTGGGTTCGATTCCCGTGCAAGACGTGAAGAACCTTTATCTGGTCTCTTTCGACTAAAGATGAGTTAACCAATCTCATATGAAGATAGGGAATTTTTCACCTGGATACTAGAGTGTTTCGTCCCCAGAAGAAGCAAACTTCACCAGTAAACACACGCATCTTCAGTCATAAAAATTGTCCTCTCCCCTCTTCCAACGCCAGACTCTGCCACAAGCCGGTTGGAGTTTTCCACAGTCGTATAATCATAGCGGACCCTGCACCAAGCGGGATAAAAACGCTATAAAAGAGACAGTAATGTAATTATATGGTTACAAAATAAATAACGGAAAAAACTCACGTAGAAAGATTATTTATTAGTATAATTTTCACCTGTGTGTCACGGGCATCTTCAGTACATTAAACTCAAAATTAAACACTAACTGACAATTCCAAAAAGCGCCACCTAAGTAGCTGGTGTAAGATAACTAAAAAGGTCAATAACTTTCCTAAAAAAAAATAAAATAAATAAAATAAAATAAAAATTAATACAATAAAAAGTTAGGAAAGATTAGCTGATTTGTAAAGTACTATCTCCCATAAAGGGGATAGACGTAAGCCGTCGGATCTGTTTAAGTTAGGAGAATGAAGTAGAGTTTCACATGTTTCTTTATAAAGGCGTTCCATGAGAAACTGACTTTTGTGAAGAACTCTTGTCTTTCTCCAATGAACTCTGTGTCTAGTGAAGATGGCATGTTCAGAAAGTCCAGACTTTTCAGGTTTAAAGTATTCAATATCTTCCCGTTTGTCCGAAATAAGATAATCCACAAGAGCACGGAATCTGGTAGACACCTGGATGATTAAGATGTGGAAGCTTGTCCTTAGGAGAAGTGAGAAAGGTGGAGATTTTTCTAAACGGTCGAAAAGCAACAAAAATATTCAGTGGTTTTAAAACTTTTGCTATACGTTCACTGATGCCTTGTACATAAGGGATAGTAATGCGCGTTATTTCCTCTGTGTTTGAAGAGGAAGACATATTAAAACTACTCAAAGTTCTTTTAATGAAGCAATTCTTATAACCATTAGATAGAAAGGAAGAAGTTATATATTGTAGTTGTTTCTGTAAAAGATCGTCTGTAGAACAAAAGGAGTGGGCCCGATGAACCAGTGTTTTAATAGTTCCTGCCTTTTGACTGGGATGGTGATGAGATTCCGCATGGATATAATGGCCTGTATGAGTCTTCTTTCTATAAACTGAGAAATGTAGGTTACCATCTGGTTGGCGAAGAATTAGAAGATCTAAAAAGGACAACTGCTTATTTGATTCTACTTCTAGAGTAAACTTGATCCTAGGATGAAATGCTTTTAACTTAGTGAGAAATTGTTGAAGTTCATCAGAAGAGCCATTCTAATTCTTCGCCAACCAGATATTAACCTACATTTCTCAATTTATAGAAAGAAGACTCATACTCATAAGAAGACTCATATATCCATGCGGAATCTCATCACAATCCCAGTCAAAAGGCAGGAACTATTAAAACACTGGTTCATCGGGCCCACTCCTTTTGTTCTACAGACGATCTTTTACAGAAAGAACTACAATATATAACTTCTTCCTTTCTATCTAATGGTTATAAGAATTGCTTCATTAAAAGAACTTTGGGTAGTTTACAGAAGAAATAACGCGCATTACTATCCCTTATGTACAAGGCATCAATGAACGTATAGCAAAAGTTTTAAAACCACTGAATATTTTTGTTGCTTTTCGACCGTTTAGAAAAATCTCCACCTTTCTCACTTCTCCTAAGGACAAGCTTCCACATCTTAATCATCCAAGTGTCTACCAGATTCCGTGCTCTTGTGGATTATCTTATTTCGGACAAACGGGAAGATATTGAATACTTTAAACCTGAAAAGCCTGGACTTTCTGAACATGCCGTCTTCACTAGACACAGAGTTCATTGGAGAAAGACAAGAGTTCTTCACAAAAGTCAGTTTCTCATGGAACGCCTTTATAAAGAAACATGTGAAACTCTACTTCATTCTCCTAACTTAAACAGATCCGACGGCTTACGTCTATCCCCTTTATGGGAGTAGTACTTTACAAATCAGCTAATCTTTCCTAACTTTTTATTGTATTAATTTTTATTTTATTTTATTTTTTTTATTTTTATTTATTTTTTTTTAGGAAAGTTATTGACCTTTTTAGTTATCTTACACCAGCTACTTAGGTGGCGCTTTTTGGAATTGTCAGTTAGAGTGTTTAATTTTGAGCTTAATGTACTGAAGATGCCTGTGACACACAGGCGAAAATTATACTATTAAATAATCTTTCTACGTGAGTTTTTTCCGTTATTTATTTTGTATCGATATGTCTACTCACGGTTTACCTCTTTTAAAACTTATGTAATTATATGCTTTACCGGCAACTAAAACATCTTCATAAAAGCCAAACATTGGCTTTGAAAGATGTGAACAAAATGATAAATATACTGCTAAAATTATTGTGCTTACTATACTCGTATGTATGTTCGGACACTAACAATTTACAATTAATTCCAAAGATGGACATATCTGATATTAGAGTTCGCCTGATGGTATCGATTGTAAATTGTTAAAGTGTCTGGACAATTATTGGTAGAATATATATAATTTTCATACAAGTACATATATATCCATATATATACTTGTATGAAATCAAGTTATGTATATATGTTATGTATAAGTTATGTTATGTATATATGTTATGTATAAGTTATGTTATGTATATATTCTATATACATAACATATATATACATATAGTATATTTACTATTATATATTTTTATATTATAAATATATTATATATATTTACTATTATTATTATGGATTACAATTGACCGCGCGGTTAGCCTAGTGGCTTTGCGCTTCGCAACCATATGCTTGGGGAGGGAGTGTCCCAGGTTCGATTCCCGTTGTAGACGTGAGGAATTTGAGGATCTTCCTCAGGCATAGCCAAGTTAGCCGGTCTTGGGCGCGGTCAGTAGGGTTTTTCCCGCCAGTTTATCTGGCGTTTTTTCATCCCGCAAACAGGCAAACCATCCCAGGAACATACACCTCTACAGTCAAAAATATATCCCCTCCCCCAGGGGCAGACCAGGCAGCGGGTCGGTTGGGAGTAGTACTAACAAGAAGTCGCATCTAAAGTAACACGCGGACCCTGCATGGGAAGCGGGAATAACGCGTAGTAGTTTATGGTTATGGATTACAATTATATATTACTCTTATATATTTTTATATTATAAATATTTTATATATATTTGCTATTATTATGTATTACTATTATATATTACTATATACATATACGTTACATGTATAATATAATTACGAGTATAGCAAGCACAATAATCTTAGCAGTATATTTATCATTTTGTTCACATCTTTCGAAGCCAATGTTTGGCTTCTCTCTGGACAATCGCCGCTCTAATTCGTCGGTGTTCGATGGGATTGAGGTCAGGACCCTGCGCAGGCCAGGGAAATCTTTTAACACCCATCTCTTCATACCATTCCATAACAGCTGCAGCTTTGTGGCATGGGACATTGTAGTCTAGAGAGAAACACGAGTCCGTTCCATAAAAATTACGCATTGTAGGTAGCACCAGATTATCCAGAATATCAAAGTACTGAGCTGCCTTCATGGAATCACGTACAACGACCAATGGTCCCACTCCAAACTAGCCGAATGCACCCTACACCATTACTCCTCCACCACCTAACTTTACTGTGGGTAGGTAACACGCGTTCACTAGGCTGCCTCCACACCCTGCCATCAGACAGGAAACAGATGAACCCTGATTCATCGCTGCAGAGTACCGTTTTCCATTGGTCAGTTGTCCAGTTCACATGCTTTCTGCACCAGGCCAGACGAACCGTCTTGTGTTGTTGTGATGTTCGACTTGTGTGCCGCTGCTCTTCCGTGGAAAACCAGTAAATGGAGTAAATGGAGTTATTTTCGTACAGTGCTCACCATGGTGTTACTGGCAGTCTGGAACTCATCACGGATGGTGTGTGCCGATTGTAGCCGGTTTTTACGTACCGCCCGTTTTAACACCTTCCTGTCTCTGTCAGTCATTTTCGGCGGCAGCCCTGGGTGTTTTCCTGCACTAGTGATGCCAGAACATCTCCATTTGTTGATCTCATTGTTAACTGTTGATTTTTGGATGCTCCGGTTGAGCGGCAATGGTACGTATGGACATGCCACAATGTTACAGACCACGATCACACCTCTCTCGAAGTCACTGAGTTCACGTCGTGTTGCTAAACCACCTGTATTCATCTGATACGATGAAATACTGCTTTCTACTATCTGCAAACTGGTTTTTATGTTAATAACAAACCTAGAATGTTCCATAACTTCAAATAACAGGTGTGTCCTGTCAATTATTGGTAGATAGTGTATATATACATATACGCCTCAATATTTACAGTTTTTTTTTTATTGGAAGAAATTTTTTTCTCTCTCCATCACTCTTGATATAGGAGGTTTCAGCAATGTCCGAAAACCTGATGTTAAAGTGTTTAAATTCACATATAATAAGTCTATCTTAATGGAATCCAAAGATTCCATAAAACCCTTACAGTCCTTGACGATAAGATAATGCATTATATCAAACACAATAAGCGTTTGTTATAATGCATACATTAATTATTACGATTTTCCAAGGTTGAAAATCATTTAGCATTCTCTATTTGCTTCGTTTAGATGAGAGATGAAATTCATCATCCAGTGCCAGTTATTGGAGGCTTGGAGTGGTTTGAAAAAGTTCCACGTTTGGTCGCCAAGAGCTAGGTTTTTGGATTATGTAAAAACATAAAATAAAATAATTAAAAAATAGCCCTTACCACCCACTGACGGAACTAATGTACTTTGTTACGACCTTTCGTGAGTGAAAGTCACATAAAAAAGAATTAGCTTTGCTCAACGGAGAAGTCCTAGGTTCTCAGTAACTCAGTTTTAACACTATATAATCTAAAATAAAATGTTAAGCAGCAGAATATTCTGTTGAAGGTATATTAATACTGAATAGCAGTGTTGCAACACTAAAGTGTAGTGTCTTCTCGTTAAGGGAAAACGAATCATATGCTGCATCCATTTATGACGTTACAAGAACAGAATTTTAAGACATTCAGCCAACCAAGCAGAAAGAGTGCAACGCTCCTTTTAAAAATATATACTACATACTTTAAGATATTTATTAAGAGTTATTCAAAGCCTCATAAAACTCATTATATGGCGTCACCTTTTAATCTTACAATAGTCGAGTGATGTCTGTGAGTTTATTCATTGTGTGATGCTTTATTACGAAATGGAGCGGCTATAAAATTCACAGCCAGTATCATTTAAAGTTAAATTAACATATTGTTTTATTTTAGATCCCACTGACAACGTGTCAGTAACCTAAAAAAAGCAGCATCTCTTTTATTATTATTACAAAGGCTTCATATTTGCATAATACAAAGATTTCAGAGACCGATTTCTATTTTGAAAGAAATGTGAGACGTGAAATTTGCATTTTGTCTTCAGTAGCACCTTCTTTGTCACGCAACACTCCCATCATCGTTGTACTGAAAGTCCAGGCAATGTCGTTTCACCCTTCATACATTCCCATTATTCTCGAGACTTATACCTCTGTTCACACTCCCTTCCTTTCGTTGTATTCTTCAAGTGACATTTCTGGGTATCGCAAGCTGTTCCAATATTTACTCTCTAGTATTTTCTCGTTAACGGAACAAAAGTCTCAGAATTTTATGGGAGTAATAACGCATTTTATGAGATATAATGTTCGAAAGATGGGTGGATTTGGGCATACTGGAAATTAAACTTTTCCTTTATGGCCACATTGAAAGAACTATCTCGGTATGAAGAGAGGATCGCTGTAATGCGTCACAACTAAGTGTCTGAAAATGTTTTTGATGAAAATGAAAATATTCCAACTTCTCTGATTAATCATCTACAAATTAAAAACAAAATCACGAAAGCATTCACTTGTCCCCAGTTGTTCGAATTCTAAAAATATTCACTTCAGTAGCCTCTTATGCGAAGCATTGACCTCTCGATCTGTCTAAGATTTCAGATGTTTTTGTGTAGTACTTTGCATACCAACCAGTCTGCCTATAGCCAGTCACACCCCAGGCGTCATTTCAAGTAAAAAGAAAGATTAATTAACTACTGTATACGAATACGAATCACCAATCTAAGTTCTCAAGTTCTTTAATTAAAATACCTTCTCAATACTGGGTGGGCACCCGCAAGAAGGTCGACCGAGCTGGTCATGCCGGCTGCAGAAAGGAGTTGTGCATTAATTTCTTCCCCTCATAACCTTACAAAAACAATTACAACTTCTCCCCAAGCGACCAACCCACTTTCTGTAATAATTGTGTACTCATTCATATAGAAATCTTTTTATTGCACGCCAAAGAGTTACCTGCCCCTGACACACCTTTTACAGATTAAATTATTCAGAACAACACTGTCTGAATTTACATGCTTGCGAGTTGTAGAAAGTGGCACTAAAGATACAACCATTTTTAGCGATATGTCGATTTAGCTCACTTAAGGCAGGAAAATATGTTAACAGCTTTCTCATCAGATTCCTGATATGTACCATCAAGAAGCGGTGTGCAAGGTACTGTAATAGTACTACATGAAAACTTTACATTATCACTAACTGTTTATCAATTATTTAATTGCAGGTTAGTCTTTTATCTGTAAGGATCCTGATATAAAACTGTTAGCTCTTATATTTAGATATTTTCTAAAGTACATCCAACTGCATCGAATCCATCGAGAGCTTTTTCTCCTTCTGAATTTTTTCCCTACCATACTGGCATCAAACACCTGTTTTGCTAATCTTTCCTATCCCATGCCCTTTTAAATGACTTACCATCTGACATTACATATACTTACGCATTCCTGAATGCTAACAACGCCAAGTTCCATCCTAATATCTTCATTTTTAATATGAATCTGCCATTGATAATATAATTTCACTTATTGATAATATCTTTCCTCTAATTTTTCTCAGAACTCTCATATCTGCGATCTTCAGTCTTTGATGAAGTATTTTATTTTCCCCACTCTCAGATCCATAAATTAAAGTTGGTTTGAAAACTTCTACATTACTACTTTGGCCAATTTCGCTCTTATTCCATATACGTTTATTGACTCCCTCCCTACTATACTAGATTTACTTATTTTATTGCCTGATTCCATATTTAATTTGATACCTTCGTTAAAAATTGTGCCTAAACAGAAAAATGTTTTCGTTGTTCTAAAGGTTCTTCATTCAGGAAGATGTAGCTGATGCCTTCGATGTCCTTGTCTTTCATCGTCTTTTCATTACTGATTTTCATGAAATATCAGTTTCAGCAATTATTCAACTTAGTCAAGGAATCCTGCAGAATTGCACTGATTATGTTAAGTTTGCATTATCTGCATAGAGCTCGTATTAACATTTCCAATTTTGATATCGGGTTTAATGCCACTTTTCTTTATTATGTGATTCGTATAAATAATGAATTGTTCTATCACTGCTTGTTTCATTTAACAGTTTAAATGTAATTACTCCAGACATCAAGAAATCTTTATCATCAGTTTTCATGTCAGCTTTATCATCTCTAATTCCTTTAACATTCTTTCCCCATTTCTAAGCGTTTTCAATAGCCTTCAGAACACTTAGCCATCAACCTTTATTTATTTTCTTTGTTATCAAAGTCTTCCAAAGAGTTTTGCCTATCTTTTTAACATATTGCCATTTCCTTACATTATTTTCTCTGGATCATCGGTTAGAGTATGCTGACCCACTCACTTGTTTTTCCATGTCCTCCTCTTTAAATTCTAGAATCCACTATTTAGTTCTGATTTTCTCATCCTTGCAGACTTCACTACATGCCTCCCTTGCTGAATCAATCAATGTTCTCATCAGAGTTTGCCACTGAATCTCCAAGGTTTAGTTCTTGTTTTCCACCTTCAGTTTACAGCTAAACTCTTAGATCTGCTCGACTTTGATGCTTTTTAAAATGTTTGTGCATATTTCTATTTCCAATATGTAGTTCATTTTTATCCTGCTCAAAAATAAATGGTAATCACTTTGTATTTAAGTATCTTGCATATTGTTGTATCCTGAACCAGCATGAAGATATTGCTACGAACAATAACATAGTTTCAATGCATCTTCTTATTTCCTTGTCAGTGAGAGTTCAATGAGATCCTTCTTAAACAGAAATCCAGAAGGTGTTTACCATTATTTTTCGTTTTGCTCTTTTCTGCGAAATTTCCCAAAACATATCTACAGTAGCAAACAATTAATCCAAACACTCACATTTTAAAGAAAACGAAAATAAGTACAAAAATTAAACTCTAATAATTTACTCGTATATGTGCTCTCCTGTTCCTAATAGATCAATTAATTCGCTTAGGCATGTAGAACACATTTTTCTTATTTCAGCATCTCAAAATCATACTTTTATAATGGATTGTGCTAAGTTATCCTTTGTATCACAATTTAATTTTCCAAGTCTCTTTTTCACTATGGCCCACAAATTGGATTAATGTCAGGAGAGTTAACTAGCCAAGGAAGCAATTAGATGTGATTTTTGAGGAACTCTCTCACTTTTTTTAAAGTGTGGCAGGAGTGAGAGCCTGTTGGAAGATAAGTTCTTTGTCTTTCTGGATCTGTGGGACCACTCTTTTCTCCTATATTTTTATCTATTGGTCACTTTTCATCATACCATCAACAGGCACAAGTAATCCAGGACCGTCATGTGATAATCAACCCCAGAACATCTTTTTATCAGGGTGTTTAGGAGTTTGTTAAAGGTGGGCGGGAGAAGTCTTCTCAGTCTTTTTTTCTCATTTGCGAACATAGGGGACTCTCTCTCCTTGGACAAAGAAATGGCTCTCATCTGAGAATATGACCTTCTTCCACTTCTCAATAGTCTTCTGTGAAACCTTTGCCCACTGGGGCCTCATTTTCTGCATAACCTTTGGTCTGTGGGCGGTCTTCCCTGCTTCCAACAATCTGCGATAGATTGTCATGTCAAAAACATTAATCCCAGTAGCTGCCAAATCTCTACTTAAGTCTATAGCAGACAATCGTGGACTCATTTTGCTTTTCCTAACTAGCAAGTGTAGTTTTCTTTTTTCGCCCATGTACCTTTTCTGTCAGGAGAAAAGATTCCTGTATCCCTTAACCTCTTTAAAATCACATTAATTACTAGTACTCAAACCAAACCACATTCACTAGCAATGTTTTTGAGTCATGGATGTGTGCTGAGAAAGAGTACATACATATTTTTGAACGCTTTCTGGGAGATGTATCCATTTTATAAAAGCTACACAAAATGAATAAAACATTACGAATGTCAAATTGTTTACACTATTAATAAACATCGTAGAGACAGTTAAAATACTTAGCACTCAACCAAAATAGTGAGCTAAAACCGAACTGAAACAAAAACCAAAAACTTCACAAAAATTCGGCTTGTTCGGAATAATTTGTTCTCTGTTGTATATAATATCTGGTATTCAATAATGTCTACGTGGTTTTTCTCTAATTCTTCTGTCACTTCCACTTTTTGACATTAAAAATTATGTATTAAAATTTTTAAAATAACTAAAATTTCATCTCTTGTCGTGAGCTAAAACATGGAGTATTCTGAAAAGTACAGTATAACACATTATTTATTAATGATATTGTGTTGCTGACAGCAGAATCATACGTTGACAATTGTGCCGCCTGGTATACGCAAGCATGATCTATGGTTCTCATGGAAAAAAACACGGAACACAAAACCATAATTTGTTCCTTCAGAAATAAGTGTTCCTTCTACTTCCTTAAATGCGGGTATGCTAAATATAGGGACAATTTAGTTATTTTTTTTTCTTAAAATTCAGTTTTTTTCTTTCTTTTCTGAGGTTTTCATGGCATCAACGGCTTTGCGACTTTTGAAATGACTTATTCGTGGAATATTGAACAAAATGATGTGCCCTGTGATTAGAAAGACCAGGATTCGAATCCAGTCCAGTACGCGAGGAACTTTTAAATCGATTGTTTATTCTTTCTCATACAAAAGTGGTAGGAGTTGTTCACCAGGAAAACTTACAAAGCGCCTAATGAAGAACATGAATTGATTGGATTTTTTTGAATATGAATCCAACCATAAAATGGTTGCGAACCGCAGACTAAGTTAATAATCCGGAAACGCTGATTTAGAAAGAAAACATGGAAAATTTTCAAGCCACTTCATGTATGCAGTAAGCAGGGTAGCGGTGTTACACTAAGTAATGAAATTCATCTATCATCTGACATTTCCAATTATTCAGTATCACAATGGGACTCTATGATTTATTAAATAAAATATATGCTGTTCCTCTGCGAACAAGGAATTGGCATCTTTTTACCTCATCTCCTAAACTACCTCGAGTTATAATTCTTCTAAGGAAAGGACCGCAACGTTTTAAAATTAACTTTCCTGTTTTCCATCAAACAGAATCGTAGAAAACAACGGATCCCTTATTGTTTTCTTTTCAGGTGATTCGATATAAATGTTCTTCAGAATCAGTGAGGGGGCTGTACCATTTGCAAGGCCGCTTACAGATATTTGAGGTTGACTATGGAGGCCAGTCCCAAATTATTTTTTGAAATAGTCTGTAAAGTACCCGACATTACTTGGCTAGTAACACACTAGAACCATAAGTTTTTTAGAACTTATTCTGTAGAAACTTGATCAAGTTGTTCAGCGGTATGTTGACAGATAAGCTGACTACGTTGAAGCTTGCCCTGAATTCTTACTCTTCTGTTTGAATACGTTAACTACAATACAAAGTGTTCTGAATTTTTAATGAAAGAATATAAAAACATTTTCTTTCTAGAACTTTTATTAACTTGACCAAATTCTTGGACAGCTTATTACTGTAGAAATAGAAACCTTCGACGAGTGAAAGTAAAAATGAGTTTTCTTTTCGTATTTTAAGGATTCTACGTTGAAGAGACCGAAGTTATAATCTGAGTCTACATTGAATTCGTTTGTTATTTCTAGGAGAATACTAGTATTTTTAGAGTTCTTTGGTGGAGATTCCAATCCGATCGAAATAGGCGGAAGAATTTCTTGAATATTACAAACATATAATGTTCAACACTTCTTACTGAATAACTTTAATAACTGCGAAAAGTATCGTTATATTCCACTTAGCATGAGGAGGGGAAACATAGTAACTTATAGTTTTAAAAGCCAAACAGTCAGACTTCATCTTTCGGATCGTGTTAGACTTTTCGGAAATGATTTTGTCTTATTTAATAAGGATAAACCCGTATAAGAGCAGACCGAAAGCGTACAAGTTAATCTTCCTAAGCTGATTAGCTGCTTGTTTTAATGTTAGTCGAATGGCGTACTAGAGACTTTTACAATGGATATTGTTTCAGCTATTCTTTAAAATATAAAACTGGCTTTAAAAAAATTCAAATTATCACAGATCCATAATCATTCCGAATCAGTTTCATGATAATATGAAGGATTTTTTTTCACTCGAAAATACCTTAAAATACGAAAATTATGACCTCTATTCTGAATGCCGGTTGTTCAAATTTAAATGTTTCTTTTAAAAATTCAAATAGTCATAGTATGTAACTGTTCAATATCAGATACGTGTTTGCATGTACTTCAAAATGCTCCTCGAATATCTAAATTTTTTTTAGAGAATAAAATCTTTAAATGTTTTAACGATGGATGACCAGTTAACAGGTTGCAGAAGCATAATGAGACAGAGAATTGTTTAAAAGGTCAAAGAGACATTTTTAACCAAGAAATTGAGAAAGAAAATCGTAAGAAGTGAAAATACTGTTCTTTTGAAACTCGGCTGATACGTACGAAGTTCCCAAGCACCAGTGGTTCTCTAAAATAAACATAAAAAAAAAAAAAACTTGAAAGGAATTTGCACAATATTCCATGCAACACTGAGTTCGGTGCGATTCGTGAACAGCAAGAACTTTCAATGGTACAGCGAAACGAAGCGGAGATGTTTAAGCGAACTTAAGGGTTAGCATTTCCCTCTCTGTGTACAATGGGACTGCAGGAAATGCTCAAGTCAATACTGAAAAGGTCTCTGGACACTTGCCACACAGCCTTTCATGTGAAAAGTCGCCATGGTATTTTCTCTGCACGTGTACTCCGTTGCTAAGAGACGTAATGTTATGGCAAGGTCGGTGTTGCTTTGCGGAGTTCTCGAGAATCAATAGTCTACGGCGCTGGTGACCAGCACGGTGCGGCTCGAGATGTGATGGGACAGAGCGAAGCCGAAAGGACAAAACGAACCGCGATGGGTCAGTAAACCATCCACGGACTGCAGGAGATACCACAGGGGTGTTAGTGATTGTGTTTCGAAGACCATCGCGAAAGACCCACCGACGAGATGGATGTGGCAGAGGAGAGAAACGTATCTTCGGCTTCCTCGACGCTGACCTGTCCATCTTGTCGTATCACTATTATTCCGTCCAGGACTCGGACCATGTGCCCATTTTGTGGAAGTTTCTACAACCATGCCGCCAACAATGACATCTCCTTGAGAAGAAATACCACCGATGAACCGGTTCGCCTTCCGCAGATTGTAAGTATCCTGTTCCGCCATCTTGTTTCATAAACACCTGTTGACCTGTTTGACGGATAATGCGTGCAAAGTGTCCCATAAAAGCGACTAGTTGCTTCCCAATTAGGGAAATGCCATAAGTAGCAAATGTTGCATGGAAGGAGGTTCTAATGTGCTTTAAAAATATTTATTTCTCACTGCGGTTTCATAAAACTCGTTAGATTAGGTTTTCTCAACTCTCTATATAAATGCGTACAGGGATAATAATCCTCCCAGCTTCTTTTTCCAATACTGGCAGAAGATTAGTCTTAAATAGTTCTTCTTCTTCTCTCTCTTTTGACTTCTATTCCTGGTAAAGTATTACAGCAGTATCTCTCTCTCTCTCTCTCTCTCTCTCTCTCTCATTCATGACGTGTCACAAGCTTATGTATATATAGAAAGAGAACAGAAATAATCTGCTTGAGAGGCTACGAGAGTGCTAATGTCTAATAATTATTATCAGCACGTGATTCCAAATAAAAAACTGAAATATAAATATCAGAATTTCACAAATATACTATCGTATGGACCTGGCTTTTAATGGGAAAGAAAATTTAACAGAAAAAAATAAGCCCATAGGGAATTTTACATAGTAAAATAGATAATTCATACAATAATTGTCGAAATATTCAACGATGCAATATTTGGCGAACAAATAAATAGATATTCCTCTTTGTATATTTAGATTACAGTCTTAAATTCATTATTTTTTCTTTTTTCATTTTTTTTTTTTTAATTGGGATGTTTTATACAGTAGTTTAGTTACGAAGGAGTAAAATGAGAATGAAAATTTTTATTTCTAATCAGGAAAAAGGACAAATATTAATTTTATGAATCAGTTTTCATCGATCTAACTCCACCACTATAATGAAAAAATAAAATAAAATACCTCCCCCCCCCACAAAATCTTATGCTTTTTTTTTCTTACTTCAATTATATGATTGTATATGCACTAATATGTTTATTTAAATTTCAAAATTTGAAAATATTTTCAACCTAGTTACCGGATTGGTTGGTTGAGTGGTAAATGTATCCGCTCTCTAACTAACATAATGTGGGTTCGAATCCCGATGTGGGAACATATCTTTTTTTGTAGATGGTTTTGTTTGTTGGACGAATTTCATCGGCCAATGTGAGACCACCACTCTCTTTACCGGAGGCCTAAAGTAGCTTGAAAAAATTCCAGGTTAGGACTATAGGGCAGGAAACTGCTGAATTGTCTAACCCGTTAACTCACCCATGGTGCTAATACAGATGTATTGTAGACCACCAGACTTGTGGATGGGATTCACATGAAACAACTTAATATTATATAGCCGAAATAGCCGAAAACTTGTAGAATTAGTCTAGGTGACAATTTATGAACTCTGCTTTTCACAGTGCAAAAAGTTTGCCTTTGTTAAAGTGTTTTATCCAAATTAGTTAAACATATATTTCCGTGACATTCGGCATAAAAGGGACTAGTTGCTTCCATAAAATTCCGCACGAAATTTGATTCCGCAGTGATGACATTCTGAAGCCTTCCAAAACAGTTTGTTACTTTTTGAATGAACAAAATGTTTTGAAATATTTCATATATACATAAATATACGTTCTTAAAAGTTTTATATTTAAAATAAACACATTATTCCACTGGGACATCGATATTTCTTTCATGTAATTATATATATATTTTATCATTTCATCTTATCTTCCTCCTAACGTGTTAGATTCAATGGTCTGTCACGACAAAGTACATTGGCCTCGTATAAACCTAATTATGATAGGGATGAATCCTATCTGCATAGCCTGTCAGCTGGCACGAGTTTCCCGATACATTTGCCTGTTTTGTGGAGGTAAAAATTGGAGATCTCATTTTCTGTAGGGGAAAATCCTGCGTACAACGAATGAAGTGTTCTAACAGAATTGGCCTGTTAATGCTCTTTTCGTATTGTTGAATTGAAATATGATTCAAAATAGAAAAAAAATATTTTCCCCTATACTGAAATAACAATTACTATAACTATTAAGTATATCCTTGAAGGAAGGTTCTCAAAGAGTAGGCATGGCTATCTACTGGTACACACACGTCTTAAGAATTACTTAAAGCGAAACATTTCGATTAAGGCTTGAATAAGTCAATTTTTGAAGGGAAAAAAAACCTGAATCCAAATTATTTTGGGATTACTTAGCTAAATGATTTATGTATGCATTTATTTGATTGATTTTTATTTAAAAAATCAAATTAGAAACGAATGATTTGAAAATAGATTGCATAGATTTCTGTATATTTTGAGGGGACGAATATCACAAAACCTGAAAGATCCTGCCTTGGAGAATTGCATGAATGAAGGAAGATAATTTTTAAATTATTCTAGTAAATGGAATGAGGTCAAAAAAGACGTGTAACTAGGAAAAAGAGAAAGAAGTTCCATAAGCATCAACAGCAGAACTCAGTTTTGATTAGCAACTCAAATATCATGTTATGCATATCAATATGACCATGTGACCACAGTCGTGAATATTAAGTATACGACTCACTCTAATTTCTTGCTTTCAGTTCCGACTAGTCAGTCATCTCTGGCCACTAATGGTTTTCTTCAAGTCACTCTGGATTCTTATTCCCAAACCTAAAATTCGCAGAACACATTTGATAATAGTGCTACATGTAAGTTACAAAGAAAGTAGAAGCTGGTTAAATTGTCATACAAGAAAATAAATAGTCAAATATTCAAGACTATTTATAAGTATTTATAAGTAGATCGCATTAGCTCTTCTAAAACAGGTTAACAGAACCTGTGGTAAGGAGATTCGCCACCGTCACAGCGACCTCTACAGGTCACATCATTCAATCGATTTCAAAATTAACTGCTTCTCATATTGCTTATGGCCCATCCGAAAAATTCTGCCCAGTCAAACCAAGAGTATTGTAAGAGTTGACTGTAAGGGGGTGGGAGAATCGCTTCCTGTGCAGACACCTTTACAGACAGCGTTTAATCGATTTCTACATCAGTTCTATATCAGTTCAATCAGAATAAAATGCGAACTTCTTAAATTTTTGGACTTAAAATCCTATGAAATGTCTTGAATTTTTTTAAATAACAATTTTTATAGTTATTTCACTGCGTATTTTTTATTAGTTGGTGAAATTTAAAGTAGTTTATTTCGTAAGATCTAGGAAAAACGTCTCTGATATGAGAAAAAATATATAGATAGATATTGAAAATTAATACAAATAGGAAAAAAAATCCTTAGCCCACGGTACAAATGCACTATAAGATAATACAAATAAACCTCTCGTGAGTGGAAGCCACATAAAAATTTCTGTTTTTTTTTATTTATTTATTAATATGTGAATATGAGTTATTTAGTCTGAAACGGATGCTGCACAATTTCTTTCTGCTAGAAATTCGTGTCTCTTCTACCTGCAGAAATATCCGAGTTTTTCATCTAGTAAATCAGGCACAACTAGCCACTGAACACGTTCTCCTGTCGAACCACATATTGTATCATTTCCCTTATGACGTTAAATGATGTAGCCATTCTGTTATATATAGTTATGCAAACTCGTTTTACACGAAAATTATCAGTAAATCCATGCCGATTTATTTTTCTCAATGCAATATAACTTCGATATAATGATCTTAAAGAACCTGCGTTATAACAGGAAATTTACATTTTATACTGAAAGTCAATACATAAATATTGTATTTACTACACACTGGAATTTTTTTGGCTGGTAATGTTCATTTATTTATGGGAATCATTAAAAATTTATTACGATATTCAAATTTATGTCTTAAAATGTGCTTAAATATTATAATATTCAGTATTAACAGAGATTACGTAGAACACTGTGTTTCATTTATTACTTTAGAAATAATGATTAGTAAAGTTAACAATGTCGAGGAAAAACTCTTTTTCTTTTTTTTGAAATTGGCAATAGTTAGGTCATATTCTTATTAACATTTAAAAAATTCGCGATATACTACTGGCAGTTAAAATACAGCATTAAAATACCGTTTTTTATTCAACTGCTTAAAGCGATCAAGCCATCCATTATTCTCGAATGGAAATTTATTTCCTAGAGTAGAGAATTTTCGAGATTTCAGCAACAAAGCGCCATCCCTTCGCATTACACTACTGAAATTTAAGATGCGTATTTTCTTTTGTTCGAATAAAAAAGAAAACGCACTTACAGTAACTATAAATTACTACGAGGCAAAGAATGGAAAAGCCATTTTTTTACTTGCTTTCTATCAAATTGCAGGAAAATAATAACAAGATTATTGATATAGAGCGTGTAGTTTTTTTTAATCAGTTAAGGACAGAAAAACTCCTGAAAAATTTACGGGCTTTTACTTCACTTGTAGTTTGGCTAAAAGTATGCACAATTTTTCTACAATCAGATATTCTATGGAAATAAGATATTGAAACGCTATTATTTAAACCCTTTGATTACGATAAAGAGGATGATTATTAAAGCTCACTACGTAAATTTCACGTCATTATAAAATTTGTGCTTTCCTTCTCTCTCTCTCTCTCTCTGCATTTTAGTTGGAATTACGACCGAAGCAACTAAAATTATGAGGTTGTTAATTGACCTTAGCTTCTCTGCCATTCTAGCAGAGAAGCCCAAGGTCAGAATTGATACTATATCCGAAGGTGTTTTAATAAACTTATTCTGTATTATTTGCAACTTCATGAATAGAGTATTAATCTTACTGCAAATCACTATGTCATCCACTGTATGTACTCTTGCGTGCCCGATTCTTTTTTGTCGGAATACGAAACGTTGATCATGAAGGTGTCACAGTCATCGGTCATCAACTTTTAAGTTTCCGTCAATTTTTATGGCTTGTATTGAGGCATGGAAGGCTGTCTTATCCTAAAACTATTTCCAAGAATTCGTCGGTTTCTTTAAAACGCATAAATCACGTGTAAAGGGTTGTAATCTAGACTGACAAACGTGGGATGTCTTTTTCATAACTCCTTCACATGCAGCTAGTAGTCCCCTAATATTTACGATTTTATGCAATTGAATCTGCAACTGCAGCAAAACTACAAAACAATATATCGATAGTACAATAAAACATAAAGCGAGGTCTGATAATCGGGCATTATTTACATAACTTTATTAAATATTCCCATAACATGGAAAAATCAACCGGAAACCTTTTAGACTGGCAATCTTATAGCAGTCATACATAGATGCAGTTATAGAACCTTCAACAACAGAAGTGTAGATAGACAGTGAAAAAACCACAGAAGTGTAGATAGACAGTAAAAAAAAACAAAAAAACAGTGTCATTTCCATTATTTGAACCTGTACATACATATATGTGTAGTTGTATACGTCTGTGACCAAAGCTATTTTGAGAGATAACACATTTCTCAAAATAGTTAGCGCCAAATGTCCTTTACAGTTATCAGAGAAAAATCAGTCGGAAAAGGTCAGAAAGTAACATCCAATCCCTCTCTTTACCAGCTCTGTTAGCAACCATAGGTGCGTAGTTTATTACAAGTAGTCTGGCTAAGTATAGTTGGTTACCAAATATAAACAAACATAATTTTTGAAATCCTAAGCAGTTGTTAGCATTATATTTCTCTGGAGAAAAAGGTGAAACAGCAGTGTTTTAAAAAAAGGGATATAATGTTATGGCACTCACGTATCTCATTACCTACTTTTTTACTTGACTTCTCCCGTGTGTGGCGATGTGAAGATATTTTCCACCACTACGGACCCCATAATAGTGTTATTAGCAATCTGGAGTTATGCATGGTAGACCGCGCAATAGAGGACAAAGAAAGTACAGGCAGGACGGTGGGATATCTTACTGCATAAATATCACCAAAATTTCACGGCCATCGCACAGAAAGGTGACACACACTGGTTTCGGTAGATTTGAGTAGACAGGTGAACTATCTGAAACAGAAGTAGATCGATCTATTATTAAAAAGTATTGTACGCCATTGCGTGTATGGTAAAATTTGTTATACTCACAAAAGTTTTTAACTTATCAATAGTATTCTCAAGGGTATAACTTACACAGATTTTTGAAAATATTAGATAATGGAAAAACAAGAGGAGAATTTGAATAGCGGTGTTCGAAAGATAACAGAAAACGAGAACGGGCCATACAATAAAAAACAACGGAAATATATGGTCGTTTCATCTATCCTTTCACTATCTATATACGTGTTATTAATTGGTCATTTGCATGGATGGACTAAAATAAGTTGACGACCTACAGAATTTCGAACATGCTGCATACTATCATGTGACTTACAAAACCATAAAAAAACGAACAATACCCATTAAATATGCACAAATTGAGTGTTTGTCGAAGCGTTAGCGACAGACCCTTCGGATGGAAATATATAGATTCAAATCTCATTTAGCAAGAGAAAAACATTTATAAGAAGGACTGTCGTAATCCACTAAAAAACTAAGGCAATGCCTAGGAGAGGCAAGTTTCGAAGATGGTAAAAAAAATCCAGCAAAAATTGTATCTTAACCATAAAAATATCGTTTTTTAATTTTACATATTTTCTTGCATTGGGTCCCTAGAGAAGGGACCAATATACCATACTGGTCCCATTTATAAAGAGTTTACAACTGAAGGTGAGTCAGTCGATCTCACAAGGAGTTGAAAGAATTGTTGATAGGCAAACTACTCTAAGAATAAACCGTTGTTAGCATAGAAGCAATGATATGCGGATAGGTTTATCCATCCAAATTAAGTTTATAAATCGTGAAAGCCCGCCGGGTCTATGCGCAAAGGTAGATCGAGTTTTTTTAAGGATCTTTCAATTAAAAACATTGAAACAGTCACCTTAATTACAAGCGAACTATTCATATGCGTTGTTCGATGCAATTTAGGAAAGTTGATCTTCCCTGCATTCAGTTAATTTTGTTAATGTCCGTTTGAAACACGCCATTGGAAATAAAGGTCTGAGATTGAATAAAAAAAAAATTAATCATTGAAAAGTACTTATAAGAATATTCTTAAAATTTCTCATTCGGTTTCTATTTCAGTAACCGAATGAGAAATGGAATGTTTTGCTTAAATGCTCATTTATGAGTAATACCTAATCGGAAGATAGAGGGCAGGAGATACACACTGAACGTGCGACAGAAATAGAAGGTCAGTTCGAGAAGTTAATGAAGGGAAAGTTAAAAATAAAACGCACTTCACCAAATATTGCGAACACACAGCACTTCGTAATGAAAATTTTTGAAGGCCACCGATTAGATATTCTGATCACGTGATCTTTATTACTGTAGAAGTGAGCACAGTGTTGCTTCTCACATTGTGGAAACCAAAACTAATTAGTTTCGAAGTGATTATCTTTTTACTAATCGAAGGTATGAATTAACAAAAATTAATACAAAATACATTAGCACTTAATAGCTCTCTATTAAGTGATAATGTATTTTTATAGCAATTTGGGTTTAATTATTAAGATTTCTCAAATCTCTTAAGGAAAATATTTTAAAGCGGTCACTGAACAGCATTCTCGTAAATAAATCGGTTACGAGTCTTCAATAGTTTATAGCCAAAACAAATATCGCATTATATTACTACAAATATTACTAGTCTCGGCATTCAAAAGTTTGGATTCTCATTAGCTCAAGGTACTACTTTGCCTTGGACAGATTATTAATTCATACAAATCGCAAACCCCTCTAGCCACAGAACGTTCTTGTATCTGGAATGCCCTAAGAGCATCCTAAAATATTTGAACAGTACTTAAAGGGAGCAGTTAAGTTGATTGATGAACCATCTCTCACCAGTTCACTCAACTCTCTTTTATACAATCAGAGTTCCCGCTGCTTACATTTCCTAAATATTTCAATGGTCGCGACTGTTCAAGAATTGGCATCGGTCATTCCTCCTACTCTCCTCTAAATATGTCAAAACTACTACGTCATCATCAATTCAAGTTCACCTCTAAACGCACAGAAGAAATATTTCTTCGTCCATTTCTGCTACATTTTCAAGCAATCTCTCTTTTATGTCTTTATTTCCTAAAATGTATAATCGCAATCCTTCAAATCCGGTGTTAACAAGCATCTTTTTTTGTCCATCCATTGTACTAATCTACTATAGGTTTAACGACCTCTCCTGAATAGGATTACCATAAAAATAAATGAAAAATCATTGTTATGACAAATTTAGTAGGCAAATCAATATAAAATGATCTCTTTTTCTTCTTCTTTCTTTTCCGACAGACTGTGGGTCCGAATCTAGGGATGTTTTGCGAATGCTTCTAGGTAGTAGATGAATTTAATCACGCAGTGTGAGACCATCACTCTGCTTATTAGATGAAGTGCCGAGTTTGAAAAAGGTAAAGTTGTATGTTTGATCTCTATAGAGAGGCTTCCAGATTATCCAATTCTTAGTCCACAGTACTAATACCTAGGTATTATTAACTAATTGTCTTTCGTGAGTGAGATTCACATTTAAAAAATATCATTCTGTAAATAATAGTTTGTAATGTTCTTCTTTCTTTTGCTTATTCTTCTATCTAATGGTAGCATGTGAAATTCTTTCCTGTCTTCAGGATCGGAAACAAGGTCAATCTTAACCATAAGGAGATAAAACTATGAAAACAAGCAGAGAGAGAAACAGAAAACATTAACAGCACTCGATATAATGAATAGGTTATATTTTAGGTGTTTGCTTAAACAAACAAATTTGTTGTCTTTAAGTGAAGACAACAAATTAAATATTGGAATGCATAACAGAATATGTCAGCCTGGCGAAGAGCCAGTTGAATAAATGCATATTGAATAAGAGGAGAAATCAGCCACAAGGCTATGGTAGCAGCAAACAAGCATGCTGGCCTGTGAGACTTCCAATGAACAGTGGTTGTCTCACATGCAAGTGATATCAATAATTTCCAGGTTCTTTAGAATTCTCTAGAGATGGGTTTCCACAGAATTTCTAGCCTCTTTACTTTAATTTGAAAGCTGATAGGTCTACTACTACTACTACTGCTACTTTTTTATGGGACTCATAAAAAAAAAGAATAATTTAAAAAAAGAGTATTCAAACTAATTTTAACACATGGATATGGGAGTTGGGTTAGAAACAAAACAGGTTGATCAAGGACTGAAGACTAGAGATATGAAAGTTATGAAAATAAGAGGTAACAAATGATATCAATATCCGAAGCATATTAAAAATCAATACATTAGGGATGGACATTATTAACATTTAAGAATGTGTAAACACAATTTAAAGCAAACAAGTGTAAACAAGTATTTGAAGCAAAAATAGCAGGAAAAAGACCAGAAGTTTACTTGCTATAGACATGTTGACTGTAGTTAGGAATGCTTAAAAAGAATGAACTGCTGGGTTCTATTTGATTGAGTTAGTCGGCAAAAGCAGCCAAGGCTAGTGTATTATGTCTGCTAACCGAGTCCATTCGCAGGCTAGCTTTCCTGCTTTGCAGTACGAAAATCAGGACTTAACAGAGGGGAGGAAAAGACTTCATACCACAGAACTGATCGGAAGGTTAGTTAGCCGGACTCATAAGTTGGAAGGGTTTTCCACTAGGAAACTTGGGTTTATCATCTCGAAAAATAGCCAAAACAGCCAGAAGAAAACGCGCAGCGAACAGCTGTAATGCGCTGGCCTCATAGCCTTAGCTACCTTTGCCATGATTCTAAACACCCACAGTCAATCCTCAGAAATGTCGAAACATTGCAGTGTCAAAATGAAAGTGATGATTGGAGATTTAAAAACAAAAAGTAAGAAAAAGCAATTCGGAAGAAAGTTATTGATGGGAACCGTCATAATCTCACAATAAAACGACGATGATCTGAAAATTAAAAATTTTTAGTAACTGTCTGGTCTTTTGTCTAATAAATATTCAGAAATAGTCTATTAGTATATTCGTCTTCTATTTCCCTCGAACATGGGAACCTTCCCTATGCTTACTACTTATACCTCTGAGAGCACAGAGGAAAAAGTATAGAATGATAAATATCCTGAGCTGAAATTTTGATATCTGTATTAAATCGACAATCAATATTTTACAATAAGTAGTTTTTGCTTCTTAACACACTTTCTGAAATGCTCTTGAATGTTGTGTAGTGTTCGAATTTCTACGAGTTCCAGTTACGTTCATAGCATTCATCTTTTATCAGTTGTCTTGTCTTGTCTTGTTTGTGGATCTGCCTGGAATGTTTTTTTATTAATGCGCTCCTTCGAATAAATTTAAATTGAAATAGTGAAAATCATTTTCATTATCTATTGCATAGGTGGTCAACAGCAGGCCCGCGGGCCGCATACAGCCCGTAACGTGATTTTGTGCGGCCCACGGCAGGATAAAACCTATATTAAATTATATGTATTATCAATTTAACCATTAGTTTCGACGGAAGATTTTCTGATTGATATACTAGTTATATTCATTATTTCTGATGACGGAAACAATTTATATATATTCTCAACACGGAATCAAAATTACTTTAAAAAGATTACTCAATTCATAAAATCTACTGCTTCTCTACGTAAGTTATAGTAGTCGGAGTGGTAGATTTCTATGCGCTCCAGAGTAACGCATCATTGAAAGTCACTTGCTCTGCTCTGGTTACAGTGATCAGTTTCAGAGACTCAGTTTCACAGTTAACAGTGCTATTGTTGCAGTTTGTGTCCCCTGGGTCAGTTACTTCAGCCTTTGTGTACTATGAGTAAGAAACGTAAGATATGTGAAGAAAACAGGTCATTTCAGGAGAAATGGGAAAATGAATTTCTGTTTATAAACAATAATGACAACAAACCACAGTGCCTAGTGTGTTTGCAAGTATTGTCTGTGCACAAGGAATATCACCTCAAAACGCCACTACGTACAGCACCATGTCGTTAAATATCAAGAATAAGTTGGACAAGTACAATTACGTAAAATTGTACGTAATTTGAAGAGAAAGGTTAGTGCTCAGAAATCTATTTTTCCTAAACCAACACAATACAAAAAAAGCTCACTCTTGGCATCGTTTGTTGTAGGCGCAGAGATAGCAAAAGCAAAAAAATCATTATGTGATGGTGAATTTGTAAACACTGTTTTCTGTGAAAATGGCATTTGGGGTAGATAAAATTGCCTGTGAGTTTGAAAGCGTCCCACTATCAAAACAAACTGTAACAAAAAGAGTCGAAGAAATAGGTTCTCACATATTAAATAAATTAAAAAGTGTTACTACAGATTCAGCTTACTTCTCATTGGCTCTGGATGAATCAACTGACATAACAGATACAGCTCAACTTCTAATTTTCATTCGAATTGTTTCGAAAACATTTATGATGCAGTTATGAAGGTCGTAAATGGTACTGGTGACATCAACAATCTCACAGCTATTGTGACAGATGGCGCCAAATCAATGCGTGGTACTCAAACCGGCTTAGGCTTTCTAAGGAAGGCTGGAATCGGTTGCCCTGTATTGCACTGCATTATACATCAGGAGGCTTTGTGTGGTAAAATTCTGGAGATAGAGGATGTTATGAAACCTGTAATGAAGTGTGTGAATCTGATTAAGGGCGGAAATCGGTCCTTGACACACCAAGTTTGTCCCTTTTCTAAAAGAAATGGAGTGTTGTGCACAGAAGTACGTTCTACAACACTAACTATTTAGTGTTGCACACAGAAGTACGTTGACTAAGCAGAGTGAACTGTTTGAAACGGTTTTTTGCTTTGAGAAAGGAAATAAAACAGTTTTTAGAGGAACACGAGAAGACAAACAAAGAACTAAACTATGTGATCCTCATTTTAACAGTTTACTCGTCTTTCTAACAAACATCTCACAACACATGAATGAACTCAACGTGAAGTTATTACATGGAAGTAACCAAACAATCTCAGATTTAGTTGGACACCTAGATGGGTTTATAAGTCGAGTGAAGGTTTTTAAATTCGCCCTAGTTAGAGGAAACTTGGTACATTTCCCTTCCTGCAGGGAGTTGATGGAGGAGAGTCATTGACTTCAAGTTTTCTGTGCCAATCTTAGACCAACTTTTGGAGCAATTCAGTAAGCGATTTTCTGACTTCAGTGACATGCGACCACAACTGACATTATTTAACAACCCAATGAAATCCGACATTTCAGAGCAGCATGACAGTATTCAATTGGAGTTGTGTGACCTTCAAAGCGACCCCTTTTTCCAGTCAAGGATGGGGATAGGCATTGACTTTTGGAAACTAGTACCAAGGGAAAAATATCCTGCATTGAGTGATTTCAGCTTGAGAATTGCATCTTTGTTTGGAAGCACATCCATATGAGAATGCACTTTCTCAACTATTAGGGCTGTTAAATCTTCACAAAGAAGCCGACTGACTGATGACCACCTTCAGGATTTGTTACGAATATCGTCATCATCGTTGAAAATCGACTTTGATGAACTTGTTGCCGCACCTGAACGCCCAAAGTGTTCTCATTAAGTTGAGTTACATGTAAAAAAAAAACAGAAATATATAATTAAATTTAATTTAATAACTTATATTTAAATCAATCAAGTATTTTATGTTGTTCTCCCAGTAGTAAAATGATTTGACAAATATAGCAATTCAAAACATATAACTATTGCCTTGAAAAAATGGAGAATTTATTTTTATTTAAGTTCTGTCTAAAAGTGTGCGGCCCGTGACGCTACCACTTATCATATATTGGCCCTCGTATAGAATGAAGTTGGCCACGCCTGATCTATCGGTTAAAGCATTTATTAATCCAATTTAATAGAAGAGGTTAAATTGGCATCTATTTTTTTTTTCATCTTGTACAAATTTTTCAGATACTCTTCTTGAATACACAACACTGCCCATCCGCACATAATAATTCCGATTTTTTTTTATTTTCTATCTGATCATTTTTAGTGGTCAATTAAAAATCATACGTTATAGAATACAATAAACAAACTATGTACTCTACAAAATCCAAAAATTACTTTAGGTTAATTTTTTATGCCTCTCCTTGAATTCCATCAGACTCCCCTGGGTTTGTATGTGTGTGTGCGTGCGTGCGTGCGTGGCGCACAAACATAAAAACGCACGCACGCACAGGTATTAGTTCTCAATAGTGGAAAATGACGACTTTCAAATAAACGGAAAACAGACCAAATAGATCCCATTTTGCCCAATACTTAGTAGAAAAGTTATAAAAATTACAGGACTATCATCTGGAGGTCAGTCGGGCAATTTTCCTAAATTAAAGTCAATAAAAACTAATTTAGAAAGTTCTGAATTTGGTACAGAGTTTAAACTATTTGGCATGGAAGTTTCACCTGAGATTTTTACAAGCGTCAAATCTTCACTATGACTGATGATGATTTAACCTTTCAGTCGTGCCCGACTCTTGGTAACTTTGAAGGTAAGTGTTCTTGCCACAAAGCATTTCTGGTGAGATTTTTACAGGGTAGTTGTCTCTCCCCACCCCTCCATTTTATCCGCGGACTTGGGACCAACGTATAACTGATGAATCAGGCCTATAGCTGGGTCCTTCACTATGATCATGGGAAATTATAATTTTTCAATTTTCAGAGCAATTAGATGTAGAAAGTTCGTCGCTGGGACGCAGTGATAAATGGCAAGTTTGGGAATATGCAGTGATAAATGGGAATATTTATCTCCTTCCCCCTTTGCTTACCTTTCTACTTGTTAAGTTAATTAAGGCAAGGAGTCAATTAGATGGTGCAGTCTCTCTGTTTCCTCTACATCAAACAGTTTGACAGTGATTTAATGATGACTTGCTTACTGCGCAGGCAAAGCGATCTCTTACAGCACAAAGAACATGAAGTTATCTGAAGAGCTCAACTTTGATCTTGATCTTATTTTAAGTCTAAAATATAATCCATTATCTCTTTCTTAAGAGTAGTGATAGCTTTATTTTTGACTGGAGTTTTTATTTGACCAATATATAACCTATATTGTCCATTCATATAACCACTCACTATAATAAAATAGTGTCATTTTAGACAGACTGATGTGACTCAGGTTACCATAAACATATTGTACTTTAGGTTTGGAAGTCATCAGTGGGAAGGTGACTTCCAAACATTCTACGTTTCATCTAACTTACGCGAAAAATAATTTTGTGAAAAGAAAGAGAAAAAAAAACGAAACTGGAGATGTGCGCTAAAATTATTTTAACTAAATAAAAAAAAAAAAAGATTGCATTGTCTCAATGATATACACCGGTGGTGTCAAATCATACTAGAAAAGTTTTCGCACAGCAATTCGTGAAACAAATTTAGGGACTTTGGTCTTTCCTACCTTTAATAATTTCTTAAAAAATGTGTTCCTGTGTTCGGTGAGTTAGTACTGAGATAGGTAGGGATGTTTCAGTCCTCTGCCTTGTTTTACGTTATTCCTGTAGTCCTATATGTCTGTGTATTGCATGGGAATTACAACTGGTGGCCATAAAATGCAATAAATTATAATATAATAAAATATGAATGAATTGAATATTATTAAATAAGGCTATTACTATTGCAAAATTCTAAAGGAATTTCAAACTCATTGTCAAGAGTACATTCAGAAAAATCTCACTTCATTCGGGAATATAAATCACTGTTTACCAAATTAATGTGATTTTTTTTTTTTGTATCGTATTAAAAGAATAAACGTACACAGTTTAGAAGTAACCGAGAATTATATTAGTACTAAGCAGATTTAGTAAACATGGTGAGTTAAACTGAACTGAATTCAACAGATTTCTCATGAAAAATTAATTTGCTATACTGAATATCTGATTTGGTTTCTGCTGCCCCACAGACGTGAAAAAAATGTGACTACAAATGACAGTAAATTTTCAGAAACTTAAAAAAAATTATTTTTTTATACTTTTTATATTATTATTACTGTATTTTCTTTATTATTATATGCCTATAGTTTAATAATCTCCTGTTACTAACGCTCCCCATCTCCACACTGTGCTGGAGGGGTTAGCGGAAGACCGCTGCGCTTTGTCTACCTGCGCTTCAGTTCGTAATCTTGCTTGGTGTTCTGCATCGCCGTTCAATTCTCCGCGGAGTCACACACGATTCTCGAAGTTTTTAAGAAACAGAGATTTTGTAACCCAATTATAAGTCCATGTTAAGTTAGATTTTTTTATATATGGCAGTCGTCAACTTTTCTTTCGTGTTCGTTGCCTCGATGCAAATAAATCAGGTAAAACTGATAGCATTTAGTTAAAAATTGAATATTTTAAAAATGATTAAGGGAAAAAAATAAGAAATGCAAGTTACTAAAATTCACTTCTACACACTATTTACACGGCGAACTTTCATGAAAAGATTAACATAGGATTTGTCCTAAAAACACACCAATCGTAACCGACTCTGAGAGTACGCGTTATTAATTCACTTTTTAATTCCTCTATTTTCGTATCCCATAAAAATGCGATTGCGAAAGGGAAAAGAATAATTTTTGTACAGCTTTATTTACTTATACACCTCTTTAATTATTAAATATTTTATATCACTGTCAGACTAATTCTTTAATTAATTATTAAAGTACCTTTTATAAAATAGCCTTTTCAATAAAAAATAATTTATTCTGAGAAAGAAAAATATTTCTTTCATTTAATTAAATATTGGCTTTCTGTACTCTCCTAAAACAATCATATTCTTTTTTATTATGAATTAAGCTTTGATTACAAAATTATAATAAACCAGAGTCATATTCGTTGTGGTATTTTTGAAATTTTTGACAATGGGTCCTTTCATTTGTCCAAAAGCTTTTTTGGGCAAATCAGTAGGTAAGAGTCTAAATGGACACTCTTCATGTGCACTATATTAAAATTTTGCACATTCCGTATTTGTACAACACTGAAGTCACAAATCTCACGGCTATAGTAGGATATTTTATTCGTGGCTACTACCGCATTTGATATACCTGAGAGATCCGTTAAAAAGCTATAAAGATATAATTTCCCTTAGTCGAATGATTCTGTAAGATTTCTTAATAGAATTCCTGATAAAAATTAAATGCTAACACTTTGGAAAAGAAAATAGATGAAACCAAAAGTGGATTTTAAGCTTTCATTTCCCTGCAGAGCTAATTACTATCATTTATCAGAAATGTATTAATGTATAGAAGAACTTCTTCCTGTTGTTCCTAATAGAGCTTTTCCCCCGACAGAAATTTGATAGATCTTCCCAGAGGAAAAAGAGAGCTCTGTAGATACGGCTTCTTTCTTTCTGTCACTCAACTTTTCAACGGAAGGAGAGAGAGAGAGAGAGAAAGAGAGAGAGAGAGAGAGAGAGAGAGAGAGAGAGAGAGAGAGAGAGAGAGAGAGGTCATAGATTTCCTTAGTACACGTGCCAATCTTGTCAGCATGATCAACGACTTTTAATCTCTGCTGAATTCAGCAATAACAGGAGATTAAAAGAGTGGCTTAAGTGCAGCACTAGCACCACTGGTGAAAAACCAACCCATGTCTTCTGGGAACGTAAAATATTGTGATTTGACGTGTTTTTTTTTTTCCACTTATACATAAAATTAAAGTTACTTATCTTTTCAGAAAAGCTATTTTTATTTATTTATTTTTGTAATTTTAAATTCTTTGTAAAATCTGAAAGAATTCTCGAATGTGATGCTTACTTCGGGAATTAGATTTTCTATTGAAGTTAGCGAACATTTGTGGATTTTATTTCTAAATCTGCTATAAACTGTTTAGCAATGACGTGCACTAAAGTAATGCTATAAAAAAACATTTTCCTTAAAATAAAGTTATGCCTTTTATTACTTTTACACGTCAAACTCTTTTCCATTGTGGCGCTATAGATTGTCCTGCTCCTTTTTTTGGACTAGAGCAATTCCGTTCCAGAGGACATGAATTGTACTTGTACAAGAGAATTTCCAATGCATAAATCATTACATGATTTGCTTACATTGCTGTACTAAGTTATTGCCATAGTACGGTAGCAGAACTAATACAACAGCCTCAGCGAATTTTGCGTTTCGCCATTATTGCATTTATGTGCGGTCTAGGACTTATACTCAAGTCAAGTATGGGTTTTGCAATTCTAAATAATGAAGATAGATGTTTGACGTCGGCGTATAATGACGTCATTGTTGAATGATCGTCGAATTTGAGATTTTGTATATATTTGTATTCTACTGCGAGTTTACGCTATTTGGAAACAAACGTATTTTATTTGATTGAGAAACGCCCTCTATGCACGATGGAAAAGTCATGTTCATCTTTAATTTTTTTTTTTTTTGGTCTTGCAAAAAATAAAATAAAATAACGGCTAGTTCAGCCTGCAGACTGCAAGCTAACCTGGTCGTTAGCCAGCAGTCTGAAAATAATAAACAATAACAAAACATTAATGGGTATTCATGGACAACATCTTATCAATGTTGATTTTAGATTTTTTAAAAATTATTTTTAGATATAATTTTTATTATATTCATCAATATTTCCGAACATACATTGAATCTAGCTTTTTTGAACACTTCGTTCATTAACAGCATTTTTTTTTTTTTTTTTACTGTGGTCAGCATTTTATGGAGGATTTAATGACACGTGTGCTAGCACAATCAAAATATCGAATTTTCAGATGCCACATATTAATGATATTTTACAGTATGGCCTTTTATTCTAGAGATATGAATAACTGCTTGGTTGATGGTGTAAATTAGGCAAATCAACTGAGAAGTGAATTATGACTGTAAACTGAGTATGTCTTCAAGTCTTCAAGTTGTTTTTTTCAGTTTACTGCAGAAAAAAACTCGAGTTCTCGGGAAGGGAACTTTCACGTTTGTATGAAATCAGCAAACTCACCATTAGTTTAAAGCCCTTAGAATGACCCTGGTCTGACTAACCAAATGAATCATTTGTTATTGACTGCAGCAGAGCTGCTGACAAATGAATTTTCTCATTCCTGAATGAGACGAAAATAATAAGCTTCGCAACAGACGTAGAATATAACAGTCCCTTAGCCTTTCGAGACGTTCAATTAGAAAACAGACAATTCCTTACATTTCGCAGTGCTTTTCAGATTGCAGAAAATATATTTTCATGCGGTCTCATCCGACGCCTGGTGTCGGAGAAGGCCGCATCAGAACAAATCTTATTAATCGACAAAGATGAGACCAGAAAACTTCATGGATGATGATAACTTATAAATAGAATTATTTAAGTTAACAGATACTTTTCTTAAAAGCTGATATAAAAGGTATTATTGTCTGGAACGAGTGTACAGTAAACCCATAATAAACATGCACACTTAAATTTTACAAGATGTCAGATCTGATAATTCTGATATTAAGGTGAGATAGCAGACTTGGTGTTCATAGATGTATACATAGGAGATAAAATCAGTTATAACAAACATAAAGGTGATATGATGTAAAAGAAAAACGAAAGTGAATTTGATTTATCGCACTACCAAAAAAATAGAGTTAACTGAACTAAGTCGCTCATCATCCCTGTATTGATGCTTGACTGCCCATGGACAAAACTACCCCTCCTTGCTGGAAACATATGTTAACGAAATCAAATGTTGAGTTTTGCTATTTCTTTTGTTAATTTGGTCCATCAGCAAAGCAGAGAGAGAGAGAGGAGTGGACCACGTGTTTGTATGTACGATTAAAATCAAATGATCTGTGTTTTATTTTTTGTGCTGCGATCACTTGTGTGTTTGTCTGTGTTGTTCCTATGGTAAAAGCGCCTCTGTAATGTAGTCGTGAGAATTCTACAACATTTACTCTTCTGTTAGAAAGACTACTAGTAAATGGTGTTATCTTTATGACTTTTCAAATGAAGGTGGGTTAGCATAGGTCTCAAATGGAAGTAGAAGAGTTTCCTCCAGGAAACGCGAGTTTTTCCATCCCGAAAAACATAAACAGACTAGAGAACACATGCAGTTAGCGTGCATAACCTTAGTTACTTCAGCCATAATTCCAACCAATCCGACTATATGGTATGTATGTGTGGATCTATTGACTATAAATAGCAATTCAAACAGGTGCCCGTTTCCTTAGAATTTTAATCTAAATGAAGGAATGATCCTTCAGTCTGTTATTAGACATGCTAATGAAAAAATCGGATACACTGCACTAGCAAATCTAGTCAGCACTCCACAACAATAAATTAGTATTGTGAGTGTTAAGAGACATGTTTACGTACTATTATTTTAATCTGAGTACAGAATCTTGTTTTTCAATTATTCCGTAGTGTGTTTTAATTTCTGCTTAATTTGTACAAAAGTAATCAATGAAAAACTCCCGAATTTTAACGTAGAAGCGCATAGATTTGTGATTTACCAACACAAGCTGATCCCAGCAGAGTATTTTTGCTGATGATGAGAAGAATTAGCTATCCAGTTCTGAAAAAGTACGAAACGGTGATTGAATTTTATCTAATATCGAAACCATAGCTTAAATCTGTCAATAGCTAAGAAGTAAATGACATATTTCACTCTATTTATGTCATGTCACAAGAAAACTTTTATACTTTGTATGGGATTTAATTATATTTTTGCTTTGATAGCAGGAAAATAAATTAATAAAAAAGATAAACATAAATGAACGAGAAAAAAATATGATCAATCATGCACTGTGCAACAAAAAAAAGCCAATTGACGTATCTCAAGTGGCATACATGCTACACTTTGAGCACCACTGCGTTGTAGAGTTCTGCTTCTATGGAACTGTGTATATAAACTAAACTATTATTTAGTTCGCTTATCTTGTAGGGTCTGAATATAGCAATGTGTGTTTGTGTAGCCAAACCACGTATGTCATTCTATAATGCAATGGTTAGTAAGATAGTTTCAAAGTTCAAGTCTGAATATTATGCGATTATTTGTGAGAAGATTTTATTTAACTGAAGTCTAGTTACATTTCTTCCATAAAAAGGTTAAGGGGAGAAGAAGATTTTTTTTTCAGTTCATTTTGTTCTACTAAAACAATCCTAATCACGCAAATTACCGATTGTACCGCAAAGTAAACCTCTCTGCGCAAAAAAAAAAGAAAAAAAAAAGTGCATGTTGTTTTCCTCAGCACTAAACATGCAACCTTAAGGCGTCGCTCACTCATAAACAAAGCATTGCTAAGTCTCGGAAAGGATTCTTTTAATGACTCCTGCAATGTTGCGCTAACTGTTGTCAATAAATCAGGCTAAAAATTTGAAAAACTTTCAAAAACAAATGACTCCTTTTCATCCCAGGTTTAGCGTTAAGGCATTACCTACATCTGTAATAGTTTTTCTTCATTTAATTTTGTTGGCTTGAATAACTTACTCGCTGCTGCACAGTAGTAGCACTAACCTTGGCTGTCTATATGAATTATCCAGACAAGGAAATGATAACGTGTCCATGACAAGATTCGTAAAAAGAAAAAAAGTTCCACAATGCCTTAGAGCGCAACATCAGTCGAATTCTGTTAAGACGATAATTTATTATTTAATAGCAGTTCTGAAATATTCATTTTAACGTCATCGAAATTCGAGGACAGATAAAGTTGGAAACGTTCCTAGAATGATACGGGAATTTTAGTTATTAGTTTTTCATGCCACTCCCCAGACCCTCAGTGCGCTTTAGTTTCACGCAGTGAAACCAAATCGATTAATGTTAAACATTTTAGTAAATGTTTTGGGCTTTATACCATGCGAAGAATTGATCCATTGTAATCCTCAAGTACTTGTCTTTCTTTATCGTGCTTGATATTCCTACCGTTTGCTGATATTTTAAAGTTAATGCTAATTCAATGTACAAATCTCGAAAATGTTTATTTTATTTTTTTTTTTTTTTCTTTCTTCGTACTGAAATCAATGCTACATACTATTACATAATATGATACTTATAATACAGCACATTTATTACCGTAGATATGTTAAAGGTGAAATAATCCAGAAACCTAAGGACCAAGTATGGAACTATTTCAGGCAATTTCAGACTCTAATTATATCTACTACCTGAATAGTAGGTGCAACCTAAGTCCGGAACTGCCACCTACTTCCTAAATCTATTATAAATCTTAAGTTAATAGATGAACATCATCTGCTACTTAAGATTTGAAAAGATTCATCTTTTCAACTGAAGGTGAGAGATGGCAGAACTGTAGTTTTTCTTCTGTGAAACAAACTAGCCAGAGAACACATAAGATTTTCATACATAGTGTGCTATGTATGAAATTACATACATAGAGTACTGACTGGTCTTAGAGTGTTAGTTACTACGACTGCATTTTTTATGCATCTCGTACAGTCAACCCTAATTATCTAGTCTTTCTTTCGCAGACATCATGGCACAAAGGAACCCACAGCCTGTTGTTTATAACACGGATGATGCCATCCACTCAACATATGTTAAAGGTGAAATAATCCAGAACCCTTTTCTGCCTGACAATAGCCTGACTTTTTTAATTATATAATTAAGATAGCGAGTAGATACATTCTGCAAACAAGGACATTATCCCTTTATTCGTTTATTTATTTATTTAAATGCGTTTTCTATGTGTTGTTAATAAATACACATTTTTTAGGATATCATTCACAATATTAACATAATTATTTGCCTGACAAAAAATTTGGATGAAATTACTTTAGAGCAGTCATGTTTATTTTCTATTTCATTTATTTTGTTGTCGCAATAAAAATGTTTCATAATTTTTCTTATTCTACTTTCTTTGGGAATGAATTTATCTGGAAAAAACTTCACTTTTCTTATTTAGAGATTTAAACAAAATAGTTCAGTGAAATTTTTTCCTACCGTTTTTAATGTCGATTCCAGAGTTTGTCGATTTTTGCATCAAGTAAATATGGCATTTCTCTTTCGAAAGGAACTTTCACTTCAATAGCAAAATCAACCGTAGAGCCAACCACACATGAGTACATAAATACTACTTAGAATCAGGAACTTGTTTTTGGAAATGCAAAGGTGTCAAAAGGAATCAAATTAATTGGTTTCATATTTTAATAAGCAAATTGCAACATGGCTTTCTGAGCCATGTTGCGATTTGAGCTGCGATCAGTAATACTGATCGCGGAATTAAAAGTTTACGTCTAAATCAGCAGACGATATTTATGTGTGATGAGTGCTTAAGAAACAGCAATTACTGTCCAATAATTGTGATGACTTTAACAGTTGAAATATGAATCCCTTTCATTTGTATATCAAAAATCCTGCTATTGACATAAGGATTAACTTTAAAATAACCTAAAAATAGTAACAGTAGTACAGTTCAATATGAAATTTTAATAGTCGGAACAAAAATCTGAAGCATTCATTTTTTGGATTTTTATTATGCTCTTATACAAAAGAATTCGCATTTAAGGGTCCCTATCTAAAAAGACGTTGACATAATGGAGAAAGTAGAGAGAAAAGTGATCAGCTTGACATATAGTATGAATGGCCATTGTTGTCAGTATATATCGTCATTAACAGTCTTTCCGATAATCACATCAGCGATAGAATAGCGAGGATTTAAATATTAAGCATTCACGTGATAAAGAGTTGATGGATTATTACAGTATTTATGCATGAATTTCGCATAGTTCTAGCCTTAACCATAGCGTTGCTGCATTGCAGGAAGAACACGTGCTGTTAGCTCGGAATCGTATTTGCAGTCAAAGAAATCTCGTTTCGAATCCACGCTAGTATCAAGTAAAACCTTTATAAGGACTTACGGCAAAAAAAATAATAAATTGGGATCAGGCCACAGAAAAGGGGAAAAAAAAGAGACAGATTTCAATAACGACAGAAACTAGTGCCGGGGATGCGACTTATAGGACAATTAGAGTTTGAGAATTACAATAAATTATTACTTGAAATATTTCATTGTCAGGTAGTAAAAACTATGTGTCATTTCTGAATAAACAGAACTTGACAAGACTGATTAAGTGATATTCTATGTACAAATAGACACGCCATAATGGAATTTATATTTACAATCAGCAGCATTGACACTGAGCGCAAGATCCATATTTATAGACCCAGTATATTTATAATATCTATTCGTATAAAAAATAAAGAAAGTAAGAAAAACGTTTTGACACGAATACTACTCTGAATTCAAAATTATGTTTTCTCAGTCAAGTGAAAAACTATACAACTAGCGCCACACTGCCTAATTTAGTGAGGATTCAGGTCCCTACAGGCATCCACTAAATCCGTCAATGTTGGAATTCGAATTAAAAGGATGTCAAAGGGTAGCAGAAACCATGGAAGAGGAAGACAAGAGTTCCATTAAAACTTTAGATAATTAAGATGAGAGGATTGCTCACAAAAGTGCTGATAAAATATTTAAACAAAAAGCATGTTTCTCTCTCTCACTCTCTCTCTCTCTCTCTCTCTCTCCTCTATATATATATACAGGGTGTTCGGGATAAATTTGACATATTTATAATTAATTATATTTTTCCGTAAGTTACATGTATTAACACACACTTCTCTTCATTTAAAAGTTTGGACCCTTCTTCATTCATATACAAGATGTCAGAAAGGATGGATAGCTGGAACCCACCTGAATCATGGAAGAGAATAACTTGTATCATGATGATTCGTGCCCGCCATCAAAATAAGGATATTACGACTGCTGCCCAATGCTCCCTGAATACAGTAAAAACAATCAGGCATGAACTAGAGACTTGCAATGGTGACTACGAGGATGTAGCAAGAAGAAAGATCCCTAGCAGACGATCTGATTGCGTTCGCACAGCAGAATTCCTCGCAAATCTGCAGGAACAGGTGTTGAAGAACCCTGGCATTGGAATTCGGGCTTTGTTCGTGGAGTTGCTTTAAAATGTTTTAAAATGTTTTCTCTTCTTCATCTTCCTCATTATTCCTTTCTTCTTCTACAACTCTTTCATTTCGGAAAATCAAGTCTTGATCAGTCAGTTCACCTTCTATATTGGTAATATTGATTTCTAAATCCCGTTTTCTTGCAATTTCAACAATTTCCTCACCAATTTGTTCTAACATACTGTGCTCATTGTACTCTTCGAGTGTCTCCTGCAGTAGTAACTTCTTCCAAATTCCTCTTCCTTGCATACATTGTTCCGATACTTCCTTCCATGAAGTTCCAATGTTCTGGATACATTGGTTAATATCGTTTTTCCAAAAATCGCGTAATGTTGTAGCATCGTTGTCCATTGCTGTTATTGCTTGAGAAAATGTAGTTTTCAGATAATATGTCTTGAATGTAGCAATCGAACCTTGATCCATAGGTTGAATCACAGCTGTTGTATTGGGCGGTAGATACATCACATTTATATTTTCATTAAAATTGCCAATGTGAAGAGGATGTCCTGGCAATTGTCAAGCAGCAATAGAATTTTAAAATGAATGTTTTTTCAAGACAGTAGGCACCTACTTCTGGAATAAAACAATTTAAGAACCAGTCTTCGAATAAAACAATTGTCATCCAAGCCTTATAAATTGCCGGTTTACTCCTGTAGTAAACCGGCAATTTATTCTTGTCAATGTTTTTCAAAACTCTAGGGTTTTGTGAACAGTAAGCAAGGTTTTTAATTTAAAACCAGCAGCATTTCCTCCAAGAAGAAGCGTAACCCTATCTTTAAATGCCTTAAAACCAGGCGCTGATGTAGCTTCTCTGTGAATGTAAATTCGTTCTGGCATTCTTTTTCAGAACAGTCCGGTTTCATCTACGTTAAAAATCTGTTCTAGCAAGTATCCTTCATCTTTTATCATATTTTTCAGATTTCTCTTGAAAATTTCGGCAGTTTCAAAATCGGAACTAGCAGCTTCTGCCGTTATTCGTATGTTACGTAAGTAAAATCGGCTTTTGAATCGATAAAACCAACTTTTACTAGCGTTAAATGTATGCTCGCCGTATTTATCTTCTTGTTGTTTCCTAAAATTGTCAAATACTGCGATGCGTATACAAAAGCAATGTGATATATGTATGTATATGCTGGCGGCAAAGTTAATAATAATTAATAAGTCGAGTCGTCGTAAGTCGAGGACTACCTGTATATATATATATATATATATATATATATATGGCGGTAACAAGTACAAATTTCAAAGCAAAAATTTCAAAAACAATATCATTCAATCAGGGATTAATGCATAAAATATCTTGATTTTAAGACTTCGTATGGTATGTCATATTGATTTCATATAGTAATGTGATGTGGAAAATGTGCTGTATTAAATCAATAAAACCTATGGTATGTTTTATTGATTTAATTCAGCAATGTGATGTGGAAAAGTATTTATATCTAAGTGGATTATCTGCAGTACTACTCCAATGATCATGTTTTTAACACTTATATTGCACTACTGAATGCTTTTCTAAGATGTGGCATATTATCAGGAGGCATATTTGGGCATTATTCTCGCATTTCTATGCACATTATGCTTATATAGTTAAATCCGTTATATTATTTATGTGCTTTCTTTCCAATTCATTAGCTGCGTTTCCGATGGGAGAGCAAAATAGAAAGCAGATTGCAATATCATTTAAGGACTTCCTAGATGGAATCTTACTTCAAGCATTTTTTCCCCTTCTGGACATCTGCTGATTTAGGAAAGCAAAATTCATAATGTTATAGACTTCCGCTGGAGGTAATAGATTTCTACTTGTGGGAACAGCATTCCAAATGGACTCTAGCCTCCGTATGAAGTGAATTTTCGATGAACTCGCAGATTTCCCTCTCATTTGTTGTAGGAACCAGAGAATCATATAAAACAAGACTGAAAACCACGCCCAGTCTCGATAAGAGTTCCATCACAATAATACTGGAAACGTAATTTAGAATCGGCATTCTTTTAATAGTAACAGATCGAATTTAGCTTTTTAAATATGGTAACCACTCAATAAATGTTTATAGTAGTGTAACGTAAAATGTTTGTCCATTCATATCAAGGCAATTTAGCCTAAATCCGAAAAAAAAAAAAAAATAGCTAACTGTCAGTTCTCATTTTCGAATTAAGACATGGATGGTTGCTAGAAAACACTGCAAAATGTTCAAGCATTTATTAGCCACTTTATAGTGTTTCATGTCAATTGGAACTCATGAGTAGGAGAGGACTTCGATACTAAAGAGCCATTAACTTTTGGCGAGTGGGCGTTGCTCCATACCTCAAGGATTAGATGTGCAGATGATCATCCCGTAACCGTGACGGACACTTCAAGGTCATTCGTTCCTTTAGTAATGTGGCGAACACAACATGAATAGTTTAATGATTAAAACCAGGCCATTTCTCCTGACAAATAGATCTTTGGAATTTAACAGATATAATTGTTTCCCACAAATCGATCTTGACATGAGGCTACTGACCATAAGCCACAATGTCCTTGAATTCTTCCAAAAAGGTAATAACGAATATGTAATATTCAGGACTCATTAAGCACAATTTCAACTTCCCATAATTTTGACTCCTTGTAAGATATCCCTGGTAATACTAAACTTGAAATCCTAATATCCTAAATGTTCTTGTCATCATTCTTATAAACTTCTGACGGTTTCATTAAATTTAATAAGTAAGATAAATCATGATTTATTTTGCTTAATGTATTTAATGTATATTTAATGTATCACAATCGAACTTGATATCAATATCAGTAAACAGTATTTGGAGTTCCAGAAATATTTGATGCCACAATAATACGTTTAATCGAGTGGTCAACCAACGCCTGGGATTTTTAAATGCTGCTATAAATAACCATTAGCTTGCATTAATCAAAATTATAAAGATGCCAATAGCACAATCACTTAACTCAATTCAATTCGAACTTTAAATAACACTACATCAAGAATTATGTATTGCTAACTAAATTCAGCAACTTGCTTTCAGCTTAGTCTGTCGCCTTCGTTACTATTTTGCTAGATGATTAGACAGGACCTTATTTATCTTACTCGTTAATATCAACAGCATACAAATTGTAACGGAACACGCAATCATGAAAAAGCAGTTAAACCCTCTTGTGTGACTGAGGCATCATTTTAAACACACGTGCAGCTGTTTGTACGGTTGCATTTTATTTTAATAACCTCGTTTTCATTTTTTCCACATTCAGCTGCCTTCGTTGGTTCCCTTCTCAACTGATGATCATTTCTCCCTAATTATTTGCTGCTCTAAATACGAAATACAACATTTAGAGACTGAATACTTTCCCGAATAATGACGTACGAGCGTATCGTACGAGTAGTATCATTGACGTATAGTTGATGTAGCTCCTGTCTTGACTGTTGGTATCAAGTAATAAGTAAAGCTTTATTCTGTGGAGCTCTCTTAAAATATATTAAAAACTATTATTGAAAGCAATCACCAATCAGTATCATTGCCTATCTTTTCTGTTTATGGCAGTAAAATCTTAGGTACTTTTCTAGGATTTATCAAAGTTGATGTAAAAGACGATGAAGTAAAATAAATCAATAGTGAATGAGCATGATGATGACACTGAATGAGAATGATACTGAACAAATGAAATAAAATGTACGATAAAAGTATGCAGTAAGGGAGAAAATCATTCTTTTATCATATATTTTATTACCTTTTTCAGTTATTACATCTTTTAAATTTGTCGTTCTTGTACTTCGGGTTTTACTCTAACTTTTTATGTCCGACCCATTTTTATATTTTTTCTCCGGTTTTTGTTCTCGTTCTTTACTTATCATCAACCACAATATATATTGATAGCAATACATGATTAAGTTTACAGAATTATGCAGCTTACTATTAACAAATTTCTTCCCAGCTGATCTGTTATTTGTTAGGCCTTCAATATTTTCATATTTTATATTTCGGTTTCCCGAAGCACTGCAAACTAAATGAACTCACCTAGATCTTAGTCCTCCTCTGGGTCCTTTCCCTCCCATTCTAATCTTTATTTCCCTCTCTTCTCTTTACGTGACCATACTACCTTAAATTATCTCTCCTCACACATTCTTGAAGGTTATCAATCTCAAATTCCTTTCATTTTATATGATTCTGCCATTAATGTCATATGTTCACTTCCTTAATTTCATCGTAATCATTAAATTTTGTTATATGCTTCCTCAATTTTTTCTGATATATATAGTGTTAAATTAGTGTTTTGGCTAATTACTCTCTTTTATTCCATATTAGCTTATTCATTTGACTCCGCACTATACAGGTTTGTTTCTTTCTTCTGTTATCTATTTCCATATTTGATTTGCTATCTTCATTAAACACTATTCCAAAATGACAGAAATAGTTTGCGTGTTATATAGGTTATCCATTGAGACAACAGTTGATATTTTCTATGTTTCTTCCAATTTTCAGAGTTTTTGGTTTTTATTGCTAATTTTCATACCAATTTTTTCAACTAGTTATTCTGTCTTAGTTAAGAATCATGAACCTTTTATACTAGATATTTAGGAATCTAACTGCTTAAAGTAAGAAGCTGGATGGATGTTAGATTTACCAGCACTACTTTACCTCTTTAATCTTTGGATGATGAATTACAATGTATTTACACACATACACACTTATTTATTTTTTTAATCGTATTTAAAAGTGAAATTTTTCAATTAATTCGTCGATGTTGCCATAGCAGCTAATATTATAACAATGCTTATGCATTCCAGAAATTCTGTGTTTTATTTTGACAAATGTGATAACATTTGCTTTAATAACGACGCCCTGTATTTATTAACTTATGCATGCATTAAAATAATCCGTAGTGCTACAATAACAAAAAAATCGCAAATTCACGCGAAGCTGTGATCAATCAAACACATATATTAATATTCAGAGCTGTATTTATTTTTATATTCCAGCAAATCTGAAGGGTGAAACTTACGTCTAGTGTAGCTGGCGGTCATTCGTTTTTTTTTTTTTTTCCTGCAAGGTACAACATATATATAATTGACGATCCAATATAATTATATTAAACATTTGAAGGACATTAAAAGGCATGCAGAGTTACATTATCAACAAGAAGAAATGCTACAGGTTATTAAGAAAATATCATCGACCATTTCGTTCTTGACTAAGTAATTTAACCATATACTTATATTTTAAAGAAGCATGAATTTGGTTGTATATTTCATGCAAACCAACTGGTTTTTGGCAAAATGGATAGCATACATACTCTTCAACCAACAGGCTCTGGGTGCGAATTTACGGTGGCATGGACATTTGTATAAGCCTTTATATGGCAGACAACTTTTGTCGGCCATGGTGAGACCATCATCGTGCTTAGTAGAGGTATGAAATGACTTGAGAAAGTTTCGTGTTTAGTCTAGAGCAGGATGATTTATTTAACTCTTTTTTTTTGTAATTATCTAATCCTTAGCCCACCTACGGTGCTAAAAAAAATTCTTATTGTGTTTATTATATATATAATAATTTTGTTTTCTCGTTATTATGACGAAAACTGTGCAATTCAGGTTTTATTATAGACCTACGGCAGGTTTCCGATAGCTTATATCCAAGTAGCTATTTGATATTCACGAAATATAAATTTAGCACAAATACTTGGATCTTTTGTGTACCGGTAGCAATTCGCAAAGAAAGAGCGTTTGCGAAACTGCTTTTATTTAAATTGTGTTGCTTCTCGCTACTGCCAAAGTGTTCCATAGTATAGTATTCTTACATCGATACAGTTGCTTGGACACGGCGTTCGCAGTAACTAACACAAGCAATCTTTAGAAGCGGTCAACGAACGGTAGCTTCGCTATTATATAACAAATAAAGGTGCATTTGCGGTAGCTGCTGCTCAAGACATAGACACATCTGTTGACCTACTTTTCCTTCCCGACCAACAAATTGCAATTTCAAAAGACATTAGAACGTAGGGAAAAAAAAAAAAAAATTCCAGAAAAACTTACTTTATCTAACTTAAATATAAAGAGCTAATAAGCTTCATTTCGGCAACAAAAACATTATTTAAATTAAGGGGATATTAAATCCCACATTGTTTTAAAACCGAATAAGAAACTCAAAGATTGGAATCAGAGAGTTTCTTGCCGAATATAGTATAGTAAACTATAAAGTATCGGCGATCACTAAGCGTCCGCTAAATGCAAGTGGCCCAGCACGTAGTGCAATACCGGAAATCTCGCAGCAAAGTCGGTAAAGTTCTGATCACTATTCTTAGGTATTTACCATAATGTAAAAACACATTTCCTAGGAAATGTATGCTGTTATTACATTATGGTGGTGAGGTCACTACCCAGACCGGTTTCAGCCTTTTTTGAGGCTTCATCAGTGAGTAGCTAGACCGAGTTAATACCAAAGTGTATAGCGAAAAGAACTTTATACTCTGCTATACGAGTTTCCGAACAGGTGGAACCATTAAGTTACTTAAATATAAAGAGCTAATAAGCTTCAAGAATATAGTATAGTAAACGTATTGCACTACGTGCTGGGCCACTTGCATTTAGCGGACGCTTAGTGATCGCCGATACTTTATAGTTTACTATACTATATTCGGCAAGAAACTCTCTGATTCCAATCTTTGAGTTTCTTATTCGGTTTTAAAACAATGTGGGATTTAATATCCCCTTAATTTAAATAATGTTTTTGTTGCCGAAATGAAGCTTATTAGCTCTTTATATTTAAGTAACTTAATGGTTGCACCTTTTCGGAAACTCGTATAGCAGAGTATAAAGTTCTTTTCGCTATACACTTTGGTATTAACTCGGTCTAGCTACTCACTGATGAAGCCTCAAAAAAGGCTGAAACCGGTCTGGGTAGTGACCTCACCACCATAATGTAATAACAGCATACATTTCCTAGGAAATGTGTTTTTACATTATGGTAAATACCTAAGAATAGTGATCAGAACTTTACCGACTTTGCTGCGAGATTTCCGGTATTGCACTACGTGCTGGGCCACTTGCATTTAGCGGACGCTTAGTGATCGCCGATACTTTATAGTTTACTATACTATATTCGGCAAGAAACTCTCTGATTCCAATCTTTGAGTTTCTTATTCGGTTTTAAAACAATGTGGATTTAATATCCCCTTAATTTAAATAATTACTTTATCTAATACTGGCTAGCAAAATCATATAAATATAAATCATCACGCATCTCTTTCTTTTTTGTTATTAAATGATTTTTTAGAAATAATTAGCGTAATAATAAATTAATACCTTTTAGCAAAGATATACAAAGAACAAAAATAATCCATCACATATTTCAATAAATAATAATAAGACTAATATAATAAGTTTAATTTAAATGCCGTGGATGGGGTGCAGGTATAGGCCATTAAGCTGAAAATTATACGCTTGACACATAATCCCTCCCTACAGTTGATACAGACTCCCTGTCCCTATGAGAGCGCATTTCAAAGTTTGGAACACGCTGCCTTAAAAGGAATACACTCATTTCCAATGACTGTCTGAAACTCCGTTCAAATGCGTGTTCTGTTTTGGGAAAGTGGTGGAAATGTAGTACCGCGAGATCTAATGGTTCAAACATTCCCACATTTTATATACATAAGTGGCCGAACGAATATTAAAATTATATTTAAACTTAACCAGTTTATTTCATTTCTACATCCATATTTCTTTAAGTGGCTCTCACCTACACACAAATAAGTTACACACGTAATATGCTGGTACCGTCAATTCGCTAAGAGATATTTTGGATTTTTTTTTTTAAAAAATTATTTATATAATTCAGAAACTCTCCTCTACAGACAAAACTGAACTTTTTCAAGTTACTTAATACCTTCAATGACGCAATAAAGATAATGGGAATGAAACTAAACTTCCACCTAAAGACATTCACAAACATCGATGCCCCTGAGGGATCCGCGCATGCTATTTATGCAGTCAACCAGACCTACATATATGAAAAGATAATAAAAAAAATTACTTCATACGGAATTATTATTACAAAGTGACTAAGGCTGTGGAGTCATCAGTAAATTATGGTAAATGGAATGTATTCTCATGAGAGGTCACCTCATTTGTAGGATGAAAAAAAAACGAATTTCCGGGTGGGACTTTTCACTCAAAGGACACGCATTTCGAATACATCACGAAACAGGAAAGAATCCGGGCAAATATTCGCCAGAGAATACCATAAGGATTTAGATTACATTTCAGCACCCGACATGTTTCAATGGTTTCTGGTCATTGCACTTGAAAATAAGGCGATTAACCAAAATAGGCTGTTCTTTATATCGCTACCACGCGTCATTTGACAGATCTATGCGAGCGCACGCACGCACGCACTCTCTCTCTCTCTCACACACACACACACACACGCACACACACGGATGTTAATTTCTTTTTTACATAATTATCTCTTTTTAGTAAGTAAGGTTAGGCTAAAATTACTGTCGTGTAGGTAGGCAGTCTTGACAGGTGTGACAAATTAAAAGCAATCAAGAAATCCTCTGGGAATGAGGTTAGTGACCAGCAAGTGAAAGCAAGGCCGTGTATATGAATAAAACGTAGCAGACTGCATATAATTTTAGTCCGAAATGCCTCTAAAAACTACATATTGTGAATGCCTGATGTTTAATTCTGAAAGATGTATATGGATGATTTGCATGAAGTGTCAGTATTATATCTCAGACACAGCGTCTCGTCACTTTTCTAGCTGCTCTACTTAACCTAAAGATTTAATATGTCATTGATTAGATGAAACAATTAGAAAGAAATGATGCAATTATAAATGCTCTGATTATGGTAGAGTATGATTAATGTGCAGATAAGGAATAGATGACAAGAAAAGCAGAGGAAAAAGAAGAGAAAGAGAGACATAAAAAAAATTAGTAAAAACCTAAAAAAGATAAATCGAGAGAAAACACGGTGGAGATTTGAAACAACAACAACAACAAAAAAAACAGCAAACATTTCAAACAAAAACAAAATCTAATTGAAAAACATAGACTCAAAGTTGAGTCGATTGCTTTGAATTATGGCCGAAGAAATTGCGACTATGGGGTCTTTGTATTATGTCACTTAATTGCGCGTTTTCCTCTGGCCGAGTTGTAAGATGAAAAAACTTCAGTTATGAAAGGAGAAAACCCTTCAACATGTAAGAGTTGCTTTCGTCTAAAGGCTTACTCGCCTTCAAAAGAAAACGCGTGAAAATGGATAGGATTCAAATCCAGATTTCACCAACCAAAGGGTATCGACTGTTGATGCTTATATACTTCTGTGCCTGTGAGAATATGCAAGGCTTCACTCCAAAATATTGTAATTCAGAATTCATTGCATATCCTATCATATTTCAGGGACGGAATCACAGAGGGTAACTCTTATTAACTGCATGTTCTCAGGCCGGTTTGTCTATTTTGCCATATGAATTTTTTGGAGGAAATCCTCGTTACCTACATATGAGAGTGGCTAACTTGCCTTTAGTTGAAATCTTATACATCATTAAATCCTTAAAGTCCTTTTCGATTTGGCCTCAGACGGGATTCGAAAAGACATGTTGCGACGTCCTCTCAACTGCGCAGTTTTCATGAAAGAAGTCGACTGATGTTCATTGAATCTTCTGATTAGTGATAGCCTTAAGAACATTAAATCATAAATAATGAATTTTGGTGAAATATAAAAAAAAAATTTAAATACGATTTTTTTTAAGAATTAAAACATGGTAAGTGTAACAACTAATTCCAGTTTCATCCCTGTTTTGGTGAAATTATTCCCTTTTTTCATCATACTTAGAATTTCTTTGTGACCATCATCATCATCATCATCACCATCACCATCCATCCCACTGCTCCAACTTCTCGAAGTTAACTATCAGACAGCACTGTTTTGGAGATGATTTCAGAACATGTTGTTTTTTTAATATTGCTCTTTGGCACTGTCAATGGCATATTTTCTGTATTATGTTGTGTGTCCTAAGGAATGTTTTTTTTTTCTGTTTTGCAAGGAAAAAAATGCTATTTATATGGCAGAATTCATTTATTTCTTCTTCATTTTCTATGCAGAAAGAAACAACTTCTAAGAACTTCCTTAACAGTACGGCATTTTCTTCAAAAGAACGATGATATAACAAAAGCAAAGTGCTTATTATATCATCGTGTTCAAAACCGACTAGTGTATTTTCACCTAGAGACCCACCTAGGAATCAATAAATGAGGTAGTGCGAATTAGAGGGGAGCCACAGTAGTCCAACTGCCCTATTAATGAGTTGGTTCCTTTCTCAAGCGTATCATGTCATCATTATGGTATTAAATACAGACCCGATAATCAATCCCGCTAGATGGCACATAAAAAGAAACAGTAACCATGACAACTAGTACAACAATGGGACAGCGCATTATCTATGACATTTGTACGTGCAGTAGTGGTTTATTAATTTCCTACACATTGACCGAACGTCTAGCATTTATTGCAACTGATGGCAAACGAACAAAAGAATTATCTGTCGATAAAAATTAGTTTTTTTTTTCTTTCTCATTACCAGGAAATGCAGCGTTTAGTACACTTGTTCTTGGCATCTCTTTGTTATGTTTTTTTTGGCGAAGGAAAATATATATCGCTTCCTGGTTTTACTATGGCCTATACCAACATCGATTCTCTTTGGCTTATCATACAAACAGCTTTTCTCTTTATTTCTGTTTCAGAACTTGTTTTTCCATTACTGAAGCAGTGAAAATATGGAAATGCTAGAGAATATGCCAATAATTTATATACTAAATTCAGTTTAATCCTTTATCCAAGTGTGAACAAACAAAGTTTGCGCCTGAAAATATCTTCAGGACTGGGTAGCACAACACCGGGCAACTCGCAGCAAAGGTGGACCAAGCTAACATCATCACTCCCATCCCAGCACCTCCCACAATGCAAAACACATCTCCTTGCGGATATGTACAATGTTATGCATCAAGGGAAGGGCCACCACCCAGACCACTTTCGACCTCTGTTGAGGTCTCCCCAGTGCGAGCCAAGCCCAGAGGCGGAGACACCAGGCAGAAGCAATGGCAGGTCATCCTTACCTATAGGAACCGCCAAACGGTGCGCCACCCTTTTATTAAATTACTTCGGATTCAGAGAAATATGCTGAACGTCTATTTTTCACTTGGTCAAACTATAATAAATTCAGTTTAATCCTTTATCCAAGTGTGAGCAAACAAAGTTTGCGCCTGAAAATATATTTAGGACTGGGGCAAGGTAGCACAACACCGGGAAACTCGTGTTTTCCTTTGTGGGAGATACTGGGATGGGAGTGATGTTAGCTTGGTCCAGCTTTGCTGCGAGTTTCCCGGTGTTGTGCTACCTTGCCCCAGTCCTAAAGATATTTTCAGGCGCAAACTTTGTTTGCTCACACTTGGATAAAGGATTAAACTGAATTTAGTTTAGTCTGACCAAGTGAAAAATAGACTTTCAACATCTTTCTCCGAATCCGGAGTAATTTAATAAAATGGTGGCGCACCGTTTGGCGGCATCTATAGATAAGGATGAACTGCCATTGCTACTGCCTGGTGTCTCCGCCTCCGGGCCTGGCTCCCACTAAGGAGACCTCAATAAAGGTCGAAACTAGTCTGGGTGTTGGCCTTCCCTTGATGCATAACATTGTACATATCCGCAAGGAGATGTGTTTTGCATTGTGGGAGGTGCTGAGATGGGAGTGATGTTAGCTTGGTCACCTTTGCTGCGAGTTTCCCGGTGTTGTGCTACCTTGCCCCAGTCCTGAAGATATTTTCAGGCGCAAACTTTGTTTGCTCACGCTTGTAAAAAGGATTAAACTGAATTTATTATAGTCTGACCAAGTGAAAAATAGACTTTCAATAATTTATACATCAATCCAAATAAAAGAAAACAAAAATATTAATCCCACTTAATTTGTTTATGTTTTCGTATTTTTTCTTCTTCTAGGATTCCAATAGGCAAATCGTACAGGTTACAGGTTTTGGTCCCCTACTAACAGAATCCTTGGGGGTTATTCACACATATATTACTGGACTATTGCTCCGACCGTCATCCCCAGATAGTGCTGTTTACGTCAGCTTACCACCGATCCAACAGAATATGGATGGCCAGTTAGTAACCCTAAGGGGCGAAAACACCAGACAACAGCCAGTTTATGCTCCAGCCAGTCAAGAACCAAGACAGTCCCTAAGTGCCACTTCAGAATCCAAACCCCTACTCGATGTAGAACAACTAGAGGATTTAGAGTCAGATATTATTCCGTATCCAACGAGGGATATGACTGTTAGACAACTTAGGTAAGAAAATCTCAGCAGACACGTTTCAGTGTATTATTTCAATGAGTTATCTATCAAACTAACGACCCTATATTATTTTCGACCATCTAATGAATGCAAGAAATTAACATAAACTGGGTTGCATATTGGCCGAAGGATTTTAATAATTGATACTAAGTAAAAAAAACCAATAAATTTCGCCAACTTAGCTGTCTGGCTTCGTCAGGGTGTATGTATAAAAGAGATACAAAACAATTTAAATTATTCGTTAAGGAATGAACCGAATACAATTGTATTTTTCACAAATACAGAAGAAGGCGTACATCAAACGCATGGAGCATGCATGATATCAACTGTTGTTATTATTATTATTATTATTATTATTATTATTATTATTATTATTATTATTACGGGCAACTCCAGGGAGTCCTTAGACTCATCGAGGGAAGCCCCAAATCATGTTCATCACAACTATTCAATATTCACACAATATCTATCAAACCTTGCCTTAAACTCATTCACTGTCACAGCACCCACTACAGACTCTGGCAAACTTATTCCACTCATTCACCACTCTAAAAGTAAAGAACCCAGCTCTAACACTCTTACTAACCACACTCTTGCCCAGCTTCCATGGATGTCCCCTACTCCTCCCACCACCAGCCCTGTTCTAAAAAATATCTTCTGAATTAATTTTATAGAAACCCTTCAGTAATTTGAATGTCTCAATCATATCTCCCCTCCTCCGCCTATCAACCAATTTCTGCAACCCACAAATCCTCAACCTGTTCTCATAAGGTTCATTCCACAGACGAGCTATAATCTTAGTCACTCGCCTCTGGATCCTCTCAACCTCCTCCCCATCAAGAAGAAACCTAGGTGACCAAATCTGGGCACAGATTTATGCAGGAACGTTCTGTAATTAGCAGCGAAATTTAACTCTAGCGTGCTTAATGATCTTATGAGGATCTTCCAAATATCAGCTAGAATTAAACCTTGATTTCTATTGAGGTTGCCTTTAGAACGGATGACTACTATAGCTTCTTTTATGTTTCGGGAGAGGAAATCTTCTTCTAAATAGGGCATGGAGCTTTTGTCCCATTCGATGGTATGGTTTGTCCTCCAGAAATGAAGGGCTAACCCAGAGTTGTCTTCTCTGTCGCTGTTTACATCTCCGACGTGTTCTCTTTTTCTTATTTTCAAACTTCTTGAGGTCTGACCAATGTAATTTAATCCACATGAACAGGGGGATGTTATAGACACCGGCGTGTTTGAAAAAGGCATAACGTTTTTCGGCGATCTTAAAAAAGTAGTGGATAGTCTTTAAAGGTTTAAACGTCACTCGTATTTCATGTGGTTTGAGGAGTGTAGCAATCCTTTTAGAAACTGTCCAAGCATAAGGAATGGCAATGATGGATTTGTAACGTGTTTCCTCAGATTGTTGTTGTGGGGGGGGGTCGCAGAAAAGTATCTTATGAACAGGGGAGGACTTAGGCATGGGCTTTATGAGCTTCAGCCCAGGGCCCCGTTCAATCAAAAGGGCCCCTTCGCCGTCAAAAAATAAAAATAAAAACAATTTAAATTACAAATTTAATAAAAAATAAATTATACAAAATTTTTTCGTACCTAGGTAACGTTAAAATCATTAATTTGCAACATTATTGGATTTGAATTAAATATCAAATATCAATGTTTAAATGACAGTAAATAGTAAATATGGCTCTGTCTTCTATCGCCTCTGTCGGTAGTCGGTAAAATCAAAATGTACTTTGTCATTTGTTAATTATGCAAACAATATAGCAACGTCGGAATGGGAGTGCAAGTCTAGCTCATCCAGCTCATCTAAAGCTTGTTAGCTTAGTGTAGCTCTCACATATATACTTTCTGCTATCACCGTTTGACATTTGAGGTTATGTATAGTACAGTATAGTTGAATATTAAATAGTTATTTGTCCGGTGAAGTGTACTGTTCAGGTGTTTCGTTTCTTCACTGGTAAGTATCGACAAAGTTTACTAAATACTAAATAAATATGCATTAAACGTTAAACAACCTAATATGGTGGTGGATTTTTATTTATTTATTTTATTTCTTTTCAGATTAACCCTTTAACGTATCAATTAAAAATCAGAAAGCGGTCGTTTATCTGCCAATTTTTTGGGCGAGTTTTGGGTGAGGGTGATTTTCTGGATCAAATTCATCATTATTAAAATAATGATGAATTTGTGCAAACGAAATAGCCGCCGTTGGCAACTTTTCTAGGCTGAAAGGAAATAGGCACAAGATTGTCTAGCGTCTATATTCGGTTGTATTTATATGTGAAACCGAAATTTAAAATCAATTTTGGTGCAATAAAAAAAAAGACGTGTCACAGACGTCTTTGTATGTTAAGGAGTTAAATAAATACCTAAAAAATGTCTGGTACAAAATATAAAAGCGGAGCTGAAAAACGAAAAATACAATTAAATAGAGAAAAAGAAAGAAGCAAATGTGCCAAAATTTCAAATTTTTTTTGTATTGGAAAATAAAAATGAAAATCTAAACGATATAGGTGCAGTAATAAGCGAAAGAGAGAATAACTTAACCGAAGAGAAACAGAAAAAACAACAAAATGTATATAACAATAACGAAGAATTACTAGGACTAAAATAACAAGCAAGAACCTCTAAAAACAATGTTGACGTTGACGGACATTCAGTATCAGATAAAAATATACAAGACCTAGACGATGACCAGCTCTCTGAAGTCTCTGTTGCTGTTTTGCAAGAAGATAGTGATAAAGAGGAAGAAGAGGCTTTAAAAAATGCAGAGTTACTTACTAAGCATGTTGACGTAGGTGTGTGGCCTACACAGCTAAATGATAATTTTATTAATCACTGTCTCTCACATGAAAATGACTTATTTCCAAAATAAAGATCCAAAAAATATATATCGTTTCTACAAGGTATTATAAAGAACAAAACAGATCATTTTCAAATAATTCTTTGAGAAAAAAATTAAAAATGGTCAATTACTGGAAAGGTCTTGGTTGTGCTATTCTACCAGTATGGGAAGTGTTTTTTTGTCTAATGTGCAAACTTTTCTCTGAAATCTCTTCTCAATACACAACCGGATTCTCTGACTGGAAACATATAGGACCATGTTTAGAAAGTCACGAAAATTCTAATGAACATAGGAAATCATTTAGTTTGGTTAACGCGTAAAGAAAATAAGTCTGTTATTGACACACAGTTGCAGGAGCAACTAATAAAAGATACGGAATATTACCACAATGTCCTAAAACGTGTTATTGCAGTTGTGAAATATTGAAGTGTAAGAGGCTTAGCATTCAGAGGTCACGAGGAAATATTTGGCTCTCCGCACAATGGTAATTTTATGGGGGCTCTGGAATTACTAGCAGAGTTCGATCCATTCATGCGCAAACATATCCAACAACGAGAACTGCGACCAAAGCCTTTCACTTCGTACTTATCAAAAACAGTTTATGAACAAATCATAGAGATTATGGGAAAACAAGTAATAAAAAGAATTAAAGCTGAAATAAATAGTGACGATGCAAAGTACTACTCAAATGTGATAGACTCGACACAAGATATGTGCGACAAATCTTTTGTCGAGTGACCAACTAGCTATTATAGTACGATATTGTTTTGAGGGAAAAGTGTATGAAAGATGTGTATATTTCATCAAAATTTGTAGTCACATTGGCCTATATTTATTCAATTCCTTACAAGAATTTCTAGCAAAAAATGGACTGCCATTGGATAATTGTAGAGGACAGTCTTTTGACAACGCGACAAATATGTCCGGCCGATACAATGGTGTGCAAGCACATCTCAAACCAAAAAATAAATACACTGATTATGTGCCGTGTGCTGCGCATTCCCTAAATCTAGTTGGAGGAGAAATGATTAAAGTTGCAACTCAAATTGTGAACTTTTTTGGAATAGTGCAACAAATATATGTTTTCTTTTCTGCATCTACCCATAAGTGGGAGCTTCTAAATCGTGAAACAAAACTAAAATTTTCGATAAAAGGTTTAAGTCAGACTAGATGGTCTTGTCACTATGATGCTGTTAGAGCTTTAAAAAATAGTTACGGTGATATCATGAACATATTAAAAACGTTTAGTGACAATATAGATGAGAAACTTGATTTTCGAAGAGAGGCACAGAAATTATATAATGATTTGGTGAAACTTGAAACTGCGATTTTAACTGTTTTTTGGGAAGAACTTTTAGAGAGATTCAATTTAGTTAACAAAAAAGTTCAGACCCCAGGCTTAGACATATGTGAAGGTGAGAAATTGATTACTTCATTAGAAGTGTTCGTGAGTAACTTACGAGAACAATCAGATCAGAAACTAAACGAATACGAGGAGACAGCCAAAAAATTAAGTACTAGTGTGGAAAAAGAATACAGTGATTTAAAAAAGAGACGTATTACTTCAAAAATCTATAGAGAAAGTTTCGCTAAATGAAGCAGAAAAATTTAAACGGGATATGCTATACGCTGGATTAGATAAGTTGATTATGGATTTAAACAGAAGATGCCATGTCTACAGGGAATTTAGCAAAAGATTCAAATTTTTAATGGATTTGCAAGACATTAATAGTGAAAATATTGACTTGGAAAGTGCATGTAATGTTATTGATTATTATTCGGATGATATAGACGAACATTTGGTCAATGAATGCATTCAGTTAAAATCCTACTTACAGACTAAGCCAGACTCATATTACTCATGCGGTGATATAATCAAGCTAATTTATGAAAAGAAACTTGTCGATGTTTTTCTGAATTGCTATACAATCTTAAACATTTTTTTGCCCTTGCCAATCACCAGCTGTGAGGCGGAGCGATCCTACTCCAGGATGTCCTATATAGAAAACAAATATAGGACGACAATGACGAATAAAAGATTAAATTATTTATCAATTATTTCCATAAACTGTGATTTAACCAAAGAATTACAATGTGATGATCAAATAAAAGAATTTGCAGCGCAAAAATGCAGAAGAGTTACTGTTTCAATGTTTCTTTAATGTATTAAAAAACTTACATCATATAACTCCTGGGATGTTTTATTTATTTTATTTTTAAGAATAAGTATTATTATTTTTTTATTAGTCTTTATTCTTGACGTGAGAATTTGTTGTTTCGTTCTTTTTTGTTTGTTACTAAAAGTAATACCTAATATATTTTATTTTTTTATTTATGTTTGATGTTTGTTATGTATACAAAACTTTTTTTTTTCATTATAACTGTATATAAAAGTTTTTTTTTTATATATAACTGTATATAAAAGATCCAAGTGCATCAAATAAAATAAAAAAGTTCTTCAATGTCTGTTGCCTTTAATTTTTTCTATTAAAAAAGGATAAAAAAAACAGTTTTTCGACAAAATGGCAAATGAGTCGCCACAACTAACCCAAACTTGGGTTAATTTTGGTTAATTGGATAGGCTTCGAAGTTAACGGTCCGCCACTGCTTATGAATCAGTTTTTTTGGATAACCATTGTCTATCAGGGTTTTTGATATATGGGATAATTTATCTTTGAGATCTTTTTCTTCTGATGTTATGCGAGTGGCCCTATTTTTGAGCATGTGTACGATGCTCAGTTTTTGAGAAATGTGGTGCGAAGATGTGAAGTGCAAATATCGACCTATGTTGGTTGGTTTGCGATAGACTGCAAGGCTGATATGTCCATCCATTTTTTTTTAATTAAGGTATCCAGGAATGACAATTGTTTGTCCTTCTCAAGTTCCAAGGTGAACTTTATTTTGTGATGGAAGGAGTTAATCTTGGATAGAAAATCAAAAAGATCTTTTTCTGTGTTTTTCAATACGACAAAGATGTCATCCATGTACCTCCACCACACTGTGGGTATAGGATCTAATTGAGACAGAATGTCATTTTCCAGTTTCTCCATAAAGAGATCTGCACAAGGGGGGGGGGAAGAGAGCTGCCCATTGCGAGGCCTGTTAATTGTTTGTAAATCGTTCCATTCCATAAGAAAAAATTATATTTTAGACAATGATGGAAAAGAGAAGCAATATCTTGAGGGAAAAGGTTGCTCAAAATGCTGATTACTTCTACTGTAACATTAGTAAATAAGGATATTACATCCAGGCTTGCAAGAATGTCTGTTTCGGAGATCGAGATGTTCTTCAATTTATCAACGTAATGTTGTGAATTCTTTATGTAGGTATCCGAATTACGGATGTGTGCTTTTAGGAGACTTGCGAGATGTTTCGATAATAAGTATGTGGGAGAATTAATTCCATCCACTATAGGGCGCAGCGGTATTCCATTTTTATGCACTTTGGGAGAGCCATATAGTCGCGGCGTTAGTGGATGTAACGACTTTAATCTTCGTTTTAGGTCTGTTGGCCAGCTGTACATATTACGTAACCTTTATCTTTTTCATATATTCTCTGCTGTTTACGACAACTGTAGAGTTACCTTTATCTGCTTCTAAGATAATAATTTCCCTATTTTTCTTCAAACTAAACATAGCTCGTTTTTCTAAAGGCGTGATATTTTGGTTTGGAGCTCTTGAAGATGAGAGAAGGATGACGGTTTTCATTCAGAGAAAATCTCCGGTGTCTATAACATCCCCTGTTCATATGGATTAAATTACATTGGCCAGACCTCAAGAAGTTTGGAAATAAGAAAAATAAAACACGCCGGAGATGTAAACAACAACAGAGAAGACAACTCTGGGTTACCCCTTCATTTCTCGAGGACTTCTCGAGGATTTGTCCCATTCGATGGTATGGTTTAAACCATCGAATGGGATAAAAGCTCCTGCCCTATTTAGAAGATTACAGCTCCCGAAACATAAAAGAAGCTATAGCAGTCATCCGTTCTACACGCAACGTCAATAGAAATCAAGGTTTAATTCTAGCTGATATTTGGAAGACCCTCATAAGATCATTAAGCACGCCAGAATTAAATTTCGCTGCTAATTACAGAACGTTCTTGCATAACAGTTGATATCATACACGCTCCATGCGTATGATGTACGCATTCTTCTGTATTTGTAAAAAATACAATTGTATTCGGTTAATTCCTTCATGAACAGTTTAAGTTGTTTTGCAAAATATATAAAATTATATATTTTGCATACATTTATATTTTAATCTATACAGTATACATGTATATACTATATCCTTTATACACCCTGACGAAGCCAGACAGCTAAGTTGGCAAAACTTGTTGGTGTTTTTTTACTTACCATCAATTACTAAAATCCTTCGGCCAATATACAACCCAGTTTATGATAATTTCTTGTATCTATTAAACTCTCCATATTTTTATTAGCATATACAGTTTGAAATTCTCTCATACTCTCAAACGTATCGCTACTGCATTTTTGCTCAAACTTTTGTTGACTTACATCTATGAAAGGAAGTGTCATTTCGATTTGTTTTTCTTGGATTCCTGAAAATTTAGTTAGTATTGGTTTAATCAAACATATAATCTCATCTGTTTGTTGGTGCATATCGCATATATCATTACTGAGGCGTTTTTGTCCTAGATTCCAGATGTCACGTGTGCTGGAGAAACAATCGATAGAAATAAACATTGGATGTGTAGTTCCGTAGACCAGCTGAAAATAGGAATCTCGCTCGTGTGTTTAAGGGTTTATCTTTTATTTGTATATAGTATTTTAAATGAAAACAAACAAAAATGAAACTTTTCGATTTATCCTCGTGCGTGAATTTTATTAAATAAAATTAAATACATTAATAACTAAATTTTATTAATTAAAATTTCCTTTTATTTTCATTAAATCACTGTTCATCTGGGGGCGGGGGAAAAGGCTCGAGTGGCTTACAATTATATATTTTACATACATTTATATTTGATATATACGGCATATATGTATATACTATATTCGTTCGCATAGTGCTTAGTGTATCCGCACTCCAACTAACTTTCTTTGTTGCTATTATTTATATTGATCTCATCCAGGTAAGGTTGGTTAGTCAATCTATAGTATATTAGTACCGTAGATAGGTAGAGGGTTGGGAAAGAAGAAATTTGTTCAGGTTTGATTTTTTGAAGACCTGTGGATTCTATTCTTCGTGAAGCAAATAAGGCTGGAAGAGACTGTTCCAAAATATAGCAGTAGAAGGAATAAAAGAGAGGGAAGTGAAGCTCGTACTGGCAGAGATTGTCGGACATTGAGAAGAATTGTTTCGAAAATCAGAGCGCTACTGTAGCATAAGCAACGGCAGAACTGAACGTTCATCTTACAAAACCTGTTTCCACAAAATCTGTCCGACGTGAGTGTCATAAATTCAACATTCACTGGAGAGCTGCAATTGCTAAACCTCTGATTAGTGAAAAGAATGCTCAGATGAGTAAACGATGGTGTCACGACCGTCAAATCTGGACATTAGAAAACTGGAAAATTGAGTTATAGTCAGTTGAGTCGACCTTCACGCTGTTTCTTACATCAGGACGAGTTTACGTTTGCACACATGGAAACCTACAATCTGGATGCATTGTTTCAGCAGTAAAGCATGCGGATGGTTTGAATAACATCTTCCCAGCACAGTCACCAGATTTGAACGTTGTCGAACCACTCTGGTCGGTTGGAGACTAGAATAAGAAACAGATTCCCATCTTCAACGTGTTTAAAATAACTTAAAGATGTTCAAGAAGAAAGGTACAAAATTCCACCAGATATTCAAACTTATCTGAGTCCATTCGAAGAAGGATTCAGGCTGTACTGAAGGCAAAACGTGGTCCAACAGCATATTAATAAAGAATATGCATGTGTAACAAGTGTTTCTATTATTTTGTCCAACTCCTAAACGGAAGAGATTCAGCGTCTAGTGGCCTATTGAAGCCACATTTTGAATTTAACTATGTATTAAAAATTTACATGACTGCGAATTTAAAGGTCGCTTTTATTTGCAATGCTAGTTAAATCTTATTTTTCTATCTTTCTGTATCCTTCTTTTTATTATGTTTTTTCAATCCTATTTTTCCTTCGAATCAAGTGATATGCTTCTATGAAAAATTCTCTTATTTATTTAGTCGATGCGTTCGATTTTTTCCTTCAACAGGAATTTTCGATTTCTGTTGGTAAGCAGTCATTATGGTGATACTGAGAAAAAATGTTTATTTAATACTCTATATTTAAAGAATGGCTTAATTTATTATGAGAATGCCAACTTGAAATAGTTATTTTTATGTAATTTTTTCTTTTCAGTACAAGAAACTGAAAAAAAAGTGTTTGTTCATTGATGTTTCTTTTATTTAAAAATAGTTTAACTTTATATATATAAACTTAAATATGGCGCCTCCTTGTCTCCTTCCTACCTTCCATATAATGAAAAATTTTATCAACCGATATCCTATAACGCCCTCTCAAAAGTTTATATACAGACTTTAATCATATCATCACTCTTTGTCCTGTTCATTTATATTTCAAACTCAGTGCCTCCAGTTCACATACTCTCCATCTTCTCTCGCATCCGCAATCTCGATATCATCTTTATAACTCTTCTTTGCAGCCTTTCCACAGCTACTTTATCCCTTTGGAATCGAGGCGATTCTATGTACAGTAGTCCAAGTGCGTCCGTATCAAGACTTTGCAAAGAGTAAAATGACTTCCATAGTTTCAACATTGCAATTACCCTCTGAGTTGTATTTGCAATTTTTGTTATATGACCTTTGAACTTCAATTTTCTATTCACCGTAACTTCAAGATCTGTGGTCTCCACACTTACTCCAAGCATAATCCCACCAATATGCTGCTGAATATCTCATCACGCCAAAGTGCATAACAATTGAATTGCATAATCATTGAACTGATAGCCATTATCCTTTATCCACACTTTCAGCCTATTCAAATCGCCTTGTAAATGCGGTATATCAGTAACATAATCTCTGATTGCCTGATTATTTTTTAATATTGCTCCCATATAAACACATACACACAAGAGATAGCAGGATTATAGCAAATAAATGCAGTGTGTGGGCTGGACTCAGGAGCAGGATAATCTATTTATATTCTTCTCAAAATGGTGGAGGCTGTAGTCCTTTGGAAATATGTCAACGGAGGAGGCAGTTTCACAGAACCGAAGTTGAAGCAGGTTCGGTGAGTATGCAGTGTGACTGTAAAGGTGTTGAGCAGCTATTCCTCGAGCTCCTGTAGATCTAGCTGAAATAGGAAGCATAATGGATTGTACGTTCTGCCGAACAACGGCCATGTAAATATCTGTAGAAGGGATATAATTCAGAAACTGATCTTCTATGAAGTGGCTGAAGAGAATCTGTAAGTTTCCTGTCAGGCCCTTCCCAATACCATTAATACATAGATTAAACAATAATGGTCCAAGGGCTGATCCCTCGGCCACACCACTGGTCACCACCTTAAATCTGTTAGATTCACCCACCCCATATACTACTTTCTGGCACCTGTTCTCCAGCCACCCCTTTTATCCAAGACTGACAGTCTGTCAGCCCATTTCTGTATACGAATTCTTACCAACTTCTCTACAAATCTTCACAATCACTCCACATATACTGATAGTTCGCTAGTTAGAACATCAATCTTTGCATCACCATTGTGCAATGGGATTATCAAACATTTTTCCATTCCTGTAGAATGTTTGCTGAACTAAGATTAAAATTATACAAATATGCCAAGGATCTAGCCAGTTCAGCTGAACATTTCTTTACCATACTTTCTGATATCCCCTCTGTTACTATTGCCAGATTTTTATCCTTGTTATGCAACAGCTCTAGAACTTCCTTCTCATGCACCTATATACCTACATTCAATATAATTGTAGCGCTGTGCACTATGTTAATAAGTGCACAGCGCTACAGGTTGATAAGAGCCTCTGTAGCTCAGTCGGTATAGACGAAGCCCTTTGGTTGGAAAGCCCTGGGTTCGATTCCGTCTATGATGAGGAACCTTTATCTGATCTCTTTCAACTAAAGGTGAGTCCGATCTCATACGGAAATAGAGGGTTTTTTCTCCCGGAAACTCGGGTTTTTTCGTCCTTCAGAACAGGCAAACCGGCTCCTCTGAACACACACGGAAAAGGAAACTACGTCTCTTTGGCCATATATGTAGAATGAAAGATCCAAAATAAAAATGCTTCTATTTGGGATAATTGAAGGAAATAACAAAAAAGGAAAACCAAACAGAGAATGGAGCGATGGCATTGTCGAATGGTGCGGAAACTCTATACACGAACCGAGTCATCTTGCACAAAATAGAATACAATGGAAGAATCATATCAAGATGGCATCAGACACCTACAGGAGTTGGACCCATTGTTGTTGATGATGATGAAAAGATATTTGAGAGGAAAACTAGGAAATAAAACTCAATCAAACAACATTTTATTCCAAGTATGCTGCTTTTAAAATATATAAAAAAATCGCAAATGAATCGAACTTTATTATCTATTACTGCATAGGGTAACACACAATCTGCACGAGGTCTTCCATTTTATATGGAACGCAAAACACTTTCTCCGAAATTAAATTGAGGTCCTCTCGAGAGATCACTTTTATAAGCCAAAAAAACCAGACATGCATTTTCTAGTTAGTCGGTTTAATGTTTTAATATACCTTATTTTTTCCCGCTGAATAGGCGGAAAAATTTGCATCAAAATCAGTGTTAATAACAAAGTCCAAAGTTTTATTTATTTCTAAAACTTAAAAATAAGTTAAATCATCGCTGATATATAAACTATTCAGACATTTTTAATACCATTCACAAAGTTTATTGGAGGTGTTCGTTGATTTAATGTGTCACGATGAATAAAGAAACGAGAGATTGCGTGAGAAACATTCAAGTAAACAATGGAACATTGATCTGGTCTAGAAATAATCAGTTTGTTCTGGACAAATTCACGAAAGTTCCATTAATATATAAATACACTAATACATTGGATATACATTAGATAGGGAAAAAAATGATTGAACTTAATTTTGTGTAAAAGATGTGAGCGAAATGTACTGTACACTTATTGAACCATAGTAATAGAACAAACAGAAAGCCTTTGTGTGAAAGCAGGCTTTACAAAGCTCGTTAGAGTAACCAATAAATATTTTTATTAAGAGTAAAAAGGTAAACTAGTTTTTATTATGTTAAAAAAACGTTTTTGTTATGAAAAAACATTTTTAGAACATTTTGTAAAATTTTGTTACAACAGAAGATAAAGGGAACCAACGTTTTCCGTTTTCTTGCCGTTTATGATCATAAATGAGCAGATGCACAAACTCAAATGATATTATTTTGTGCTAAGGAGCAGAAATACATTTTCTTTGTGAGAAAAGAGAATGTACCGAATCCATATAGCTTTTATTATGTATGCATAACGATTATTACTAAACCATTTAATTGATTTAATTAGAAAATATTGATTGAGATCTTTTCCTATAAGTCTCAAAGAAAAAGGTCTCAAATGACTGATAAGTTTTCTAATTTAATAATATCTTTGAAGCCAAATTAAAATTGTTGCACGGATTTGTTGAACTGGTTTCCTGTTTCGCAAAATAGCTCTGTAATTGTTCATCACACCATACAGCTCATTTATCACAAAAACAAGTTGATTAGCGTTCTTTAACTGCTCCAAAATGAAACTTTCCTCTAGGGCCAGTGATTTCACTGTTTCAAAATAATTTTGTGCTGTCATTGATGAGATCCGGCAAAGATGTAAATGGACTTATAGTAAATCTTTCGTACATTTAGTACTATCTTGGTAGACCATGCATTAGAAATATCTAATATTTGTGTATATCCATTTAAAAGCTTCTATACACGAAATAGCCAGGTAAATCAAATCTTAGAAATCCTACTTTCCTCTCCCTCTTATGTTTATGTAAATTCCACAAGCAAAAAATTACAAACTTATCGTACATTTAGTTCTATGGATAGACCATGGATTAGATAATCCAGTTCTCTCGCTCTAGATCATAGTATTCTTTGAATCCACTCCAGATCTCCAATAAGCAGAGGGCAATCTTACACTGAATGATGAAAATTGTCTACTGCCTGAAGACTTTTACTAACATACACTGCTCAATAAAATTCAGAAAGCAAAATGTATTTCATGAATATTTTATTTTTAGCAGCATCTCCAAAAAGCGAATATTTGACGTGATAGGCATTATGGTATGAAAATTCCAAGTATCCAATTAAATTTGCTCTATCACTAAACAGCTTTGTACACGATGCAAATTACTAATGATTATTAAAAACACGGTTGTGACCATATCACTTTGTTTCCGTTTTTTGGCTTGCATAGTAGGTTATCCACATATACAATGTCTTCAGAATGGCAAGTTATTTAGATGATTCTTTGAGATGACAAGCAACTGGACGACTTGAAGCCTGACAAGCCCACATTCAGTCCCGTCCAATCAAAAGTGATAAAAGTCAGCAATAAACTATTATCCAACTGCTTTCACTTCTGATCTCTCAAAAATACGGAGAAAGCAGTTGGATAATAGTTTATTGCTGACTTTTATCACTTTTCATTGATTAGTAACCCATACATATAATTAGTAACTAACTATATGGATTCCCAACTCTCAATCCAAACTTTCTCCAAAACGTTTGGAGAAAGCCACGTGCTCGTTCTTTACATTTATAATGTATTTGAGCAGATCTATTAAAGAGGTCTGCTCAGCAAACTACCATGGTCTGCTTTCCTTTTGCAACTGGGTGACTTCCTAGTTCGCTCACTACGTGTCATGCTAGATGATTTCCTCTTCTGAGATTTTCCCATCAGTGCAGCGTACCTCAGGTCTCTATACTTTCATCCACTAAGCACTCTATTTCTCCTGTTCATAAATGGCCTGCTCTCACTGCCTTCAAATCCTATCCATAACTATGCTGATATCAGTACATTTTACCGTTCCCTCTCATCTGACAAACTTTGTAGTGCTCGAACATTAGAAGCCTTAAATTCTGCTCTCCTCATAGTTTATAATTAAATAAATTAAAGGTCTTAAGTAATATATGTTGTTATGCACATAAGAAAAGTGAGATGGATCGGTTTATGATCAGATGACTGTAATACATTCTCTTTTCTCAATGGACTGAAGATAACATGTTGCGAATATCAACACTACTAAAACGCAATCCGGTATCATTCCAGGCAAGACAGAAAATCTCACTTCAGTACCTCTCTTATTTTGACAGTGTACAGATATCAAAACTTGATCAGATTTATCTTCTTAGATCGACCTACATTTCCATGCTTCGTGGCACAAATACATCTCAACCACAGCTTCTACAGCCGCCAAAAAACTCACTGTACATTTTTTCCGCGTAAGACACTAATTTTTACCCACACAGCTACTAACGTATAATTCCCAAATCCGCCCAAACTGTAATGCTCCCGAATGTGTTAACATTTGGGACAGTGCATCCAAAGCCTCACTGGTATTGGTTCATGCTATTAAGAAGAGGGCAATCAGATTAAATGATAATCCATTCTCTCACTGAATTATTCCAGTCCCTCATACAGATATTCAGTTTCTGCTTTATGCCCTTCTATAGGTGCTTTCATGGTTAGTGCTCTGCTAAAAATTGGCCACTATAATTCCGCCACTTTCTTCCAAAACATTATGAATATTATGACAGACGAGGAGAATGAGTTCTGTCTTACGAGAAATAAGACATGACTGCGTTTTGATAGCAATAAAGTTTACTAGGTTGCTCTCACCCACTAGAGAATGGTAAGATTTGTGACACAAAGACGCAAACGGAGCGTATTATCATTAGCAAATTATGGACAGAATTTTAAGTTAATGAGAGAAGCTCATTAATGTAGAGAAGGGGAAAAAATAACAAAAGTACAGATCCTGTATACTCTCGCATAACAGGAGAAATGAAGAGATGAAACATTTCATCATGACATCGAACAGAGAACAAACTGGCGATCCGTTTGCAAAGAGTAGAAAGCAGACCATCCATAAGATAGTCTGTAAGGAGGTCTTTTACTAGATTCGATGAAAGATTAATTGCCTTAAAATATCAAAGGACCACACGAGTTTCTACAAGCCTTTTCATGGCCTAGAGTAAGATTGGATAGGTGGGAACCATACTGGTAATCACTATTATTTGCTGAATCTCACTAGTGAAAAAAGTTACTGCTGATGATCCAATCCCCATTATTTTGGTGAGGACTGATAATTTGATGGCTGACAATTTCATACCCCCCCTTTTTTTTGGAAAGGACCGGATATAGTGTGTTGGTTATATGCTGTTGGATAGATGTTTGGAGAGTATGTCAGCTTGAACAAGCAGTTATAAAATGGCTATTAAATCTGGAGCTTAAATTTTGAGTAGTTGGACGGATATTATCAGGACCTAGAGAATTATTAGTACCCAAACTGCTAAGAATTTTTCTAGTGTCTTTCTGAAAGAAGGGCTTGCAGTGAACTTCTCATTGTATAGTATGAGTCCATTTTTACTGGTTGTCTAAACAAGATTTGTAAAAGAAGAAGAAGAAGAGACTAATACTAGAAGGGTAGTACCATATCTTCTCTCAGCTGGTCTTGTATCTTTTAACATTACAATGGTACCAAACAGGAATGCCCACCATGATTTCTAAGCCTCCTTGTTGTGGTCTGATTTCGCTCTTCTGCTCCAAACACCTGATCCAAACAGATTAATTGAATCATTTCGTATCAGAATAAAGGCCTCTATCTTTCATTCCACTCTAAACCTCTGACTAATCTTGAAGTATTGGTTCTCAAACAAGTGTGCCAAACCAGAAAAATCAACTCCAGCAGCTCGTCAAAACCTAAATTAGCACTTCGCCTACACTGTAGCCCTCCAGCATCTTTATAAAAAGAAAATAAATCAAACCTGATTCTGAAATATGGAGAACTGCTCAAGCGACAGTCGAGCATTCTGATCCCTCGTTACTGGATACAACTTCTGCCATTCTGTATTTCCATATCTGTTACATCTAGATAGTATTACAGCAGCATCAACCAAAGATAATCTGGAAATTCTGCACTCTCTGCGCTTTCAAGTCGTTCAAGCCTCCAATAAGAGGGGTGGAGGTTTCACATCGGGTGATGAAATTCATTTCCCACCTAAAGATGATCACAAAGATCCATACCCACGGCAGGATTTGAACACACAGCCTGTTGGTCAGAGAGTAAGTATGCTAAGCACTAGGTCAATAAGTCTAGCTTGTTGTTGTTTTGGAATTAAAGCCGAAGCAACTAAGGCTACGAAACCATGTATTATGTTTAATTAATTACGTGTATTTTCCGATCGATGCAGGTGTTCTAAGGAATGAAAGCTAAAGTTTCTGGGCCATCTTTATATAATACCTGCTAACTCACCTTTAGTTACTTATGAGCAGTAAGAATGTTATTATTTCTAAATGCAGTAGTTCAGTAGGTGTCACTCTTATTGCAAATTAATATAATTACATACTCGAACCGGCTTCCCTTTTCTAAATCCACTGATCAAGCTCGAAGGAATACCAATTGGCAAATCGAAAACCTGTAGATGAATTTACATCTACAGATCAGAATACTCGGCAGTCCTCATTATCGTCACCATCACCCCTTACTTAACTAACCTTCCTTACTTATAAATATACTTAGATTCAGCTCTTCTCTTGGTAGCTTAGACTTTATGCACATTTTATTTTCTGCGCAATGATTTCCTCCAAGCTGGTGTCGTGTTCTTTAACACTACAATGGTACAAATAGTAGAAATTACGTCTGTGATTTCTACGCCTCTTTCCCGAGGTAATATTACGCTGCTCCCAAAGTCAACCTCAACCTATGGAAATGTTGCAGTAAGAAATCGCGTGATTTCTCTTGATATCTCCAGGCATTTATTCATTTAATCCAATCCGGCAAAAAAGATCTCCTTACCCAGCTACCATCTGATGGCCGCTTTTTTTGCTCTTTGCAATTGGATCAACAATTTTTCCCCCCTCTGGTCGATTACTGTGTTATGATGGAATGTTTCATCTTTTCATTTTTCCCTGTCAATGTTGGTATATTTCCAGAGATCCATACTTTGTTTGCATTGTATTAATTAGCTTCTCTCACTAACCTACAATCCCATCCATAGGTTTGTCGATGAGAGTATACTCTATTCCACTTCGATATTTGATAGTATAATCCTTACCATTTTCCAGTGGGTGAGAGCAACCTAATGAACTTTAATGCTACCAAAACACAGCCCTGTCCTATTTCTCACAAGAAAGATTTAATTCTCTTTCCTTCTGTATCAGAAATTTCACGTCTAGTCAAGACTAAATTTCCCTTCTTGGACTGACTTAGGATGTATTTGTGACAAGCCTTTTATGTCACAAATACATCACGTCCACAATGCTCATAGGACAACACAATTCAAGACATTTTTCATCTGTACAACTGATATCACTGTATAATCCTAAATGCTGTCCTTCCTTACGTGTGCGGGTTGTACCAAAAAAAAAAAAAAAAAAACTTCACGTTCTTCAGAATAGGATATCTCAGATCGCGTTCTCAGAGTTGTCCTGTTCTATTTTCCATAAACAGGCCTCGATTATCCATACAGTTTTTCTTCAAACTTCTTATCCTTCCTTCTTTTCATTTATCTTCCTCTATCATTTGAAACAACCTTCCTCACACCTTTTTTCCTCAAAGATCATGGTTTTCAGCGGTTCAAGACACAATAAGAAGCCGGTATGTTGGCTGATCATATTTCATGAATCTCTATGTTTTGTGAGATAAAAACCGAAGATATAACTAAGAAAACTGCGAAAACACCAACGTCCCCCGTTTGTGAAAAGTTTTCATTTATTGTGCATTTTCATTTTTATAATACAATTTACTGGGGCTTGTGAAGGATTGTATACTTTATTTTAAAAATGAGAAATTGATGTAAGATCAATAGTAGGAACCAGTTTATTATCTGCTAATGCAAAATACGATATGTTAATGTTTTTAGAGAGGACATAGAAGAAGCTAAAGTCACAGGAGACTATAGCAAACTCCAGGAGTATTATGACGTCACATTTGGATCTCTCGCTGACATCTGTGCCACGTTCAAGGTAGGCAGTCACTGTTTTCAATGTAATGATTAATGTATTTTTCTCCATGAGCAGACAAATTGGTACCAGGAAATGCATTTCCTGTGTGTGCATGTCATTACATTTTTAATTTTTATTTTAACTGCTGGATAACCACAAACAAGGAAAAGCAATACGATTAATTCAGCGAAGATATCAGTGCATTTCACTGCTAATTTTTACACATTTTAATACTGCACTAGTTCTATTATAAAAATAGTGATCCCTGAGAATGAACGGAAGGTTCTACTTCCTTTTAACTAAAGTGTTTAATATATATATATATATATATATATATATATATATATAAAATGTTAACTTCCTAAAAGTAAAATAATCATTCAGTAGTTAGGTTAACAGTACTAGTTTTGGATATCACTTTTGAACAACCTGCATTATGTATTTTTTATTGAATCCATTTAATAAATATACTGCTTCTAAATAAAAAGAGAGCAATTTATGAAGTAAGCACCAAAATAAAATTGAACTGACACCCATTTCAAAAAGAAAATTTTTTATTCAGTTTAATGATATGGCTTTTGTTCGTTTTTTTCCCCTCCACTAATGTTAACCGGAACATGGCATTAAAAGTTCATTGATGAATATTGAAAATTTTATTTTGAAAACTATCAATCGTTCTTTAGAATTATGATTGAGTGTTTTTCGAAAATATGTTTAATGTTGGCATTAAGTTGTTCAACATTTGAAGAACTAGATAACTTGTTTGACCGAGTTACAAGTATCAGATAAGGAAAGTCTGTCGCGAAAGTTTATTAGATTTAGTAAGTGATTTATTTTTCTGATGCTTCATTTATCATGCGAGCAGATGTGCACTTGCATCACCTTTATGCTCATGATCATTGCTTATCGAATGTTATATTAAGGGAATATTTTAATGTCAATTCACACACGACAAGTTGTAAACTGTGCTTGAGCTAAAAGTTAAATTATCTAAAAATCCTACTCAGCCAGCAAACATGGAACTTTTTCAAGCCACTTGCAGGTCGCCGATAAGCAGGGTTGTGGTTTCATACTGGGCGATGAAATTCAGATATCATTTAAAGACACTCAGCCGTCAATTCCTTCCGTGGGTTCGAAATCACAGCTAGTTGGTGCGGAGATGCTATCACTTCGGCCAACAAGGCAAATATAGTAGGCAGAATTAGATGGCAAAAGCATCCAATTATATTATCATCCATCCAAATAAAGCATACCACATAGATCACTATAAATAAATAATATTTATCAGAAAATCAAAGATCAAACAATCAGTAATCTTCATATCGAATACTTAACATATACAAACATACAATCACGTTAAAATAATGGGTGCTTTCTCTGATACGACAAGAAATTCAAAACTCCCCTAATATGACAGTAAGCAGGAGAAACAATTTGCATAGAATTTAAATTATTTGAAGTGATGCGAGTCACTTCAAATCCTGCAAGTCTTCAGGATTGATTCATCTCATATGCTGAATGGATTCTGAGGTGATGCACGCAGGCATTTCAAAATATTCGTGCAGTGAACAGACGACCAAAAGAAGAAAAAAACAAGCAGAAAATCATTAACCCATTAAAAAATCGATGAATGCAATAAAAGCAATGAAATCATTAAAATCAAGGAAATGATTAACGATAATGAACATTACGAGCAGCACTGTCACTTTGTTTAGTAATAAAAAACAATAAAAAACGCATCACTTCAAATAATTTAAATTCTATGAAATTGTTTCTCCTACTTACTGTCATGTTAGGGGAGTTTTGAATTTCTTGTCGAATCAGAGAAAGCACCCATCGATCTTTTGTCCGTCATTTGGCACACCTGAAGAAACCTTGCTGTTTTTCTGGATAAACACCACCATAATGACAACACAACACGAAACATTTATTTTCAAGATGAATGATCATCTAACACATAGGTGGCCAACAGCAGGCCCGCGGCAGGATATAAAATATATTAAATTATGTGTATTATCAATTTAGCTATTAATTTCGACCGCAGATTTTCTGATTGTATACTAGTTATATTCATTATTTCTGATGAAGGAAACAATTTATATTCTCAACAATATTGTTCTCCCAGTAGTAAAATGATTTAACAAATATAGTAATTCAATACATATAATTAGTCGATATTGCCTTGAAAAAATGCAGTTTATTTTTAAGTTTTGTCTAAACGTGTGCGGCCCGTGACGCTACCACTCATCATATATTGGCCCTCGTGTAGAATATAGTTGGCCACACCTGATTTAACATATTCTGACAAGCTGCAAAACTTGAAAAAAATTTAGTCTGATACCACTTATTTGGTTCGCTTTTTTTATGCAACGTAAGCATCTCACCTGTGTTTCGACGACTTCCATATTTGTGAATTCACATTTGCGACGTTTTTTTTTTCTTTTCTTTTTTCTTTTTTTTCATTTCATATTTTTATCATTATCAAACTGTTTTCGCATCTTCTACTAGCCTACCATAACTGCACCACTGGAGAGAGAGGTTTCATGGATGCAGATCTTTTGATGCTGTCTAATGCAAAGTTAGAATGCGTTTGTTGGTTAATTAAACAGCGTTATCATAATTGAGGTAGATAACTTCAAACATTTATTATGACTGGTGGAAAGGTAACAGACGATGGTATTTGTTTTGCAGCTGTGAGTAACATTTCATGTTATATGTGTCCATAGCAACTACATCTTTAACTGCGTCCATCCCAAGGGCAGTTTGTCTGACTTGTGGGATGAAGCATCAGAACTCACAGAAGGAAAAAGTGGCTAATTCTTCTTCAGCTTAAAAACCCGTGTAGAGCTTCTTTGTATCCTAGATAAGATTCAGACCCACGGTTTTATTTTATTTAACGATCGAGCTAAGGAATCTCGGTGAACTTCCCAGATGCGAAAGGGTAATTACATGTCGAATTGTAAACAAATTCAGCAATCTAATGGAAAAAAATCGATTTACAAATCGCACAAATTATTTATTGAAACTGGTTGCTTCAGTACAAAAAATAGGAAAACAGCCTAACAGAGAAAGTGTGGAATGCTTTAGGTGGTACTGTAAGGCAATAAAATTTAGTGCAGCTCAGCGATAAACATCGGTGGCGTGACTTTTGTGTTGATAAGACGAACCGACTGGAAGAAGAAATTTCGCCATTGAACAAGATTATTTTTAGTAACGAGGCGACATTTGATATTTCCGACAACGTTAACTGACCTTTTGAAACCCACGTGCTGTTAGTTCCCAAGAATGAGTGACATAGCCCAAAAGCGAATTTGTTTTGTGCTGTCATCGAATCACATATTTATAAGCCATTCTTCTTTGCGAAGCATAACGTAAAAGCGTCATGTAATTTATCATAATTTAACAAATATCCTTGTTCCCTGGCAAGTTATTATATAATGGTTTTTCATCAAAATGGGGACTTAACTACAGTAGATGTGATGCATCTCCTAAATGAAACTTTTCCACAGCAGTGGACTGGATGGAGCGCACAACCTATGCTTACTCAGACTTCCGGATATGAGTCCGGTGGACTTCCGCTTTTCGTGAATTTGTCAAAGTCATGGCCTAGATACTACTTCTGCCACAGAATCTGAGATCGTAGAGATAGGATTCGATACGGGATTATGCCATTACTGTTTTTGTGGATTTTACCGTGCTACCAGAAGTGTGGAATTTCATTGTGGTGCTTGTCGCATTACTGTGAGAAGCCGTCCTTATCATTTATGAACATCATTAATAGTTGAAGTGCTATTGACTATTATGAACCCAATTATCCTAGAATTAGCTATCAGTTTAGAATAATACAGAGTTGGATTTGGTTGAATGGAATTATGGTTAAGGTCATGAGATCAGTTTATTCTGTCCGCCGTCTTTTTTGCGAGATGAAAACCCGAATCCTAGAAGGAAAAATTATGTCATCTAAGTACATCACCCGCTGATTCACCTTCAGATGAAAAGTTCATATAAATATTCCTTACATCCTACCCTGAATTCGAACTCAGATCTTCCCAGCCGAAGGGCGCAAATGCTCGCAATAGGGTATCAATTAATGGATACTCAGAATTATTTTTAGAATGAGATTTAAATATGTGTAGAGATCCCAATACGCTGACGATTATCCTTTGATAATCCTATGACGATTATCAAAGGGGGTCCACTTAAATATTTTAAAATGTTTAAGCGTGTATGTCATTTAAACATTTTTGTGCAACTGCGTCTCTGAATACAGCTTGTTCAGTGTGTGATATGAAAAGTGATGAAATGTTAATTTTTACGTTCTGCATGCGATTGTCTCCACACTCCCGTCCTGCAGAAGTATGTAAAATTGAATTTATCTGACATCTATGTTTTCAAATTTAGTGAACAGGGTGATAACTAACAAAATTAACTTTTCCTATTTCAGTGAGCATAATTTTGAGTCGATATCGGTTGATTTCAGCCTACATTGAAACAACACTGCAGTAATTCATCTTTTCTCAAAATCTCAAAATTCATTTTAAAGCTCTTGATTTCTTTTCTGTATTATCTTGTTTCTGACAGTCAATTCTATGAAAGTGAGTGTTCCTTGTCGTTATGTTTTACAGTTTTCGCGATGGTATTAGATAATCTAGTGGCTTTCATCAGTTGCTACGGACATCCAACAATTATATAACGAAACTTTAATTGTAAGCGAAGTTTCTAATTTTCTGGTTAACGAGAAGTCCAGTTTTTTCCCAAAAATGAACAAAGTAATAATATTAAATATAGGAATATTTTTAGTTGCAACAAATGTTATTATTTTCTATTACGAGCAATTTTAGAACTCGGATCATCTTATCTAAATATAGTTACGTCTTGCAACATGACTTCGTCGTATCTTTTTTTTTTTTTTTTTGAGTTTGTCGTATTACACTGGCAGCACACTACTGTTGACTGTGGTCATTAGTGATTTATTTCAACAATATTTGTTATTTTGAGATAAAATCAAAGTTAGGGTTTCTCAAAAACATTTTTGTATAGTGAAGTCGTTCATTATCATAGCATAGGAATTTAGAGACGATCTGATTTATGTACTATAGAAAGTTTATTTATTTTATTGATAACATGAGGCGGAATTGTTTAAAAACATTTTGCAAATGATGCTACAATTCAGATAAGAGATAAATTTTAGGGGGACCCTAAATACATTAGTCCATTAAGAGCGCAGTTATTGTTTTGTATCACTTCAAATCTTTTTGCTAATTTTTGCAACTAAAAGGAAATGTTGCATAGGGCAAACGCGCTCTCGATATACGTTACTTAACGAGGGTTGTTTAATAAACAAAAGGCAAGAAGATAAGGTGTGGATTTACGTTCATTGAACACGATTAATACTATGAGGGAGCGATTAAAATCACTGGTGTCCATATTAACTGCGTGGCTTATTAAAAATAAAAGTAGTGTTAATATAAAGTGGTAATTATTATTTTTTAGTTTTAACAAAAATTGTTCAACGAGTTTTTTTCAAAGTTTTAAATATTAAACTTCATCAAAAGGAATTCATCTATTATTTCATAAAGATGGATGGACGGAAAGATAGACTAAAAGCAATGGCGTTCTAATAGATGCATTCGATGCGAGCGAGCCACTGCTTCGACTAAAAACAAAATCGACAGATTTTAGTAACGATCCGAAATACTTATATTCAATAAAATTATTCCTTCCTGAAAATAGGAGTAACACGCGCAGACTGGCAGTGGATGGAGAAACAGAATCTAATAAGTACGATTTCGCGAAACGCATCGAAAATGAACACCATTTATTGATGACATCTTTTCAACGACAACAGAAACGGCCCGATTAATTTGTGTAACAGAAACAGAACCTACTGTTAACATGGGAGCATCGCACACCTTTTTCAGCTATCAAAAGGAAGCTGTTTTGTTATATATAGAGAGATTTAGTATAAAAATTATTTTATTTCGTTCCTTCCTAAAATTTACCCTAAAAATCCATTGCAGTTTTCTGATTATAAATCTTTAATTCATATGTTCTGATTACAAAATCCATTACACATAAATTCAATTTTACATGATGACGGAGTGCAGTGTTATTCCCCTCTAAATTATGCAAAATATGCAGTTCTGTTTATTGTAATCGCTAAAAGTCAGGGTTCCGACAGCTGCAGATAGGCCCATCCGCTTATTGATAAAGTTTTGGTTTATGAAGATTCCAAACACGAAAGGTTACTGAACCTATAATACACCTTGGATACAAATGAGCTTGAAGTGGATGAAAGATTTATTACAATTAGTTCCTCCTCAACAAAACTGTCGTGTGTGTGTGTGTGTGTGTGTGTGTGTGTGTGTGTGTGTGTGTGTGTGTGTGTGTGTGTGTGTGTGTGTGTGTGTGTGTGTGTGTGTGTGTGTGTGTGTGTGTGTGTGTGTGTTGCACTCCTTAGCGTTTTTGAGTATGTTATTTAATCGAAAAAATATCCGTACTAAAATACGTGATTAGCATGTACGATCTCTGCTTAGACATCAGAACGGAAGGGATAAGGAGAGACAAGAAAAGAAAAAAAAAAGAAAAAAAGGTAACAGAGAAACATTGAACTTAGAAAAATAAAAACTGTTTACTATCGACTAATACATTTGTTCTAGGAATTTTGGTCGGAAGGAAACTTTCCTTGCGTGTAAGGCATTCATTTCGGTTCAATGTGCTTTAATATAAAAAAGCAATTCATAGAGAACATTCGATTTTTGACCTTCTAGGCTGTTGGAACTTGAAAAGGTGGGCGTTGAGTCATCAATATTTTTTAGATGTCGGACTTCTCAGAACTACGAAAACTAACTTTCTCATTAAGACTGAATACTCGATGCTCGTTTCCTTCTCTCTCCAGCAATACTAAATCAATACAGAGAATCTGAGGAATGTAATCTATAGTCTTAACGTTCCACTGTATATCTATACTTTTACAAGTCATCAGTTTGTGGGGAGTACATTTTTACGATAAATACTTATAAAATTATACGTTTGCACATATTTATACCATAAGTTAATGTACCAAAATAGAGCCGCATTTCATTTACTAATTGTTACACAGAATACTGAAATAAAATTTTAGGCACGATTTCTTTTCGAGCGTAATGTTATGGCACTTAATATCATCCTTTACTAAGCTTAATTTGCACATTAACAGTTTAAATAAAATGGGTTTTATTTAAATTTTAAATTAGCTATATACAAGACAGTGTTCAAACCAATTTTAACTTATGGATCTAAGAGCTGGGTTCGAAGTAAAACACTTCACCAAAGACTAGAGACCGCAGATATGAGAGTCCTGAGAAAGATTAGGAGCGTGAACAGATGGTATCAATGGCAATATCATATTGAAAACGAGGATATTAGGAAAGAACTCTTGATATTGTCAGCATCCAGGAATGCATTAGCAGAGCTAATCTCAGGTGGTATGGTCACTTAAACAGAATGGGAAAGGAAAGATGAGAAAAGCAAGTGTTCTCTGCCATGTTGGCAGGAAAAAGACCCAGAAGATGACCAAGATATAGGTGGATTGATACGCTAAAAAGTGCCTTAGAAGACAGAAATATAATACCCGATAATATTGGAGTCTTGACAGGAAAAAGACGGATTTGGAGGAAAATTGTAGATAGGAAGTTAGTAATAATGTAAATTTTTCATGTAGTACTATCATATCCTATACAACCCTTGAGGGTAAATATAAGGAATTTGATGATGATGATGATAAAATGAGTGTTTTCTTTATGTAATTCAGAGATCGCAAGTGCTGCTTTTTTTTTCTTGTTACGCCTTCCTAAAAATGAGTTATTTTAACACAGACATTCTTTGCAGGTAAATCCTGAAGAAGAGGGCGCGAAAATCGATGATCCAGAACTGAAAATGGATCTGCTTCATGGGACCTATGATGCATTATCGGAACTTGTGAGTTGTCTTTTTCATGTGTATTTTTTATCAAGTTTTCATGTTTTTATTCTTGATACAAAACTCTTCCATAATAACACGTTTCTTTTTTCCCCCAGCCTTCCTATATCAGTAAAGCAGTCCTAAAATCAATGATAGGAGGTCTCCTTTCTGCCAACATCAGGTAAATTATTATTATTATTTATTATATTTATTTATTTTTTGTTTTTATCAAGAGATTTCTTTCCACTTTGAGACAGCTGTAACAAGAATAATCTGGAAATGCAAAATAGTGAATTTGGTAGATATCCACCTTTTTTTTTTCCTTCCACTGCTGTTATCCACCATGGCTGCAAGGAGAAATAAATTAAAGGGATAATCAGTTGGGAGAATCTCCCATAGAACAGTTGAATTTTGTAAGACATCATTTTTCATTTGAAAATGGTGGACTGTTCCAAAATTGGACACCTTGTTTATCAACAAATCAATAACTTTTCTTAGCATGCCTTCTTATCATACAGACCACATTATCATGATGTGGTCTGTATGATATTCATGCTACATCATCAACAACCTCCATAATTTTAACTGCGTGACTGAAATGTTACACTTATTTCAATATTATAGAAAAAGAATCTGTTTGCAACTACTAAATAACTAATAATAAACAGCCAGAGATAATGGATAACCGAAAATTTACACTTTCATTTTTTTACTCTAGATTGAAGGCTAAAGACGAAACCAGAGCTCTGTTTGCCCTTTTACAGGTAAGATTTCATGTTATAAAGAATATTTCACAATTGCATTGAATACAATATCTGCTCTTTATACAGCTAGATTAAAGTGATTTTGAAAACTGAACTCATCAGTGAACTCTTTTAAATTAATGATGATTTTACAAAGCTTTTTCAAAAGCACATCTTCTGCAGGCTTAAGATATATTTGCATGGCAAACCTCAACTGAGTTTAGATGTTAATATTTTTACAGAATCCTTTATTCAGCAACCAGTCATCGTATACAGTGTTTGCACATCTCTTACGTAGGATAGTTGGTCTAAGTAGTGGGGATCATCAGCTTCTCATTCACTGGTTTGCTAGGTAAGATCTATTTCTAATTAGCTGTGATCGTTTTCTAGCATAACTATCTAGTGGTAGCCACGTGAGATATTTTATGACGTAATTTGAAAAAGAATGTTAGGAATCTCTTAACAATGAAAATTGTCTAATTTATTATAAACACACGGATGATTACAAACATCAAACAAAATCTATGTGCATGATGATTTCAAAACTACGACACGCAACTACTTCTTTTACAATTAGTAGATCGGTTAATAATTGAACTAGTCTTTGCTAAGAAGAATATAGGAATCGCCCTCTTCCGCTTATATTATCAGTCAGTGGCTTTATTGACACATCAATTAATAGCGCATTCATGAGCATGTCCTAACAATTGCTTTCAGTTTGAAAGTCATGTACTCGAATCCCATCTAGGAAGAGAGGAACTTTATAGAATGGATTTTCAGCTAAAAGAAGAGTTAGCCGGTCTCATACGAAGTGGCAGGATTTTTTCCTTCTATAAACTAGGGTTTTTTGATTCCACAAACATAGACAAACCCGCCAGATCATACTATCCACTTTTCGAGTGCTATAACTTCTCAGAGATTGCATACATTCTGAGAAAGTATTCGTCTTCTGAACATCAAGATTCTACTCAAGACTTTTCACTGGCGGTTAAATCAATAAGTCTTGTTCAATTCCTGCAACTTGATGCTCTACTTTCTGGAACGTATGCAATGTAGTACGACAGTTTTGATTTTCGTAATTAATAAACATTCCTCTTTGACTAATATTCTTTTCATCGTCGTCTTCATCATCATCTTCTTTTTCTTATACTCTGTTTTTATGATAAAATAACACATGAAAGGTTGTAAATCTATAGTATATTAGTATCATTGGTTTATAACATGCCTAATCCTTAACCCACCCACGGTAGTAATAACGTTGGTGGGTTAAGGATTATAATTCAGAAATATTGCTCTAGAGACCAAACATTCCAGTTTTTCCCCCAAACCATCTGGGCCTTCACTTAGCAGGTCTCGCACCGGAAATGAATTTCACTTATTCCTACATACATTCGAAAACATCCATGTTAGAGCAGGATTCGAATACATCTAGTATGCGAAGAGCAAACACGTTATTCCCCCTTTATCTACGCTGTCTGGCACGTATTGCCGTATAGGTTGGAAGATTTGGACATTACTAGAGTTGTCCGATGATATCATGAATTCAGTAATGCATATAACTATCATGTCATATAATTTTTAGAACAAACACCTATTGACAAAATGACGATTAGATTATATAAAGAGATGAAGATCAACTATTTCAGGATCGGGTAATTATGTAATCTAGTCAGTTAGTAGTAAAATACTTAAAAAATGGTGAAACCGAATATGAAAGAGGAACAATAATGTGAAATTAGTTTAATGATAATATGTGCACAGAATTTTAAAGGTAGCGATCGCTCCGTGTAAATATATCGAATTGTCATTCATGCGCGCGACAAAAACATTCTACTTATTTGCATAAAATTGTACTTTCATATATGGAACGTATAAAATACCGGCATTTCACTGTAAAAACATTCTACTTGTTCATATAAAATTGTACATTCAACTTGTTGAATTTTCATTTTCATTTCATTGTATTGAATATAAATAAGATTAAGTGAATGCATCGAATATAACTCTTATTTAATTATAAAAAATGCATTTATAAATAATGCTTTGAAAGTGAAAAAAAAAAACAAATTAAATTTCAATAATTACATTAAATTTTGGAAACTTATGTAGGAAATATTTCTTAAAAAGTTTCTCTTCTTGAAAACAGCCTTGTATTTTGTTCTTTGTCTCCGTGTTGGCTTCAACGAATATCATTGGTAAATTTAAGAAAATTGTTTATCCGTGGGAAGGCCTTCATGATTCTTGGCATGCTAACAATCTGAAAATGGACCCATAGTTTACATTAAATATTCGAATTTTAAAAATTACTATTATTATTATTATACGAGCATCTCCATGGAGTCCGAAGACTCATCGCGGAACACCCAATCTACCAAAACAATCTATTATACCTCTCCTTGAACCCATTAGGAAACAAAGCACTCACAACTGATCTGGTAACCCATTCAATTGATTCACAACTCTCCAAGCAAAAATCTAGTCCTCACATCACTACTAACAACATCTTTATTCAACTTCCAGGGATGACCTCTTGTTCTGGTCTTTCTAGACCAGAACAAGGGGTCATCCCTTGTTCTGGTCTAGAAATGGTCATGAGTCCTTGACTCTCTGGAGGTCTCAGATAATAATAATAATAATAATAATAATAATCTATCCAATTAAGCAACTTAAATGTTTCTATCATATCCCCTCTTTTTATCCTATCAACCAACTTCTGCAATCCACACACCTTCAATCAAGCCTCATAGTGAACATTCCCCAGGCCACTCACCATCTTGGTCGCTCGCCTCTGAATCCTGTACCGCTTCCTCATCCATATGAAACCCAGGAGACCATACTTCAGCACAGTAGTCCAGATGTGGGCATATCAATGCCTTATAAAGACTTCCTTATCTTTATTTGTTAATGTGTTCTTCAATACCCAAGTAATCTTATGGGCTACCTTAGCAACCTTAGCAATATGTCCTCTAAACTTTAATGCTCTGTCTACCACCACCTCTAAAGCTTCGTCTATTTCATTGAGTACGGTGCCATCAATGTGATACACGACTTGTAATCTATTTATCTCAAAATACACAACTTTACATTTTTAAATGTAATGCCTATTTAAATCATCTTGCATCGAGCTCTCCCCCATTGCCTTGATTAACTATTATCTACCTAATTTAGCATCATCAGCAAACAAATGAATATTTCCTTTCAGGTTATTTCCTATACCATTTATGTACAAATTAAACAACAATGTCCCAGCACTGATATCCATCCCCATTGGTTTAATCTGCATAACAGTGTTCCATGTGGTATTCTGTCCAATGTCATTGCAACATCCTGCAAAATCATCGCGTAGCCATTTTCCTTATCCAACTCAGCTGTTACTTTATTATAAAAAGTTAGTAAATCACTAAGGCATGACCAACCTTTTGCAAAGCCATGTTGACCCTCATAGGGTATCATATTTTGATCCACTCATTCTTGAATTCTCTTTTTGACCAATTTTTTAGTATTTTTACCACCACACCTGAGATGCACCCACAACTGCAGTCTTAGAACCTTCCTTATGCAAAGGATTTGTTTTGACCTCATTTCACTCCGTACGAACTATACCAGAGCTGAGACTTAAATTAAACAGCCTTGTCAAAGGCATTACCAGTTCCCTTGCACATTCTCGCAAAATCCTACCTGATATCCCATCCCACAGTTGTATTTACACTGAGATTCTTAAATATCCAAAGAACAACCTCCAATTCATCCACCTCTGTTCCCACATCAGTGTCTGTCACATATGTTAAAGTAGTAACCTCACTAGGATGATATACCCTTGCAAAGTGGTCACTCAGTAACTCAACTATTTTATCCAGTTCTGTTTCCTCGTGATCATTGTTGCTCATTAAGGTTAATCGCCCATAGTCATTCTTCCTCTTACTTGCCATATATCGAAAGAACTCTTTGGAATTTCCTTTAACTGCTTGGCTAGATTATTCTCATAATCTGATTTTGCCTTCCTTGCCATGCTGGTCCCCTTTCTGGCCTGAGCCTTATTCTGTTCGTGAATTTTCTGGTCACCTTTCTCTTTATATACCCACCACAGTATTTTCTTCTTCTGCAGCTCGTGCTTAATGACATTACTCATCCATCTAACTCCTAACCGATTAACCCTGCTTACCCTAGGTATAAAATTTAATACTGCTTCCTCTAGATTACCCTTAACTATATCCCGTGAACTACCAACATCCTTATCCTGTAATGTGTTTATACCATGGTACAGATTTAAGATTCTTCCTAAGCTTGTCATAATCAGCTGCCTTGTAGTTCCACAAATATCCCTTCTTGATAGAATGTTCCTCATGTTTTACAATCTCCCAATTCAAGACCACATAATCATTTTCACCAACTGGAGGCAATGTGGTAATCACTTTGATTAGGCTCTTCTGATCCTATGACCAGGTCCAATACTATCCCACCCCTAGTCTCCTCCATAACATTCTGCTTAAAGTAATTATCTCTTAGCAGGTGTATAAATTCTATTTCCTTCCTACCATATGATCTTACTTCCTTCCAGTCTACATCTCCATAGTTGAAGTCCCTCATAATAATCGCTCGACCTGTACTCATTGTACTAGTTTGGTGATGCATCTTCCATATCATTTGTGGAAACTCTCTGGTCTATAGCAACAACCAACTGTCTATTTTGTTTTACTGCCCTTAATCTTACATCAGATTGCTTCAAATGAACAGTCACCTTCCTGCCTGTCTCCTATTATTTTTGGCCGCAATTCATCCGCTATTATCAGCAATACTGCTCACCTCTCCTCATCTTTTCTTTATCTTCCCATGAAAATAAATATAAGTTAATATTTGTTTGATTTTTATCCTGATAATAGATGCAATTATAATTTTTAAGCGACCTAACGTCACGTGTTCAGAAAATTGCTTGTAGGTCAGATAGCACTATGTCGGCGGCGTGAGGCATAGGTGTGCTTCCTACAAACCCATGAATTCTCTAAGAAAGAAATTCTAAATTACTCTTATTCTGATCATGAACATATCAACAAAGTTTTCGAATTCTGCACTGATTGCAAAGTGCACTAATTGTGCTGTCTGATGCTAAAAAAGATGGATTTCAAAAAATACCTATTTAGAAATGGAAAATACATTGTATGGTTACTAAACAACACGGTGAAGGTTTCCACGACTTACTACAGCACACTGAAGTGAAATCAGAATCCTATTCTGTAATGTGTTTGGACATCTTTCTGCGCTTCCAGCACACAACAGGATAACTACTCATTAACTGTTTTCATAAATCAGGACTGGTTTGTGATATTTTTGGAACCCACTCGAAACAGGTAAGCTTCACAACAAACATTAACACATTGATCAAACTTCTCACAAGGCTGTCGTTCATCGTTTCATTATACATGAGATCACTGCTAATATCCGATATAAGTCGCTCATTCTGAAAAAAGTCCGGCAGATATCAACACATTGTCGCATGTTTCTGATTTATTTTTCGTAAATCATTGATTCATAAATTTAATTTTTGAATAATTATGCCTAAGAATGAAAAAAGAGGAAAGTAGGCATATCGATTTTTTAACAAAAATGCAGTTTAATTTTTTAAATTAATTATTTATTTTTGTTGAGTCAAAAAGGAAAACCAAGCGTGGTCATTTTGTGGCCGACTTGGAGTGTTCGGAAGCTTTTTTTTTTTTTTTTTTTTTGGAGTTCTACAACTTTGTGAATAAAAGCCGCGTTACGAGATGAAGCATTTTCCTAGGAAAATATCGAATATTTTTAGATCACATACATCTCACCTTAACATATTTAAACTATTAAACCAGAGGTAGCAAACTGGTTGCCCGCGGGCCGGATACGGCCCCCGAGGCTTCGTATCCGACCCGCGAACTTAATTCTTTTCTAAAAATCAATCTTTCTAATATCCTGCGGGTATTAAAACAGAAAAAAATTCAAACTTCCAAATGTTTTATGATAGCTTTAAACAAAAGTAAAACTTATTGCTACAATTCTTTGTACTGTTTCTATCATCAAATGTTGGCAATACTGAATGGAAGTTACTTGTCACGCAGCCATTTTAAGATACGTGGTACAATGTCAATAAGTTACAGGTTGCCATTGTAATATGATAGTGTGTTAATAAAAAGTTACCTCAATAACATATTTTTTTGCCCATAACAATGTGTGAATTTAAAGTTAAAAAAATAAAAATAGATCAAGAAGGCAGAACATTTCAAGAAAAATGGGAGAAGGCATATTTCTTTGTGGTAGTAAAAAATATTCCAACATATTTGATATGTAGACAAAGTGTCGCCGTGGTGAAAGGATATAACCTAAGACGCCATTATGAAACAAACCATAAGAACTGTGATAAATATACAGAAAAGATGCGTGATGACAAACTTAAGATTTAAAAAATGAACTGAAGTTTCAACAGAGGATATTTTCGAATGTTATCACAACAAGTGATGCTGCTGTTAAATGTAGTTACGTCATAAGTGAAAGAATTGCTCGGCTTCGAAATCTTTTACTTATGGGGAATTTATTTACAAATTGTATTTTAAGTGCAGTTGAAATCATATATCCGGAAAAAAAGCAAGCATTTCAAAGTATAAGCCTATCAGGAAATACAGTTGCGGAGAGTGTTGAAGATATAGCAGAGAACTTCCAAGATATATTGCGTGAAAAAATAACGAGTTTTGTAGCGTTTTCCATTGCAGTTAACTAATGTACAGACATTATTAATCCTTCCCAGTTAGGACGATATGAATGTGACTGATGAACTATTGGATAGTAGTGCCTATGTCAGGAACAACGACAGGAAATGACTTATATTTGTGTATTGAGAAAAATCTTGAAAATGCTCATACGGTCTAAATTGACTGGTCAAAAATTGTAAGTGTGACTACAAATGGGGCTCCTGCTATGGTTGGTGTTAACGCTCGGACTTGTTACAAAACTTCAAATGAAAAAGGAATGTTGTGCAAGGACAAACTTAAATCGTTTCATTGCATAATACACCAGGAGTCACTTCGTGCTAAAAAACTAAAGATGGAACACATCATGAGTGTAGTAATTAAAACAGTAAACTGGATACGCTCTCACGCCTTGAATCATCGACAATTCAATGCTTTTGTTGGATGAATTGGATTCACAATACATCAGTTTGCTATATTATACGGAGGTTAGGTGGCTTAGTCGTGGCGTCGTTTTAAAAAGAATTTTTGAACTCTTAAAAGAAACTGACATGTTTACTTCATCCAAAGGAAAATTGATTCCTCAGAGCTCACCGATGAAGATTGGTGCAAAGACTTGGCCTTTTTAGTTGACATAACAAGCCACTTAAACACTTTGAATACTGCTCTGCAAGGACATGAACTCAGTGGCGCACCCAGGGAGGGGGACAAGGGGCCCTGCCCCCCCCCCCCAAAAAAAAAAGAAAACGTTATACACTAGAAAATTTTCCAAAATACTTTTCCTAATTAAAATTCATTTTTTATTTATGTTGTGTCATGTCTTCTATTTCTATACTACTTATGAATTAGGGGTCACATAAGGTGAGAGAACCCTATAGCAGTGTTTCTCAACCTATGGTCCACAGGCTTAAATTAACCAAATAAATCTATATATTTTAATTATCCAAACAAAACAAATTAAAATTGAATAAGTAAGTAAACATTATTAAAATAAAATGAATACTTAAAAAAAATAGCGGCAGAATGACGAGAAATAAAAGAGGGATGAAGTGAAAAACAATATGGTTTTATTGCTTCCACCTTCCCTTGCTGTTTTGTCAGATTTGAAGTGAACGTGTGTTGTCCACATGACCACGTTTCAACCAATTGCTTGCTGTTTATTGATCTTTATTGTTGAAGGTTTTCCTCTTTCAACCAGTGCTCAATATATCTCCAGAAGTGCTAAGTAATACTCAGACAAAATGTGTTGTGAGTTAACTCCAGTATTTATATGTTTTTCGGAAATCGCGCGAAAAGCAAGTTGACAATTAATAAATTACAAAAATAAAGATAAAAATCTTTATTTTTGTAAGTCAAAATTATGTATTTAAATAATTTTCTTAAAGTATGAATAAAATGTAATTGAACTTGTATTTTCTAAACTTGTTATATTTTTAAATTTTAAAAATAAAAATGGTTACAAATTTAAAAGGTGATGTAACTGTTTACGTAAGTTCTTTAAAGGCCCGACAACAAAAGCGCCTTTGTTAGAGCCTTTTTTTTTAGTTTATGTTTTGGTTCACAGAATAATATTGAATACGGCCCTCGTCAGATATACATCTAATTGACTAGCCCTTTGCTGCGTTTGAGTTTGAGACCCCTGTATTAAACATTAAAAATAATTTAAAATAGTTTAAAATTCCTAATGTTCATAGGCTGAAAACAAATCGAATCCTGTTATTGATTTCGGGATATGGTAGCGCGAATATTATTACGATTCTGTGGAGTTTACAAAAATAGAAAATATATCTATCGGAAGATTTAAAGATAAATGTTAATATATACTTCAAAAATTCAGTTTGAGAGTAAAAATAATATTTCAGGGAATATGAAGCTTTCAAAATATAAAACTGGAACTGTATATTCAACATTTACATTTGTTATTGAACGTCATTGATTTCTGGTTGTCTATTTAACCTTAGCTGCAATATCAGTGAAGATTAAGGTACTTATTAATCCTCTGTTTTACAGGGCTGATCAAGACAGATTACGCCAGCTGGTTAAGCGGATTTTGCAATTTGTCACTATACGTGAGTTCCCTCCTGCTAATGGCCACAAACTGCCTTCCATCAGCAAAAGTCGTTGGTGGATACCATGTGCCACTAGGATTCTGGCTCTTATCAGTAAGCATGCATGATATTTCGGCTACACATGTCAATTATTGTACGTGTAGGTCCCTCTTCCCTCCATAAATAAAGTAGTGCTTAATAAATCGAGAACGTTGCTCATATTTTATTCTTTCTTTCTTTGTTTTATTTCAAAGACGTTGTGAGCAATTTTCTGTAGTCGTGTGATAAGACTTAGCACTGAATATATGACTGCTTTTTTCTTTCAGATACAGCTAATAACCGAAGTACGCCGAATCTCATTCCTTACACTGAGTTTTACAACAGTGCCCTGGATCATATAAACTTAATGGCAGAGTATTATCGCTGGCAGAATCCCTCCAAACACCACAAGTAAGTTGCACATCATTCGTGGTAGCGTTTCTCATATCTGACCATCTTTGAATAGCACGAAAAGGACCTTTAAAGAGACTCCTCCATCCATTATTAAAATACTATACCATTTACTAAATTGTCTTTGACATTTCAATATACTAAAAGAAATGCGTTATCACGTAATTAATAATTTCGCCATTTCCTAACTCTACAGTAATTAGCAGCAATGAAAACTTATTGGCGAAAGTGCTGAAGTCACGAAAACAAGGGAATGTAATGCCGTATTTAAAGCGAGGCATCCATCTCTTCTGCCATTAATGTTAGTTTGCGTGTTTCCATAATGGACGGCGCATTCTGTATAAGTAAACTGTAAACGCGAAGTGGGTCTTGTGTATGCCTAGACAAAACATTGTGCCAAGAGGCGCCACTATGTCGGAGAAGATCGGTGTGGCGTTTTTCAGTAGCCACAGCTGGCCAACAGGGAGCAACACTTCGGTATCAAAATATCGTATTACATAAATAATATAGCAGAAATAGATTATGAACAATCCGGAAATCGTTGCTGTTTTTTTGTTTACTATTTTTATCATCTCTAAATAGCATTTTTGCAGATCGATTATGCAGTTGTATACATACTTAACTGCCGTGTTTTGAAAAGTGATATACTGCTAATTAGGGAAGGAGAATGGCAATGTTTCTGATGAAACGAATAGTTTCTGACATCACTTTAAGCCGTTTTCTAATCAGTTGGCTTTAAATGGAAAAAAAAAAAAGAAGTTTCGTCTGTACAAAAGTATGCCTTGTTAAAGGAAAGCTAAACATTCATGAATCAATGAAAGCTCGTTAAGCTCTGACGAGCTTTCATTGATTCATAATATGAAAAGCTACTATTCCCGAATCACTTACGAGTGAGTTGTAATTAAATGTCATTACACTCAGTTATTACAGTCTACTTTTCGGACAGGCTATGCAAATAAAGAAATCTTCAATAAAAAATTCTAAAAACAGATTTAAGGTGCAGAAGATCCTTATTAAAATAAAAACTCCACTTCATCTTTAGTCTAGATGCCGCTATGGAACAGGAGAAACCGATCACCTAATCAAGGTGAAATGGTTTAGCAGTCCTGACCTTTCTTAAATTCCAACTACGAAGATGTCATGATGCGATGATGTTAATGCAGGACTGGGTATTTTTGGAAAGATCGTCGTCACTAAAACGGATACTTTAACATGTTCTGTTAGCGGATCATAGCTATCACTCCAAATGATCTGTTGTCATTTCTCGTTCACGCTGTATATCTATCAGGAAAGTATGGATTGTCGACCTGTATTGTTGTATGAAGTAGATTTTAAATGCATAATAGTACCACACTTTCCTTGTAGGAGTATCCAACTGTGTAAACATCTCCAGAACACATGAAGAGAATGAGTCAAAGAACAGTCTATACTTTCAAGATACAGAATATCTTGTGACTCGGTTTCGTCATGTATTCTTGACTGGACAAATAAAGCTTCAGTAGTTGGGATTCTAAGTACATAGTAGGTGACAAAATCCAGAAATCCAAATACGCAAACCCTGGAGTTTTCTGAATTGGACACACAAGCAAAAAATATAATGTACTGTTGAAATTCGTCTGAGAATCCTATCTAAAAAATAATATGTTACTTTAAATAACTGAGTTTATTTATTTTTATTTATTTAGATTCTCTTCTAATTTTTGTTGAAGCGGTCTACAAGCACCTAATCACAGATCTCATTGTACTGATTTGTCTATTGCTTCGACAACATTATTAACATTGCACTATTGTCACATGAATTTTTGTATTTTAAAATTCCCTGAAAGCTATATTTATGACAACATAAATATAGCTTTTTTTTCGAATTACTAAATTATTTACTTCCAACAGATTCTCTTACTGCCAGTATCCCTTCATTCTGAGCATTGTAGCCAAAAAAATGGTTCTGCAGAGAGATTCAGAACAACAAATGATTCTCAATGCAAGAGTAAGTATGAAATAAATCCATTCTTATCACTGATTCATTATTTCATCAATTTATTGATGAGTAATATAATTTTTGCTTCTTTCTATTTTACCAAATCGCAATCACTAACAACATTCAGACATACGAGAGTCAGAATATTCTTCATTTTAATTATTTAATGATATCAACTCACAACACCCTAATATTTATTATTATATAAATAATAATAGGAGAACCTATAGCACACTGATTCCATGTTTAAGCAAATGTTAAGGGGAGAAAGAATTTAGGCTAAAGATTGCAGGCTCTTATCATAATAATTTAAACTGTGTGTGTGTGTGTGTGCGCGTGCATTGATGCGCGTGGAGAATTCCTTGTGCCTGAATGTATCTATCATCCAAACTATAAAGTTTAGTGGCAAGGAATAATAGTTTATTCACTTATCTGGTGGATTTCGACTGTAGCTGCATTGCCTGGTATGATGAACATCAACTTCTGAATAATGCAATATTTCCTACATTCTGGGTTTTATGTAACATACCCATGCTATTTTTAACCGACAATGTATCAAGTCATACTGCGGATACTGTAGAAACATGGTTTGAGGAAACTGATGTTAAAAAACACGATTGTCCTGCTCAGAGTCCAGATTTGATCCCATAATAACACCTTTGGGACGAAGTGGAAAGTCTGCGTAGTCCAGAATATATACCAGCAACTGGTGGAGAGTATGCATGAAACGGTGAAAACTGTGACTATTCCAAAGAGTACGCACACTATTGAGATGTTTGCAAATTAAGTTTCTCTGAAATATTGTGTTTTCTCAATATTAATTTTGATATAGCTTCGTATAGTGCGTATGAATGCCAAAAACTTAAATCCAGTTCAAAATGTCTGCAACATATTACATTCATTTAACATTATAATCATAAGTACCCAAAACTGTTAGTTACCGCATAAGGTGATCATTCATTTATTCATAGGGCAATATTAAAGAACTCTTAAGAAGAGTAAGTAGGAAAATTTTTATGACACAGCTGTTTCCATATTTCGAAGGATTAGTGGCATGGTTGTGGAGTTTGAAACTATTTTAATTGGTTAAATTTCCGCATACGTTTTTCACATACTGGTTTTCTGTTGAACTCATGAATAGATATCATACATGTATAACATAAAATTCAAAGCATTTTCATGTTCAAATTTCTATAACTGTTGCTATGATTAATGTGGAAGTTTCTGAACAGAAAATTACGTAGAAACTGGAATGCAAATAAATGATTTAATGGCTAAAATTAATTATTTACAAGTCGATTCGCTAGCTTCAAGCAACATTATCAGAGGACAGGAAACGAAATGACCTCGAGAACAAGGACAGTCGAGTGGACGAAGGGAGACAGTAGTGCTCTTCTCTTCATGGCGATTCTTGTTATTAATACTGATGGGCAGATATGGCGGTGAGCCAAAATCTATGCAAGATCATACCATCTGTTCTATAATAGTTACCTTGGTTATGGAAATTGCGCCACTTCCGGGAGCAGGCTCTCCAATTTAAACTGGGATTTGTAAAATAGCCTGGCTTTTTTCCATCTGATGAAGTGGTCTTTCTGCAGGGCATATTGTGCCAGTACGCGTTTTGGTTGTCCGTTCTAGATGTATTTTTTGTGTTCTTTTTTCCTGACCAAGGTAGTCAGGAAAAAAAATTCCATCCTGTCTGTTCGTAATACTAAGTTCCATACTAGCACATGATGCTGTAGACACCTATGAAAGAAAGAGGATCCCTAGCGTTCTTTGATTTTTCTCAGGAATATTATTTCGTAATCCAGCAGTCGATGTTCTTCATGATGGCATGCTTTATTTATCGCGGGAATCTTACTATGTGACCATATTCAGTCCATATATTCAGAGGGAATACTTAAATATCAAAATAAGTAACAAGCTTGTCCTTTAATACATTCAAACTTGATCATCAATTCGGACAGTGCATTCAAACATCTTACTAACACTGATATCATAATTTTAGTTTACACAATTTAAAAATATATCCTCTCGTCTTATTGACACCTGCAAGAAAAATATGCCATCGTGATGCTTCCCTTTCGAAAGTTCGTACATTTGAATGATAGTATCCTTAAACACTGGCAGCTGAAATTCTGCGTATTGTCCACAGTCCTTAGCATAATGTTTATAAGAGATAATCCATTATGAATTTTTTTTCTATATATATATATATATATATATTGGACCAAAGTGCACGAGTCTACATTTGGACACATTGCAGCTACAATCCCTACAGCGTTACCGTCTCATTCTAAATTTTAATAAATCTTCCAATGATTGTAATATTTAGAAACAACTGCTTATTATCCAAAAGTATCATCAATGGCATATCCAGGACTTATTTTGTCCATATAGCTCAGAAAGTTATTTAAGGAAAGTAATTTTTTACACGATTTTCCTCTATAGTATTAATCTTAGAACAGGAAAATGTTCAAATGAGATATTATCTATCTATCGCATATTTGTAATGCATTGCTTTGTGCAATAAAGTAAACAAAAAACGCAAAACATTCTGCGAACAGAATTTTTTGCGTTCGTCTTATTTCAGACATCTGTAGGTACGATACGAAAAATTACTAGAGTATATTATCCAATCCTATGTTTCAGAGTAAAAATCAAGAAAGAAATTTAGAGAGTAACTCTTGTATTTATTTAATCTTATTTGTAGATTCTTCTGGAGCTAAACTTTATTTTCCTTATAGAGAAGCCTTCTGAACAGAGCTCTCCATCAACAGAGTCCTGATATCGATGTGTTCTTCTTAAATCTGAATGTTCGCAGATCTCATCTAGTGTCCGACTCCCTTAATGAGGTAGGTAATATTTCCATTGCATAACCTTTATTTAGAAGATTTTTATTTCAGATATATCAATTAAAAAAAAAAGAAAGTAAATTCATATGTATTTATATATCAATTTTTTAGACAGATACCTAATAGCATCTCTGATCACTATTAGCGTTTCAAAACAACTACGCGCTGATAAATTGACTCCACCAGTTTCCCGAAATTTCCACTCATATCCTACTTTATCTTAATATAATGAATTCCAACTGTTCCATCAGGTTTGTTAATGGCGAATTGCTGAAATGAACATCTCATTCCACTACATCCCAAAGATGCTTAATGTTATTGAGATCTAGGAATTAAGGGGGAGGGGCTATGTATCACTTTGTACAAGGTGAAGTCACTTTCGTACGGTTCCTGTAACAATTCATGTACTCGTCCTTTCCGACATATGCCGATGGAAGTGCCCAATTAGATGAGCGTTCGGCTCACCATGAATGGATGTCGGCAAAAGAAATTCAGGTAGGCTGCTCATTCAGCCATGCTAGTATTAAGAGGCCGATGAAGCAGCAGAAAGCTATCTCAGATAATTACTTCATCGTTATCAAATTGCGTTGTTATAAGCAAGCATAATGGGGACTGGTTTCATGATGTTGTATTCCTGTCTGTATAGAAAATAAGAACTGGAATTCATTACTCTGTGTGTGCATCGATCAGATATTTTGACTACTTAGCCTAGCCATAAATACTGTTACAACTTGAACAGTGCACAAACTTTAATTTATCAGGAAATCATTTACAACTTTCAGCACATACAAGCCACATGTATAACGTGCATATAGCAGCACTCAATGTTCGAAATGTCCCCCTTTTGCCTTCACGAACGCCCGAGATCTGTGAGGCCACATATCGATGGCGGCATGCACAACATCCAACGGAAACGCTGCCAGTGCTTGCTCCAAATCCACCTTCAGATTGCGATGCTGGGGTGACGTTTCTGGCAGGCTACTCTCTCTAAAGCTCCGACCACAATTTGAAGTCCAACGAATAAAGAACCTTTATCAGGGCTTTTCAACTGGAGGTGAGAGTGGGTCTCATACGAAGGTAGCAGGGTTTTCCCTACCGGAAACCAAACCGACCAGCAGAACACACACAATTTACAGATAAAAGAATACTTAGTGGCATAAGGCAAACTACCTTATCCTTGAATTATGGTTACGAAATCCAAGGATACTTGGAAGGTCATGGGCACTTAAGTACCTGTTAGCGCCACTGATGATGATGACGATATCACTAATATTTTGGTCATTGAGGATAAAAGATACCGTTCGAAATTTGTATTGGTGAAATGTAGATCAACATGCTAGTAAAGAAAGAAAATAGCTGAGCATTTCTGGTATTCTTACTGAATTTTTGATTTCCTTGGAAACTGAATGTTTCCACCAGGGAAAAAACAGCAGAAGCACACTAAATTTATGTGTGGGAGGGAAGTTATTATTTCTGATATTGTCGTGTACAGTAATTAGTAAATCAATAGTTACAACTTATAAAAACTGATATTTCTTATAATTTCCATTAGATTGCAAGGAAGCAATCAGATCTGAAGAAGAAACTAAAAGTAACCTTTGTGGGAGAGCCAGGATTAGACATGGGAGGCCTTACAAAAGAATGGTTTTTACTTCTTATCAAACAGATTTTTGATCCGGATTACGGTAAGTTAAGTTAATGTAAGCTGCTTAAGTAATAGGGACTATTATTTCTAAATGACTAAATAAGATGTAGACTGTCCTGTTGATAGATTTATCTTAAGCTCTAAAACAACATAACATGATACAATGGCAACAAATACGATCAAGATAAAACATGTTTCACATACGCTTATTATATCATTTCAAGGGCTGTTCATTTCATTCATTTACGATTTCCACTGTTGAAGATGTACGTACTCAGCATAGGAGTTTTTGAAGAGTAATTTTTATATAACATTTATTTATTTTATTAATAACTGTTTGCTCATATCTCAGACACCAACAGAAATGCCTAGATAAAAAGTCAAATACAAATTAAAAAAACTATTGCTTTTTACCGAGCAAGTCGAGCGTCATAGTTTTACTTTTTTTTAATGTTATTCTCATACACGCAAAGTTAACTTTTATGTATTTACTGCATCGTGAGTAAGTTAAGGATTAAATAATTCTGGAATTCCGCTTCTGGGGACCAAATATAAAAATTTTTTTAAACCAGTTTCAGACCTGCAGTACGCAAGATGGCGATCTCATACAGTTCTGTGAAAATCGTCTACCACCTAAAGATTATTCACAAACATCTGGTGAATGTATCTGCCAGTGTGGGTGGGTTTTCTGTAAACAGAGAAAACCAAAGATCCATCAAGCTGGCGGGTGATTAAAGTGTCTAGGAAGGGGAGGGTGTTGTTTTCCTCTTTTTCTAAGGTGAACTGGACTCTGGGATGTTGGTTGTTTAAGTGTGTTAGGAAGCTGTACGGGCGCTAGAGGAAGAGCTTTCTAATACACTCGGCCTTGATCTATGGTCTATACTTAATGACATCTCATGCACATCGGCAAGAAAGGAATTCGAAAAAATACGTAGTCGGCACGTGAAAAAATACGAAAACCTGACAAAGACTTCTACTTCTGTACCCCAGCCACCACTTAACACAGTAGTCAACCTCTCGTCGGCAGTTTTAAAGCCTGAAGCACTCACCGCACTTTCACGTGGTCATAATTTCGCCCTAGCTCCTAAAAGGATACCTGCTGAAGAAATCATGATCCAAATAGAGCGTGGGATTCGCAACCTGCCTAACCATATCGCCAACAACGTGAGTCTGGATGTAGTCGGTGTTCTCACTAAAGCCAAATCTCCAAAATCCAGCTTATCCAAAAACGAATATACAGCCCTACAAGAATTGAAAAACAACAAAAAAATAGTAATCACCAAAGCTGATAAGGGAAGCGCCACTGTGGTGCTCAATCAAAAAGACTACAAAGGTAAGCTAAATTCTTTAGTACGAGACCGTACTACTTACCTCTCCATTGAATATAATCCGACCAGCTCTCAGATTAGAACTATCCACAGACTCCTTAAGAAAGTCACTTCTTGGCCTGTGGAAGTCACCAACAAACTTAAACCTTATAACTCTAGACCCCCCCCCGATTATATGGACTCCCAAAAATACATAAACAAAATGTGCCATTGCTTCCCATAGTGGATGGCATTGATTCCCCCACATATAAATTAGCCAAACATTTAGCCAAAATGCTCACACACTACACTGGCAACACACCATCACACATAAAAAACTCGACCCACTTTAAAGCCAGTATAGAAAACCTCACACTCCAACACACTGACATAATGGTCATTTTTGACGTCTCCTCCCTATTCACTAATGTCCCACTCAAAGAAACCCTTGAGCTCATCCAAGCCAAGTTTCCTCCTGATATCTCAGCCCTATTTCAGTTCACAATGAACTCAGGCTATTTCGTTTGGCAAGGAAAGTTCTACAAACAGATAGAGGGGACAGCCATGGGTTCACCACTTTCCGAACCCTTGGCCAATTTCTTTATGGAGACATTTGAAGAGAAAGCCTTAAACTCTGCCCCACAAAAACCCACTATTTGGTTTCGTTATGTGGATGATGTGTTTGCTATTTGGCCACATGGCTCAGACACACTCCACTCCTTCCTAACACACTTAAACAACCAACATCCCAGAGTCCAGTTCACCTTAGAAAAAGAGGAAAACAACACCATCCCCTTCCTAGACACTTTAATCACCCGCCAGCTTGATGGATCTTTGGTTTTCTCTGTGTACAGAAAACCCACCCACACTGGCAGATACATTCACCAGCAATTCCCCCCCCCCCTCACAACAATATGGGGTGATAAAAACACTATATAACAGGGCAAAATTAATCTGCTCAGATGACAAGGCCCTGACTATTGAACTAAACCACATCCTCAACACTTTCTTAGCCAATGGCTATAACTCCAAAAAATACTAAAACCTGTAAACCACAACCCCCCTCCCCCCCTCCACAATAAAGATTACACCAAGTCTATCACCATCCCCTACATCCAGGGCACCTCTGAAAAAATAACCAATATCCTCAAAAAATATGACCTTACTTCCTGTTACAGACCATATAAAAAGTTGGCATCCCTTATCCGCTCTACCAAAGACCAACCACTTTCTCTAGACCTACCTGGTGTATACCAGGTCCCTTGCAGCTGCAAATTGTCCTACTTCGGTCAAACAGGCAGAACAACTAATATCAGGATCTCAGAACACAAAGACTACATCCGGTTTCACCAGTACAGCCGCTCTGGGCTGGCAGACCATGCCTTAGATACCCACCATAAAATTCGTTGGAAGAAAACAAAAATAATCCATCGCAGCAAGTTTAAATACGAAAGATTATTCAAAGAATCTTCAGCAGCTCTAAAAAACGTTCCTAACCTCAACAAATTTGGGTGCATGAAACTGCCCCAAATTTGGGAGACTTTCATTATGAGAACTTCAGCCCAACTGCCAAGACTACCAAATTAGCTCGCAAGAGGGCACCATTAGGACTTTAGGAACAATATTAGTTTCTTGCTTTCTTCCTCATTTGCTTTGTGTTAGTTCCTGAGTGCACATACCATATCTTTATGTTCCCGAAGATGGCAATGTGACATTGCCGAAATATAGAAGTTATTCATTAAAGTTACCTTTAATTAATATACTTTATATGCGTTGTTAATTCCGTAAACTAATTACCAGAAGCCATTGTGTTATGTCTGATAAGTGCATGTATTCTAGCCAATTTGTCTCTTTACATTATGAAAAACATTTTTTAAAAGCATTTATAAACAATTACTCGTGTCATAGAAGGAATTTAAACCTTAAAGATACTATGAAAGAATTTAAATATTCCCTTATAAATTGTGTTATTATTGCTTCTTGTAGGTATGTTTGTCTATCACAACAAGTCTAGATGTTATTGGTTTAGCACGTGCCAGTCAGGAAATCTTCGAGAATATAATTTGATTGGAGTTGTATCCTTTTTTCTCCCTTGACTTCTTTCCAGTTGTGGATCGAAGGTTGAAACTTAGGAGTAATTGACAGCGTAGTCTACTAACTATGAACTGCATGGTTTGAGAAACTTTTAGGAGATTTCATTATTATAATATAATAACCGAATATGAGCCTTAACTTTTTATAGCTTATGGGACTAGCAGTATACAATTCCATCATTCTGGATCTTCATTTCCCGACTGCATGTTATAAGAAGCTTCTTAGTCCGCCGGTAGTTCCACAAAACCTTCAGAATGCATCAGTTGGCGTTTGCAAATTCAACATGGACGATTTTGCCGAAGTGATGCCGGTATGTTTCCAATATTTTTTTGATAAATAAATTTATACTTTAACAAATGTGAATATAATCCAAAATAACGACAAAAATTCTGCATTTCTCAGTAATATTCGTGAATAATATTCACGAATATACTCAGTAATATTCGATATACACATATATCGAATAGTCTGCAGTAATGCAATAACATATATAAGAGCTCTATGTTCAAAATCGGTGGGGATGTGGGAGGAAATAGTTTTAAAATGTCTTTGTTTATGGCTATTTTAACACACAATTTTGTATCGTTTTTCCTAATTTTTCTAATTAAAAAAAGTTAAATCAAAATAGAGATACACAAGAATAGCGACAGAGAAATAAAATGAACAGGGACTTTTGCGCTTTGCGAAACACATCTAATAAATGATAATACTATCTAAACTAGAAATAATGAAATGGGAGGCTAAGTTTTGTCTTCCCATTTGACTATGGGAAATTTCCTTTTGGGATCTTAAATTTCTGAACATGGGGATAGGTTCAGAACCAAATCCTGTGCAATGCAAGGTAACTGCTTGTATTGTACAGAATTTGGTTTATATAATAAGAACTGTTTGTCATAATGGTTTTTCGTTCTTTATTTATTTCCTTTTCTATCAATAAAAGATAGCAAACAGAAAAAAAAACACGTCAATTAGAAAACATTGCTAATAATTTTTCCCTTTTTAAAATGTTATCAAATCTTACTTTAAAATAATACATTTTATTTAATTTTAATTGTCGCTTTTTAGTTTATAAAATTAGAAAATTCATAGAAACATTCTTCAAATTATGTTTTCTAAAATTAGAATGAGACATCAAATTGCATATATTTTTTGGTAGAATAATGTTTTTAGATATATTATCAAGAATGTGGAAAAATTAAGTCAGAAAAACGATTTAATCTTTTTTTTTCGGACTTAATTTTATACACGTTTTATAAACCATAAACCAGACAATCTTATTTAGGAATAGTAAGAGTGAAAAATGTGTTTTTCTTTTATTTTTCTTTTGTTTGTTAAAAAACAAATTGAACTAAGGACCCGAAAAATATTGGATAGTTTTACTAGTATCTCAATAAGTTCCTTATAATTTTGAAAAGAAATGCACGGTTCATTTACAATAAACTGACTGACTTCTGATTCCCATTTCAATTATAAATATCAATAGAACAGAAATAGCAAACAGAAACAACTTCAGTCAATGTTACAGAAGTCGACTTATAATTGTGTTATTAAGATAAGACGTTATGATTTAGATTAATAACATAATCTCTTTATTTACAGGACGTGGCAGTTGGGCTTCGCGAACTTCTAGCTTATGAAGGGAATGTCGAAGAAGACTTCTGTATGAATTTACAAGTAAGTTTCAAATTCGCAGTATAATTTATTATTTGATATTTTCTGACCTGCATCGAATTCTTTCCGGCATCTATCAGTGAATTGGCTTTAAGCCAGAGCAAGGACTCCAAGGAATTCTTAACGCTTTCATCTGGAACAGCACGCACATCATTATAACCCATAAAAAAAGAAAGAACAAAGAACTATTTTTTGAATCACTTCAATATTATCAAATCAAACAACACGTACAAATATCTATCAACTATCATTATAAACGATAATATAAAAAAATGAAAGAAAAGTGCACTGCGTAAATGAAATACACCGAATTTTCAGAATACTTCTATTACAAGAAGAACGAAAGTATTGACAGATATCCTAAAATAACATTTGAACAATAAATGCTAGTGTGGATTTGTAAATTTGATTAAACCCATCAAAGTAGTTCAAAGGATTTTACAGGAACCTCAGAATATTCAAACCTTACTTACAAATTAATCCGAATACTCACATTTTAAAGAAAAAATTTAATTTCGCAAGAGAATAAGTACAAAAATTAAAATCCGACTTTACTTAATAATTTATGTGTTCTTCTTTTTCTAATAAGTTCATTAATTCGTTTAGGTTTGGAATCTACTAACGCAGAACACATTTTTCTTATTTCTACATCTCGAAACGATACTTTTATATTGGATTGTATTAAGTTACCCTTTGTATCACAATTTAATTTTCCAATTCTCTTTTTCCCTATGGCCCATGAATTTTCTATTAGGTTGATGTCAAGAGAGATACCTGGCCACTGAAGCAATCGGATGTTGTGATTTTTGAGGAATTCTTTCACTTTTTTTTTTTTTTTTTTGCAGTGTGGCATGGATCGAGATCCTATTGGAAGATGAGACTTTTTTTGTCTTTCTTGATCTGTAGGACCACTCTTTTCTCCAATATTTTTATGTATTGGTCACTTTTCATCATACCATCAACAGGCACAAGTAATTTAGGCCCGTTATGTGATAATCAACCCCGGAACATCTTTTTGGCTGGGTGTTTAGGAGCTCGTTGAAGGTGGGCGGGAGGAGTCTTCTCAGCCGACGATTTGCGAACATAGGGACTCGCTCTCGCTCTCCTTGGACAAAGAAATGGCTCTCATCTGAGAATATGACATTTTTCCACTTCTAAACAGTCCAATCTTTGTACACTTTTGCTCACTAGAGCTTCCTTTTTTGCATAGCCTTCGTCAATAGTTGTTTCTTTTTGGGTCTGTGGGCAGTCCTCCCTGCTTCTAACAATTTTCGACAGACTGTCATGTCAGAAACATCAATCCCACTAGCTTCCAGGTCTCTATTTAAGTCTACAGCAGACAATCTTGGATTAATTTTGCTTTTCCTAACTAAAAAATAACCTTCAGTAAGTGTCGTTTTCCTTTTCTGTCAGGAGAAAAGATACCTGTCTCCCTAAATCTCTTTAAATTCGCATTACCAGTACCTAAACCCACACTCACTGGCAATTTGTCTTTGAGTCATGGATGCGTGCTGAAACTACACAAAATGAATAAAACGAATGTCAACTTGTTTTACACTATTAAAAACACACGGCACTATTAATAAAAATCGCATAGAGAGTTAAAACACGCAGCACTCAACAAAAATAGTGAGCTAAAACCAAAACCGAAAATAGTAAATCTAAACCCAAACCAAAATTATTGTGAACTGAAACAAAAAACCAAAAACTTGACGAAAATTCGGCTTGTTCAGGTTAATTTGTTCACTGCTGTAGTTGTTTGTAAGGTTTCACTTAGAAGCCCGATTCTTTCTAAAACCATTCAATTTTTATGCACTTCTTACTTTACAGTTCTCTATTTTAAATATCTTGCTTCTAGTGAGTGCAAAGCTCTTTTAATTTCATCCCGAAACCTTGAAGTTGGAATATTATTGGGTAGATGTTCGCAATATATCAATCCTATAACAAGTCACTGAGCGTTATGGGGAGAAAAGTATCTGAAGCTTTCGGTCATCATGTAGAAAAAGAAATATTAAAGTGTTCTGCCTTCGAAAATAAAAGTATTCAAGTAATAAATTTATATGTTTTGATAATAAAGTATTAAAATGCTACTGTAATTAAGTCATGTATTCCTTTCCTTCTCTTTCCGTGGTTTTATCTTTATTGAAGTAGTTCCTTTACATTGTAGGAGAGCGTCCTTGATGAAATATTAATGAACTGTTGCCATTTTTATACAGCATTATGCAAGGCAGTAGTATGACATTGCATTACAAACGGACGGAGCTAATAAAGTAATTTTGTGGCGCCATCTACCGATAAGATTAGTAATAATCCGGTTCATAACCTTGATATTTCAACGAAGAATCTACCTATTATAACTCTTCTCACGAATTCTTAAATTCTTACAAATTAAAGCATGAAATGCTCTCAGCCTTCCATGCTTGACCACTTTCAGAAAGGCGGATATTGAAGAAAACAATTTTTAAGCTTCAATTTCTTGTTTGATAGAACATACATTTTTTTTTTGCTCAATGTCTACACATATGATGTCTAGATCTACCAATAGTACGGTGCCTTAGCGATCTGCACAAGATTTTCTTTACAGAAAAGAAGGGGAAAAATACCGACAGCACAGCAATCATTTTATACAGACATACTTTTACATTACATCTAAACAACTATATTAGAACCAAACAGAATAATATTTATCATCATGCCAGAATCAAATTTTTAATATATATTATCAAGGGATGTGTAGGATAGTATTACATTATCGTTAGATTCCTACCAACACTTTTCTTCCAAATTAATATGCTATTTGTTGAAAGTTTTTTCCACTATATATATATATATAGTTTAATCCTTTATCCAAGTTAAGCAAACAAAGTTTGCTCCTGAAGTATCTTCAGGACTAAAACAACTCGTGGCAAAGGTGGAGTAAGTTCTCATCACTTTCCTTAGTATCCCATAATGCAAAGCACATCTCTTTGCGGACATGTATAATGCTATGCATTATGGGAAGGGTCACCACCCAGACCGGTTTCTCCGTTTAAGTGCGTTGTTACCTCTCCAAAAACTCGTGAGATCCACTCGGATCACCCAACAACGAGCGACCCGCAGAATCAAAAACTCAGCGTTGTTTCCCTCGGTAATAGGCTCATCCCACCACCAAGCAGAGCTGCTCATTTGCCATCTGAGGGGTAACAGCAACAGTCGTGCCTCAGTTAACTTCATGAGCTACAGCATTGCCATTCATTACCCCCACAAACACACCCAGGACATGGGTGACAGCAACAGCCGAGCCTCAGTTAAAACTTCATGGGCTACAGCATTGCCATTCATCACCTAAGCTTCCAACCGGTTTCGACCTTTATTGAGGTTTCATCAGTGAGCCAGACCCAGAGGTGAACCAAGGTTGAAGCAATGCAGAACTAATATTTCCATATGCCAGTTGCCAAAAGGTGTCATACCTTATTATTAAATTATTCTGTATTAGAGAAAGATGTTGGAAGTTTTTCCACTTGGTTAGACTATAAATTATATATTTAGTTTAATCCTTTATGATACTAAGGAAAGTGATGAGAACTTACTCCACCTTTGCCACGAGTTTCCCCAGTCCAGAAGATACTTCAGGCGCAAACTTTGTTTGCTTACACTTGGATAAAGGATTAAACTAAATATATAATTTATAATATGCTATTTGTGAGGCCTCTAATATTGTCAGATCTTATATTTCAATTGTCTAAAGCACCACATCAGTTAATCTAAATCTTGGTCTTCGACTGGGTCCCTTCCAGCCATCCTGGAACTGAAAAAATCGTTTTGCTAATTTTTTATTTTCCATTCTGTTTAAGTGACTACATCATCCCAGATTAGCTGTGCTGACACATTTCAGAGTGCTAGTGATCAGGTTCCTTTCTGAGATCTTCATCTTTAATAATATTTTGTCATTGATCTTATCTATTCAACTTCTTTAATTTTTTTTTTATAAGTCTCATATCTTTCTAGTTTTTGATCAGCTATTTGTTTCTAACCCAATTCCCAGTCCCATAAGCTAAAATCGGTTTAAACACGCTTTCCTTCAGTTCTAAATTCCGATTGCTGCTGACTCACACTTAAACTATAAGATATACTACTGTGCATAATGTCCCATTTATATAATACAATTGTAGCGTTTTGAATAATTTTCTCTTACTATCTTATAATATGCCTTTTCCATATTTACAAAACCCAAACACAGCTCCTGTTATATTCCCATGGTTTCTAAACACTTTGTTTTAAAGTAAAAATCTTTTTCTGAAAATGCTTCTTTGACCAGAGTCCAGTTTGGTCTTTCTAATGATTATTTTCTGAAATTTTTCTTAGCTTATGAGTTTATGGAAGCATAAACTTATAACAGGACAATTTATCTAGAATTAGACCTAACTATACTGCATAATCCAGTCGGAAGTCACCGTGAAACATTTGATATCTACATATTTGAGCATCTTTCACATTTCAGGTGAAAGATGCTCAAACTACTCTTTAGCTACTTTTACTCATAACATACATTACATTTTCCTTTTATTATCTGAAGGTACACCTGTTGATTTACTCGCTAAGAGCCTTGGAAATTATTTCTTCTTATGTATGACTACCAGCTTAACTTCTTGAGACCACTATAAAATTCTCATTTTCATGTCCTTACAAGCAACTTCACCACATGCCTGCCTATCTTAATCAATCAACGTTTTCTTTAGATTGTGCCATTGTCTCCCAGGTTTGGTTCTCGTCTTTTATTTTTTTACTCTAATATTTGTATATTTGAGTGCACAGTTCACCTCTGAAAGCTACTCAAATGTGATCCTTTTTTAAAACTTTCATATACATTTTTCTTTTGAATCTGACATTAATTTTTCTCCTGCTTAAAACTGAATAGCAATCACTTCCTATTTCACCTCCCTTCCGCGCTGTATACTATTATACCTTAAACCAGCGTGCAGATATCACTATCAACGATAATAATTTCAATAAAATTTTTTGTGTTCTCTCCATATCGATTTAGCACATCTTTATAATAGGAACACGGTGTAATGACTAATCCAGGTCTTGATCACAAATAAGCTTTGCTTTTTCTCCAGATTCCCCCAAAACATTTATTTACACATGCCCGGTATTCATTTCCTATTCGGCTACTTAGATCTCCAATTAAAACTAACTTTTCTTTACGGTAAGCTGCCTTCTCCAATGATCTGAAAATTTTCTCCATTTTTTTTCTTTAGTAGAACTTTTTGTGGGATCATATCATATTTCACAAATAATGTTCAGCACCCAATTTTCTATTTCAAAATTTGCCAGATTATTCTACACGAAGCTGCTTGCAATACAAGAACTGGAGGCAATTTCATGTAGAAAAACGTAAGTTTCTATTCGTATTTAGTATTGAACACTATAGCTATTTCTTCTTTGATAGTTCCAATTCTTTTTCGTTGACACTTATTTACGTTGATGGCAGCTATCTTTAATTCTGATGAGGGTTGCATTTGTCCCAGTAACTGATTTTTTCCTGTTCGCCCTTTTTGTCGAACACAGCGGAACCCATATTTAACAGGGCGATGCCCCAGCTTGGTTAAAGTTCATGTTGTACCATCAGCAGTTTCATTACTTGGAATTTTGCTGTAATAGCTGATACGGCTGGTGTCTCTCATATAGTTTTTATATATTTTTTTTTCAATATCTTTTTTTTTCATTACGCGCAAACCCATGAAAATCATCATGTTTCATTCCTTTGAAATAAATTTGTATAATCATCATTGATTTTACTGTATCAATATCAAATCAATTCTGCTGCATAATAAATTCGCTAGGAGAAAAACTCTTCCTACTGAAGCAATGCAACAATGGAATTAAGAAATGTCAAAATGAATTCAGAAATAGTCTTTACCTTCTGAAAAGGAATCTTTCTATTTATCACAAATGTCTTTTCAGATACTAGATAAGTATTAGATATATTCATTGAATAAATTACCTAGGGCTATTGTGCTAATAATATAGACAACGAATTTATAGTTATTAAGCTAGTGGAGACGTTCCTCTACTCTACAGTTCTATTTAGTGCCGCCAAAAACGTAGAAGTAAATTAATCGAAAGGATGAGCTCATTCAGGTGCACCTCTTGGAAATAAGTTAACGGACATCCCCATGGACAAGATGCATCGCGCCATGTAACGAGTCACGTTTGTAGCCGGTATGAATTGAAAGAATATGATGTTCCCATGTCAGCGCAACTGTGTCTGGGTGAAATGGGTGCGAGAAGGAAATTAACGGAGTTTGAAAGGGGTGTAATAGGATACCTTGTTGCAGGCCTATCTGTTTGGCAAATTGTTGACAAATTGAGCAATCCCAGGTTAACAATCTGATAGCATACCATACTGAGATGGAAGCGCAGGGGGGGGTCAACTGCAAGTGCCACCCGCAGTGCTATCCACCACACTTACCGAACGTGACCGTAGGGTGCTACGAAGGATAATATGTAAAAACAGCCATCCCTCGACCGACACATTCAATGCAGAGTTATGGGCATTGACTGGAACAAGAATCTGCACAAAAACATTCAGAACCGAGGCTCACAACATGGGTTTCCATGATAGGACTGCAATATGCAACATTACCTAAACCAACATGCGGCGGCGTCTTGTGCAAAGAGCGTATACAGCTGAACGCGGAAGCTTGGAAAGCGTTATGGAGTGACGAATCGCGCTACACCCTCTACCCGGCAGACAGACAGGTGTGGGTGAGGCGGATGTTCGGTAAACTCCTATACCAGAGAGCGTAATCCCAACTATGAAATTCGGAGGTGGCTGTGTGATGGCATGGTCCTGTTTTTCCTGCTTTAGCCTCGGACCTCTGTTTGTGGTACCACGAACATTGAACTTCGAGAGGTATCTGAACATTCTCTTTCAGCAAGACAATGCAGCGTGTCATAAGGCTGCTGCTGTAACGCAGTTACTGCGTGGTTCGTGGACATGAGAATCACCACACTTGACTGGCCCCGCAGAACCCTAACTCAACCCTATTGTACATCTGCTGGATGAACAGGAGCGTTGGGTGAGGTCAAGGGAAGTCTCTTCCCCCCCCCCCCCGCACACACACAACAGTACAGTCCAGGACCTCATTACATGCTTACAGGAAGAATAGTGCAAAATTTCCATTGATCGCTATCGTACGCTTCTGGAAAGTATGCTCCCTAGGTTTGTTGCAGTCATCGCAGCGAAAGGCGGTCCTACATCTTATTAAGCTAGTGGTGACGTTCCTCTACTCTACAGTTCTATTTAGTTCCGCCAAGAACGTAGAATTAAATTAAGTTGAATTGAGGAATAAGCCCATGGCTGCTTGTTCCTCACACTATGGTGTCCGTTGACTTTTTTCCCAAGCAGTGTACGTTTTCATTAGTGTATGATAAAATTCATCTCTGCATAATTGTGAATATTACAACCTATCATTAATCAAATTATGCAATAACTCTTTAACAGTGGCAAGTAAATCTTTTCTGCCAATAAAGATTTCATTCTCAGCGCTTGCTTCAAATGCCGATGAATTGCTGTCTTTTAATTCTCTGAACTATAGATAAAACAGTTTAAGTTGTGCGTATGAAATTAAACAAAACGGAGAATTTGCCACTGTTGAAGAGTTATTGGGTATTTGTTTTATGAATGTAACATGAAAACATTTCATCTTTGAAATCGAATATTGAAAAATGGACTATTGATGTCTCGAAAACAGGGATGCTGGGACAATTTTCTTGAAAACGGGACTAATGGGCAATCTATTTATTCTACAGATTCAAACAGGCAAATCGCCCAGGTAACACACAATTTACAGGCAAAAAGACTACTTGTGGGCGGTAGATGGCGTTGGAAATAGATGATGAATAGAGGCGTTGTGTAGATGGAGGACTGAATAGTATAGTCGGTGGGTTGTTTGAATTGGTGTGTCCTCTGGCGATGAGTCCTCGGACTCTTTGGAACTGTCATTTAATAATAATATTATGATTATTATTATTATTAATTGGTGGTAATTAGTAGTAATAAATTATAACTATCCTTCACAGATAATACTAGAAAAACAAACGTTACAAATATTTGAAATACATAAAACGAAAGAATTTTTTATTACGTAATATATTTTATTTTAAACTCCTTTCCCTTTTCTTTCTACAGATTCACATCGTTAAAAATCCTCCTGTCCCAAAGAACGTTACGCTTATGGATAAGTCCATACTAACTGGATAATAAATTATGGATACATTTAAACAGAGGTATTACACTACTTAAGCTCCATAAATTCAAGTACAAAACAACAACAATCCGTTCACTAACACCTTTTATTTTCCTATGGGAATTAGACGAGGACGTTCAGTCTCCGATCTCAGTCCCCAATATAATTATTATAGACTGAGAGGACAGTTAAATCGCCACCGACAGCCAATCAGAGATAGCTAGTCCAAAACTAATTATACACAGCATCCGGTAAAGAGAGGCCGCCTACAAGTGTTGCCATCTCGTGATCCCTAATCCTAACATTGTATTTATTGTCTGAAATAGTGGATTCTACGGTCGATTTTCTTGAGTTTACGGAAGGAAATCGCCAAGGATCGAGTAACTTGAGAACCGATCGAGGAAAGGCTTAGAAAAAGTTCCGCTAATCAGCGACTGGAATGGAACTTAGAACGCTCTTTCTTCAGGCAGTATAACACTGTGGATGCACAAAAAAAAAAAAAAAAAAAAAATTATGGACATAATATAACATAAACATAATAATTAATTTTATTATGCTTCTCTGCTCGAGTTTATATATACGTTAGTGGAAACATGCTTAAGTGTACCTATTTTTTGTAAGTGTTCAAAATGATGAAAGAATGAAAGTGAGGCTAAAGCACTTTATAAGGTATTTACTAAATAACACTAATCGTGACTAATATATAATAAATTACTGGAATTCCAATATTTCTGTTTAGTAACGGTAATTTTTTTCTTGATTTCATAGGTATCGGTAGAGGAGTTTGGTGAAATAAAAACTCACATCCTAAAGACAGACGGAGAGAACCTTCCCGTAACTAACGCCAATAGAGCAGGTAATATGCGAGTTAAGCTGGTACTTTAACTGAAATATTAGGACAGCAAATGTTCTACCTATGATATTATATGAGGGTTGACAAAAAATACCTGGACGGGATTTTGTAACTAAGCCTATTCAAATGATAACTGTGTAGAATATTTGCCACTTTTCCAATCTATTAGAGAGATGCAGTTCATAAACAGACTCACTAATGATCTTCCGGGTTTTCTGAAGTAGGAGAATATGCGGAATATGAGCCTGAATATCCTATAATTGTTAGTAAAGCATAGCATTCTGCAGTTCACCACAAGCCCTTACTCAACTGATTATTTTCGTGCCCTGTACCCAGGATGAAAACCGCCATGACAGAGAAACGATTTGAAGAATTCGAGGATATATCCTCGAATCTACCATGTATCTGTCTGTCTGTCTGTATCTACCATGTCATATTCGCCTGAATATGATATGGTATGGTAGATACAGACAGTTCCCAAAGAGGCCTGGCAGTGATACTTTGAACAATGGGAGGATAACTGTATACGAGCAAAAGGATACTGGTTGAAAGTAGATGATGACTCAAAAAAAAAAAATTGTATGAGTTCTAATTTCCCCAAAATAATCCTGTCCCGATAATTGGATCAGCCCTTGTACATTCATAACTTTAAAAACTGCAGATTAGTATTTCTTTAATAGGGTGACATCTCTTTTCTCTTTCAGAATATGTCCAGCTATACATGGAGCTAATACTAAACAAAGCCATTTATCAGCCCTTCAAAGCCTTTTATTTGGGATTCCACAGCGTATGTGCCTCTAACGCCCTCATTGTAAGTGTCTGATAATAAAAATTACTGATTAGGAATAGTATCTGGCAGTTGAAATCAGAGCGTACAATTGAACTTGAATGCCTTCATTACGTATGACCTTTAAAAGGTTAGGAATATGGTGAATCAGCAGGGTGAATCCCTGCTGATTCACCTTTTAACAGAACCAGAGCTCGACAAATACGTTCGTCCACAGCTGGCGATTAGCTGCAGACAGGACAAAATAGAATTTTTTTTTTTTATTTAAGTTATAAATAACTTTCTGAATAAAATCTTTTTAACTATAAGAAAATACAGAAGAATGTGCGTAATATAAAGGACCATTCTAGTAACAAAAAAAAAAATGTAACAAATTACATTTTCCAAAAAAAATAATACTCTTTTTACCATTCTTCCCATTCTTATTATTTATTGGTTTCTTCTTCTTGGAATGGTTCTCACACAAAGGAAATGTTCTCCAAACAACTATACATCATCATCATAATTACTTTACGGAACTCTATTGACTTACTGGGACATATTAAATAAATTGATTAGAGGGGGGGGGGACTTGGCGAGTACATTTTTTCTTTCGTGGTGAGTAGTATTTTGTATAATTTATAATTTATCGAGGCAGTATATACAGGGTGTTCGGGATAAATTTGACAGTTTCGTAAGGAAAAAGAAAATCTTCTTTGTATCTATTAAATTTAATGAATTGACAAAAAAACATTACAGGCAGAGTTAATTACAATACTATCAACAAGATTTACTCAAAATAACCACCATTAGCATCGATCACAGCTTCAATTCTGCTTCGGAACCTCGAACAAGCTGATGCTACAGTCTCCCTGGGAAGGGCCGCAAAAACTGTTTTAATTTTATCCATTAACTGGGCTTTTGTATTACTGGAAGTGCGATTGGTGTCTTTTTCAACTGCGCCCCATACAAAATAATCCATGGGGTTAAGGTCTGGGGAGTTTGGAGGCCAAACATTTGGACTGGTGAAGTCGTAGAAATTTTCAGACAACCATTTTTGACTTTTCCCAGAGGTGTGGCAAGTGGCCGAATCCTGCTGCCATACATACGGCCTACCATTGGCTACCCTTGTTATCCAGGGCTTGACTACAGTTAGCAACTCCACGAACAAAGCCCGAATTCCAATGCCAGGGTTCTTCAACACCTGTTCCTGCAGATTTGCGAGGAATTCTGCTGTACGAACGCAATCAGATCGTCTGCTAGGGATCTTTCTTCTTGCTACATCCTCGTAGTCACCATTGCAAGTCTCTAGTTCATGCCTGATTGTTTTTACTGTATTCAGGGAGCATTGGGCAGCATTCGTAATATCCTTATTTTGATGGCGGGCACGAATCATCATGATACAAGTTATTCTCTTCCATGATTCAGGTGGGTTCCAGCTATCCATCCTTTCTGACATCTTGTATATGAATGAAGAAGGGTCCAAACTTTTAAATGAAGAGAAGTGTGTGTTAATACATGTAACTTAGGGAAAAATATAATTAATTATAAATATGTCAAATTTATCCCGAACACCCTGTATATATCAACCTATGGCCTGTACGATAGAGTACAAAATGGGGGGGGGGAACACTCGGAGCACCTAATGGATGTGATGGCCATCGTTTAAAAATTGGTTTGTCTGAAAATGCAAATAAGTAATCAAAATGTACACACCTTAAGCATTAAAATGGCAATAAAAATCACAAAGTGGATAATTTAGAACAATCTCTGAATACTTTCAAAACCCTCCGAAATTTGGAATTTTTGTGAATACATCCAATAAAAATCGCTTCCATAATTAATACGATGCCAGGAAGAGTCTAAAAAAATTATTTTCTTCCATCTAAAAAGGACGAGGTAACTAAATAGCTTGCTTTCATCAAAATCAAACACGAAGCCGCTACCCCCCCCCCCCACACACACACCCTCTGATGATTTCACTTGGAATGACCCGTTCAGAGAATTCTTGGAATATTTGCGGATAGTTTTTTTTCGCTTGATTCAATGTGTATTACACTTGGCAAGAAATTATATTCTTGTTTTAATCCTATATTCAAGGGTAAGCTTAAGCGTGAAGTAACTTCACGACTAGTCTACTTGTACATAGAGGCTATTGACTTAACATCAATTGTCTCAGTATTATTCCATAATGCAAAAACGTTATGGGATAGCACTATCCTTACCGGTTTCGATCTTTATTGAGGTCTCATCAGCGGAAGCAAGACCCAAGGAGATACCAAGGCTAAATCAATGTAGAAGCCATATAATTTCCCTATACAAGTAGAAAAAAGGTGTGCCACCTTATTATCAATTACTCTGAATGAGAGATAGGTGTGGGTGGATTACTGCGTATTTATTTATTTATTTATTTTTGCATGGTTACAATGTATAATTAACGTTGTAACCAATATGTGACTTCTGCATTGATTTAACTTTGGTTCGTCTTGGGTCTAGCTTCAGGTGATGAGACCCCAGTGAAATTCGAAACAGGTCTGGGCAGTGCTTCCCATAATGTTTTTGCTTTATGGGCCATTAAGACAATTGATACGAAATCAACAACCTCTACATATAATACATATACGTGGACTAGTCGTGAAATTACTTCGTTTACGCTTTGTCTCCAGTTTAGCATTACATCTTGTCAATTATAATATATAAATTATCGATGTATTTTTAAGATGCATTTATAAATATTAATTATTATTATTATTATTGTTATTATTATTATTATTATTATTATTATAACGTGTCTCCATGGAGTCAGAAGATTCATCGTAGGAGACCCTATATTGACTCACTAACCATTATTCATACAATAACTATCATACTTCTCCTTAAACTCATTTACAATCGAAGCACTCAAGATTTTTGTGTATATTTTCCCTTCAACCTTATGGTTGGTGGGGGTAGCAATATGCTACTATACCAGGGAGATTATTATTAAGCAAGGTGGTTTCTCGTTTCGCCGTGTGTATTTACGGGACCGGTTTGCCTGTTTTGAGGGATGAAAAACACGAGAAAACCCTCCACCTCCGTATGAGACAGGTTACCTCACCTTTAATCGAAAAGACCTGATAAAGGTTTCTCACGTCATGGACTGGAATCGAACTCAGGTCTTTCCGACCAAGGCTTCATTTTCACCAACTGAGCTACAGAGGCTCCATTCAAGATTTATGGACATAAATTTTGCTTCAGACGACAATTTCAAAAAGAAAGTGAATTTTAGACTAGGAAGAACGACTTCAAAAAGATGGAGTTTTTTTTTTTTTCTTCTTCTTATTTATTTATTTATTTAGAGAGAGAGAATAATACTTTCCTGTCCTGTTCTTTCATGATCACATTTCACGTTACTGCTGCCATCTAGTGAAGGATTTTGGATATATTCCATACTAACGTTATGTTTGGTGTTTTAAATAATTGATAATATGGTAATCACAAATAAAATTAACCTTGATCATATTCTGCTCATCAGGACTCTGCGATCCTAGATGATCCTCTAACTTATGTAATTAAAATGTTTTAATGGAACTCCCTAAAATAAAACTATGGTAGCCAGCAAAGTTTGGTCGATTGGTAGAGCCTCTGCTACTAATGGCTCACGAAAAAAGTTAAGCAATTTTGAGCGCAGTTAGTAGTTGGAAGGAGAGAAATCGTTCGATGCTGTTTGCACACTCTCTCGATGAGTCTTTGGACTCCCTGGAGGTGTCATAATATTAATAATAATAATAATAACTTAACCACACGACTCTGTTAGACGCCTCCATAGTGCAATTGGAAGAACTACAGGCTTATGCTCATCTATTGGACAAGACCTCGGTCGAGTCTCGCCATTATCCGAGCAATCCTCATAATAACTTTTTCAAATGACGGCGAGCTAGCCGGTTTCATGTAGAGATAGCAGGGTTTTTTCCTTCCGGAAAGTCGGGTTTCCTCTGCAAAAACATACAAACCAGCAATTAACACACAAAAATAATACTACATAGTTTGAAGTACAAGTAGAATGGTGTAACGTAAACGGTAGGATTGCGTAGTGTAGTGAATAATAATAATTATTTTATTTTATTAGTATATTATTTTATAATTAATTAATTGATCATCGCGAGTTAACATATACGAGGTCATTAATTAAATTCTTGGTCTCGTACTAGAGAATTATGGAACATTTAAACTAAACATATCTAAAAACTACCGTTTCACATATGCAATATGACAGAATTTCTATTTTTTTAGCATTATTATTTTTTTTTCATTTGTGAAATTAGATAATAAACACAATGAAAGCAGAAAAGATTGCAAGAATCTACATGAATTACAAGAATCCGACGAACTTTATTCTTCAAGTTAATTTTAAGTGAAAAAAAAAACTTTCTTACACGGAATGTGTGTGTCATACTGCCAAATATGGCACAGCCAAATAACTCCAATTTCTAAGAAATACCTTTCTGCACTACTACTATGAGAAAACTCCTAGGAGTTTTCTCATAGGAAAAAACTCCTAGGAATCGTGTTGTGTTTTCTAGGACTTCCTAGAAAACACAACACGATTCACTTCCAATGACGAAGAAATAAAATGTTTATTACGCTTCACCATATCAGCTCTATTTCGCAAAAATCTCAAAATTTTATGGAATGAACCGGAACTGTTACACCGTGTTATGATCAAACCGAAAGAAAAGTGTGTCTTTGGATCTCATTGGATCCTTCTTAGTTATAGCTAGCCAAACACGTAAGCGTGAACACGGACAACGTGTAAAATGAACGCATGTCCAGGAATAATTTAAAATAATCAAAATCCTTCCGTAATTCTACACTAGTTGCCACCTTACCGTTTATTGTTTTTGCTTTTCTTACACCTGAAGAAGTCGTATGTAAGTAAGTCGACACGTTGTGTCTTTTAACATAATATAATATAACATAACATAATATAACATAACATAACATAACATAACATAACATAACATAATATAATATAATATAACATAATATAATATAATATAACATAATGTTTAATATCGAAATATTTTTGTTTAAAACTACGTTAATTGTTTTTTTAAATAGGATATTTTCTGAATTTTAATGATCTAAAACTATTTATATTATACCTACTTTACTATTTAAAAGTAAAAAATAAAAAAAGAATGAACCTCCTTTTAAGAAATTATTTTTTTAAAGAACTTTGATTTCTATTATGTTTCCTTTATAATTATCATTTATAAGTATAAATGTATAATTTATATTAAAATTTAAAATTCAAGTATTAAAATTCAAACAGAAGCCAAACAATATGATAACATTCAAACCGTATGAGAAAATAATTTTGGATAATCAATCGGATAAAGTAGGAGTTTACTGTAAACAGATTTATCATTATCAACTCTTTCACACAGTTGGATCAGCCAGTTTTATTGATGTGTGATACCAGGCATAACATTAATCCGGCTTAATGAAGATCTGAATTTGCTTGAAAAAGTTCCATGTTTCGACGCTAGAGAAGGGTTATCATTAGCCAGCTCACGGTATTAATACCGATGTACTATAAACTAACAGACTTATGTACGGATTCACATAAGCAAACAAACGGGAAAAAAATTTCTACTGTTACCTACAAAAAATATAAAAGTTAAAATATTATAATCTGAAATACTCATGAGTTCGAATTCTCTAGCAAATAGAATTTCGTCCTTAAATTATAACATTACAATTTAATTATAAAATTATTAGGGGATATAAAGTTTCGAAAGAAATGCTGTGAATTTTAAAACTTTAAGAAAGTGATAAAGCAAAAATGATCGATTTCATTTCTTTTCCAATATACTGTAATATTAGGTTTTTCTTTAAATGTCTTCTCTGATCGGAAAGTAGACTTCAGTTTGAATCAATCTCATCAATGAGACGAGGAGAGTTTTCTGAGCATTTTCAACCAAAGCTAGTTAGTTCGTCTCACACGAAGATGGAACAATTTTTTCTCTTGGAACTTCACGATTTTCCTCCACTCCAAAACTGATAAACTGAGTACTGAATAAACGCAACTGGCAGACACAACTACACTCGTCTCAAGACCTCTTTAATTAGTCTCCGTCTTGTGATCGAGACTGATTAAAAAAAATTTTTTTTTTCTCTTGAGAGCTGTAGCATGAGATTTAGTTCCTTTTTTTGAGCGTTTGAATATCCATCTATTCTTAATGTTTTATCATTTCTTTTGGAAAGTTGCAAAAAATTCTAGAGCTGATGTTTCTTGTTTATTTAACATTTTGTTTCTTTTCACTTTTCATATTTAAATATGAAATGAGTGTCTGTTTCCAAAACTGACTTTTTTTGTTTCTTCTTCCTCCCCAAGATGCTTCGGCCCGAAGAAGTAGAAATGTTAGTGTGCGGATGTCCAACATTAGACATGGAAGAATTACGAAAGGTCACTATTTATGATGGTTTTCATGAAGATGAACCTATCATTAAGTAAGTTGCTTGATTCATGTTACAACAGAAATTTTTAAATTTCTGTTGAAAATTTTCCCTTTGGGTTCACCATTTGTAAAATGGCGATGCATAATTCTGTTACTGATTTCATTTCCCTAACTATTTTTTTATATTGCAGGCATTCCAGTTTCTGGCTGAGTATTCACTGTACTTTACTATTTGTTAATTTAATTTTTAGAGAATTCTGGGAGATACTCAAGTCTTACAGTTCTGACCTACAGAAACAGTTTCTCAGATTTGCAACGGGAAGTGATCGTGTTCCAGTGGGAGGAATGGGAGAAATGACCTTTAAGATTTCTGCCCTTAACCACAATACTGAAATGTAAGTATCTCAGGAGCGCGAATGATATGGAACTCTTGAACCACAAATGCAGTTATTTTATCTCTCTTTCTTTTTAAGAACTCCATTAAAATATGAAAAAGAAGTATGCTAGTTCCAACTCGTTAAGCAAGGAATTAGTTTTAAATAACGTTCAGTATAATGCAACAAAATTATTTGAGGAATGATGCAATAATTCTTTTTTTAATCACAATACAAGTGCAGTCCACACTGTTGTGAGTTTTTAAAGTATGATATTTTATTACAGTTCTTCAATTTAGTGTATATAGTGGATATGACTAGAGGGCAATTATTTGCGGGTCTTAAGATTAGAACAACCTATGAGCATTTCTTTGGAGAAGGAATGCTTGAGAAGAGTCGGTCTGTATCATACACGGACGCCTGGATAGAGTAAAAAACTGACCTTTAAATCTTCATAAACTTCATTTCTCATTGAATAAGTAATGATGTTTTGTTACAAAAAATTTTTCAGTATTTTTTAAGTAGACCATAACTATCATACTTTTTTAGAAATCGGATAATTAGACTTTCTTTTCCGCAGACGACATAACTACTTAAAATGGGACATCGAATGCTCATATAATGTTTCTAAGAAATAATTCGGAAATTCGTTTAATTTTACAACGAGTTACTGTAGGCTAAGGGTAACTCAGAAACCCTATTACAGATCATGGAACGCTTTCAAACCACTTCTGTTCTCCAATAAGTAGGCTGGTGGTCTCACATGGCCGACACAAATCGTTTACTGCCTTTTTAAGGACTTCCCAAACACCCATATCACAGTACGAATTCGAAGGCGGTCTATTGGTTGGAGAGCACAGACGCTGCCATCCATTAACCAAATAGGCCAACATTTTTCACTATAAGTTGTAGTACGTATTATGTTATTTTTCCAACACTAATTACAATTTAAGAGAAGAGAATTTGTTTTGTAAGTTATTAAAACTTACCAAAAACGATTTGAGATGAGTGAGTGGACCTGAAGTAATCGTGATATAACATATATTTTTTAAATAAATTTCGAGAGATTGCTATAACTCTTGCCAAATTCCATCTGTATGATACGAGTTTTCAGTGCAAGAAAATACGGATATACTGATGAAATACTGATAAAGATTTTTTTAAAATCTTTTTTCGAAAAAGAAAAAAAAATTTCTTTAGCGTCGCAGACATCAAAACTACAAGCAATGTAGATTAGATATCAAACAATAGCTTCTTTGATATTGTTTCTGATAACGCTAACTTTATTGAAATCATGAAAGTGATTAAGTCACTTTGCTATGAGTTGCTATATAGTACATAGTAGATCAGATATTTTCAAAAAAAATATCCGATCTGCTATGTATGAATACATATTTGGTCTTTCGTTAATGATTTTACAGCTCATTAATGAAGGCAATTCAATACTATGATGTTACATTTTGGCCACTGTTAATATCTCATATAATATTTGGTGAAATCATGGTGAAATCCTCCAAAACAAATTTTCTTTCTGAATAATAATAAAGGTCACTTGTACGACAAAAGTACTTCCTTACTTGTATGAATAAACATCTAAATTGTTCCAGACAAAAAAAAGAACATTTATAACTAGGCCGCCAAACTACAAAAAAAAAAAAAAAAAAAAATGCTGTGTCAGATGATGAAAAGCAAGTTAACAAGCATCAGTTGAGAAGGAACCTTAGTAAAAAAGTTGATAGCATTATTCAAAGAGATCTCTTTTTATTAAAATAGCAAAATATCAATCATGATTCATGTGCAACACAGGATTTATGTATGAGTGGAGAGTCAAATTATTAAGAGCCAGCATTTCTTTAGGTTATAAATTTTCTAGCAGTTTCTGTTAGCAAATTCATGATGACCCAGGAAATGACCTACGTAGATATTTAGATTTATCGCAGAGACAGCTAAATCCACGTTTATGGGATTCTGCGAGGGTGAAGGGTCCAGATTTTTCGGGAAATAAAACCGAGATCAGCTACAATACTTGACATTAGTCACCTGTCATTCCTCAAGTATCTCAGAAGCGCAGTTGCGAAGTCAAAGGAAAATTTATCCTCTTTGGAAAGACATAGATTAGAATCCCATCTAGAATGCTTAAAAAAATTATATAAAAGAACTTTTCGCCTGAAGGTGAGTTATTCGGTCTTATAAAGAGTTAACTGATTTTGACAAACATAATATACTGGTCCCAGATTCTTAGTCACTTCAGCAGTAATTACATCCAGAGTAATCAATTTATACTTTTTTCCAAGCCTATGAAGTACGGGTAGCAGCTGCCTGCTCGACATTCACATAGTCTAAATGCAAACCATGGAACCAACTTTTCTTCTTTTATTCCATCTACTCTGCACTCTGGGGTACCATAGGTACTTAACGTCCTCAAGGACTACAACCTCGAACTGTTTAAAAGAACAGCATTAGGTTCTCTCTCTTTCTTTCTCTCTCTCTCAATCCTTTCTTATATATTACTGACATACGTCCTATGGCCTCTCGCGTGTAGGCTGTTCTCTTTCGCAAGAAAGAGAATGGTACATTCGAATACACTTATAGCATCAAGCAGTTCTCTTTTTAGAAGGGAGTTCATGAAATATCAAACGAGAATATGAATAAACAGATTCGCATCTAGAAAGTGCTTGTATTTCCACAAATTTATTCAACTTGTGAGAGACAATAAAATTCTAAATAAAATTCTAAAATAAAATTAACACTTGATAACAAATTTAACTCAATGCTTAGAAGACGTGAGTGACCACCTGAGGTCAAAATAAGCGATGTGCTTTATAGTAGTAACTGCTGAACAGAATCTTAAAATATTTCAAATTTTTATCTGGTTCATTTTTTAATGTTTGTATTTTTTGTCCATTGCAGGCTTCCCATTTCTCACACGTGTTTTAACCAGCTAGTCCTTCCCAGATATAAAACCAGAGACGTACTAAGAGAAAAGCTAACAATCGCCATTTCCAATGCCGAGGGATTTGGACTGGAATGAAACCAAATTATTTCTCATGTCGTGGGCACGCTGGGTAGGTTGATGATGATCGTAAAAATTTAAGGCTGTTTGTTAGGGGCTTTTATTTGCTTCTTGCATTTAAAATGACTCTCAATCAGCTGCTTAAAAGAGGATCTCGCTCCCTGTCCTATGTAGTTCGTCAGAACTCGTGAAAGGATCCAGAGAAGCAGCACCCGTTGTGAAACAATAGATCTTGAATTGTGCCTACCTTAAAACTCTTTTTCTCTATTGCTGTGATAAAGAAGAGAACGAAGCCAATTCGTCCCTCTCCAACAAAGATGTGCCTGTGCCGACAACTGCCTGTTTCGCATAGGATATATATATATATATATATATATATACATATCCTTGCTGGTGAACAAATGAGAACAACTTTGAGAAGACACGTTTTTTTTGTTTTTGCTTTTATAAAATCTCTTAAACAGATGTAATTTTACCTTTTCACATGTGAAGTATTTTCACAATTAGATTCGGGGTCTGAATCAACACTCAACGGGGTACTCAATATGAGAAACGCCTTCTATTCAAACCCTTTATCCTATAATAAGTGTCCTTAGAATATCCAATAAGGTGGCTGAGTGATTCAGTTTTAATGAAATTAGTGAGGGAGCAGTTGTAAGAAAAAATCAATCAATATTAAACGTATTAAACAACGTTCCAAATGTTTACTAGGAAACTACAATATATGCAGTTCTTAGCATTAGTCTTATAAACTGTATGTTCACCTTATAACAAATTCTTGGACATTTATGAATGTTAGGAATGCACCGAGTACATACGGTTAAAATGAAAGAAAGAAAAGTGTACTCCATTACACAGGACTTTCAAACGCTTTCTTTACGCTGTTACATAAGAATATGTAGCCCTTATGTAAAAGAGAAGCTCAAAATCACTGCTATGACTAAAATTATATCGGGAAGATGAATTTTAATGAGGATCTTTCATACTAATATAATAAACAAGAAATGAAAAGACGTGTCCTTTCGATATTTCATTAGGGTCGATCTTTCGCCTTTAAAGGTGATTGTTCTGCTAAATATTAAAGTAAAAATAATAGCAATAAAGTTACCAGATTTTTTTTGCTTAAATAAAAATGACTCACATATATTAAATATTATTTTCACCATTTTGTAGTCATTTAGTAGGTCTCCCTTTTTCTCCGAGTGATTTTGTGTAACAATCAAAAACCGAAAATGACTGTAGAGTAGGAATAGCGCATATGTAAAAGACATTATACTGAACAATCTGAATAACATATGTAAATATCATAAAATGTATCGTGATATACTCTAGTTTCAGCCCTATAGCAATATCCATGTTCAGAGCGTTTAAAACCGGAAAGTAAAAATAACACGTTAATTAAACTGTTCTACATTGTAACTGGAAATAACTGAAAAAATAAGAAAAATTAAAGAGATAAAAACCCTAACAAAAAGATAAAAACTGTTATCCTTAATGTTCCATTGAGGATAACAGTTTCTTAAAACTGCGACGAATGGAGACAATCATTACTTAATATTAAGGCAAAGTGTATGAATTACGATTAATAGATTTCTATAGTCTTTCGAATTGAAATTATCTGAATTTATATGCGAATGCTAATCAAATGCATTCTTTAAGAATAAACAAGAACAGTGTATTTACAATAAAATTTTTGAATGATATTTGATAGTTTGAAATGCTATCGCAGCTTTCTTAATACAATGCAATTTCTCGTTTTATATATATATATATATATATATATATATATATATGTATATACACACACCCCATCTGTCCAAAAAGAAACCGAACTTTTAGAAAATAGAAGAAACTAGTGGCGCCACCTGTTGTATCTTTTTGTTGTTGTCGAAAGAGGCAACCTTCATTAATGTTGTGTCAACTGTTTATGACATTTGTTTCATTAGAAACCGAGTTAATGTGCCAAGAGTGACAGTGTGTTTTGATGAATGGTCGGAAAATGATTCCAAATGCACAGTTAATTCCAAAATCAACTGTGCACAACATTTTGACCGAGAGTTTAGGCCTTCGTAAATTGAATTCGCGATTTGTTCCCACAAGTTGACCGACGACCAAAAAAATGTATCGGATGAATTGAACACTGCAAGGACCTTATTAAAATCACTCGTAAGGATTCAAACTTCCTTGAAACGATCGTTACTGGTGACGAAACGTGGTGTTTTGTGTATGAGTCCGAAACAAAGCGCCAGAATGTGAGTGGAGACCACCAGAAGAGAGGCATTCGAAAAAAGTCGCTTAGAGAAGTCAAAAGTAAAAACAATGGTGATTTGTTTCTGCGAGTCCAAGGGCATTATCCACAAATAATCCGTTCCACCTGGCTAAACGGTCAATGGTGAGTTTTATCTCGAAGTTTTGAAGCGATTGATAGCAAGAATTCGTCGCGTACAGCATGAATATCGTGACGACCGACCGTTCGTCAAAACACAGTCACTCTTGGCACTATAACTCGGCTTCTAATGAAACAAATGTCATAAACAACAACACTAATGAAGGTTGCCGCTTTCGACAACAAAAAGATACAACAGGTGGCGCCACTAGTTTCTTCTATTTTCGAAACGTTCGGTTTCTTTTTGGACAGAGTGCGTGTGCGTGTGTGTGTGTGTCATATTTAGTTTGAGATCATAATAATAATAACAATAAGTACAATAAATACAATCAGCCAGTGTAGTGGTCATAAACATTATTAGTAAAATAGAATAAAAAAATTCAGATAAAATGTAAAAAACGTGAAATGGGTATGAGAAAATAGGTCTCGGTTTTTGGTTAGCATAATAAGAACAAAGCAGTTAATGCGAGTTTTCATGATGGCTTAATAAATTACTAACAACAGAAATATTTTTTAATTTGTCCCTAAAGCTACAGTTCGGGTTTAGGTATCTTTATTACAACTACAACTGAAAAGAAATGGTGTGTTTTCTCCCCCCCCCCCCGACACACATTTTCTGTTCAATGTTAAGCTAGTGTCTTTCGTGTAGTGGAACGAAGTTAGCAACCACGTGTAAACAAGGTTCCATTAAAAAAATACATAAACATAAAAATAAATAAAAACCTTAATTGTCTTTAACAAACTTAAAATTTAAGGAAGTTTACACTTGCTCTTGATGTTAAATAATTTATCGTTATAGTTTGGCACACCAGCGTATATGTATACTATTCGACCACAGATGCGAGACTCTCAACACTTCTGAGCATGGCAGAAGAAGGCGAATCCATTCCGACAATAGGGTAATCAAGGCGTTTCGTGTGATGAGTGTTTATTACACGTAGGAAAATTAGCTTTTCTTTTATGAAAATTCCAATTTTTAAAGTGGTAACTATTTTGCTTGTATAACAGTTGGAAAATTTTACGTATAAAGCATGTGATTTCGTGTGTTGGTGATGAATTCGTATATCGTCTTATTCCTTTCTCCTCTTCAACATGAATTGACTCTTCTTGCCCCCTGTGCCAGCTAGGGTTCTCACAACTGTGGGCAGAATACACACACACACACACACACACACCTCATTACATTTCACTAAGAGTAAATAATTACGCAAACTTAATTGTAACTCACCATTTCCATTGTGTTGTAACTATGGTTACGTAATATTCTAGTCCATAAATATTTTAAACTCTCATAAAATATTTATTTAAAACAAAAATCGCTATTATTTTATTATTATGATCCCTAATGCTAATTCACGTTTCACTTAGGTATAATTTAGGAAAAATGACTTTTCAATCATTAACAGCATTTTATAACGTATAATACATTTTACATACATGAGATTATCGCATTTCACTACAAAAGAAAATATTTAAAAGAAATATTAAATATTTAATAGCCTTACCATTCAAGTAATCTGTCAGTTATTGTCATATTTCGAAGGACAGTGATGATTACTACCAGACTTGGAAAAAAAAAAAAAAAAAAAAAAAACGAACGATCACAGTTTCTTTCGTGTGTAAGACTTTCCCTAGAGAGATTAACGCGTTTTCGTAATTAATACGCAGTCAACTTATTGTAAAGTTAAAGCAGACGAATGCATCGGAGTGACACCTGCATTACAATATTAAAACTGCTCATATTTTCATCAAAATAATTTAATTTTTATACCGTTATCTCTCACTAAGATTTTAAATAGCATTCTTTGCCATTAAAAATCGGTAAACGTGTACAAACAACAATGTTTAGCAATTCGTTGAAATAGCTGCAAAACGTGAATAAAGGAAAACATTAGCCACCAAAATCGTAAAAACGGTCATATTGAGTACTTTGAATTTAAATTGCCAATCAAACTATGCGGTTCCTAAAGTTAATAAAGATAAATGTTTACGAAGTGGTACTCAGTGTTTAAATATATTTAGCATTTTAGAGCAAACGTTAACGAATAAACAAACAGGATGAAAAGATTAAAATTGTTTGTGGTTGGAATTTTATGCATATTTAAGAGTAGTGGATTGAATATTGTACTAATTAATCTGATCCTCTTTGTCTGTTAAATGTTGGGTAATGTGTAATATGATGTAGTGCTACACATTTAGTGGATTTAGATGACATATGTTGTTCGATGTTACTAGTTGACTTAAGGTAAATTTTACTAAGACATTCCACAGCGACCTGTCACAATAGAAAAAGTTTAGTACTGCCTATTGCACCGTTTTGCTGTACAAAAGCTTCATTGTTAATATCAGCTGTTGTATTTGATAGTTATCAATAAAGAGCACAAATGTTACCATTTCTACACGAGATTATTACTGTGCAAGATTTTTAAATAACATGCAATGGGATAGGTCAAAATACACAAAATTCACATAGTGGCCATGCAAACATGACCACTATGTGAATAAAGAAAACACCAACCATCAAAATCATAAAATAGCTCATGATTTCAGTACTTACAATTGAAACTTGGCAATCAAAATTTGATGTATAGAAATTCATGGAAATAACATAAATAACTACCCGTCACTATTAAGAAACATCTCTTATCTAGCTCATGGAAGGAATGAACTAACTTGGGCGATAGTAAGAGGTGGAGGCTGGTTGCATACGATTTTCAAAATGTTAGGACTAAGAAGAGTGCCACTTGATCTTTTTTTTTTTTTCGAATGAAACGACGTTACAGAAGGAAAGATATAAAAAAGGGCAGTGGCGTAAGAAATGGTCTGGATATTACTAAAGATGAATGTTTAGTTCTTCAACAAAATATGACTACCAAAATGCTGTTTATTATTTTCGGTGAATTTTCTCATTCTACTGTACTTTATTGCTTGTTGATAACACACTAATTCCATAGATCATAAAATGTAATGAAAGTTGAATCCTCTTAAGAAAGTGAAATCCCATTGATTTCCACACTCCCACACCATTACTTAAAGAAAAGTTCATTATTATATGCGGTGCAACAAAAAAGTGGTGCGATTCAACTCCAGAAAGCTAACATATGGATAAGATGGATATTTTATTATTTTACCACCTCATAATAATCTCATGGGATACCGAGTACTCGTATTACAAAGTTCATATCACATAAGCTTCGGAACACTAGAAAACTTAGTCTGCTTTGATTTTATTTAGTTCTGCGGTCACATTTCTCTACGAATGTCATAAATTTCAAATCTACGTCATTTTAATCTTGAAATTAAAACTGAAATTAACTGGGAGTAGGCAGAATGTTTGGGCATTGCAACCTTCTTGTGGGCCAGAAACGTCTACATGTTGATCACTGTGAGCAGATGCATTATCATACAGCGGCTACCAACCAAACTTGACAAATCTAGTTGCACACGCTTGATTATCATGAACAAATATTAATTAATACCTAGAAATAGTAAGGACTGGTAACGGCCCTTCCCTCTGGAACGAATCCTATTATGGATTTCCATTTCTTCTTGAACAATGAGAGTAGCATAGATTTTGATTCGAGACTTCTTGAAACGAATATTTTTTGGGGGGTCTTCTTGGTGCTGACCATCCGCATTTTGATATTAGGATCATACTGGAATCGTCAACTCTTCTCCCTGGTAATAGTTCTGTTAGATTATAGTTGTTTGATTAAAATCTCTACAATTATTCGGCCTCTGAGGTTTTAGCCTCAGTTTTTACCCAAGACTCATCAAGCCACCACTCAATCCACCAACTACAGAGAACCGCATTATCTACACCAACGCCATCTACTGTCCACCACCACTAGTATTTTCAGACAATCACAATTATGAAACATTATTACCATTATTATTATTAAACTTAGTCATGTATTGATGGCTTATTCGTAATAAACTCACTTTCTCATTGTTAACCGTCACTCGGTAATAAAATATGCACTTTGTCTACCATTTCGGGACTGCTACAGCTTTGATTTGAGCAATTTTAAACGCTTAGACGATACCGTCGACAGGGTGTAGCATAGAGGCAGCCTGGCTCACGGTGCGGCTTAATAAGAGCGCTCGTTCAGCCATATTGGGGTAGGCGCCGTCGCTAAACTAACATTTCCTGGTAGCGTAGCAAATGCGGAAAAAGGTTCTTCCAAGCATACACTGATTAAAAATTATTTGCGAACAGCAATGACCCGAGAAAGATTGGTTGTTCAAGCAACTATATCGATAGAGGCGGATATAGCTTATAATTGAAATTTAGAAGAGCTTATAAACAGTTTTATTGTGCGATATCCCCATAGAGCAAACATAAAAAAAATTAGCTAACGCCTTTTTTATTCCGTATATAGGGAGTAGGCGAGGCCGTTTTAGCCCTAACTTTTGGAGATTGATTGGGCAGTTCAATCTCCACTGGCCAATCAGAGATAGCTGGCCCAAGGCTATTACTAATTAAGCGGCACGCAGTGAAGAGAGACGGCTCAACAAGTGCCATCATCTCGTGGTTCCTAACCCTAACACTCGTATTTAATGTCTGAAATAATGTGGGTTCTACAGTCAATTTTCTTGAGTTTACAAAAAACCCGAGTTTCCGGAAGAAAAAACCCGCTTGCCTATGCCAAAGATCGACTAACTCGATTCCTTAGTTAGTCGATCTCTGAAAGGCAAACGGATCTCGGCCCTGAGGAAAAATAACATCAGCAGGATGAGGTAGCAGAGATGAGAATGCTTAGGTCAATGTGTGGTATTACCAGAAAGGATCGTCTGAGAGATGACTGTGTAAGGGGAATGGTGAAAGTTACGAACTTAGGAGCAAAGATACATGAGGAAAGGTTGAGATGGCCTGGTCATGTGAAGAGGAGAGAGGACAAGTATGTGGGAAGAAAGGTCATGCAGATCGATGTGCAAGCGTAGGCGGCCAAAGAAGAGATGGAGGGAGCTGGTGGAAGAGGACTTGAGGATGAACTTAGATGTGATTACAGCCCAAGACAGGAGGATGTGGAGAAAACTCACTACAAACAGCGACCCTACTTAAGTGGGACAAGCTGCAGAAGAAGAAGAATCATTTTGCATTAATGTTTCTCCTGTAATAAAAAGAAAGTAGCAATTAGAGATTTTCTTATATTTTTGTCTTATAATCCATCAGGGCGCGACCTAATCTGGCGACGGCTCTGCTTAGACCATTGAAATATTCGTAATTGGAACAGAGCTTCACTCCATAAGCGGATCATAATATTTCTTATGCTTAAGTGGGACTTTTTCCCAGTTTTCACACAAAACTTAATGATAATCCGTTGCCCTATTCTACGGTTCAGAAGACCATTACACCAGATACACAAAGAACGCCCTCCAATAAACTGAAGACCAACTAGTTTGAGGTGGAGGGAACCACCATGGTTCCTCTTCTACGCTTCTCTGCATCCTCCCTTGGAAAGATACTCGAGTTAGATTTCTTTTAATTCAACCTCATTATTGTGTAACATTGAATGAAAAATCATTGAAAACTGTTTTGTAATAATGCCTGTTTGTGTTTTGGCTGGTTTCTCAATTGTCTTATATAAAGTTGCTCAATTAACTCCTTAACACACAAGTCTTCCGTTTTCTATAATCTATTTCAAAATGTAATTTGCCCTCTTCACTAAAAAGTTTGCTTAAATAGATTAAGCGTCTTGTTTCTTCTATAATGCCCAGCTATGAAACCATGTGTTTTTATCCTGCTTTGATACTTTCCATTGCTTTATTGATAGTTTTCAAATTGCTGGCTTATCTTTACTGCATTTATATGAGTAGAAGATTAGCTCTGCGGCTAAACTAAAAAAAAAATAAACCTTCCTCAATAATTCCCAGACAATTAATTCAAAAAATTTCCATACCAACATTCGTTGCATCAACAATAACTTCGATGACTTGCACCATATTCAGAGATCCAAACTTGGTCTGTTTCTGATTGAACCCTAAATTTCCCCTATATCAACTACAGCCCATCTTAACTTATCCAAATTACCCTGTATGATTCCTTTTGGCTTAAGGGAAATGATTATGCATTTATGCTATCTGATATTTCTTGCCAAAGGATGCCTATTCTTGAATCCCACTTTTCTGAGCTCTTGTGGCTTATAATTTATTTGCCACATTTTTAATAATTCGTCTGCTATTTTCACTGCTCTGTTCTTCCAGTTTTGAAAATCGTTCTAACCTCTTATCATTAAAGCTAGATTTCATTCAATTCAAATTTCCAAAACAATGAAGATATCTTTCTTGGATATTTTAATGTTCACAACTCTAACTGGCTCACTTTCTTCAATTTCGTTGACCAAGCCAGAAGACAAGCAGAGAATTTTGCTAATTTTGCTATAATGACCTAAAATAGATCTTTCATCTCCCTGCAGAATTCCCGACAATCCTCTTCACTCATCCAGCACTCTGTACTTCTTAACTAGTTCTAGTCCCATGTATATTGTTCGGGTAACTTCTCTTGGTAATTCTGATCACAATGTGATGCAAGTTTTAACGCGGGTGGAACATCCTTCCTGCAACCATTCACAACCTTGTATACTTTGGTATTTCAACAATACCAAGTGGAGGGCATGCGTGATGCTCATCCCTTCCACAGATTACTGTTTTCATTATATCCATGTATATCCGTTATGGATATCCATTGTATCCATATACTTGTTCTGATTTTGTTACAGAAAAAAACCATATTGAATTGGAGGCTTTCATTCCTGATTCCGTTCAAAATTATTTCCATTCTATATCTAAACCACAGGTTTCCCATAAGTGTGTCAGGACGTCCAAGAAAACAGTTTATCATATGTCAGCTTGAGACTAAAACCCCAATTTTCTTCAGCTTACACAGTTGCCCGCAACGCTCATTAAATCATCATTAAAAAGCTGTCTTTGATAGAGCTAAATGTAAAAAACTCGCCGATTGTGCCACTGATGGTCACGATTCTGGTCCATCGCTAAATCTATTGGGTACAATTTTTTGCCCATCTGTGCTACCTCCTCATTTGCACACTAATGGTGGCATCTATCATCACCTAAAGGCAAGGCTGACGTCCTGGCTCCATTTTTGTCTTCTAATTCCTCGATAGATAACCAAGGGAAATTACCGCTATTGCCTAGGGCATCGCTTCGCACGACTCCGTAACCTTCTGCCAGAAAGATCATGTGCTCCCGAGCTAACACTTCCTTGTCATTTATACCTTATATATTGCATTAATTTGCACAAACAGCACAGAAGCAAGCCCATATACAGCCAATTCCCGAAAAAGGTGATAAATGTCTAACATCAAGCTATTGACTTATTGCACTCACATCAGTTTTGTCTAATGAAGAAGGTTATCAACAGTTACTTTTTTCGATACCTGGAGAACTTTCTGTTAATTAGTGACCACAAATAGATATCGCACATCTCCTTTGCTTACATCACTCACCAGTTACTTTTTTCGATACCTGGAGAACTTTCTGTTAATTAGTGACCACAAATAGATATCGCACATCTCCTTTGCTTACATCACTCACCTCTGAATTTATTCCAGGAAAAGATTTGGAGAAACCTATGCCATTGCGCTTAACATCTCTAAGGAATTTGTTATGGTCTGGCATGGCTTATCAACAAATTATCATCATACAGACTACCTTCGTCCTTTTGGAACTGGACTGCCAGTTTCCTCTTAGATCGATCTATACAAGTAATGGCGGAAGATGTTCTCGCTTCAGATTTTTCTGTTAATTCAGGTATCCTGAAGGCTCTTGTCATTTCATTCAGCCTCTTCCTGATTTATATAAACGATCTGCTGATTGCACTCTCATTATTCTACTCATATGACAAGTCTTGCAATTGCTCAAACATATCAAACCTCATGATGATCTGTAATAAGTGCCGGAACACTATTCTAATGCAGTATATATCCTTGAGAAGGAGTGAAAGCAGCTTAGTCACATTCGATGCTTCCAAGACTCAGTTTTGCTTCCCCCCCCCCAAAAAAAAGACATCAGTTCTTCACTTACTTTTTAATATCAGCTCAGTCAAGGCCAAAAAAAAGTTAAGATCAAATCATCCTTCTCGGACTGACTCTACTCCAAATCTTTCCTAGCATAATCACATTACTTCTGTAGCATTCCTCGTACCTTCCCAAAATCTTGGCATCTCTTTTGCTCAAGATGGCACTTCTCTGTCCAGTTACTAACTCTACATAAATCACATATCTGGCCAACCTTGGAATACTGCTATCATATTTGGGAAGGTGTATCTAAGACCTCCCTAAACATTCTTGATGCTGTTCAGAAAAACGGCAATTCAGTTCTGTGTAACATCCTCCTCGATGAAGTATTTCCAAAGGACTTCAACTGTTTAAAAGAATATCAACAGATTACTCTGCTCCTGATCCCTGCTCACATACAGCATTTATTTGCTACAGACCCTGCTGTCTCTCGTGTGTGTGTGTGAGAGAGAGGGGGGGGGGAGAGAGGGAGAGAGAGAGAGAGAGAGAAATATAAAAAAAAGGTAAATAAAGCGAAATCATTTTATTAAATCTAATATCAGATTTAATATCACTTTTTAATCATGTAATTCATAAAGATTATAAATTAAAGTGGGAATAACTACTTTGCCTTATGATCGATTTGAAACGTTATATGATGTAACTATATGAAAATAAATGAATGAATCTGCTCACGCGTTTTATTCCCTTATAGGGAGTAGGCGAAGCCATTATAGCCCTATCTAGCATTTAGAGACTGAGTGAAAAATCAAAATATTAGAAAAGAACTTGTTATAAATATTCAAAACAGGTAAACAAGGCTAGTCGTGCGGGATGATATGTCCTACTTAAATAAAGTAGGATGTGAGAGATTTAGCATTTGAAGAAAATGACTCATAAAATAAGAATGCAAAAGTTAACCATATTGGAGATATGAGAAGCATTAAACTAATTCTCGAAAAGAAATTGTTGCTAGGGTACTACTAATCATATCTTGTTATTTTTTATTAACCTAACACATAAGATACATTGCTTAGAAAGAAGTCAACGGACAATCCTATATGCAAGGTGCATCATGCCATGTAAGGAGTCATGTGTTTGTAGAGGTATAAATTGGACGAAGATGATCGATCTTCGTCCAATTGAGTTGTGCAATCACAGTTGAGCTCCAAAGTGAGCTCAACTGTGCTCGGATGAACTGGTTGCGAGAAGGGAACTGACGGAGTTGTGATGGAGGTGTTGTGATAGGATACCATATAGCAGGCCATCTGTTAGGCAAATTATTGACAAATTGGGCCATCCCAGGTCAATAATTAGTGACACCATACTGAGATGGAAGCACAGGTAGCACCTGCACCTGGAGACAACTGCAAGTGCTACCAGAAGTGGATGATCCACCACACTAACCGAAGGTGAACGTAGGATACTATGAAGGATAATATGCAAAAACAGCCATTCGCTGGCCAACACGTTGAATGCGAAGTTCTGGGAATCAACTGGAACACGAATCTGCACAAAATCATTCAAAACTTAGGCTCACAGCATGGGTTTCCATGATATGACTTTAATATGCAAGCCCCCATATTATCCGAACTGTCAGGAAGCGTCGTTTCAGTGATGCAAATAACGTATATAGTGGTACGTGAAAGTTTGGAAAGCTGTGTTATGCAGCGAGGAATCACGCTACATCCTCTACCGAGCAGATGGAAGGGTGTGGAAGATGGCCAGTGAACGTCTCTTACCAGAGTGCATAACCCAAACTATGAAATATGGAGGATTGTGGCGATGTGATGGTATAGTTCTGTTTTTCTTGGTTTGGCCTCTGACCTCTGTTTTTGGTGCCACGAATATATTACTCCGAGAGTTATCTGAACATTCTGAACAATTCAATGCTTCCTACTTTGTGGCGTTTCTAGGGAACTGCCCGTTGTCTCTTTCAGCAAGACAATGCACCATGTCATAAGGTGGCTTCTGCAACTGCGCGGTTTGTAGACATGAACGTCACCACAGCTGATTAGCCTCCACAGAACCCTGATCTCAACCCTATTGAGCATCTGTGAGATGAACTGGAGCATAGAGTGAGGTCTAAGGCCGTCCTCCCCAAAACAGTCCAGTACATCATTACATCCCTACAGAAAAAATAGTCCAAAATTTCCATTGACCACCATCATACGCCTGTAGCCCGTACGATTACTGCAATTATTATCACAGTGAAAAGAGGTCCTACATCTTATTACTGTGGGCGATTGTTACTCCTGCTATGGTGTCCATTGACTTCTTTCCAAGCAGTGTATCAGAAAACATATAGCACATTAGTAGTATGGTAGGCACTAGTGACAAGATCAAGATAAGATAAGGAATCGTGACGTCATTGGTTGATAAGAATATGACGTCATTGTGGGCGTGACGTCATGAGATTGGAATGTTAGGAATTTCCCTGGGGCATATGTCTCAGTGACGTGGGTTCTTGTGTTTTGGTTCGCGTATGGAATTATGGGTGATGGTAGAGATAACGATTCGTGTTGTGATTGGTGGTGCACTAGTGACAAGATCAAGATAAGATAAGGAATCATGACGTGAATATCTGTTGTTATCAGAGGAAGATATGTGACTCGTTTGTTAGTTGTAAATAAGTGACGTTGTTGTTTTGAATGGAAAGGGAGATATATTAGTGTATAAGGAATCGTGTCATGATTGGTGGGATACTAGTGATAAGATAAGGAATCGTGATGTGGATGTTTGTCGTTATTGATTTTGGAATGTTTGGTATTTCGCTGGGCCCCCTTCTGTCAGAAACATCACGTGGTGTTTTTGGTTCGTTTATTCCGTTGTGGGTGTTATTTAGAGATAAGAATCGTGACGTGGATGTTTGTTATTATAGATTTTGGAATTTCGCTGGAGCCCTCGTCTGTCAGGGATATCATGTGGTGTGTAGGGTTCTTTTATTGCCTTGTGGGTGCTATTTAGATATAAGATTCGTGATGTTAAGTGTTTGGAAATTTCTGGGGAACATATATCTTTCTGTGATATCACATGGTGTTTTGGTTCGGCTATGGAATTGTGGGCAATGTTTTTGAGATATCTTGTCTCAAAAAATCATAGATGGGTGTACTAATTTCCAATACATTATGGGGTATTTCTTTCCTGTTAAAGGGTGGGAATTCTTAGAATAGCGTAGAGTCGTGATGGCGGCCGTGTTTAGGGTTTTCTGAATAATTTAATTATATATACTAATGTCACTCAAACATACAGTTTTGTTTTCTTCTATAGATGGCTGTACTAATTTTCCAATACATTTTGGGGTATTTCTTTCCTGTTAAAGGATGAGAATTCTTAGAGAAAATCGTGATGGCGGCAGTGTTTCGAGCTTTTCTGAATAATTTAATTATATACTGGTGTCCCTCAAACATACACTTTTTTTTCATAGCTCATCTGTATTTCTTCTATATTCATATTCTAATTCAAAATCATATTTTATTCATAATTAATCCGAATATTTTGATTTGTCTAAAATTAAGATCTTAAAGTTCAATAAATAAATAAACAAACAAATCGTGTGTGAATTTACGGTGATTTCGAAAGTGATCTTACTTAAACATACATAACATCATGTTTGTTCTTTTAAGTTTACATATTTATTTCACAGATATTATTTACAATGCAATATGCAGATATAGGAATTTACAGATATCACGAATGCATAAAAACTATTCAGTATTAGAATTACGCTTACCGAAACATACGAGCATTTATTATTGAAATTAAAATTATCAATTGTAATTTCAATTGATAATTGTAATTTTATTTAAAATAAATAAATTAAAATAAACGGACAGTTAAATGGATTACAAAACCTTTTGTATGTATTCTAGAAATTCTAATGATAATTTAAAATTACTTACAGCTTTCCAGAATGGCTCTTCTAAATAGGAATATTCCAAAAAAAAAATAAAAATATTCCAAAATAGTTGAATTTTATATCTTCACCAAACCACAAAGAACGAAATTTCTGTAAATAGTGTAACCTGAAATAGTTGAGTACTTCGTCCTTTAGATTTCAGCCCGTAGATGCTATGTTATCCCCCCAGAGAACGGTCGCTACAAATCGCTGTTTTCTTCAAAGGGGTCTTTCATGAAGATGACATGAGTCACATCCGTAAATTCTGGTATTGTTCAAAAGGTATCATTTTCCCAAGTTTGGATGTTTCTCAAATACTTACATATGACTAAGTGATTAGCATTCACATGATTGTGATGACACATATCCTTAAATTCATTCTTCTTTCCTGTGAGAAATTATTGCTGTAGTAAATTAATGCTTACATTTAATTTTTTAAAACCAATATTGACTATATTACCTGTGATTCCTTGTGCTCTTAACCTATTTCTGTAACTGAAATTTATTTATTTTATTTATTTTTTTTTTTAGCATTAGTAATTTTAAGTAACGAATATATGCAACAGACAAGGTTTGGAACTCACTGTTGCGATTTCTTTTATAAATTTCTTTTGCAAGCACACAAATAGATAGTTATTTCTTATTATTTCAAATGAATATTAGCTCTGTAATATATACTTTGTTAATTTCTGTGTTACCTTTTATTTGACTGTAATATTATTAACAAATGGCTCTCTAAAATAGCCAAATTCTTACAGTATTTTAACTTTTCAGGTGAAATCTTCTCCACTAAAATTCTGGCTATTAATTTAACATACCCTTTTAGGAAAAAAAAATAAAAAAACGCGTTGTTTCAATTTGTTTCCTAAAAAGTTATCAGTATCAGTTGGAGGTGGCATCACTAAAAGATATCTGCAAATGATGAGCTCACTCATCTCCACGAGGCTGAGCAGACATTTTCTGGAAGAGATGGGGTGAGGGAGAGTATTGCAGGGAAGACCTCTGTCACCCTCTTGACTACCCTTTCACTTCTACCACCTAATACTATTTTTTTTCCTCCAAAGTTATCAGTATCAGTTGGAGGTGACATCAATAAAAGTTATCCGCAAATGATTAGCTCGCTCATCTCCACGAGGCTGAGGAGACATCTTCTGGAGGAGAGGGGGAGTGATGGGGTTAGGTGGGGGAGCATTGCAGAGAAGACCTCTGTCACCCTCTTGACGACCTTTTCACTTCCACCACCTAATGCTATTTTTTTCCCATCCCAATAATTTCGGACATATGAGTGAGAGGAATAGTCATATGATCTAACATCAAAAACACTTTTTGAGGATAAAATACTTAACATAATAAGGACAAATAATATAGAATACCCTTCGAGCCACAGAGATAATATTTGCGCTATGATGTCTCAAAGTAAGATAATCTCACATCAACATCATATCCAACAGCATGTAGAAACATGTCCGTGAATCAACTGCATGAAAGTTTCATTTTGGAAAGAACGGTCAGGGTTAAGGGTCAGGAAAACAGTACTATAAGGAAAAACAAACGAGTCAAGTATCTTTAGTTTCGGCAATTCGTTCATCCCATGCAGCTATCATATTGTGTTGTGGTGATTGGTATCTAGGAAATTAAAGTAAAATAAGGGTGAGCCACAAAAGTCATTGAAATTTTCTTTCTTCAGGAAAATAGCACGAGACAAAACTCTTCACCTAGCTCTAAAAGGATGGAAACCGATTATTATTTTGGAAGACACATACATTGTGATGTATTTATCCAGGACCACTTGGGAAAAGTTACGCAGGAAGTGGTTTGATATCCTCGGATACTTGCAAAGAAGAGTTGACTACGAAATGGATCTCAGTGAGTGTTATATTCTGAAATACCAAGATGGGGAACTAATACTTGATGATACAGGAGCTGATGGAAGTCAAGTTTTTTCTATTAGTTGTGAAGAAGCTGAGAGATTTTCTCCAAAAATGTACGACATTGATAATCATTTACTATTTTTGGAAACTGAATTACCATCTATTCGTATCAGGGGAAAATTATCGCTAATCATTTAAATTCATCAATGGTAAAATTAGACTTTCAAGAATTTATCCAATTCGATAGAGATTCTTTATTTTGGGACATTTACGAACATTTTACAAAAACTGTTTGTGTATATTTGCTGACAAAAGAATACACAGAATGTTTAGGGAGGCATGGTGTCATTTCCAGACTGACACAATATCAAATGTATGGTTACCATGGTATCTGATTTAAAAACTCTTTTGCGTGACCAGCTATTTTGATGTAATGTAACCAAGAAACAGTGAGTAACAAAAATTTTATTCATTGAACTCTTTGGAAAATGTTAAGAGTAAACTAAATATTGTGAAATATTTTTAGGAAATGACATGTTTCAAATTTTTCTCAATGAATATACTTGTAAATAGTATTTCAGCAAAATGAAATATGCAATGTAAACTTAAATGAACAAAGATGTGTGCTTTTGTTGTTGTGTTTTTCCACAGTGAATTTTTTACTCAGTTATTCTGATTAGAACTTGATATTTAAATCCACAACTTTATATCTTAATGCAATTCAGTTTAATTATTTAAAAAAAAATCACAACTGTGAAATTAATGCTAGGAATGGGAAAAAAGTGTTGAAAACTGATATCCATGTATTGATTATTTTAGAAGTCTAATGCTACCTATTGACATTATTTGAGTTATCTGAAAACAATTCGTTCACATAATCAAAAATCCGAACTGTTAGAATTTGGTTGTTTTACAGAGAGAACGGATAATTAACCCAAAACGTGACTTTAACTCTTAATGTTTGGCATAGAAAAAATGTTTGTACTCTCCAGATAACACATATACAAATTTTACCTTTCCCCACACAAAGTAAGATAAAAACGCACCAACAGTATATCCAGCAGCATGTGAAAACATGTCGTTGAGTCATCTGCACAAAAGGTTCATTTTTGAAGGAATGGTCAGGGTAGGGCATGGTAAGGGTAAACAGTACTATAAGAAAATACCATAGCGTCCAGTGACTTTGGACTTAAAGTAATCATTCATCCACTGCAGCTGCTGTTTTGTGTTGTGGTATTTTGTGTTTGGTAATGTAAAAATAATGGGTGAGCCACAAATTCTTTGAAAGTTTCTTTGTGAATAGTTCTAATTGTTTAGAATTTTGTAACAGAAAATTACCATAAAATATATGATCAGAGCTAATAATCAGTGAAATAATAATAATAATAATAAATAACTATTTATTTGTGGTGCCATATGAAGTAATCTAAGAAGAAAAAGAATGAAGGAAAACGATTATGAAAAATCGACATTGGGTGAAAAATACGAATTTTCAGTTATTATTGAGATAATTGATTGCCAATTTCTTTTGAATAAGAGTTTAAATTTATTTCCTAAAGAAATTTGTATTTCTGATGGAATTAGTGTAAGATATGCATTGACAAAATCACCTTGTAGTTGGAAAGAATTACCTGAAAGAGTTAAAAAACAGAATTCTTGGTTAATAAAATATAACCATCAGCTGAAGTAGGAAATTGGTTCACTATCTCTGGACAAACTATGAAATTGGATGATAAAATCAACATGCAAATATCAAATATTACTCGCCAAAGGAAGAGAAAAATCAAGAACATTAACGAGGTTAATAGGGTGGCCTGTTCTTGATTTAAATGAAATTGAATGCCCAAAACGTGAAAACATAACGTGTACTTTTAAATGCTTTTGGAAACATAACGAAAGATTCTGTGCTTTTAATAATTCTCAGAAGTATATGTATTGGTTTCAAAAAAATAAATATGCAACCGTTAATTTTACTAATAACTTCCCAACAATCACCAAATGAAAAATTAACTTTCACATGAGAGTCACATTGTCAAAAACCACACGATGGCAATTCCACAAGAATGGGAAGAACCTTTCATGTATTTTTCGATTTATTTATTTTTTGTATTGTTAGATTCAGTAAATACAATTTGCAAATAATATTTCATTCAAATATAATGTGTAAATTTAAATGAACAAATTGGGTGTCATTGATGTGTTATACAAAATTTAAGTAAGATGTTCATAACGTTTTGTTTTTCTTTCCTTCTGAAATTTCATACCACAAAGTAACCAGACTTTTTTTTTTTGATTCAGTGAATTAAAAGTTTTATTTGTTCATGCAACCTCGCATATATTTCATGCAACTGTCAACTCTTGGAACCAAAAGGAATAATCGGGTATTAAATTAATAGCCAGAATTTTAGTGGAGAAGATTTCACCTGAAGAGTTACAATACTGTAAGAATTTGGCTATTTTACAGAGCCATTAGTTGATAATATTACAGTCAAATAAAAGGTGACATAGAAATTAACAAAGTATATATTACAGAGCTAATATTCATTTGAAATAATAAGAAATAACTATTTATTTGTTGTGCTGGCAAAAAAAATTCTAATAGAAATCGCAACAGTGAGTTCAAAACTTTGTTTGTCACATATATCCGTTACTTAAAATTACTAATGCTAAATAAAAAAGTAAATAAAATAAATAAATTTCAATTACAGGTAAACAGGTAAAGTTACAGGTAGTTTCAGCACACAAGGAATTGCAGTAAAATTAATAGTCAATATTGGTTTTAAAAAATTAAATGTAAGCATTAATTTACTACAGCAATAATTTCCCACGGAAACGAAGAATGAATAATTTTGGGATATATGTCATCACAATCGTGTGAATGCTAATCACTTAGTCATATGTAAGTATTTCAGAAACATCCAAACTTGGGAAAAGGACACCTTTTGAACAATACCAGACTTTACGGATGTGATTCATGTCATCTTCATGAAAGACCCCTTTGAAGAAAACAGCGATTTGTAGTGACCGTTCTCTGGGGGGGGGGGGGATAACATACCATCTACGGGCTGAAATCTAAAGGATGAAGTACTCAACTATTTCAGGTTACAGTATTTACAGAAATTTCGTTCTTTGTGGTTTTTGTGCTTGTGTAGTGGTGTGGATATAAAATTCAACTATTTTCGAATATTCATATTTAGAAGAGCCATTCTGGAAAGCTATAAGTAATTTTAAATTATCATTAGAATTTTTAGAATACATACAAAAGATTTTGTAATCCATTTAACTGTCCGTTTATTTTAATTTATTTATTTTAAATAAATTTACAAAAATTACAATTATCAATTGAAATTACAATTGATAATTTTAATTTCAATAATCAATGCTCGTATGTTTCGGTAAGCGTAATTCTAATACTGAATAGTTTTTATGCATTCATGATATCTGTAAGTTCCTATTTCTGCATATTGCATTGTAAATAATATCTGTGAAATAAATATGTAAACTTAAAAGAACAAACATGATGTGTTATGTATGTTTAAGTAAGATCACTTTCGAAATCACCGTAAATTCACACAGGATTTGTTTATTTATTTATTGAACTTTAAGATCTTAATTTTAGATAAATCAAAATATTCGGATTAATTATGAATAAAATTGATTTTGAATTAGAATATGAATATAGAAGAAATACAGATGAGCTATGAAAAAAAGTGTGTGTTTGAGGGACACTAGTATATAATTAAATTATTCAGAAAAGCTCGAAACACTGCTGCCATCACGATTTTCTCTAAGAATTCTCATCCTTTAACAGAAAAGAAATACCCCAAAATGTATTGGAAAATTAGTACAGCCATCTATAGAAGAAAACAAAACTGTATGTTTGAGTGACATTAGTATATATAATTAAATTATTCAGAAAACCCTAAGCACGGCCGCCATCACGACTCTACACTACTCTAAGAATTCCCACCCTTTAACAGGAAAGAAATACCCCATAATGTATTGGAAATTAGTACACCCATCTATAGACAACCAAACAAAACATGACATTGACAGATTTGTGTCACCCTGGGAAAATTCCAAGTATCTTATCTCAAAAACATCGCCCACAATTCCATAGCCAAACCAAAACACCATGTGATATCACACAGAGAGACATATGTTTCCCAGAAATTTCCAAACACTTAACATGATGAATATTATCTCAAAATAGACCCACAAGGCAATAAACGAACCAAAAACACCACGTGATGTTTCTGACAGAAGGGGGGCCCAGTGAAATACCAAACATTCCAAAATCAATAACAACAAACATCCACGTCACGATTCCTTATCTTATCTTGACACTAGTGCCCCACCAATCACGACACTATTCCTTATACACTAATATATCTCCCTTTCCATTCAAAACAACAACGTCACTTATTACAACTAACAAATGATGTCACTCATCTTCATCTGATAACAACAAACATTCATGTCACGATTCCTTATCTTATCTTATCTTGATCTTAATCTTGTCACTAGTGCACCACCAATCACAACACGAATCCTTATCTCTACCATCACCCATGATTTCATACGCGAACCAAAACACAAGAACACACGTCACTGACACATATGCCCCCAGGGAAATTCCTAACATTCCAATCTCATGACTTCACGCCCACAACGACATCATCTTCTTATGAACCAATGGCGTCACGATTCCTTATCTTATTTTGATCTTGTCACTAGTGCCTACCATACTACTCACATTAGTGCCATGTGTGGGCAAAAGATTAAGAAGTCAGTTTCGTGAACAGTTAGAAGTTTTAGCCTTTGTCAAAATGATGTGGAGAAGGATGTTATGAAGAGTAGATGGAATGAAAGAAGAAATAAGAAACTGATCTAGTAAATTTCGATTTGAACAGTATTTTGATATTTTTCACTAGCTGCTAGTGTGTTTAGATGCTTAATGGAAACTGGAGGAACAATAGTGCTAGTTCAGTGAAGGTATGTGCCATCCAAATAGGGGAACAGTATTTTACAGTTTGGTGGATTTGGGATTTCTGTAATGTTGGAGTTATATAGATGAGTAATCTTCAGCAGAAAAAGAGAAGTTTTTTTTTTTTTTTGAGCCTGAGAAATCTGTAGATATGATGTGTTTGTGCCAGGAAAGCACAGAAGATAATTCGGATTCTGTAAGTTTTTAGGTCTGGATATTATCAAACGTAAAGGAAAGTAAAGGGAAATGTTTCTTCGAGAAATAAGACTGGGTTGTGCTATGGTATCACTGAAATTCACGAAGATATAAAACCGTGGATACTTGGCTGGAATTTTGAATGGAGTTGGGAATGAATTCAGTCATCCCAACATGGATGCTTTCTGTAATAACTTTCCGGATCTGGAGAACGGAAATGAAAAGGTAGTGTAGATATCTCGGAAGCCTTCCCACACTGATTTGTTGTAATGTCGAATGACATAAGGATGAGAATGGCTGAGGGAAGAGCATTCCGCTACAGATGAAACTTGTATGAGATCAAGGTCTGAGTTACTAAGAGGACGTGACCTCAATAATGTTCCTTAGGTTGTTGAGGTTACATCAGCAAGAAAAATCAGTCTGTTGGTGAATGGAGAAGACTGTTGTTCGTTGCTTAAGCTGACTGAGCAGGAAGAGAAGCAAATACTTCAGCTCCTCATTCAAAAATGGATAAAGGAGCTGGAGGTTTGGACATTAAAGTAATCAAAGAAGATTACTTTGCTTTGGGTAGTTGGACTGTAGGTAATCAATATACAAGAATAAAAAGTCAAAGAGCTAAAGATTTTGAGAGATAGGGTAACGATGGACACAGCAGGTGAATTATAGGTAATGAAGCAAAAAAAAACTAAAGCACAAAAGGTCACAAAACAGGAGAAGATTCAAGATTTGATATCCTGCGGCAAGTAATATCAGACAGCACTGAAGCCCTCACCAGATTTTGTCTGTAAAGTTGTTGGGGATTTTATATTTTTTGGGGGTCGGGGTTGACGAAGCTCTTTTATTTTACTTACAGAGGCACTGTAATGTATTTGAAATTACGTCGTGATTGTAGAAATGAAAAAAAAGAACAGCAGGGAGACAATAAGAGGAGTGTCACTCATACAGAAAACATTACTAATACACGGCCACCTTCCAGACATAATCTTGCAATGTGGTGGCGCCATTTGATCGGGAAAACGCGTTGCCATCATGTTCGGTCCTGAGCACTATCTGATGGCTGACCTGCAGAACCAGTGTGCTTGACATGCCCTTTAAGGATATCACCCATTCAGTATGTTTAAAGAATGGAGGGAGGGTAAGTGAAGCCGAAACCTCTGCTCTGAGACTAAACATGGTACTCTATCTTTTGACAGCAGGTGAATCATCAATTAGAAATTATATCCGGGATAATTCTAAATGGAAATCCCGTGCAGAGTAGAACACTTACTTTCTCATAATTAGTATCTCATAAAGGAGATACTAATTATGAGAAATCAGCTTACTTTTTTTATGAAAAGTCAAGAAGGAAATTGAACGTGGTAATGATTTGATTTATTTGGATATCAGCAAAGCTTTTGATTGTTTCACATAAGGTCTCATTAAATTATGTCAAATTGGAATTGATGATCACCCACAGACATATGTCAGGAAGTAGTATTTATGATAGAAGGGGATTTTCTAAGAACCACATAGAAAGGAGCGGTTGTTTCATATATTCAGGAATGATACATCAAGACTATAATTTCTCTCTTTGCTCATGGCGTGAAGTTGAGTAGAGAACCGAGGCTAACCGAATTGTCGGAATGGCCTCAGTTCTCTACAAGATGAATAATCTATATTAAGACATTGAAAATTGAAAAGGAAATGGGAGATAAACAAATGCCATTATGTGCGATCTGGTAAGAGAATATTATTTGATTAATATAAGTTGAACGGAGGATTTAGAAAAGAGTTAATGAAAATTTTAGGTAATTAATTTTGTAGCTATGGAAGTTAAATTTAAGAATCACATTGGTATGACAATTTGTGACGTCAGAAGATTGTAAGTTTAATTAAATAAAGCTTCACTGGAAAAAAAGGGAAGTTATGATTCTGTTACATAAGTATTGTCAGGACAATATTGGATTATTGTTTCCACTTTCGAAGAAGATCGAAATCATTTTGCGGATTTACTCAGTGCCTTCAGAGATTGTATTATGATTCAGTTGTTTAGCTGATTTGTTGAATTATCTACCAGGAGAAGGAAAGAAGGTTTATAATTTGGTTCGGAATATATTGAGTATCCCTTAGAAAGAAAGAAATGGACTGCAGTTAATACATCTGTTAATGGAAAATAAAAGGATTCTCATGCAAACAAGATAAAACTTGTTCAAGATATGTAAATCAATATAATTACAACCTATTAGGCTGTAAGTATATTCCCTTACATGATGTTTTTGAAGTTTTGCGACAACTTAATACTAGGAAACATTTTTCCTCAGCAAAAGGAAATACCTAATTTCGAGATTGACATTTATGCTCATAGAATGTTGGATGTATTTTTACGGCCTCTAAGAAATGAAAAGTCCATATATTGCTTTACTTGGTGCGGTGAAAACTTGAAATATTTATGTACGCGAACTTCATCCAAGATTTTAATATTTACAATTAAAACAAATCGACTTCACAGTTTCCAACTTCTTATGTTCTGTAAATAAGCATAAGAGTACCGATTATTTGTAATTTTAAGATTTAGAAAAGTATATACCGTACTATTTTATTTAAGCATAACCTGTTGGCATGCTTAAATACTGGAGGCAAAACCGGTTGTGGCTAAAAATGTTAATTTGTGTATTCATTTTTACTTCATTATTTAATGCTGACATAAAGCATATACACGCACATATACGAATATTTATTGTTCGTGTGACCACATCTCTGAAAATCACGAGCACTTCACTGCTCTCCCTCCCCCCATTAGAAATATCAATTTTCAAGGTTACCGATTGCCTAGTCTTCTTTACATTTAAAATTGCATAACATGTAAATAAATATCGTGGTTTATTTTACATTCCATCCTTCTCCCTATATAACGAATTATAAAAAAAAAAAAAAAAAAAAAAAAGAAAAGGAAAGAAAAGAAAAAAAAGTAAATATACCTTAATTAAGTTTTACTTTTAAAAATTTCAGACGTATTTCTGTTAACTACAATTATATATAATACCAAGAACATACCTTTTTCGTTAATTCCTGTATGTCTTCAGCAATTTTAATCATTTTAAACTACTTTAAAAAATCTTCAAAATTGTTCTAAAATAATGTTTTGACGTCTATATATACATATTAAATCTCTTCATCATAAATGTGTATAATTCATAACACTTGGTCGAAAATAAACAATAAGAAAATCGATGGTTTATTTGGTCGGCTTTTCCTTTCCTTTGAATAGCTGTTATTCTGCTTAAAACACAATTGGATTTTTGCTTGACATGTTTAATTCCCCGCATCTAATTAAATTAAGCAGAGCGCATTTCGTATAAATTGATGCCTGTTATAACTAAAGAAGTGCAGTTTCGCATCTTTTTCAGGCAGTGTTTAAAACTAGCTTCATCAAAACACTGAAAAACTATATAAGCTGTTCAAATAAATGCTTTGTGAATGAGACTATATCTTTCATAATATTATCATTTGATACTTGCATGAGCTGATTGCTAAAGGTCATTGCTCTGATTAAATAAAACAAAACTGAAATGTTGCAATCATATTCTTTTTTGATAATACAACGAATGCCAGTAACAACACGAACGCGAGTACAGTATTAGCAGCAGACGAAATCATCAATTTCTATAGCTCCCCCTACCTCTAAAAACGATTGCGGGATGGCGGATGGAAAAAAAAAAAAAAAAAAAAAAGCTCACAAACACGTTATGCTATCTTTCAAGACATTGGAATTACTGTTCGCTTGTGGAGAATGCATGTTAAGAGAAACAATTAAATGATGTGATATCGGATTTTTTTCTTGTTAACACAAGAATATTTGAAACATTCGGAAACCAAAAGTTGAGTAAGAATGCTAAATTACTGTTATAAAAATGTCGACAGACATATAAAAGAACCGATAATCTTATCTTAATGTCGTGAGCACTGAACCAAGTGACGGTCAGACGAAAAAGAGTGTGTCGGTGGAGAGAGAGGGGGGGAGGGGTAGAAACTCACTTATAGCCAGAGCCATCTGCGCTTCGTGATGCGTGCGGTATGCTAATTTTTGAGGTGCGCAGTACTGCAGCAGTTAGAAATTCTAAACCAGTCACTATCTAAAGCCGATAAATGCATTTTGTTCGCTATAAATTTAATAGCAGGGAGAATTAGCTTGTTGATTTTACAGACAATTAGCGTTTTTTTCTTAATGAGTTCTATTATTAAACTTAACACACGTAGACTATCTTTAAGATAGCGTATCTAAAAATGGTGCATATTTTATTAATGCAAAAATCGTTGAATTCAAATATTTTTAATGAAAAAAACAAAGCCAAAAAAAAATTAAATAAAATAAGAGTTTTCCTTATTGGCTATCGAAGTGTTCTCGCTCCTCTGTTGACTCATAAGAATTCTTACATAACACGAAACAACAGGAACTCGCTTAACAGCTTTAGGGGTAAGTGTGACAGTCTGACCCTGACTTATTGTTGACAATTGTAACCATAGAAACTGTGGAGCTAGCGTGTAGCACGTTGTTTGGCAACTACCAGTGGACAAGCACGTTCTGTGCCATGCAGAGCAAATGAGAAGTCTCCTCGTTCGTAGACTGATAGTTGTTTGAGTGACTTCAAAGGGAAGCTTCAAGTGTGTTGAGATTTCTCAGGTGGGGGAGGGAGGGGTAGAAAAAAGATGGTGCCAGATATTCAGTCTCGGGAAATATACGGAAGACCACGTATTTTTTATCCAGTTCCTGGGTAAGTATCTGATTTGAATGAATATTTTAAGATTAGTGTCGTACGCGAATTCCACTGCCCAGATAAAGCAACTACTAGCATTCGGGAATCGTGTTACTAGAATGTTACATATTCGAAATTGAGATATACACTAAGATTTAAAAATAGGACAATAAGAAACATTTAGATTGATAAAACAAATGACTGCATGCAGAAGTATTACATGTATTAAAGACAGTGAGCATACGCATAGAAACAAATACAGCGTATCGTATATATATATATATATATACACACACACACACATATATACACACAAAGAGAGAGAGAGATTTTATGTACTACTCAAATTAGGGACTGGCAAGAGATCATCGTCTCTTTTTTTGAGAAAAACGCTATTGATGAGACAGGAGAGGAAAAATGCAAATATTTTATGAGTTTATGCATGTAAAAGTTTAATGGATCATATGCAAATCTACAAAGAATGCAGGGAATAAATATCATCGCCACTTATGATATAGTCTCACTAAAAACTTATCTAATGCCTTTTTTTAAAAGTTCCATTATAAGGTTATTTATTTTGTCGAACTAACTAAATAAATATTCGCATACGATCACAATTTCATAAAATTATATCCATGAATATCACATGTCTCAAAGTATACAGAAGCACTTAAAATTACGTGAACCGTGAAAAGGACAATTAAATACGAATATATACAGGACTATAATGGGGAAGAACAGAGGTATACTCTAAGCATGTGCATTCTAAGGATTTACTCGTATTTTTGAACAGACAGTTTAGTGTATACTAAAGGTTGGCAGCCTTTCAACGAAGAAGAACCAATTCTTTCTTTGGCTCAAGTATTTTAAGTGCTTCTGTATATAAAATATACAGAAGCACTATATAAAAAGCAAACAGTTATAACTAGGGTGAACTGTACATCCGGACAAGTCAATAGCTCATTAATACCATTGGTAAATGGTGATAAGACTTCGAAAGTAGTTATCATAAGATGCTAATTCTGTTTCTTATCTGTTCATGATGTTAGTAAACGATTGCATCACCTATAATCGACTGTGTGCAATGGCCACCTCTGCCAAGAAATGCCCAGGAAGATCCAAGAAATTAACATCGAGGGATCAAAGGATGCTAGGAAGTGGGAATGGAAATCGCGGCAGTCCGATGTAAACAATAACCCAGGCATTGTACATTATCAGTATCTATGCGAAGGACAGGTGCACAAATAAGCCAAATAGAAACCACATAATCAACATAGCCATAACATACACTGGTGTAGAGAACATTGTGCCTAGTCAGCATAGAGTTAAGGACTGTTACTGACAGGAAGCGATGAATCAGCCTACATCCCATTCCAAATGCTAATGGTGTGGAAATGCTTGGAGAACTCTTTATGCCTGAATGGAACATCAGTTGTGAAGTTTGCTAGGGGCTGTGAATGAATGAATGCCAACGAATATGCAGCATTTCTGGTAATACACTGCTTTCTACACTGTGACATTTTGATGGAAAAGGATCCCCCCCCCCCTCCTCATATCTCTTTCTACACACAGGAATGTTGTAGGTTAGCAATGCAACATGGTTTTAGGGAAATATAGGAAAAGTGAATGTTATTCAGAGTTTCGATATCAACCTGATGGAGCATTTCTGGATGAACAAGAACTTCGGATATGGTAAAACCAGTGCATCCATTAATGGTATGTAGAATTGTGGTTATGTTGAATGGTCCAAATACTGGACTCGGTTTCACAAACTTTTGGAGAATTAGGCTTACACTGTTAAAAAGTCATCAAGACTTTTTAACAGTGTAAGCCTACCCGCTATTGAGGAGTGTGCATTCTCTGAAAGTGTTTATTTCCCCAAACTAACTTCAACTCAATACACATACTGGGTGGATTTTATCTCCTAACCTTAAATGTATAAGTCGAAAATATCCATTATTTTCATATTGATATGGTACTTTTTATTACTAAGTTTTATACTATTTTTCTTGATTTTATGCAGAGGGGCGTTTCTTTCATATGAAGGGGAAATTATAACACTGAGGTATACTAGTACTATTTACTAATTAAGGATGAAGATTTTCTTAAAGAAGGAAACCACATTCTTAATTAGTAGTTAGTATTTACTAATTAAGAATTAAGCAACTGATACAGTTATCTAGAAGATTCCTTTCTCCAAGTAGCTGTTCTAGTTAGCAATATGTGATAACTACATAAAAGAACGATTTGAATCCTACCAAGAACAAGGAACATTTTTTCTGTATTTTATTTTTCAATACTAAATTAAGTTGCAGATGCAGTAGTTTCTTCAAAACGTTTGTTTTATAACAAAGACATCCCCGCTTTTAGAACAGTACGTGCAGATATATGCCGACGTTTCAAGCTTTGTCTTTGTTTCCAGTTGGACTACAGATCTCTTCCAGTCTTACTTACATAAAAAAAGTCACGTGTTCAAAATCGCCGTCGACTTTCGTTTTATTCAGGTGATTTCCGTACCGAATGATAATTTGAGCGTAGATGATTTCAGCAAGACGAAATTCGTCGAAAAATATTACACATAATGTAAACTTATAGACGAGAGCTGATGTCATTACGACGGTAATTATTATTTTTATCAATACGCGAATTCACACAATGTTTCGTGATGATATCAATTTTTCGTCACGTAGCCCCAAGCACGCAACATAACGGAGATTATCCTCTCCCGTCTAGCCACTAATTTTACCGTTTTTATTGGAATATTCTAATTACAAATCCTGCAAGAATGATTAATGGTTAACAAGAATTAGCGTAGCGCTCTTGCTTTCTTTCTGGAACCAGACATGTGAGGTGAATTTTGCCCTTTAATTTTACTAATTGATAATAAATTAACAGACGTCATCAAATAAGAACACTTATTAAAAATGTAGAATAATCACGATTACGCTAAAAAGGCACACCTGCGTTAGGTGAAAGTGGAACACTTATGTCCATGTATGCTTATGTCCCACTTCGAATAAACTATATAACTTGACCTCCATGCTGACCCAAATCTCCGAGAGTTAAGCGCTAAATTTACACTCAAGTCTTTATAAAATCAGGTTAATTAGATCTCCCAAATACCACAGAGTTTACCTACAGTTAACATATTAATGTCTATTATTTTAAGTTATGAAATTCACTCGTTCTCTACTTACAGAGATGAGTAAAATGACTGCCTTATTAAGTCCAACTTATTGGCCTGAAAACGTGAGTTAAGGCTTGAAACTAGAAACTACCCAATTGTAATGAAATTCTATAAGATTAAGGGGAGCTAATTTGTTTTCTCTGGAAGGGATAGTCCGTAATACTGTTCTTCGAATGATCTTCCTCCTATCTGTCATGAGAGAAACGCTCTCTCTGTCGAAAGAGGGAAGAACCGAAGTCAGAAGCTCGCAGATAGCTTCAACTATTAGTGTGCTGGAGTGCTGTCTGGTCTATATAATAAAGTTGTTTGAAACAACGGAGGGAAAAATCGTTTCCTTGACAACAGTTGGATCTATGTTTAGAAGCGAAGCGTGCTACTATTTCCAAAATTCTGTTTGAGATTGACCACCTCATTGCAATAGAATATTGCAATGAGGTGGAAAGAAAAGTTTGCTGATTGAAAAACTTGTTCTCCCGGACCTCATCCAATCTCCAGGAGAAGTGTAAATGAATTGATCGCATGAGGCAACAACCCTAAACTAACCTTTTCCATTTTTTTTTCAAGGTAAAGCAAAAAAAAAAAAAAAAGGCACAAATTATAGTGCCCCTAACTTTTTTTGTTCATTTGTTACATAATGATAGCTTACTATTCATATTTATACTTGTCAAACCGCGCCTTTCACTCGTTTTAACTATTGCCACGCTCACTACATACCCAAGCAGTGAGTTCTACTTGTTTACCATTCTCAAGCTAAAAAAAAACCTTGGAGACTGCTTTGCCACTACTATCTAATTTGTATATTGATTACTTAACATTATGTTTAAATGGAAACATGCAATTTTTGCTAATAGCATTTTTTGATTGGAAAGAACTGTTGAACATCTTGTTTTTCATTCCTTCAAAACAGAGACCGACTGATGAAACACATGCAATTAACATGACATACATTGCCTTGCATGTTTTCAAGCCACGTCTGGCCTCCAATAAATAACCTTTTGGAAATGGACTACCCTTAGCCATCCACTGCAATAAACTAAATGTAGAACAGGTTTATTTTCTTAAGTGGATTCACATAAAACCAGTATTACTTTTTTTTGCTTTCAGCAACTATAAGTCATTATTTTGATGTTAACAATGGGCAAGCCAGTTTAAACTGCTTTATTACTGTTCTTATTATATGATTTCCGAATAATGTGTCCTCTACTCAGCGCTTCCCAAACTGTGGGCCGTAGGTTTTGTTGAGGGGGGGGGGGGCGTGAAATAATGAAAACAAATTTTAAATGTTTTAAGACTAAGTATATTTTTTTTATCTTAAAAGAAACGTATTTATTTTTTGTTTTTTTTATATTTTAATGGAAAAAAAATCGCACATTGGTGCGGGTTCAGAAATTTTGCTTCCTGCGTATTTCGGCGCTTAATGAATATTAGTAAATATATGCTTATTCATATAAGTTTCATTTCAAAGCAGAAATCTAAGAATTGTAGTTTCAAATATTTCACCGGATATCGACTTTTTGTGTAGCAGTATTGAAATACATCCATCACATTAAATTGTTATTAAACTTCTTTTATGTTTTTGATTCTTTCTTTATTACTAATCGTTCTACGTTTCATGTGCTTATACTGCAAATGTACAATAACAATATATCTATCTATATAAAAATATGAGATAATATACTATGTCAAATGTGTATGTAAGATGCTAAAAATGTAATATTTGCATTTGATTTTTGCAATATTCGATGTGTATGTTTTGTATTGAATATAAATACAATAAATATTATAATAATATATGTTTTATATTACGATATTTTTCGAGGGGGGGGCCGTGAAATATTTTAATTTTGACAAAGGCGGCCATGACATCCAGAATTTTGGGAAGCACTGCTCTAGCTCATAAACTTTTTCAAAATAATATTGATACTGTGAATGAGACAAAGAAAGTTAATGAGCAAGTACATAAATGTTTACATCATCATAAATGTTTACATTTCGTTAACATAGTTAACGAGATCCTTTATTCCAGTATGACAACAGTACAAGAATTGCCGACCTATATATATATATATATAACTTTTATTAGAATTCTGTAAATTTATTAACCAGAACAGATGAACTAAAAGAATATAAAAAGAAGCTGGATTTCGAAAAGATAATCTACTGGTGACCAGCTGTTGGCGCTACAGGCTATATAGAATTGTAAACATGGTCTGAGAAAAAGATATCTTTATTATTTTAATTTTAAACAGGTATTTGACTCTGTTAATAGGGACAAAATACTCTCAATCCTATAATATAAATTATGAAATGCATAGAATGGTAACCGTATATTTTCAGAACTTCAGTGCAATGGTGCAATGCTTGTATAGTAATATCAATACACAAGTATTCAAGTGATGTTAGGCTACTCACTCTTTCTCCTGCTTTTTTTTTAACTTCATATAGAATTTAAATTCATATAGAATTTTTAAAAAAAATAATGCAGTAGACGAAAAGAATGGAATAATAAGAGGCAGACATATCACTCGTATAAAATATGCAGATAAACATAATCTACAGTCTCGTTAAGCAAAACTAGAAGAAATCTGAAAAAATATCAATATCAACTAAACAAAAACAGTAAAGATAAGAAAGACAGCTGAAGTAATAATTTTAAACAAGTAATAGTTTTAACTACTTAGGCTCAATGATTACATGTAATATATAATATTTACAAAAGAGAAAAATGTTATTAATAAAGAGGCTATGTTTTAATAAAATATAAGAGAAAAAAAAGAATGATTTATGAAATTCCCGATCTTGAAGCTAAACCATCGTAATATTACAATTACATAATGAAAGCACCGAATCGATATAGCTTGGCCTCATGGAAGGGCCTTTTGTAAATTCTAACTCTCAGTAAAGGTATAAGTATAAGGTATAATAATACATTTTACAATATTTTAAACGTGTTTTTGATTTCTTCCATGAAGGGAAAAAATTATCCTTGGATACATTTCAACTGAAGCACAAAAGCCTGTCAAAAAATTCGTAGACTGTTAGAGTTACAAATTTAGTCATCTTATAATTTGGTGTCCATGGAAGCAAAGTCAATTTCAAATACTTTTCCTTTGTGGGTTTCAAGGCGTTTTATCAAACTCGAGTAGAAAAATCTCGAAAATATAAGTTCTGAGAAAAACAATTAGACAGTAAACAGACAATATCAATGGGAGTATGATATTAAAAATATAAATATGAACTTGACACTGTTAGTATTCAGGAATGTATGCGCAGAGCAATTTAAGGTGGTATAAGAGAGGTGAGGTTACAAAACAGATGTTAAATCTGTTCTGCTAACTTTAGGCGTTTGACAAATAATAGCTTAACTGGAAGAAACTATTTGAGTTAGTAATGTAAACTTAAGAATTACTATCAGAGTATTCTGTACACCCCTTGGGGAGTAGATACACATTAGGAATATGTTTTTATCTTTCTTCGGGTGACATATTTCCGTTTAATGTACGGTTTACATGCTGTCGTGGCCATAGCTTTTCTCGGATTATGTTTTTTACTTGAAAATATAATTTTAGTATTTAAATATAAACACCAAGACGACATCGATGGTAAATCGCATAAATTACAGTTAATCATCATTCTTTTTCGCCCACAGGTTCTAATTTCGAATCAGTTTGTAAAACTTTGCAGATAAGCTAAGCTTTCGCTATTCATTAGGGATCATATGAAAACGCAAAGGGAAGTAGTGGTAGTTTGTAGAACAATGTAAAGTCTTTCCTTTTTCTGAAGAGTTATTGGTGGAAGAAACGAAGAAAACATGGCCCATTCAAATATTCAAACAGAGCATTTCTTTAGAAGCTATTCAAAATAGCCACTGCCAGTGATAGAACAACTTGATTGAAAAAAATCCTGATAAGAATACGTGTTTCGTTTTGCACATCATGTACCATTCGTTGTATGAAGCATGTTTAATATTCTGGTCGCTACAAATACACATGTATCGGTCCATAAAATATTTCAAGAAATGCATCTGAATATCTGCAAGAGGTATTAGGAGCATTTTTCTTCTTAATTGCTTTTAACAGGAACTTAAGCGAACTTCAAGAGTCCAATGATATGATGTCATAAACCCAAACTTCATCCCACGTTGGCCTACATCTGTCATCAGCTCTGCCATTTCAGTCAGATCTTCACAGTTGTAAATCACCCTCTCTCTGTATATGATTTTGCTACCATGACACATTAACAAAGGTCACGCATGACGGCTCTCACAAAAGAGAATAATTATTATGGCACGCAAAGGTTTCTAACATGAAAAAGGTCAGCTAAAGGAATGGAAGAATCTTGAATGGTATTCTCTATACGGAGAACTGGTCGCATCTATACAGAGAATTTCAATCCCGGGTAATTCATAAATCGGTGAAAAAATGCAGTCCGCTAAAAAAAACTGGCAATCCATTTGATCTGATCATGAAAATCAAACTGCGCATGATCCTTGGCTACTTTTAGTAAGCAAAGAATGTGTTTACTTTCGGTGATACGTTTAGTAATAACTTCAAAAATGATACCCTTGGTTACCAAAGTAACCTCTTCTAGATTGATGGCCACACCGTGATTTGAAAATAAAATTCAGGCGGGGGTGGCACACAAATGAAAAATATCATTCGCTTAATACGATGAATATAATTTGGAATATTAACCTTCTTGCTGCACTACTTCAGCATACAGAAAAATCTTTTTGTATAATATGATCAAGTTGTAGTGTAACAATATCACAAGAAAATCAAAATCCGATTCGCTGAAGAAATTGTTTCAGTTGGAGAATGGCGATATGAATAGATGGATGCAAATCTCGAATTAATTTCTTCCGAGAATCCATTTTTTCCCCGCCTTAATGACCATTTCAATTTAGCAATTCATTTGTAGTACTCTTTTTATGTTGTTTTAAAATAGCTTCAAATCTGATTATATAACGTCAGTGTAATTTTTTTTTTTTTTTGTAGTGAATAGTGATTGTGAAGTTTACTCGACCGGTTTAGACACAGTACGAGTTTTTCCTTCCGCAACTGACAATCCATCTGTTTATTAGAAACCCTAATGGTAGACAATGAGAGTTGTTATTATTTGATGAGAAAGCAGTGCCAAATAAAAGTAAATAATTTAAAAAAGTGGTTATATTCTACTTGATTTATGTAGTTCTATTCAGCCAAATTCCTCTTCAGTCTCATAACTGAAGGGGAATTTATACAAAAAAAAAAAAAAAAAAAGCCAACAATAATGTCTGCAAGTGGGGAATCATAGAGCCATCTGCGACAGATGGATTATGGAAAACAAATATTCAAGATATTTTTCGTGACGTCATAAGCTATCATGCTGAACACTACATTAAATCTTCTTTTCCTCGTTGAACATTCCGTAGTTTGCTATTGCGTGATAGTCAATAAAACACCAGTCCAATCCCCACTCTTATCTCTTCTATTAAGGGCAACGTACGTTCAGGCAAATAACAAATAATGATGAGCTGATATCTATAACATAACGTGAGCAGAGAATGAATATGAGGACATCAAAACAATAGTCGTTCATAAATAATTACTCTTTTGAAATACTCGAGGAATTGTCTTGAAATGGTCGTCATACTTTTTTAAAAAATTCCATGTCGAGTAGGCAAGTGCCGTCGTATTCAAATAAATGAATTAATTAAATTAAAAAATAAAGAATAAAACGCACATATATAAGGATTATATAAGAATCCATATATTTGAGCCGTCTTTCCAATTAAAGGACAGAATTAATAAAAAAAAAACTTCACTATCACTATTGCGACCATAGTCTTCCCTTTAAGTGATATTCATTTTTGGAAAGCAGTAAACAATGCGATGATAAGAATTAATGCAGTCATTTAAGACCAAAAAGAAGTTGCACGTACAAATCCCGAGATTTGTTCTGTGAGGGAGTAAAAACCTGGTTTCCATTTGAGATCGTTTAATTCGGCTTCATTCGAAAACACTTTAAAACGAAGGATCATGGGAGTTCTCAATAGTTTACGTCTTTCAAAGTTTTTTGATTCTGCTGTCTTTTGAATGGAATCTTCTTAGTAAGCTTCGTAAACTGACAAGTTTTTCATACTTCTTCGGAGATTCTTGAATCACTTTCAAATGACCGAAAGAGTTGATTTCTTAAAAAAAAACTATGAGAAACATAATATCTTCTCATTAGTAAGAGGAAATTATGTATAATAAAGTTTCTATTTAAGTAATATTTAAAAAAATACTTTCTTAATACCCATCAATCTTTGTTTTGTTCACTATTCATAGGTTCCTGGCCTTTAGCCTATATACCGTTTCTCTAACTGCATATCAAAATGCTGAAGTTCTAACCTTTTTATAAATAAGCAGTCTACGTGTCAAATCTTTCGTTTTCAGTTAACCTACATTTGATTTTCGGGTCACTAATTGTAAATGGAGTTTAAAAGGTTACTGGTGGGCGGCTATTCCGAATTCTACCTAATTTCGTCTCATTGAGCAACTCGGAAGGCACATTGGAATGAAGTTTGTTTTGTGAATGTAAAACATTCCGTTTGCTAAAGGCGAGAGAAAGAGACATCTAGTGTTTGGAGGAATCGAATTCTAAAAAGGGGGACTTGAATCTCTTGATTCGACGTTAAAACCATCTGATTAAACCAACTTTTTCAAACGACTTTAATCTTCCAATAAGCAAAACAGGTGATCTCATACACCTGGCGATGAAATTCATTTCCCACAAAGGAAATACAGACAGGAAAGCTTCTGAGAAACAAGTGCACCTTAATGCAGAAAGAATTGAAGAAGTCGGCAAGTTCGAGTACATGGGATTCATTAGTAATGAGAAGAAATTTCTGTTCAGAAGACGTCAGAAGATGATTAGGAATGGCTGAAACAACGGTCCGAGACTTGTCTAAAATCTGGAAGGATGGATTTATCTCCAGAGGAACAAAGTTGAGGATTCTGGATGTAGTTGTTTTTCCAACAGCGACTTATATGAGTGGGAGACTTGGAACCTAAAGAAGTCTGTAGGAAAAGAATGGCTGCTTCTGAAATATGGTGTTACCGAATACTGTCCAGGATCTCATATATGGAAAGGTGGAAGGCTCCTTAAGGATATTGACCAAATGAAATTGAAATACTTTGGACACATTGAAAGGATGGAAGGACTTCTTAAAACAGTAATAGAAGGTAAAGTTCATGGAAAAAGAGGATGGGATAGACCGTCAACGAGGTGGATGGATGCTGTATCTGGAGTGACTGATCTTCAGAGAGTTAAAACCTCCAGGAAAGCATACAACAGGACCAACTGTCGAGGACTAGTATGGTACATCACCGAACAATTGAGTGACCATACGGTATCTGATGATGTCCAATGAATAGGTGGATGGTGATAAGATGCAAACCCGCAGCCTGTCGGAGAGTGGATACCTTTACCACTAAACGTTATCTTGAACCATATACTATAAAGATTTTATAAGAAGATGAATTGATGTATATTTGAATTCGTAGTTCGAAATGGTCTTATATTCGTTCTGTTTGGTGATTCCATTAATTTTTTTTTTATTATACTCGAACTTAATTTCGGTTGGATTTCAATAATAACTTTAATATTAAGTGAAAATCATTTTAAAATTTACATCCCTTTCAAATTTATGTTAATATTACGAATATCAAAATAATATTGGCATACTAAATGCAGATAAAACTGAGGGGGAAAATATTAAGTTATGGTTCTTAATACATGAAAATTGGCCTAACTTACGATATTCTTAACATCATGAAAATCAACGACTGCACGTTTTAGACCTTTCTGCCATATTTTTTTAACGATAAATATGCCTGCTAAAGAAACGTGACCGATCTTATCAAAATATCTCTCGCAAGCAAGCATTACAACTGAAAGACGAAGGTTTCTTAAATGTTATCCAACGGTCACATTCTAGGTCACACGATAAGTTACAAACGAGTGATTGCGAGCCACCTGGCAGGCTGAACTTGAACTTCCACATAAATATTCAATAGTAAAGAATTTTTGATAAGTTTGAAACGACAGTAGTCCAGCTGTAGAAGAATGAGTTGCGTGAGACTGAAATAACCAGCCGAAGCTGTGGAAAGTTCACGTTTTATTTATTTCCTACTACTTGGCTAATATCTGTAAAGTAAAAAAGTAATTTTTTAAAACCTTACCAGAACGAAACAAAGAAAATATAAAAAGTGCAAGCGGCAGCTATCGTGAGCAAAAGGCGACTCAAAAAAATAAGTTTTATTTTCATTCATTGAAACAAATAAATTAAAGAAACGGTTATGCTTCTTTTCTATATATAGCAAATAAATAAATAAATAAAACGGGACCGGACGATTGGAAAAGACCTGACTTTGATGCGAGAAATGGAATCTTTATATGGACTTTCGGATAAATGTGAGTTAGTTGATGTCGCCAGGGGGGTAGTAACTCTTTTTCCCCTCTCTGAAAGTCTGGTTTTTCAGTCCGTATACAGGAAAATCGGCCAGAGTACATACGCAGTTAATGACAAAATTTCCATTAGTGTACGGTAGATGGCATTGAAAATGGGTCGTGAAGAGTGCCTTCCCGAGTGAGTTCTTGGAAGGGTTACGTAATTATTATTATTATTCGTGACACCTCCAAGGAGTCCGAAGACTCATCGCAGGAGGATACCTACTATACAACTATCTCCACCTCTACACCGCACCTCTACTACCAATCATCTCCATTAACGTCATCTACCTCCCACCACCACCACAACTAGTATTTTTTGTCTGTAAATCGCGTGTGTTCTGAAGGGCTCCAATTTGTCTCTATGCGGGGTGAAAAACCCGAGTTTGGGTGACCAACTACGCGTCGTTTGGAGCCAAAATAATTTCGCTGAGACTTAGAAGAATCGCAACCTTTGACGATGCGATGGTACGAGAGTAAGTGAGTGTGCACATGACGAGGTTGTAACGAGCTTGTAAGAACTACTTTGACTAATTACACACCTAATTTTAAGGAGTTTTCTAAGAAAATGGATACAAGGAAGATCTCTACTAGTAAGTAACTAAATACAATAATAAGTAACTAAATTTATTGTTTCGATTTTAAAATTATTCTAATTGTTCAAAGTAAAAAGCATTAATTAATATGTTTCGAATTAAACTTTTTTATTGCAGTAATTTTTATTAACCTTGTTTTATTCTCTCTCTTCTCTCTTTTTTTTTTATTTTGTTCCTTTTTTTGTTATCTGTTCTTCTCTTTTTATTATTATGTGACACCTCTAGGGAGTCCAAAGACTCATCGAGGGAGAGCGTGCCAACAGCATCGAACGATTGTGCCTTATCCAACTACTAACCGCGCTCAAACTTGCTTAACTTTTTGCGTGCGCCATTAGTAGCAGAGGCTCTACTATTTTATCCAAGTGTAAGCAAACAAAGTTTGCGCCTGAAGTATCTTCAGGACTGAGGCAACTCGTGGTAAAGGTGGACCAAGCTCTCATCACTCCTTGTCTTAATATCTCCCATAATGCAAAGCACATATCCTTGCAGACATGTATAATGCTATGTCTGCAAGGATATTAAGGGAAGGGCCACTACCCAGACCTGTTTCGACCTTTATTCAGGTCTCGTCAGTGGGAGCTAGACCCAGTGGTAGTGATACTAAGGTGGAAGCAATGGAAAAGTTATATTTACCTATACGAGTTTCCAAAAGGTGTATCATCTTAACTTTGTTTGCCTACACTTGGATGAAGGATTAAACTAAATTTATTATAATCTAACCAAGTGGAAAAAACTTCCAACATCTTTCTCTAAATCCATTTTGGCAACTCGTATAGGTAAATATGACTTCTTCATTACTTCCACCTTAGTATCACTACCTCTGGGTCTAGCTCCCACTGACGAGACCTCAATAAAGGTCGAAACCGGTTTGGGTAGTGGCCCTTCCCTTAATTCATAGCATTATACATGTCTGCAAGGAGATGTGCTTTGTATTATGGGAGATACTAAGACAAGGAGTGATGAGAGCTTGGTCCACCTTTACCACGAATTACATCCTGAAGATACTCCAGGCGCAAACTTTATTTGCTTACACTTGGATAAAGGATTAAACTAAATTTATTATAGATTCGTAAGTAAATTAATCTATATACATGATACAGTGAAATCTCTCAGCTACATCTAATGAATAGAAATATAATGTACGTATAGAGAAAACCATTATTATTCTCAGGAAGAAGGTAGTGGACAAAGTTTTTAATTAACCAAAATTGAATAGTGTAACTCATTTAATATTGACAAGTAAAGTAACAAAATATTAGCATTAAAATCTTTCAATAAAGTAAAAACGCGATGCTGAATATGACAATTTAGTGTTGAAGGAATGGATGGAGCTAAAGTTATTGGGAAATAAGAAAATGGGGATTATTATTATTATTCGTGACACCTCCAAGGAGTCCGAAGACTCATCGTAGGATTAGACGACTTAATATGGTGCGAATTTCATATACAATGTCAGAACTCCCTTCCCTCCAAGATTGATTCAGGAACTAAAGAAATATTTGGCTAAGAATTTAAGATGCAATCAGTTCCTGTATTTTTTTGTATACGATATACTCTCAAAGCTTTAACCTCTTACAATACCATACGTCTTATTTCTGAGAAGAACAATGTAATTTTTTTCCCTTACTCATCCTGCGTTTACTTGCACCTCAGTCTCCAAAACCTAGCATTCTCTTCTGTTCAAAACATTTTCTCACTTGTACAACTCCAACACTATAAATCCCAAACTTGCTGAACTGCAGAACGATGTTCTCACATTTGGGAGTGGTGCACCAAAAACCTCCTTAAGAATGCTTGAGGCTATCTGAGAAGAACAGAGCACTCAGTCGCAGAACCCCTTCCTCTCAGATATCCTGTAATCATATTTTCATAGACGTTCTGTTTTTTGCATTATGCCATTTTTGCGATTTTTCTACGTATTCTCGTGGGCACTGTTACAACAAACTGCTAATCCTCATTCCTTCTAAGACGTAAAAACACGAGCAGCTCCTGGCCAGCATTAGTATAGTTTCGGACCAACGTACCGAATTACTTTCTCATTCTTCTATTCTTTCATAAACAGGTTTCCTATTGGCTTTTCTAAACCGCGTGCATACACACACTGTACTTGATATTTAAAGGTTTTGTCATTCAGATTTTGTGCATGAGATTAAAAAAAAAATGAATATCAAAACAATTATTTTTATAATCTTAAATATATTTATATCATTTTCTAGATATACAGGTTCACTACCAGGCTTAAAGAATTTTGTGGGAAGAACATATGGAAGAGTTTCACAAGTGCGACTGAGGGTAAGTTTTCTTTGTAAAATGTCCAAAGTGCACTAATTTATTTTTAAGAAAACATAAACTGCATATTTTATATATAAACATAATTTATCAAATTATTGGGCATAACAAAATAATTTTAAGCTTTATTCTGAAAACTAAATAAAATTTGTAGAAAGTTTTTTAACTTGGGTATATTATTTATTCAAGATACCAAGTAATTTTATATAAACTTGGTTTTTAATCCTATTTCCCAAGTAAGCAAACAGACAAGTATGTCAAGTTTGCGCTTGCATGTAGTGCAAGAGTGAGACAACTCTTACAAGTAGTACAAGACTGTAGTGATCCGAGCTTAATTCACCTTTACCACGAGTTGCCTCATTCTTGCACTACGTGCAGGCGCAAACTTGACATACTTGTCTGTTTGCTTACTTGTGAAATAGGATTAAAAACCAAGTTTATATAAAATTAGTTGGTATCTTGAATACTAAATAAAATTTATTAATAATAAGTAATACCAAATTGTATAACTTGACACTTTTCCACATTACATTGACATCCGTTATCTTTTGCCCAACTGCCAGCTTATTTAAATCATCCTAGAGCCTTCTGACACACTACTGGTCACGTGCTTCATCCTGGACTCGGCTCCTCCATACACTTTTTTGGTTTCTTTCCATCAGCCACTGTCGTATCAACATCAGTTTAATATTCATCCCCATTTGTTCCAATTTGCGTAACAGAATTCCATGGGATATCCTAACAAAAGACTTAGCCAAATATCCAGTAGTATCACTGTGTAGCCATTCCCCCTTGTCCAACTCAGCTGTCACTCTATTATAAAAAGTTAAGAAACTAATAAAAGAGAAGGTGATGTGTAGCTTCCCACAAAGAGTCCTTGGCTCCCAGGAGGTTTCAGATGATAATAATACCAGATGCTCTTGGATTTATTTACAGACAAGGGACGTGATTCTCAGACGGATAGGTAATTCTTACAATTCAAGATGAAATGCAGTTATATTGTTATATTCAAAGTGGCAATATTTATCAAACCAAAGTACCAATGAAAATAGCAATTAAACATCCATTAAAATGTAAACAGCGCAAACCTGAAATTGAGGAGGCGTGTGTTCATTCTTTTTATTAAATACTGCATTACCTTGATCGGTGTAAAGAGAAAAAAAAATCTATTGAGAATAACAAGAAAGCAATTAATTTGATGGAACTTAAATATATTTATACAATCGGTTGAGAAATTGGCATGCAGCTTAATAATGGTGCATGTCGCTTATTGCAACCATTCATGATTTCTTCTCTTGATTTTCGTAATCAAGTTGATCAGTAGTGAAGATACCAAGTTGATGTAAAAGTCAAAAGGAAGGTGACTCACTGAAATAAAAGAACGTAAGGCCTTGAATTGTATTTACAATTAAACATAAAGTGAGGGATGAGCGAAACTGAAAGGTCTCATTATTTTTCTCACTGTATGAAAAACATTTGTGTCCGACAGCTTTGAGCAATGAATGGAAGCGAGAGCGAAGGTTAATCAAAAATAGCATTTATAACTTTAGAGTAATCATAAAATAAATGGCAGTTGATCAAATGATAAGCCATCAGTATGAAAGAATGAATTCTTTCCACAGATTGGTAATTGAGGTCATGCCCAAAGAACGAGTTTAGCTTATTGTAACATTGAGGAAATGTGAGGGGGAGTAGAGTTTTACTTACGAGGGAAATAAGTAAGATGGTGGTGAAACAATCACTGGATATGAAAATATTGACCGTTCATTATCTTGGAAATGTTGTGAAGAAGGATGCTTCGTAATAAATTCGATTATCTCTCTATATACTGAGACAAAAAGCTGAAAGAACATATAGTAAATTAATTTTAACAAATGGTTGGGCGATAAACCGTGTACATTTTTTGAGATGGGCTGAATACGAATTTATTTTTACGCAGCAATGCAAAGGCCAATAAAACAGAAAGGGCATAAAATACTGGCAGAAAGATATGATTACCAATGTGATGAGTCATTTTTCTAGAATTTGAAGTTGCACCATTGGAGATGGATGACGTTTTAAGTATTCAGAATTCTCGGAATAAGAATCAGAAGTGACTGAGTGAGTGATAGTTGGTATGCATGTTAGATGTCTTTTTGATTAATGCAGGAGTTTAAGAAGTGCAATGCAGAAACGCAAGGTTTATATATCTGTAATCTTGCAGAAAAAACTATCTGAAGGGGGAAGAAATTACAAATCCTTCATAGCTCATTTAGCATTGATGTTGCTCTTTGGTTGGAAAATACCTCGGTTCGAATTCCGTCTAAGATGAGAAGAATCTTTTATGGCTTTTCAAATGAGGATAAGTTAGGCGGTAATACCCACAAGTGGAAAGACTTTTCCTTGTATATCTGCATATATATGCCGGCCTAGTAGCCTGTTGCATCGTTAGTAATTCCAACCAACCCACTCCAATTCGGAAACTGCAATACGTGGTGACTAAAACGTACAGCTAAATTTTGGGCATGTTTTCATTTTGATCAGGTTGTAGTTATAATACTTTAAAAATACGGCGAGCTTACTTCTACACATATCTGAGAAAGCACAAATGTAATAATACATTCGTATGAGAAAAAAAAAAAATTAAGGTCAAAGTTGTTATTAGGTATTCTTTGTAATGTAAGATTTGCTACTGGACTCCAAATACATTTCAAAATGCAGTTTAATTGTTGTTCACTTTCTTGAAAATAAGCCTAATTTTGAATATATATAAACTCAAAGAACTTGTTGACATGATGATGATTTATTTATTTCGTATCCAAACACAAGTAGTGCAGTAGTAAGTAAGTGGTACAACATGATTTACAACAAATTAGGATACATTACAATGAGATCAGCTTAGATTTGGTATGTGAAATATGCAGGGAATAATAATTAAATATGAAAAAAAGGAAACTATACATAACTTATATACAATAAACATGGTCAGATGTTCCTCCAGTATCTTGCGAAATCAACTGCTCTTTCTGCGCAGGATATAAGGTCCTCTTTTGCACAAGGCGATTGAAGAAAGGGACAAAAAAGAAGTCTTGTGGGACAACCAAGTCCGTGGACTTGGTTGTCCCACACTCACAATTGTCTGGGCCAGTGAGGTAGCCCCATTTGATGAGGTTTTGTTTGCAGCGTCCTGTCGTCCGGAGTCTGTTGAGGCTTTTCCAAGTATTCCAGTCCAAGTGAGCACCATGTGGAAGATGTTCGGCTGTTGGAATACCAGTATTATTTTCAGGATATAGTGCAAGCCATTGTTGAAGTCTTGTCTCTGGAAGTTTTTTAGGTAGTTCAACAGTTGTCAGGAAGCTATGTCGGGTTCTTAGTCTTTGGGGCACTGCGGTCTGGCCGAACAGTGGGTGGCGTTCATCCTTCATTTGTCTGCTTCTTTCATCAGCTGAGAATGCACATCTTCGAATTGGAGGGGGGGGTGCAATACCAGCCAAAGTATACAGGTCTTTTAGTGGTGTTGGTTTCAGACATCCTGTAATTAAGCGGCAGCTTTCATTCAATGCTGGATCAAGTTTTTCAGCATGGCAGGATCTGGACCATACTGGGCAGGCATATTCAGCAGAAGAATAGCAAAGGGCTAAGGCAGAAGAGCTCAGTGTGCTAGGGTCTGCACCTCATTTGGAGGAGGTAAGCTTTCTTAGTATGTTGTTTCTTACATTCACTTTTGCCTTTGTTTTTTCTATGTGGGTTTTATATGAGAGGGTGCGATCGAGAGTCACACCGAGGTAGATTGGTTTCCAGGAATGTTCTATAGTAGAGCCTTCCCAAGTTAAAGTGGAAAAGGCTAGTCTGGGTTTTCAAGGGGTTTGGTTTTAGTTGATTGCTAGTATAGTATGTGGTTAGAAAATTTAAGGCAAGTGATGGAGTAGTTTCAATGGACTTGAAATTTTTTTGACTCAGTAGCTATGGCAAGGTCATCAGCATAGATAAAATTTGTAGTTCCGGAAAGATAGGGAGATCATTGACGTATATGTTGAAAAGTAATGGTGATAACACACTTACCTGGGGGAGGCCATTTTTTTGGTGGCGCGAGCGGCTCTTCCTACTCTCAAGGTCCACGTAAAAGCGTCTATTTTCCAAGAGTGATTGGATCAGGAAGACAAGGCGATAGTCTCTAGTTATTCTGTATATTTTATTTCTGAGTGCGAGATGATTTATGGTATCATATGCTGCAGTTAGGTCTACAAAGACTACTCCTGTGGTTAGTTTTTGCTCATAACCATTTTCTATAATATTGAGTGAGGTTTAGAATTTGTGATGTGCAGAATTTGCCTGGTCTAAAGCCAGCCTGCTCAGCAATAAGATGGGGTTCGATTAGGGGTTGTAGCCTATTCAAAATTAATCGTTCATAGAGTTTAAAGAGGTTGCTGAGTAGTGATATAGGTCTGTAATTTTTTGCTTCGGTTGGAGTTTTCCCTGGTTTCAGAAAGGCCATCACTTTGGCAAGCCTCCAAACAGTTGGTATCCTCAGGGTTCTGAGGTAAGTGTTGTAGAGGTTTAATAACCACTCTTTAGTCCTGGTTCCAAAATGTTTAATCTGTTCATTACAGACATCATCAAGCCCTGCAGAATTTCTAGGTTTTAATAGGCTTATGGCAGCGTTGAGTTCAGTGATGGTGAAATCTGAGTTAATCATATTTTGTTCCCCACTTGGGGTTCTAAGTATCTTATTTTTTGTGTGTTTTTTAATGAATTTTCCATTCAGCAGCAGCTGGTGAGCAATTTGATTAGCTGTTATCTGCAGATGCTCACATGGTTTAGTGAAATCCTTCCTAATTCTGTTGATAAAGTTCTATGCCTTTCTACTACTATGGGTCATATCAAGGGCTTCTATTTCTTTTTTCCATGAGGAACGCCTTTCCTCTGCCATCTTGGAGCATAATTTTTCTCCTGCTTGGATAGTCTCTTCTGAGAAGGGATTGGTGTTGTAAAATTGTAAGTAATCAGCATACTGGGCTTGTATGTCATTGGAAAGGCCTGGAATGTAGTTTGTGCAGCATCCTCGGGGGATGTGTTTGGTGGAGGTTTTCCTCAGTATTTTTATGAATTCTGGATACTCTCGAGTGTTTGGGGGGACTTTTTCTATGGAGCAGTCAAGATCTTCCATGAAACCCTTCCAATTAGCTTTTTGGAAATTAAATCGTCGTCTGTAAGGGGCGGTGTTAGGCATAATTGCTGGGTTGAATTGAAGCATTATAGGTCTATGTTGAATATGTGGAATCGGATTTAAAACCTTTTTAACACAGATGTTGGATATTTTTGAACTACCAAATATGAGGTCAGAGTTATAGCCTCGCTTCCATCTGCCACTGTTGAAAGATGCAGGGAGTTTTGGATTATGTATCAGGTTTAGAGAAAGGTTTTCAGCCCATTTTTCAACAAGTTCTCCATCTTCGTTGGACTTTGTGTAACCCCCAGTTAACACTATGGCTATTAAAGTCACCTAATACAATATCAGTCATGTATGCATTATTATTGAGGAGAATGTCAGGGAAGGAGAAAGCTTCTTCTGGTGGTTTATAGACTGAGGTGATTGAGATATTTTTAAATGTGATCGTAATAATCTCAGTGTTTCTGTTGTTCGTTGAGTCAATCGACGATGGGATAAAGTTCGCTTTCGTAAATATTGAACTGCTATTTATTGTGGGGTATTTCTTTGATGAGTTTCATGCCATGGATGCAAGGTCTTGCAGCACCTTCTCCTCTGTGAGTTTCTTGCAGGCAGAGCACATCGCAGTCATTATCTCTGCAAATATTTGCAATGAGATCTTACTTGACACTGGAGAAACCTTCAATATTAAATGATATTGTTTTTAGGTTTGGCCCCAGGTAGGATCCTTTAGGGCAGAAATTTGGGAGCATTTTAGTTTGATCACTTGCGTTTGGTTGATAGCAACTTTAGCTTCCCCTAAGTGTACTAACAGGGTGCAGGAACGAGAACCTAGGTGCTGCGCACCCCATGATGATGATGATGATGATTGACGTGAACGTAATGTATATCAAAGATAAACATGCACAACGTTAAAAAAAAGGATTTTGATGCTTTATATTTGCATGGCATGCATGCGCTCACTTTAGCAACACCTGTTACTCTCCATAAAATTAAAGAGAAACCTAGGTATTTATTATAGAAAGTTAGATTTTCTAGGCAGTGTTTTTCCTTTCAGAAAAACTTTTCAGACAAACATCACTAAATATTTACCGTGTTAGGACATCGATGACATGGTCGGCATAGAGGCTCCTCGCCATCCCCTGACTGACGGACTGATAGTTTCTGGATATACAGGTAAGATCCAAATATTTTACTTGATTTAATTTCAATTTTATTGTTATTTTACTATAAAAAATTGTTAATTCAATTTTTCATAGGTATCAATTGTGATCAATTATTTCATTCAGTCTGATATCATTGTCAGTTATTTGGTGTCTACGAATATTTGGTATGCCTCGTCACTTACATCTATTATTATTCATATTACTGACTAATTAGTTCAAAAGAACAATTTTCTATAATGAGCTGCATGCACCTATTTCGAATAGGAAATACTTCATAGATCAAAGTGAAACTTCTCTTCATACTCTCCGACTTTAACCTGTCACTCCACAACGCAGAGATAAATCTGTGAATTGTGGAGATCGCTATCGTACAGGTACAAAATTCACATACATTTTAGTTCATATAACAAAAATAAACATATTCCTTATACATCTCTTTATTTTTCATACTAATTTTTAACTTTAACAAAAAATCTAGTATAAAATTAATATACAGTATTAACAAAACCTTTTAAATTAATAATGAAACAACCGAAAAAATTAAAACCAATAGAGGTCTCATTCAAGGAAGTGGATTATCACCACTACTATTCAATATATATATATATATATATATATATATATATATAGAAAAAATTTTAACAGAGTGGAGGAAAAACAAAATCATAGGAATTAGAATAGGAAATAAAGAATTAATCAGCCTTTTGTATGCTGACGATCAAGTTGTTTTTGCTGAAAATGAAGATCAATTACAAAAAAAAATCTACACATATTAAACAAAACAATAGAACAGTATGACATGAAAATCTCAGTAAATAAAACGAAATCAATAGCATTTCAAGGTGAAAATAAAATTAAAAGATGCAAACTAGTCATCCACAACAAAGTAATAGAACAATTGAATAAATTTAAATATCTAGGAAACTACATAAGCCCCAATGGAGAAATCGACATTGCACATAAAAAGCAAAAATTCCTAGCGGTCATTGGAACTTTCAACAGACACTTCAATAAATAGATATCTAGAACAACCCAAATAAAACTATATAAAATAATAGCTAAACTAATTCTGAAATATGGCAGTGAAACATGGAGTTCGGGAGAACGAGATCAAAGACAAGTGGAAGCTGCAGAAATAAAGTTCCTAAGACTGCTCGCAGCAAATAAAAGAATAAACAAGATAAGAAATGAAGAAATAAGAAAACAATTATCCATAATTAACATAACAGAAGACATCACAAACTATAGAAAGAACGGGACACCGATCAAAAGGAAGACCTAGGAGGAGAAGGGCAGAAGACTTTTTAAACCTTTGAAAACGTTACAGAGGCAAACAATTTCCTAATACGCGAAGCCAAGAAGAAGAAGCGAAACTTATAGAAACTACTATACAAAGCGGAGAGCCCCAAGTGTGGAGCTAATTATCCCCACTTGAATTGTAAAATGAGTGCTAATTGACTGACTTCACACTTTTTTTTTACATAAAAAGTGTGTGCCCGATAAAGATGCAGGTCATAAAACAACTAGACTTTTCTTTAAAATTAGTCTGTGCAATTTTAAAGTTAAAATTAAAGTAAATAATACTTCAACTAATTCAAACGGAGTACTCGCAAAACTTTCAACCGGTTTCCACATTTTAATCGTCACTGGTACTTCGTTTCATGGCTAGCGATGATTTCTTGGTAATAGTATCGCAGACAACTGCGGCCATCTCGTTTTCCTCATCTCTAATTGGTATATTTTCTGAAATAGTTCTATTTCAGGCAATATTTCGATTTTTCTGATTTTCCAAGGAGATTAGAGAGAGAGAGAGAGACATTTTGCCTGTACAAAACATCGCCTAATTCGGGAACATCTGAAAGGATCTAGAAATAGTTCTCTAGTCTATGACAAAAATCGAACATCTAATATTATGGTCACAAAAATATTACTACAAAGTTACGAAGAAATATTCAAAAGGCTTCAACTTGGCAGTAGACACTATTAAAAGAGAAGATAATACTTATTCGTTTTTACAAGCAGGTGAATAGCTTGTCTTCGAAACTAAGTTTTGTCACTGTTTAAGAATATACGAAATAAATTTAGAATAATCGAACCTCAGCATGAATGAAAGAGCTTGTATATTACACTGAAGACATGAATAAAACAAATCTTAAAGTCAGCCATAAAACTTAAAAGAGCATATGGTGGCTAACTTTAACGATTTTAACTTTATTTTGATTAAATAATATGATTAAGTAGGTGGCTCATGAAAAATAAGTTTTGAAATTAAAGTTAAGTGTTTTGAGATTTGATCTGATTTGCTTATAAAATATGACCGCTTGATTATTGTGAATTTTATAAATAATCGCTTATTTTAACCATTCCTAGTGAAAATTACATCCTAAAAATGTGCTAGTTTTTTTCTGTTGAGGTAAGGGAAAGTGACATCAAAAGTGTTACTCTTAAAAAAAAAAAACTACAATTATTGATCATGCAGCCTTAATTTAAAAGCATGAATATCCGAGGCAAGAATCGGAAAAATTAGAAGAACCGAATTAATGTCACTTTCACTTAATGTTTATATTTAAGGTGACCAGATTTTTAGAACGATAAACTGGGCCAAAATAATTTTATTATTATTTTATTTTATTATGGCCTGTGTAGCTCAGTGGAAGCAGTGTTTGCATCCTCTGCACTAAGCTGCCCAAAGATAGACTTATGTTCAAGTCTAGTCGCCGACTAGAGGAACTTTTTTAAGGCTTTCTTTGACCGACTCCCGAGTTAATCAATCTATGGTATGTGCAAGCGAGTTTTTACTCCAGGAAACTCAGATTTTTCTTCCCATAAACTCAAGAAAATCGACCGTAGAACCCACATTATTTCAGCCAGTAATACATTCTGTTAGTGTTAGGTGCCAAGAGATAGCAGCACTTGTTTTACTTTCTATTCATCGGTTGCTGCCTATAATTAGTGATAGAACTGCTTACTCAGTATTCAAAAGCTAGGGTTAATTTATGTAATATTACATAAATAAACAAAATACTAAAAAAAAAAAAAATCAGCTAATGCCTTTTATTCCTTTATAGAGGAATAAAAGGCATTAGCTCATTTTTTTAATATTTTATTTATGTAATATTACATAAATTATATATTGTGGAACATTTTGCTATTAGATGTGTACTTTAGGCAGAAATCGTGTTTATAATGTAGAATTCATAACATATTTTTCGAGCTGTGAAATTTTTTTAGGAAATTTTTATATTCCAAAAGGTCTGTGTAGCTCAGTGGAAGTGGCGCTTGCTTCCTCTGCACTTGGCCGCTCGAAGTTATACCTAGGTTCAAGTCTAGTCGCCGACTGGAGAACTTTCTAAGTCTATCTTCGACCGGTTCCCGAGTTAGTCGATCTCGGGCACAGGCAAGCAAGTTTTTCCTCCTGGAAACTCAAGAAAATCGACCATAGTACCCACATTATTTCAAACAATAACATATCCTGTTAGGATTAGGCACCAAGAGATAGCCGCCTATAATTAGTGATAGACATGGGCCAGCTATCTCTGATTGGCTACTGGTGGAGATTGAAATACTCACTCAGTCTCCAAAGCTAGATAGGATTTAAAGGTCTTGCCTGCTCCCTATTAGGGAGTAGGCAAGACCTTCAAATAGTACTTATCACTTTGTGTTCATTGTCAGATTTTTAAAAAAATAAAACCGAATTACTTCTAAAAAGTTTTAAATTTAATTTAATTTAATATTAAATTTACTTTTTTTTCTTAGAGAGCAAATTTATAAATTTATATTCTCATAAGCTCTCAAGGAAAGTTTAATCTGATTATGGAATTAAAATGTAGAATATATATATATATATATATATATATATAGTACACCCAATTCTCCATTTACACGGTAGATCGGTTCCAGAAAAATTCGGGTAAATGAAAACCGTGTATAAAAGAATATAGTTAAAAAGTGAACTGAAGTCATGTATCGTGCGATATGAAGAATAATACAAAGATCTAGTCAAAAACAGGATATCAACGATTAATTACAGAGTTCGTGGTAAAAAAAAAAAAAAAAAAACCTTCAGAATTATTGGAAATTAGCTAATTTAGTCCTTTTATTGAAGAAAAAGAATATGAAAAAATAGAAGAATGGTTCCAGATGTGAAAACCTAATACGAACAATAAGTTATTTTCAAACAAAACATATGAAAATCATTGAATAAAACTCTATTTAATATTAATGGAATTTTTTAAAGTACTTTTTTAAAGTATATACATACATATCTTTCTCTATTATTTTCTATTAGTGACACTTAATTTCTTAAAGAAAATAAGTGTGTCACTAATAAAACAGAAATTCGAAAATGCCCAAATACATCCGCGTATATGGTATTAGTTATTAAGTTTCATTCCCCGTCACTTTCTGATAGTAGCCGCATTCTTTTGTGTGTGGCTACTATTAAATCACTTGAAACACTTTGGACGTCCTGTTCATACTGCAGTGGCAAAAGGTTTTCTTCAGTAAGAGGAATTAAATTAGCACTAGTTTCCAATAATTCTGAAGGTTGATTTTTTTTCTTTTTTTTTATCACGAACTCTGTAATTAATCGTTGAAATCCTGTTTTGACTAGATCTTTGTATAATTCTTCATATCGCACCATATATGACTTCAGTTCATATTTTAACTGTTCAGCTCGTTCACTATTTGGATCATGTGTAAGAAAATGACTTTGCAATTTTACTAGCCATTTGAAGCTCGTCTTTAATTCATCTTGTCGTGAGTGGAATCTCTTCATCATCATATATATATTTTTTCTTTTTCATTGAGATTCTCAAGGACAGCTTCTATTATTTCATCATCACTAACAGCCTTGTCAACCATCAATTCTTCAATATCTGCAGACGAAAAATCATGAAATCCTTCTCTGCCAACTGTATGTGCTAAACTGATGATATTGGAATATTCAGTTTTTTGGGGGTACAGGGTTTTTCTTTTTCACACATTCTGGCCAAGTAGCTTTCCAGCATGCATTTAAAGTTCATGGTTTCAATTCTGATAACACCAACTTAGCAAGTTTGATGCGGTTCAAAATAGAAAATTTCTTCCACGCATCAATAACTGTCAGTAGATTATCCTTATCTAGTTTATCCAAAATGTATTGTAATTTTCTTATTTAGTAAGTTTTGAAAGTAGCGTTTACACCCTGGTCTAGTGATTGTATTAAGGATGTTGTATTAGGCAGCAAAAAAACAAAATTCCACATTCGAGTGTTCTAAACCAGAATGGCCAGGTGCATTGTCTATAATCAATAAAACTTTAAAGTCCAGATTTCCCCCCCCCCCCATTAAATAGCATTTAACTTCTGGAACAAAACATTGATGGAACCATTCAATAAAAATTTCTTTTGTAACCCAACCTTTTTTGTTTGCCTTCCAGTGCACTGGTAACGTGTTAAAATTCACACCTTTCATTGTCTTGCCAGCGGTCTTAGACACGAACTCTATTGCACAAACAAAACTTTCATGAATAAAACACAAGACGTGTAACCATTTCGAATTGTAAACAAGAAATGATTGTTTAGCAAACAGCTGAACTCCTTCCAAGCAGCTTTATTTAGGCGGGCCTTCCGTAACGGGCCAACTTAACTTCGAGGAATCAGCATAGCACCGTTCTGCTTCCTGGAATCAACAGCTGGTGAATATAACGAATCATCTGTCACCTTAACTTCGGAGCATCGTAATTACAAAAATTGATTTTTTTTGTTGTCGCTATAATTGACTTCTGTAGTTTAGAGTAATCCCTGATATTTAAAACATCGAAGGAGTTCCCCAAAATTCAGTAAAAAGTACATAAGTACCGTTATAGGAAATGATAATTATAATGGAAATACCCTATTTAACACAACAAAATCCAAACCGAAAATTTAAAAATAAGCGCCATTTGAACCGTGTTAAATCAAAATATTTCGTGTAAAAATAAATTGCTTTTGTTTTCTAAACTGTTATTTCGAAATCAGGTAAAAAAGAGAATTAGCTGTATCCTTAATATTGTTCATTTCGTAGACTGCAATACATGAGCGTGCACTAACGGCGCCATTTACTAGAAATTTCTTGTATTTATTAGTATTTATTTTTGTGTTTGATATAATTTTATTATTGCAAAATGTATTTGAGAATACCCTACTTTTTTAGTACACTTATTATACATTTTTTATTATCGTTTTTGAATGTACAATGGGACAAAACTGGTGTGTGTGTGTGTGTGTGTGTGTGTGTGTGTGTGTGTGTTGGGACACCAAAATGTATGATCTGAAACCAGTATTGTCCTTGTGAAACTGGAACGTAGTCAACTTCTTTATATTAGACATTAAAGCACACATCAAGCAATTGTCTTAGTACAGTGTTTATTTATTTTCAATTTAATATTAAGCGATCAAGCATTAATAGCAAAAGTAATGGGTTAAACAATTGAATAACAAATTCAAGCTTAAAGGGAAATAATTATAATTTGATTTTATACTTAGGTCATTTACCTGGCCGTCAGTTCACCAATGGGCATACTTTTAGTGAAGAAGCCGAGACATGTTTATCAGCCTTTTCAAGACGTCAACAAGAACACAATTCCCATCCTCGTGACTTGTCATACAGAAGAGTGGTGCTTCCTTTTGACAAACCCACGACTGATGAAGTTATCGTTCCAAGACCTGTTAACAAAATGACCGCCTATCGACAACTTTCGGATATCTCTAAAGCACTTCCGATTCCAGGATACCAAGGATTCATCCCACTGCTGAGAACTTCTAGAGCCAGTCTAGGAGTAGGTTTTACTGAGGCGGTTCTGCGGAGTATGCAGGACTTCCAAGAATTAACAAAAAAACATGATTCATCTAGAGTTCAGCCTATTATATATGACTAGTCTTCTTGTAATACAGAAGACATACGGGGAATTTGTCAGTTTTCACTTCCTTAAAAAGGAAAGTAAAACTCTAAATCTTCATTTTGATAGTAATTCTAGTTTTGGGAGCTTCCTTTCAAAACAGTCTAACTGTGAGCCATATGTGCTTCTAGTTTAAATTGTTTACTGTTTAATCAGGTTTAAGTTAGTTTTCATATTTTGATTAAATATTGTGAACTGTTCTTTCAGTTAATATCCTGTTAAAACCACACTACCGGCCAAGACGTCTACAGACGTCAAGTTTATCACGGATGCGAAGTGCATATTATAATTGTAATGCCATTCATATAACATTGAAATATATGATGGATACGAAGCATATGAGGATGCGTATTATATCCATAATGGCCGGTGAGGTGGTTAATTGCTCGGGTTCAAAATTAACGCGTATATTTTATAAAGAAGACTAGATTCTTGTAGTAAAAAAAAATCTACTGTTTACAATAATTAATACTGATTACAAATATTCTTTTAAAAACAAATAGAAATAAAAGGATTGTTTGAAGCAGAATATTTTCTCTGAAAAAAATGAACTGCCTTTCTGAAAAGAAGTGGCGTATATATTTTATTTCAAGTACTGACATTATATGATACTCAAACTAATACTGTAAATGGGCAGATTTGTTCTGACAGTAATTTACGACACACAAATATGACTGAATTCACAAGGTTTTGTGACTATTAAATATAGATTGGATGGATTCACGCCGTATAATACTTTCAAATTAAGGGAAAAAGTTAAGTAATGTTAATTTTGACATGCATAATATTTGAAATTGGATGAGTGCTTGATAGAAATATTAAGACTCGCCCTTAATTCTTCAGTACTGTTTAACTGTCTTCCTCCAAGCTGCATTGTTTTACATAAACCTTCTCATCGAAGGATTTGCTATCTTTCATGTTTCTTTCTTCCTAAGAGTCCAATTCTCTTTTTTTTGGGGGGGGGGGGGGTAGATGAGAAAGACTAATATTTTTTTCGTCACGCATCCTTTTTACATGCCTAATGGCAACCTACTAACAATTATAAAACACTTCCTTTTTTATAATCTGCTTTGACATCCAGAAATCAGTTAATAATCCCAGTAGCCTTTTCCTACTTCTCTTACATCGATTATTTTAACAAATTATTATAACAAACCTTCATGGAATCAATAAGCTCATGTAGAATTTTGTGATCTTTAACTCATATTTACCCTTTGTAACCTATGCACATTCCGAGCATTCGAAAAACACATTTTAGCGATACATTCCACTCGTTTACCACACTCCATATAAACTAATCATCATTCTTTTACTCATCTTTGCACACATTCCAGGGATGGACTCTTGCTTGCATTCTCGACTCTGATGCCTCCTATATCAATGTAGAAAAATCCTCTCAACCACTAAAATATCGTCATCGTATCATCCCTTTTCTTACCATTCACTAAAATGCAAATTATTATTTTTAACCCCATCCTATAACAACATTCTGTAATCCTGAATAGTCTCTCCAGAAGTTCTACAATCACAAAAAACTAAGTGATCAATATAAGCACAGCAGTCCAGTGTGGTCTAATTCCATACAGTGGCACAATGTTATCACCCGAATGTGCTGTGTAGTTTTCTCAAGAATTGCAATGTAACCTTAACTTTATGTCACCGTTGATGATCCAGTGATCTTTAATTTAATCTGCCTCCTTAAGCACAGTTCCACTAATACACTACATACTCCCCTATACCTTTATTATTAATATTAAATCTACTCATTTGTCCATAATGAAAGTCTGGGCTTCCTGAAGGGAACTGACATCAACATTACTGATGTGACAGGTCTTAAAGCCAATATTTAATCATTCTTTTCATTATTATGTTACACTATTATCGCGTTTACACTCATGAGCTGAAACATTATGACCACAATGTTTTATCATTGGGCCTTCTTTGGTCGACATAACCCTTTTACCCATGTTGACATTGACTCGACAAGACCATGGAAGACGTCATGAGTCATTCTGGACCAACTAGAGAGAGAGAGAATAGCGTCCCAGAGATAAGCGACTGAGCAAAATACTAGCGTCTACTGGAGGATGTCTGCATGATTCCACAAATGTTTGATGAAATTCAAATCAGAATTAGATGGCCAGATTAGTACATGGAGTGCTTGAATATAATCTTCATACCATGTCTGCACGATGCCATTCCTATGACAGGGGGTTGTCTTTATTAGAAGGGCCCTGATCTATCGGGCCACATTTTCACCATATAGGGGAATACCTGATGAGAGGATCCAGCAATGTCCATAAGAATAATCAGATAATCAGCATACTGCCACCACCGGCCTGTTTCCAGCCAACCACACAGTCTGTCGCAGAGGTAGTCATGTTTGGCTCATGGGTGTGTTTCAGGGCTTAAAATGGATTTTTACCTTCAGAAATAAAATTAGTAAATCTTTTATGAATGATTGTTAAATTTAATTTTTATTTAAGGTGAGCTAGCCGATCTCATACGGAGGTAGCAGGATTTTTTCTCCCTGAAACTCGGGTTTTTCATTCCGCATACAAACAAATCGGCCCTTCAGAACACATGCAATTTACAGACAAGAAATACTAGTTGTGGTGGTGGGCGGTGGATAGCGTTGATTGGTAGCAGAGGTTCGGTGTAGTGGTGGAGATGGTTGTATAGTAGGTGTCCTCCTGCGATCAGTCTTCGAACTCCTTGGTGTCACGAATAATAATTTTTAAGCGTTGGCCTATAGTGGTGGTTCTTAAAACATACACAAATACTCAACTGTTGTAATTTTTACTTTGCAAGCACACAAATGAAGGGTACTTCTTCGCATTTGTGTTTCTCAAAATGATCTATCCCACGATGAGTCTTTTGACTCCATGGAGGCCTGAATAATAATAATCATGTGAGTTGTGAGCACACCCATGACAGTCGAACAAATGACAAACAATTCTTATTAATAAAACATACTCGACGATGGGAATTTTGCTCATTTAATAGAGTTCTCCCTACTTATGTTTTATAAATTTTGTTTTTCTTTAAATCAAATGATCTGATTTATTTCTTATAAGTGTATAGTTTTGTATCTGAATGAATAGAACTTTGTTGTTCAAAGAATTTTGTCCTTAAATTTGAATCGCGCCTAAACTGATTTTTATCACATCTCACCAAATCAAGATTAGAACAGTTATTTGGAGTGTAAATGTAAGATCAAATCAGTAGTATAGAGAACTTTTTTTGCGGAGTTTAAAAGTAAAACCAAGATTTTTGTGGGTACTCCAAAATTGAGATATAATATGAATCAAAACTTTTAAACGAGAAAGATTATTTCACAAGTTTCTCTTTCCTAATAAGATGCCATACTGGTATAAGGAAATTACAAGGAAATATACAAAGACTTTAGCGGATTTTTAATTAATTTTTTTTCGGAAATATTAATTAAAGTCAAATCCCCATCATCAGGGAACAGTGTACAGTGTTATGCGAGCACACAATCGCCAGGTAAGCGACAATGAAGCAGAACCCCCATCCTTTATTAGATTCAGGCTTTCAGGCTCATCAGCATCCAAGAACAACCAGCCCAACCCGCTTGAGTACACTTTAAAACTTCGGATCCCACCCATTGTCGTTGCCCTTCTTCATTGTTCGTTACTTAATGCAGTGCTTGCATGCACATATCAGTTTGTTCTCTGATGGCAATTTAATGTTTTCTAAATATCGGAATTAATTAAAGTACTCTAATTAATGTATTGTATATTGTAATTTCCTTAGATAGAATACAAGTATATATGCACAGCCAACGTATAAGACTCACCTTATTGGTATTAGGAGGAGTCAGTACTCCAAGAGTGTTTTAGAGGAAAAACTGTTTGTTTGGAATAATCAGATGTTAAGATAAAGCTGGGTAGGAGAGAGAATTCGATTGTTAGGTAATCAATGAAATTGAAATGACACACATTATATTTCCTAATTTTTCCAATGTTCTGTGGTATTCAGGGTTCATTATTTTTGCAAGACTTCATATATGAAGTCTTGCAAAACTTGAAATGGACAATCGAACAGTCTAAAGTTTGAAAAGCTGAATGGCAGGAGGTGTGATGTCATAACTCTAGCTTCAGTTTTTCAGCTATTCAAGTTATTGGAATTTGATGAAGAAAAAAAATTCTTGAGTGAAATTATGAAAATAGTAAATGGCATGGTTATATAGAAAATTGTTAAAAACATACATCTAAAGTTCTATTTTTTTTTTTTTTTTAATACTAAAATTAATTTCCTGCTGGATTATTTGGTTAAGGCTATCATCAGAAGCTGTTGATTAAGTTCCACTTCCAGGAAGTTTTGACTACTTCAGGTGCACTAGTTTATCATAAATGAAGATGTCGCCTCCCTTTCTCAATTCGTCATATACATTAGCACAACATACAAGCAAAGTACTTATTTGAAAAAAAAAAAAAAAAAAAAACACTACTAAAGTCTTCTTTTTGAAGAGATGAAAGTTGTAGTCTTCAAGGAACACTTCACGGAGAAAGCTTTTTCACAAAACTTGCATGTTTCATTTATTTGCAAAAATACATTTAATCCAAAATACTTTAACTTGCACAATATCCTGCCACACATTTTTTTGATATATTACATATCAGTCATCATTACCAGCTGATCACAAAAAGATAGATTAGATGTGACTCATTTGTCATTATATCAGTTAACTGAGATAAATTTTTAGTCATTTTCATCCATCCAGCTTTTCTGAACTGGAAAATGGATGGCTGAATATTGTAATAAAGCCCGATTAATAATTTTCCCATCTTCTTAGTGGTTGAGTACATACTATTATTCCACTATGCATGATGGAGAACTCAGCATATAATTGTCCTGTCACTACAGATAATTCAATATAAAATACAGTACTAAAGAGAATTTGTACCATCTCTGGGTAACATGGAATGCAATATCTTTAAAACTAACTGGGTTATAATTTAGTCCACTGGTCACATTAGGTGCAAAAACATTTAGAATAAATATTCTAGACATTTAAACTATTTTAACTATTGGCCAAGAAAATAGTGCTTCCACTCTTCAACTAAGTTGTAGATTTGAATCCATGCTGCAGGTATGGATGGTTGTGAATGTTTTTAGGTGGAAGATGAATGTCACTGTCCTGGAGGCCTGAAATGACTTTGAAAAGGTTCCTTTTTGATCTCTGTGGAAGGATTTCTGTATAATTGAACCCTTAGTTAGCTCACAGCACTGATGTGAGAGATTTACAACTTTTCATGGGTGCAATTCACATGAAAAAAAAAAAAAATTTCTGGGTAACTTTCATCCAATATTTGATCTCTTAGATCAAAATTCCTTCCCCTAGAGATGGAAAATAAAGATGATGTTGCATGCTAGGAAAATTCAATTCTCTGACATCAACAAAAAAATTGAATCAAAGCAGACCATAGAGCTACTTCTTTATATGAGGTGCAAGATCTATCCAAATTTTGAAGGTTTATTTCAGCTTTAAAAAGAAAAAAAAAGTGAACCTTATTCAAAACTAACAAAAATTCAAACTTTCCCCACTTTTTTTTTCTTCATTTCAGTCCTGATCCCTGGACCCCATGTTCTTCGAAACTATTCTCCTGATACTAGTTCTAACTTCAAACAGAATTATCTGATGACTTCAGAAATAAAATAATAAAAGCAAGAAAAATGAAATAAAATCAGTAAAATGCAATCATTAAATGCATGACATGGCAGGTTTCAACAAATTTAAGAAAATTGTTTTTATATTAAGGGAAACTGCTTTAATTTTATGTACAGTCATGAATTTCAAGAAATACATTTCTATATTAAGAATATGTGCATGTACATACATACATTGTAGTCTGTGTATACATTCAGAGCAAAAGAATCCACAGAAAGCAAATATTATCTCCTGACCTCCATTGAGTCAGACTCATTATGGGAGGTCCCTCTGTCATACACACAGCTCATCATACCATGCCATAAATGCATTCAAATTCTCTGGTACTCTCAGGTGATATATTCCAATCATTTGCCACTCTCCATGCAAAAAAAAAATCCCCTTGCTTTTCACTCCTTTGCTCACACCCTTCTTATATGCTAAGAAATGACCTCTTGTTCTCCATCATTCTATGAAAGACCTCTTCAATGTTAATCTTATAATGTCTTACCAACTTGTACCTCTTTATCATCACTCTTCATCCTATCCACTAGACTATAACTGATTGCAATTATTACTAGTAACCACTATTTAGTGATTTATCTAAATTGCATCAGTTGAACACAGTGATACTGTATTCATTCTGAAAAGCCTATGGTTTACTTATCCAGTACCAATATAATAGTTGGTAAATCTGGATGGATAGATACAATTTAGCATTAAAATAATAGAACTGTACTTGCACTTCCCTCCACCTTTTCCCCCCCCTAAAGCAATAACCGTGTTGTATATTTTCTGAGTACAGGAGGTTAATGAATTTGAACATACGGCAAAAGTCTGAGATGAAAAATCATTATCCAGTATACACTATATACTGGGGAGAGAAAATTCAGAATTTGCAAATTGAAAAAATAAGACATGCTGCAAATGATAGATGCTGCAATAACATCTCATATAATGTTGTCAGTATAAAGTAAAAAAATACATTTTCATGGAATCTTCCTAATATGAAAAGTGACAAAATATTGTGAAGGCAACTGTTAAATATTTTGTAAGAACATGTGATAACTTTGTTTGGTAAATCTTTTGATCAAAATGCATAATTGTTTGTCTCAAAGCTCTTATGACTATACAATTTGTGCCAATGTAAAAGGTTGTAAACCTATAGTGCATTAGTACTGTGGGTGAAGTAAGAGTTTTTTTAATATTATTTTTTATCTTTATCCATTTCTTACATACTAATCCAGAAACCTTGCTCTGACACAAATATCCATGCTTGTAACAGGATTCAAGCTCAACTGACTTATTGGTTAGAAAGCAGAGACAATGTCCACTTGGCCAATCAGACCAACACTGTGTGATATGCATAAAAAGTACATTAGTACCATGTGGACTATGGAGATTTTTTTCTATTTTTATTTAAAAAGAATAATTTTTAAATAATTACTTAGTTGCTTAAAATTAATCATAATATTATTTAAAAAAAACATCTAAAAGTCTTGACATTTTTAGGAGGGGGGGGACTCTAAATATTGCAACACAACACAATCTAGATGTTACAACTAGACTGTAACACTAGAAATAAGGAGAATGTTTACAAGTTATACTTCCTACTTACGGCTAACCCCTTTTACAATACTCAGTTTTATGTAAAGTGCACTTTTGAATTGTGCATTTTATTTTATTGAATATTTACATTTTTTAAAAATTATTTCCCCATACGGTAAGTTAATTTTCATATATAAGTGCCACCGTAGCGCAATTGGAAGAACAACGGTACATTGCGCCCTTCGATTGGAATAGGCCTAAGCTCGATTCTCGTCGCGACGAGAGGAATCTTTATCTGGACGATTTCAATCGGTGAGTTAGCCGATCTCATACGGAGGTAGTAGGGTTTTTTCTCCCGGAAACTCGGGTTTTTCATCCCACATACAGACAAATCAGCCCTTCAGAACACACACAATTTACAGACAAAAAATACTAGATGTGGTAGTGGTGGAGGTGGGCAGTAGATGGCGTTATGGAGATGATTCGTAGTAGAGGTTCGGTGTAGTGGTTGAGATAGTTGTAGGTGTCCTCCCGCGATGAGTCTTCGGACTCCTTGGAGGTGTCACGAATAATAATATCTTCTTCTCCTTTCTACATGTTAGGCCTATTGGCCTGTTACAGAGCTATCCTAAGCCCTTCTAAGTCATACCCGTCCCAAGGATAAAGTGACTAGCCCTATGCGTCCTGGTATATTCTATGGTTGTAGCTGCACACGTGTGTGTTTGTGTGGGTATCTGTTTCAGAATACTTTATCCTCAAATCTCCATGGTGTCAAGATTTATCATGGGAGGTCCTTACTTCCACTTTATGCTAAACAGCTTTTTATGCCTTACTTTATGCTAAACATAAAGTAGGTTTAAAATAGAAGATTCAACAGGAAGCTTAAAATAGCTTTAAGCTTCCTGTAACCCCTCTTATGCAATTCCAAAGGATGGTCTCTTGTTTTGTCTCTTTCTTCCTCCACTTATGAAAAATCTCATCTGCATTAATCTTGTGAAAACCTCTTGCCAATTTGTCTCAATCATATCACCCATTCTCTTTCTAACCATCATTTTCTACAAATAGTATACCTTTAATTTTGCCTCCTAGTTAACATTTCCACAGACCTGACATTCCTTAGTCTATTCTTTGTTTTATAAAGAGGTTACAACTCTCTCTACATTTTGATTGAGCAACATTTAAATGACTATGAAAATTTAGTCGCATGGATTTCAAAAAGATGAAAAACTTGCAGCTCTTTGAAATAGAACTACACCTTTCCACTCTATTCTTTGGCACATTAGACTTGAATATTCAAAGAATTGTAAATAATGAACTGTACATGTCTAGTATAATCATTTCATTGCACATTCAAGAAGATTTTATTCGCCTATTTCAAATAATCAAGAAATGAAATAACACTTGTTTCATAGCAGCTTGGTGTCTTCCCACCAGTGTTTGATGAGGAAGTGCCAAGAAGTATTGAGTAGACATCGGCATAAAGAGAAGGCAGGGAAGTGTGCATTTTTCCTCTTGAGCAAATGGGTAACTTAGTCCCAATCTCTGATTTTACCCTCCCATTTAACCCTCTTAGATCTGATCCTCTAGTTATATAAAAATTGGATTAACAACTTAAGCATCCAGTATAATTAACATTTCTATTATAGTGACAAGCACAACACTAATCTAATGATAGCAGATGAGATAAAATGAATGAAGATAATCCCAACTACTGCTTACTCTTGTTTGGCACAGACAAAAAATTTATCGGATAATTTTGGCTAAACTAAGAGCACTCATCCAACAGATATTTATTTTGCCACTTTTAACATTCATTAGAAAGGTGCTGGCATTAAGTTCAATTTTAAGATCCATTTTTGTTCATTACAAGAGACTTCATAAAACTCACTGATAAAATCTGTTTTAGTGGAAAAAGTATTCATTCATTGGCTCGATTTCAAACTTAGCAGTAATCTGGTTTTGATTATATCCAAAATGCCAGCTATGGATATTTGCATTCATTTAGCTCTTCTTTAAGTGTTGAAGTTCATTCAGTACTTTAATAATATACTTTAATTTAATTCATTATATTATCTTGCAACAATTTAAGAACAAATTCTTCACTTTCATAATAGAACTTAATATTAAGTGGATTATAATCTGGTAGCAATTTAAGAAAGTCTTAACCATACTCAGAATTCTCTGATTATTAAGAATATTACCAGTAAAAAGAGATAGGTTTATGTATAAATATATTATGTAATAAAACTGATGCGATCAACAATACCAAGCACAAGAAAATTTGTCAAATATTAGGAAAAGTTTTCTCTATGTATAGGAAAATAATGCAATGTAGAGGTTTCTTAAAATATAAAAATAAATAAAAATAAACTTATGTTTCCTTCCACCTTTTCTGGAGACAGAAATAAACAGTTATTAATAATAACTAGTATAGTATGTGAAAATAAAATTGTTCTTAAAAAAATTTTACTAACGCACAAGCAATTAAAAGAGCTTAAATTTGAATTAGTAAGCTCTGGTAGCACTGCCATTTAAGATTATCTTATTAAAATGTGTTTGTAACTGAGTGTGACCTGCTTAAGTACAAACAAAAATTCTTTGTGAAAATATTTTGACATAAATAAATGTAACAGCACTGTGTAATATATGCAAGTAAAAACAAATCTTCTAAAGATATATTTTATTATATTATTAATCTCATAATATATACAAATAAATGCACATAAATGGAATTGATATAGATAATAAGCAAATTTCCAGAGCTTTTTTCATGTAACTCTTCCTTCCTTCAAATAAATTTTTCTAAAACTGCATTGATATAATTTACTAGAATTTATTCAACATCAAATGTAATATAAATATAGAACTTTATTACTTGCTGGTATCTCCGTAGCGCAATTGGAAGAACAACGGTACATTGAGCCCTTCGATTGGAATAGGCCTAAGTTCGATTCTCGTCGCGACGGGAGGAATCTTTATCTGGACGATTTCAATCGAAGGCGAGTTAGCCGATCTCATACGGAGGTAGCAGGGTTTTTTCTCCCGGAAACTCTGGTTTTTCATCTCGCATACAGGCAAATCGGCCCTTCAGAGCACACCCAATTTACACACAAAAAATACTAGTTGCGGTAGTGGTGGAAGTGGGCAGTGGATGGCTTTGATGGAGATGATTCATAGTAGAGGTTTGGTGTAGTGGTTGAGACAGTTGTAGGTGTCCTCCCGCGATGAGTCTTTGGACTCCTTGGAAGTGTCACGAATAATAATAATAATAATAATAAAAATAATCTTGCACCATAAAATTTCTTGTTTACATATTCTCTCTTAAACATAATGCTGCTGAATGATTTTATTTACAAACTGCAGTAATTGAGATTTATATTATAGGAATTCTAAATAAAAATATCCATAGAAATAGATGCCTTTAGAAATAAAATCTCTGGATTCATATCGTCCATCAATGAAAGCAGCAAGCACATTAACTGGATGAAAGAGAAGCTCCATTGTTTTTTTCTTACAATCTAATTTTCATGTGCAGTCTGTCTGAAGGGAGTAGCAACAAAACAGATGGCTTAGATATTTGGTCTAGATACAGAAAATAGAGATTGGCATTGATGGCACACCTTTCTGGAAAGAGTTCAAAATGGATTCCCTTGAAATTTCACCAAACACAAAACATGGTTGCTCTCAAACTGACCTCTCATTGGAACTGAAGTTCTGCTTCATTTGGGCAGATCAATTCAATTCATGTATTTGGATTATTGAAGTTGATCCACTTATCACTGCAGATAACAATTTGCTTGAAGTGTTTATCCTGAGGACTGAACGAGAAGGGGGGGGGGGACAAGTCTCTAAGATATCAACATGATTCTTATTCAAATTACAATTTATGCTAAACAGCTTCCGTCAACTTTGCCAACAGGCAAAGATTTCAGTTTTCATTGAAGCACAGAGTTTAGTCGATGATCTAAATTTTCAAAATAGGATCAGTTTTAAGAACATGATTTGGTATTTTAGGAATGGCTGACAATAGCCATCCAGAACTATATAGGTGACTTTTATTTTTCTTGAACCAGCCAACTAATGTTGTTCCTCATAGAATTCTAATCTTTCATTTTACAATTATTTCAGATGCAGTATACTCATACTCAAGTGAACTCACGAAGTAAATATGTTTTGGTGCTCATTCAAAAGCATAAAAAAAATCATCACTTGTACATCAAATGATTCTCATATCATTCAGATTGCAAGAGAATGAGGCACAGAGCCTCAGGGTTCTGTTCTTGGGCCATTATTGTTTAATTTGTACATAAATGATATAGGAAATGGCTTGAAGGGAGATATTCAGTTGTTTGCTGATGATGCAAAGTTGGGTAGTGCAATAAAAAATCAAGCTGATGTTGAGAGTTTGCAGGATGATTTAAATAAATGGGCAAAGGACAATGGATGTCAGTTCAATGTGGAAAAGTGTAAAGTTATGCATTTTGGGATTAAAAGATTACCAGCTATGTACTACATTGATGGAACGGTACTCCAAGAGATTGGTGAGGCTAGGGACTTGGGGATGTTGGTGGATAGGGAGATGAAGTTCAGAGGGCACATTGCTAAGGTGCCCAAGATTGCACATAGGATTACTTGATTATTGAAGAACACACTGATATCCAGAGACAAGGAGGTTATTATTCCTCTTTATAAGGCACTGATACTTCCATATTTGGATTGCTGAGCTCAAGTCTGGTCACCTGGATTCCTTGGAGATGAAGAGGTTGTGGAGAGGGTTCAGAGGAGAGTGACTAAGTTGATGGATGATGTAAAAAATGCTCCTTGCATTGATAGATTGAGAGCTTGTGGATTGCAGAGGTTGGTTGATAGAAACATTTAAAATTACTAAAAGGTTTTTATAAGATTGATGCTGGGGAAATATTTCAGCTGTGTGATAGTGTGATGGAAGAACAAGAGGTCATCCCTGGAAATTAAGGAAAAGTTTGGTTAACAAGAGTGTGAGAACTAGATTTTTCACCTGGAGGGTGGTGAATGAGTGGAATGCATTGCCCAACTCAGTTGTGAGTTCTTCATCTGTAAATGAATTCAAGAAGAGGTATGATAGATATTGTTTTGATAGTTTGGGTCTCTTGCAATGAGTCTCCTAACTCCATGGAGATACCCACAATAATAATAATAATAATAAATATACAAATTTGACAACCTTTTGGTCATTCTTAATTTCAGATGCAGTATTTATTTTTGGGCTAGCATGATGTGAAACCATCCTCTCTCATGTAGAGATAACAAGATTTTTTCTTTTGCAAAATGGACAAACCAGATGGAGAACATGTGTAGTTAAAAGACTTAACATGTTGGTTGTTTCTGCCATAATTCCAATCAGCACCAGCAAAAAAAAAAAAAAAAAACCGTTCTTTTGTGAAACCTGTCTTTGTAGCATGCTTTATGCAACAACATCATTATTCAAATGAAATTATTATTTCAGTTTACAACATTAATAACAAAGAGCAAAACCAATTAATGTGCAATGATAAATCCTATTAACATGTGAATAAAGGTAATAACCTTAATAAATTTAGCTTAATCCTTTATCCAAGTGTAAGCAAACAAAGTTTGCACCTGAAGTATCTTCAGGACTCTGTGGGTCTGGCTCCCACTGACGAGACCTCAATAAAAGTCGAAACCGGTCTGGGTAGTGGTCCTTCCCTTAATGCATAGCATTATACATGTCCGCAAGGAGATGTGTTTTGCATTATGGTTGATACTAAGACAAAGAGTGATGAGAGCTTGATACCTTAGTCCTGAAGATACTTCAGGTGCAAACTTTGTTTGCTTACACTTGGATAAAGGATTAAACTAAATTTATTATAGTCTAACCAAGTGGGAAAAAAACTTCCAAGTAATAACCTTAAATGTTTTTTAAAAAAAATTTAGGCTTAAATAATTAAATGGTTTTAAAGAATTTAATATATATGAAGCATGATTTATTTCTTTAATGGAATTAGTGATTTTAACTAGAACTGTCATAATAGAGGACCAGTATACTTATAAAAACCATTAAAAGACACAAAATTGGTTAAAGCATGAATACGATGTGACAGCCACAGGTAGAAAAAGAGGTTCTACAGGGTGTCCCACAATTCATGCAAGAAATAATTTTGATAGAAAACCACAGCTTTGCTGGCACATATGCACTCTTTTGTCGAAATTTTCCATGACCGTTTTGCATAAATGTGGCTGAATTTCGTTGATACAGCGCTCAATTTCCTCCTTCAAGGCGTGGTTGGTCGTGGGCTTGTTGGCATAAATCTTAGACTTCAAAAAACCCCAAAGAAAAAAGTCCAACGGCGTTAAGTCACATGATCTGGGCGGCCAATTCTGATCACCAAAACGGGAAATTACACGACCAGGAAATGACTCATGCAGTAATTGAATTGTTTCTCGGGCTGTATGGCATGTGGCACCGTCTTGTTGAAACCGCATGTCGTCCACATCCATATCTTGCAATTTAGGCACAAAAAACTGGATTATCGTGTCGCGATAGCGAGCACCATTAACTGTTATTGCCTTACCAGCCGCATTTTCGAAGAAGAATGGACCGATGATGCCTCCAGCCCAAAATCCGAACCAAACAGTGACACGTTGTGGATGCATTTGTTTCTCAACAATCACTCGTGGATTTTCTGAAACCCAAATGCGATAATATTTATTGTCGTAAATATAAAGTAAATATTTTGAGTAGTGTAGACAGGTTGTATGGAGTAGAGGATGCTCCAGCTAACGACTCCTTGGAGGTGCCATGCAATAATAATATATTTTATAAATCAGAATAATTCTTAATAATTTTACTTCATAATTCCTTTGTATTTTAAGAAGACTAGTCAGTTTAATTTGATGTCATGATGATCTTTAGAATGGCAGTGGTCACCACAAACTTTATACCTTATCCATGCCTTAGATTTTCAATAAATGTGCTTAAGTAGTCAAGCTAAAACTGCAGCAGCTTCCTGCTCAACATATGCTACAGCCTATAACAACTGAAAAAAAAAAAAAAAAAAAAAAAAAAAAAAAAAAAAAAATCTAAAGTAGACTTTGTAAGAACCAAATGCACAATTCTAACCTACTGCTCAAATGGCTGTGGTCTCTTGCCAAGGCTGCTGGACAAAACTTCTGTACTCTATGTTTCCAGCTGTCTCTTTTTTTAATGAAACAGTGGTAGTATCTGAAGATAATGCAGACAGATACCTCTTGGTATCAGTATTCTCCTCCAATTCTTGTTTAGATGACCAAGAAAAATCTCCTCTACAATGCCAAAACCATCCACAGTATGTCTCCTCTAATCTTTCGTCAAGGAATCAAAAAAATGTTCAAACAGCCTTTGATATTAATAAGTCCACCAACTCAGATAGTATTCCTCTAGTTGTACTAAGAGCTTATATGCCAGACTTGTATTGTGTCATCTTTCAAGATGTCATAATCATCTGCATCTATTCAATAGCATGCTTTTATTCCACCTGTTCCTAAAAAAAAAAGGATAGATAAGTTAGTCACCAAGCTATTGTTCTTCTCACCTATCAGCTCAATATTCTTGGAATTGATGGAATAGGTCATCAGTAACCATCTTCTTCTTCACTACCTAGAGACTCATTAGTGCTCACCAATAAATATGGATTCTGCCATTCTCCAGCAGACCTCCTGATCAAAGGAAACATTTGGCTAGAACTGAAGAAACTCATGGTTGCTCTTGATATGTGAAACACATTTGAATGAGTCTGGCATTATAGCCTCCTTACCAAACCACCATCTTATGGTCTGCCTACCATCCTTTTGTGAGTAGATTGCCAACTTCCTCTCTGGTCATTCATTGTATGTCACAGTGAATGTCCCTCTCACCTGATTTTTTCATCAATGCCAGAGTATCCAGGGCTCTATGGTTTCGCTTACACTCTTTCTTCTATACATCAATGATCTTCTCTCAGTGACATCCAATCCCATTCATAGCTTTGCTGATGTCAGTATACTCCTTGTCATTTACAAGTATTACAAGTGTTTTGCAAACACTTGTAATACTTAAATGACAAGCTTCAAGATATTCTATGGACAACCTACACATCAATGATCTTCTAGCCATTCTAAGGTGAAATCAAGATATAATAAATTTTAATTCTATCAAAACAAAATCCTGCCTTATTTCTCAGAAGAAAGACCATGCCTCACCCTCCCTTACTTTTGATAACATTCAGTTCACTAACCAAGATCGGTTTATCTTCTTGGGTGACTTTCACATCTAGCCTATCCTAGCATAACATATGTCTACATAATATAATATAATACATGTCTATAACTACATAAGTCTACAGCCTATTCGGCCTTTTAAAAGCTTGGTATTCTTTTCTGTTCTAAACAATGTTTTCCTTCTGCTCAACTGCTAACACTTGATAAATCCCAAATCTGCCAAACCTTAGAATAATACATGGAGTGGTATGTCAAAAATCTCCTTCAGAATGCTTGACTATCCTGACAAAAGCTGTTTATTTAATAATGATCCCTATCTCACTCATTGCCAACAATTTTTTTTTTTTGACACATGCTATGTTCCAGCATTATCTCTTTTCTGTAGGTATTTCCATGGACACTGCTCAACTGAACTGGCCACAATCATTCCTCCACTTTTTCTGATCCTGTACAAACATGTGCAGCTGCTGTTCAATGTCAATATACAGTTTAGCTCTACATCCATCAAACCAATTCTCATCCTCTTCTTTCATTCCATGTACCTCTAGTCTTGAAACAGTCATCCCCATATTGTTTCCCATAATGAATACAATTCCTCAATCGTCAAGAAACTCATTAATAAATTTCTTTCTTCTCTCTCTGATTACACATAGCAATATCATGTTAACAGGTCTTGAGGCCTTTTGTGTGTGGGACTGATATTAAAAAAAGTAGAAACAGTCTAGAAATAAAGTGCCTGGCGTCCCTGATAGGATTCAATGAATGGTCGGGAATGTGTCATTCTGACCGCATACATGGTAGGTGTCACTAGACTGTCTAACTGGGTGTCCCATTATTAAATGGTAAATGCTTAATAACAGAACTGCCACTGCCAATAAAGTTGCAGCAGAGTCATATCCATTCAGTTGGACTTGACAATGGCCTTTAGTTGGACAAACCATTTGAATCCTATATAGAATGTAAAGAGACTTTATAAGGATTTTTTTCATTTGAAGGAAGGTTAGCAAGTCTCATATGGAGGTGGCATGGTTTTAATCCAGAAACTGTACTTACAAAAGGCAAACTGACCAGAAGACATGCAATTCATAGACATCAAGTCGAAGCAACAGTCGAAGCAACCAAGGCTTCGACATAATAAATTATAGTCGAAGCCTTGGTTGCTTCGACTATAATTTCAAACACCACTACAACAATCAACCACCATTACATCTATGGTCTTATTAAAAGGAAGAATGTTTGTTAACAGGCTGCTTTCATTGTCAATTTCTTCTTCAAAAAAAGTGTATTTGGCATATGGTAAAGGATGATGATCCCACCCCCATTTTAAAAATAGAAATCTAAAAATAGTGTTTACTCTTTCTTTCTGGGTGTTTGGTACTCTGAAATTATGTATTACAGTGACTGAATAGTGATTTTTCTTTTTTTTAAATCTAATGTTCATAAATGAAGGTACTCTGCACTTATGCTTAGTAAAGAAAAAGACTGAAGTAATTATTATAACAAATCTCCATGGAGTCAATATACTCATTATGAGAGATCTTGGTAAGCAAGCAACATAACATATTGAACCTCTCAGTCATGACACATTCCAGCAATGTTCTAACACAACTTCCAGAGATGGTCTCTTGTTCTTCTCTTACACTATCTCCCCTTTACTATTGGCTCTCTCCCTCCCCCTCTCTATCTATAGCTCTTTTGTATTAATCCAGTTAAATCCCCTTACCATCTTAAACATCTCTATCATATCACCTCTATATTTTCTTATACCATCATTCCTGAGTCCTGATAACTGACCTTCTCCAGCAATTCCACATCACAATGGAAACTAAATGACAAAATCTAAGCACAATAGTCCAAGCTAAAAGTTCATTTACATTTTCCTAAAGGAAGTTGACATCAGCTTCTTCTTATACTGCTTTCAGCTTTGCATTATCAGCAAACAACTGAATATCCTCTGTCAACCCATGTAAAAATATAATTAGCAAATAAATTAAACAAATAAAAGACCAAAAACAGAACCCTTCAGCAAAACATGAAGCCTACCATTCTTTTTTGGGACAGTGTCATTCAGGGAGCCAATTTCTTATCCATCCTCATTTTCTCTAGCTTGTAAACCACTTTATCATGTGACAGTTTATAAAATGCTTTTGGAAATCCCAAGATTATCACTATGACATACAGGGTGTTCGGGATAAATTTGACATATTTATAATTAATTATATTTTTCCTTAAGTTACATGTATTAACACACACTTCTCTTCATTTAAAAGTTTGGACCCTTCTTCATTCATATACAAGATGTCAGAAAGGATGGATAGCTGGAACCCACCTGAATCATGGAAGAGAATAACTTGTATCATGATGATTCGTGCCCGCCATCAAAATAATGATATTACGACTGCTGCCCAATGCTCCCTGAATACAGTAAAAACAATCAGGCATGAACTAGAGACTTGCAATGGTGACTACGAGGATGTAGCAAGAAGAAAGATCCCTAGCAGACGATCTGATTGCGTTCGTACAGCAGAATTCCTCGCAAATCTGCAGGAACAGGTGTTGAAGAACCCTGGCTTTGGAATTCGGGCTTTGTTCGTGGAGTTGCTAACTGTAGTCAAGCCCTGGATAACAAGGGTAGCCAATGGTAGGCCGTATGTATGGCAGCAGGATTCGGCCCCTTGCCACACCTCTGGGAAAAGTCAAAAATGGTTGTCTGAAAATTTCTACGACTTCACCAGTCCAAATGTTTGGCCTCCAAACTCCCCAGACCTTAACCCCATGGATTATTTTGTATGGGGCGCAGTTGAAAAAGACACCAATCACACTTCCAGTAATACAAAAGCCCAGTTAATGGATAAAATTAAAACAGTTTTTGCGGCCCTTCCCAGGGAGACTGTAGCATCAGCTTGTTCGAGGTTCCGAAGCAGAATTGAAGCTGTGATCGATGCTAATGGTGGTTATTTTGAGTAAATCTTGTTGATAGTATTGTAATTAACTCTGCCTGTAATGTTTTTTTGTCAATTCATTAAATTTAATAGATACAAAGAAGATTTTCTTTTTCCTTACGAAACTGTCAAATTTATCCCGAACACCCTGTAAGTCTCTCTTATCTGACACATTCTTACTTGTAATAAAATGCAAGACTACTCTTGACCACTGGAGAGAATCCTATGTTTATCAAACCCAATGCTATATTCTTTTCCTAACACACACACACACACACACACACACACACACACTCTCTCTCTCTCTCTCTCTATTTAATATCTTAACTGCAACAACATATTCTGTAGAATTAAGAATTGTTATTTCAATTGGTATTATAAGATATAGCAAACCATTTAATGTAAATATTGCCTTTGCAGTTTAGAGAAGCTACCTAAGAAAAATTATTGCTGATAAATTCTAGAGGTATGAGGAATTGGTTAGTCTGACTTGACTAGAAATTATTGGCATTACTAAAACTTGGCTGATTGAAATAGAGGGATAGAATGTAAGGAATATTGTATTTTCAGAGAGAGAGAAAACAGGATGTGGGTGGAGTATTACTGAATGCCATAAGAAATGCAGCCAATAAAACAAGTTACTGAGGAAGACAATAATACTGCTTCCCCCCCATCCTGCTCTTTGAAATGTTAGTTTCATAACCTGAAAGTAATGATGCTAAGTGATCATGCATTCAGTAGTCTTTTCCTATTCTAGCAAGATATGCAACTGTTAAAAGTGTAGTGAAGAGTCTTCATTTTAAAAAAAAAAAAAAAAAAAAAAAAAAAACCAATCTACACAATGTAGTAAAATATTTTACCGAAATTCTAGTAGATTTTATTGCCAAAGCTTCATGATAATAGACAATAAAAACATATGAAAAAAAAAAAAAAGTCCACCAACATAGACATTATGAAAAGTCATTATATGAACTTTTACAATAACACATTAATTGAATGAAACTTAAGTAATCAATATAGCTAAATACAAGACAAAAAAATTGTTTTCATGTACAAAAATACACAAAACTGAAATAATAATCAAATACGCCACACATTTTAAATAGGTCAGTGTTTTTCTATAACTTCTTTCACACAATAACAAAACAACAAAAAAAAAGTCTTTACAATGAAATATACATAGTTCAACAACATAACTTCAGATCTTTGTTACAATATGTGACAGTAAATAAAAATATGTATAATTATCCAGAACAGAATTTACATTATTTATCTGAATGATATGTAGTGCAGGTTAACTCGCCCTTTAACATTCTCCCCCCATTAGATGGGAAGGGGAAAGAATATCATTTTTAGATAGACTGACCAACTGACAGTTACCAGTAACTTCATTCATATTTCAAGTCACAACCCTCTTGGACTCAAGCAACAAATAAGCCACCCTGTGGATAGGAGAATTTAAAGCTCAAGGTCTATTTAACCATTTCACCTACTTTATACTTTCTTGACAGCTAATTTTTTCAAAGTTTTGCCAGTTAAGTTATAACAATTCTCTCTCCCATTTTTATTTATTTCATATTTCAAAGAAAAATATATGCTAGTATGCTAGCAAACAAAGAAACTGGATGTGATATTTGCTAAAGAATATCTCTGCTTTCAGAAAAAGCAAAAAAGGAAATTACATAAAAAATTGAAGACCATTCTGTTGTAATAACAGAGAAATAGTTATTCAACAGACTATTACTTCTTGAACTTAAAAAAAAATAATAATAATTGCTACACATTGGTCCTTGAAAGCTGTCATCCACTTAATATGGAAAAAAAACCAATAAAGTTGCAGAATGACAGTTTCAGAAAACAGAGAAACAGTTTGCCACTGCAATAAAGGAATTCATGTAGCAAACTTACATTTCAATATTAGAGAAAACTCAAATGAGAAGTGTTTCAACAGATGTAAGCATAAATACCGAATCTGCACACAATATTATTTGCAACTATGAGGTCCTTAAACAATCATTATGGAAGTCCCATTTAGCTCACAATGTCTATCATATCTATTAAATTAATTCACTGATAATGCATTTGCCTCAATAACTCATGAGAATAATCTACTTCCTCACTGACCACACTCTTATAGAGCATGCAGATATGATCACTTGTTCTTTACCCTCATACCATGTGATGGAAAAAAATCCTATACCTATTCTATAAGATTCCTTCATATCACTATCAGATCCTCCTTTTCCTTTACGTGCACTTTCCAACATATTCAACTTTTTAATACTGATAATCACCATTTGATATTATAACAGTTACCTATCTCTGAACCTTTTTCTGTTTTATTTTCCAAAAACCTAGGCAACTAAAGTCAAGCACAACAGTCTAGAGGTGGCTGCATCAGAGCATTAAAAAAGAGGAATAATTTCCTAATGAATACCCATCAAGGATCCTCCTTGATGAACATCAAAGGAATCCATTGCACTGTATTTTTCATATGTGTTTTCAGAACTTTAATTTTCAGTCCCTCCTCTCCTTTTTTACTTTCTTGCAGTGCAGTCTCACTAATACAACACATAACATCAATCTGTTCAAGCATTTTTTTTTTTGAAGGGGTCCTATCATCATCATCATCCTATCTTGTATTAGGCCTCGGGGCCTGTTACAGTCTCATTCCATCTTTTATAGTCTTCCAAATGATCTCTTCCCCATGGGTTTGTATTCAAGGATTTGTTTGGTGATTCTACTTTGTCCATTCTTCCAATATGCTGTTTCCATTTCCATCTATAGTTGTGGATATATTCTATTATTGATTGTTCATTCATTTCTTCCATGATTTCTTTATTGCTTTTATGATCTAACAAGGTGTATCCTGCAGTTCTCCTCATAAATCTCATTTCTGCTGCAGTTATTCTTCTCTCATCTCCTTTTTTGATCGTCCATGCCTCACTTCCATAAGTCAGCACCGGACTTGCTAGGGATCCTATATTATTTCTTATTATCCTTTCCAACTTTGTAATAATTATTATAATATCAGAACTATAAATTGTGACTATCAGGGTAAAAGATTGATAATATGTTGGCTTACTGGCTTCATTGGCTGAGTATTTAGCATATTTACTCTCCAACCAACAAGCTGCAGGTTAGAATTTTGCTGTGTGCATAGATGTTTATGATTGTCTTTAGGTGGGAGATGAATTTCATAGGCTGGTGTGAGATCATTGTCCCACTTACTGGAGGCCTGAAGTAGCTTGAAAAAAAGTTCCATGTTTGGTCTCTAGAGCAGAAATTTTGCATTATGTAAAAATACAAAATACAAAAAAAAAAAAAAAAAAAAAAGTATATATATATCTAGATAGATAATTAATAAAAATAGAAAAAATTCTTAGTCCACTAATGGTACAAATGTACTATAAGTATAACCTCCAGTGAGTGTGACTCATAAAAAATGTTGAAAAGTTTTTTTGTTTTTTTTTGGGGGGGGGGAGGATCTAGTAGAGACAAATAGTGAAGGAATCTTACAAAAAAAAAAAAAGGATTTTAAGCAGTATGACATATGAATTGCAAGGCCCAGTTCTACCTGTAAGAGAGGTTTCACATGAGATGGTGAACTGAAAGAAGCAATAGTAGATTGAGTCCAAAGGTAGAGGATGGGGAAAATATAAAAGATGTTTATACCAACACTGGAAATGGTTCCAAATAAATATAATGAATCTGAGAAACTTCATATTTTGAATGCTAATATTTTATAGATCAAAAATACTGAAAGTCTGAATGAAATGATCCAAAGAGATGATTATAAAATAAGAAATTCTGAAAAATGCTTAAAAAATATTTTGGCCCCAAGTCTTATGACCAAGGTTTTCATTCATAATAACAACAGTAGTGAAGTGCTCACTTGATATTCAGAGACCTGAAAATACCTTGAAAAAAAGTTTCAGGTAAGTTTAGCTATTAGAGCAAAGTTCTTCCCCCCCCCCATTATGTACCATCAGCATACCTATCATAATAATGTACTACATGTTTATAACATTTTTTGTGGTAATTCAGATAAAATTCAGATAAAAAAAATTTCTCCTGTGTTTTCTGAATATAAAATTATGAAATAATTTTATTCCATACAGCAGATGTACTTAATAATAGTAATCTTACTCAAAATGTTATAAAATGATTTAAAATTTATTCAGAAGCCATATCTGTTCTGAAACATATGTCATATCTTTAGTGAAAATATTCTTTATCAAACATAAGTTTTGTATGAAAAAACAGAAAGAATAATATCACCTCTTATCACTTTCCTAGTAAAAAGAGAAAGGAGAAGGAGAGCACTATGACCATGATTTTTTTTTTTTTTGAATTATTCTGGAATTATACTTCCTAAACTTTTTTTTAGTACATGTGGAAGACAATACATGAAACGAGGACACATTTAACAATATACCAGCTTTGATATGCTTACATGTCAATAAATATATGGATGCAAAAGTGCCCAGTGAAATTGAAATAATATTTGGATACCATTAGAATAACATGGATACAAAGCAAAAATTAACTGATATATTTTTAATTAATATAGCTGTTTGGGTAATTAAAGACCTGAAGTTTATCTAAAGTGCTTGTCTCTTATTTTATAAAGTGAAGCACTATATATAACCACTCTTGACACTGAAAACATGCTAGTATAATAACTGATATGCTTTCCTAATATGTTGCTCATTTTTATTCAAGTTACTTTGTGGTTATTTTATAGTTTCACAAAATAATGCTAAATAAACTGTTCTGGCATTTTCAAGAAATACGTTAGTAATGGCTTAATCATTTAATTATGAAGAGTTATTTCAAATTGTTAATTTTTTTTCCCTATTAGATTCAGTTCAAATGACCTTGTAGTGTTTTTAAGTATTAACCATATAACAGTTCAAAAGTCTCTCACACACATGCATACCTAATAAGTGGTGTTTCATAGCAGATGAGCAGTTAAATCATACCAAGAACCATATTTTGAAAACTTTTTTTTTTACACTATCAATTTCATCAACTACTAGAATAATTTTATATTCTAGTAACCTAAATGCTAATTATGGCATCTGACATCTTAGTAGTAAGATGACAGTTTCCAGTTTCTGAAAATAAAATGCATGAACAACTGGTCAGAGAAATCATAAACAGAAGAAAGACTGTACAAGGACTAGTTTGTATTACTCTTTCACTCATAAATCAGATTTACAACATTAAAAATTCACACTCAGTTAACTAGTCACTTCACTATGAAATTTTTCCTTAAAAAATGTCATACTGCATTACCCAAAATATGTTATACTTATTGTTATATATTTTCATGGTATTGATGACAACACAGAATGATAAGAAAATAATATTTATTAACTTATTTGCTGATATTTTGCTGGTATTATATCCAGCATCTTCAGAGCACAAAACCGGTTAGTCACAGTATGCGAAACAACAACAATTTGGTATAACAGTGGAACTAATTTAAAAAAATTGTAACAGACAACACACTGAGCTAAAGTTCTGATTAGGTGCTATCTATGTTGGAAAAAGAGAAAAAACAAATATTAATTAGATATTAAACTAGTTCCACTGTTATACCAAATTGAATTGTTGTTGTTTCACGTACTATGACAAACTGTTTTTGTGCTCTGAAGATGCTGCATATAATACCAGCAAAATATCAGCAAATAAGTTAATAAATATTATTTTCATATTATTCTGTAGTCATCAATACCATGAAAATAAATAACATGTACTGTGAAACATAAGCCTTTCCACCTGTATGTTATACTTAATATCTCAAAAAAGTAAAATGAATTTTTTATTTTTTGTAAAGGTTTATCCTGAAAACTCTACATTTTTATTTTATAATCTTTAATGTATTATTATTACTTTCCACATTCTTGAAACATGGAATGTAAATCTCTGTTATTCAATCTCTTCAAGGCACTGCAGATAACAAACATCAACATTCACTTATTGTAAATTTCTGATGTGCTAATATTTCAATATTAAAACTTTCTAAATGACACAAAGACATTATTTCTAAAACAGCAAATGAATAATGATAGAACAAACAAAAATAAGGTATATAAAAATGAAACAAAATGCTTTTACTTATATACAGAGAAAAAAAGCAAAAAATTATGGGATAAATCAACATATAAGGTGATATTTTCCATTTTGGGAAACTACTGATCAACATATTTTTTTTAAATTCATAATAATAAAGCTGAAAACAGCGCAGAAGAGCCGTGAAAGCTCAGTACAAAAAAAAACAGATATACATTAAAAATAAACACATTTTTTATACTTACAAAGAAGTCAACTTATAAACCAAAATTCATTCTGAAAATACAACTACATAATAACTTGATCATTTGAAGTATATAATATAATATTTAGCAACTATATGTTAAAAGCATCCTTAAGTTGATTAAAACCATTCTGAGACTTGAATAATAAAAATTTAAAGAAATAAGAATTCATGAATTATTGATGTGACAATGCATGGTATGCGTTGTCACTTCTATATTTCCACAAAAGGCAAGCACAATATTTTATATTCAGCCGCAATGTATATCTAACAATCAATCTAAATGACTTCCTATACCATCCACTGGAAAAAAAATAATTAATTAATAAAAAAATTATAGACACCAATGTACTGAGTGAAATTAACACATTCATGCTAGGCTGTGTGTTGTGCCTTCTGCTGCACTCATACAGTATGAAAACAAGTTATATATGCATTAAGAAAACAGGCTTTCATAATTTTAGCTCAAACTTTAGGAAATATAATTACCATTAAATATAGAGATATATTTTACACAAACAACTTAGAATAATACTTTTTCTTGTTGCCATACAAAGATTGTTTGTTTTCTACAACATGAAAGAAATAATTCATCTCAACTCTTATATATCTTAATATATCTGTTATTACCATGGGAAGTACATACAAAACTACTCAACCTAAGCATCAATATACATAGTTTTCCATAAATTACTAAAATAACAACAGAACACTTTTATGAATTTTTAACTTTATCCTACCCTCTCCAAAAGTTATAACTTCAGTTAACTTGAGTAAATATAATTTGCATTGTACATTAGTTTGCTGTACACATCATTCCTTTGTTAGCATGATTTACTTTGCATTCTCTTGATAAAGTGAGTAAATCAAACTATAGGCAAGTTATGTTCAAATATCATGTTCAAATTTAATGTTGTAATATAAAAAACATTGGAATACATAATTTTTGAGGGGGGGGAGTTCAACATAATGACTGCTGCTTCTGACTTTTCAACATCCATAAACATTGTTAGTAAAAAAAGTTCTGCTTTTACAAAGGAAAACAAGGGGGAATAAAAACAAAAATGATTCATAATAAATAAGTACTGTTGTTGCCTTATAATTCTAGCTGAGTGGGAAGACATCAAAAAATTTAATTTGTTGCTCAGATTGCAGATAAGTTAATCAGTGGAATGTTCAAGTTAGTAAAAAATAAAAATCCACCTTTACATAAAGCAGATCCGCAAGTCATCATAGTAGTAGTTATGTCACTTATAAGGTGTTACTGTAAAGTTCTCCTCCTCGATGTAAGAGATATGTACAACCAGCAGTGTAACTTGTCGTTGCTAGGTAATGTTGTATTGCTTCAAGATGAGTGCCATCATTACAGTATGTAGTATAAGTTTGGGGCAAATGCAGTTTAATAGGTCAGTTGTTTATTTTATTTGGCAATTTTCAAAATAAGTGATGTGAAAGAATATTAGTTTATATCAAGTTTTGTTTTAAAACTTTTATTCCTGAAGCAGGTAAAGCCTACTTCAGAGCCAACAAACATTCCACAACTATGAACAACAACATAGTGTGATGATATACTCTCACTATTCTCCACATCTGGCTATATGTGATGTTTTATTTTATTTTTATTTTTTTTACTGAGATGAAAGTGCAGCTCAGAGGAGTAACAATGATACTCAAGAGATCTAAACTGAATCAGCGGAACTGGGTATAATTTGCCAGAGGAATACTATGAGGGGAAAACATCAATTTCTAAAAAAAAAGTCAGCCATACTTCATTGTTCAACCAGTGCAACAACTTTTGGGTAGTTTTTTATTTTCAATTACCACAATGCAACCAATGTGTAGAACTAACTAGACTTCTGATCTAAAACATTACCTTCTCATGATGCATCTTATTTGAAGATATCCACTTGGTTACTGAATAAATAGGGATGGGCTGGCAATTTGGGACTTAGCTGAACAAACTGTATTTGTGTATTGGCCTGAACCATAAACAAAAGTATGGCACAACATGATGAATTACCATGATGGCTAATGAAGCCCATTTAAACAAGCCCCCCACTATATTTATCACAAAACCAGGGTGAACAGGGAAAATCAGTACTGAACAAACAAAAACTCATCTTTAGCCAAAATGAATATGGACATGTAAGATGTATCAACAGAAAAGAATAACACTTACAAAGAATATCATGCCAACATGATTGGTGTTGCTGAGATAAAGACAACTAAAACAGGTGAGATTCTTCTAAATAATTATAAGTTATATGTAGGCAATAACAATCAAGGAATGTAGGAAGATTTTTCATCAGGTTGAAAAAGTATTGATGCCATAAGAGTAAACAGATGTAATGGCAGAATTGTATTAAAAATGAAGATATTGGGTTGGAACTTAACATTGTTAGCATTCAAAAATGTGTGAGAAGAGCTGACCTAAGGTGGCAAGATCACTTAAACAATATGAAAGGAAAAGAGAGCAAAACAGGTTTGATGATAGGAGAAAGACTCAGAACCTAAAGGAAAGCCAGATCTAGGTGGACTGATGTAGTTAGAAGAGCCTTAGAGGACCAAAATATAAGATCTAACAATACTGGAGACCCCTCTAATTAGTCTGTTATTTGTTAGAAAATTGCTGATGGGAAGTTGGTAATAACATAAACTTAATCATGTAGGGCTATCTTATCCTCTACATCCCCTGAGGGTACATATGAAGAATTTGATGATGTGATGTGATGTGATGATAACAACAAATAATAATTTTTTGTTTTTTGCTTACAGTGTCATTCCCATTTTAATATCACATGACACGAAACAAATAAAAAGCATAATGAAACCAAACTATAAAATTAATAGCTAAAAAAAATGACTCTTACAGCTGACTCTCACTATAGAAAGGGACCACAGGAATAGTTATGATAAGTTTGTTTTATTATTTTTAGCATAGCATAGCACCTATGAGATTTTGGTTAAGACTTTCCACTGGTTTGTTATAATGAAAGCCAACTGTATTTGGAAACAATTTTTTAAAATTATACATATATTAAAAGAGTGTGCATAGCTATTATGCATACAGAATCAAATCTCTCTAATATTCAAATGGATAAATATTCATTATTTCAAATAAATAGTTGTTTGTTTTGAATAATGATATAAATGTGGGTATTCTTATGTATAAATTTTCATTTTATACTGTACAGCACACAGTTTCTTCAATAACTTCTTCCTTGTTTTTCCCCCCCTTTCTTTCTCTTTTTTTAAAATAAACTGTACTATTTTTACTCATAGCAATGAAAGCACAGTAAAAAAAAAAAAATTAATATTAACTTACTCCACATTATCTTATTAAAATGCTTATTGCATGCTCTTATATTATACTGACAATGTTCTTGACCTCACCAAAGTTTTTATGAAGTAATGAACTTTGAGCAGTGAGAACAGAATATGAGTCATTTAATAATTTAGGTATGGAGTGTCACTCTGTTCACCTTTAGCACAATAATTTAATGTTTCATATATGTATAAAAATAGATATAAAATATATCATTATATTGTTATAGAAGGTAAAGAGTAGAAGGTAAGAACAATTTTTCACAATGTATAAAAGTATTTGAACTCTGGTATTTCTATCTCAAAAAAATTTATAACCAATTACAATGATGTTATTAAAAAAAAAGTCATTTGACTAAATTTTTTTGGTTTCAGGAAAAAATAAAACATGTTTGAATGCAACAATAATAAACTATAAAGCTTATTTTTTACGAAATCCATGAAGCCAAGCCACAGTTCACATCTTTTTTATATTTTATATCTTTAATATATTCCACTATGTAGTCTTTTCTGAAGGTACAACAACCAATAACTTCTGAAGTGTGACAGTTATAGAATCTGAAAGAGAAAAAAAATTGAATGAAATTCCTATTTCTGTTATTATTTTAAATAAGATACAATAATTTCCTAAATTAAACATACAACAATAAAAAATAACTTTTTACAGTTATTTTCCAATACACTCATAGTTTTTTCACCACACCAGAATTGTTTTCTTTCTATCATTTACATAGTTATACAAGAACCTAGTCTTTTCAACTAATCCAAACTTTTAAAGTTCCTGTTTTACATAGTTAATAACCATAATTTACTCACTCACTTCAGATGGGAAAGCCTCAGTATTTGTAAAACTTTGGGCAATGTCTTAAACAAACTGCCAGTCTGGTTGGTTGAGTGGATAGCCTCTCTGCTTTTTAATCTGCAAACTGCATTATTCTATTGTGGCATAAATGCTTGTAGATTTTAATTTAAGTGATGATCTCACACCAGACAGTGAAAATCACTGTCTGGTGTGAGATCATCACTCTATTTATTAGAGGGCTGAAGTGGCTTAAAAAGATGTGAAATCTGGTCTGTTGAGCAGGGTTCCAAGATTATTTATTCCACAGCCTTACAGTGCTAATGTACTACATTAACCTCTTGTTGCTGAGATTATTAGAAAAGCAAAATAAATAAATAAATTTCACTCCTCAAAGCTGAAGGTGATACATGAACATACAGTCAACTCTCACTACAGTAACACTATTAAAATTAATTAATTCATCACAAAAAGACCCAGCAAACTATTGTTTATGTCCTTACAAGTTCACTAGTATGAGAGTTGACTGTAAGTAAACTAAAATTTCAGTTACATTTTTTGTATATTTTAGATTTCGTACATTTTTTAGGAAAGTTAACTAGCTGTTAAGATGGTAAGGTGTTAGTTTGCTAATAATCCATAATTTAGACAGAAGAATGAAAAAAGAAATTTGCTGCCTATTAAAAAAATGTTACTCGCACTGTGCTATTTGTGCCTGCAAGCATAACTAGAGGTCTAGGCACCATTCGTGAAAAGTTGTTCCGCAGTCAAAGAGTTTAAAAAAATGCAGTATACATGATCATAATGACAACCAAAATATCCATTGGAGTAGTGCAGTTTGTTGTAGTGGACTTTGAGAAAAAAGGAAGAAAAAGGGCTCTAGATTTGGCTGATTAAAGTATTTTAGTTGAGAAGAAAAAAATTATTTTTTTTTTTCACCAAACAAAGACAGATAATATAAAGAGGTCATACATATCAAGAAGGCTAACAAATAAGCATATGTGTTGATGGTTACTCATGACATTTTTAACAGTATTAACAACATAATGAACTATTTTATAAAAAGATGTTTTATTAACTTGCTTATGTTTCGCTGAATTTCAAATGAGCATCATCAGAGCACAACACAGCATGTATATGTGACATTGAGTAAGTGAAACAATACAATTATAACAGACAAAAGATCTAAAGTGCTATTTTGGAACCCTCTAATGTTATAAAAATATATATATATATATATATATATGTTACCGCTAAAGTGCGAAAACCGTCAATGTGCACATTACCTAGCTAATCTGCAGATTAACTGATTTGCTCCGTTAACGTGCGGAATCAAGAGTTTTCTGCATTTTACCTAGGTAATGTGCACATTAACGGCTTTCGTATCGTTAAAGTTCAAAAGTTTGTTTCTCTCATTTCCTATCCCTACTCCTTCCCCCCCTCTCCCTCCACTTTTAGTTAGTTTTTTAAGAAGTAAACATAATTTTATCATATGTTTTTTTTCTTAATTGTAATAATATTTTAAACCGTTTGATTCCTTGTATTATATTAATTGATTGATGATTGATTCTATCAGCTAATTTGTTGATTGTTTGATTGTATTAACTTGATTCTTTAGATATCAAAAAATAAATAAATAACATTATCTTAATTTAAACATACAGAAACGTTGCTGTTGTTCCAGCAAAGATCTTATTTTCACTTTAACGAGTGCCTAGTAGGTAATGTGCAGATTACCTAGGTAATTTGAGAAATGAAACAATTTTCCGCACATTAACGGATCACCGTAGTTAATCTGCACAATACCTAGATAATCTGCAGAATAACTGATTTCTGCACTTTAGCGGTAACATATATACAGCAATGTGGGAGTTGCTTTTAAGTTAACAGTCTCCCAAATTTTTGGCAAATTAACGCAACCATATTTATTCAGGTTAAGAGAATTCTTCTTTACCATGGCTGAGTCAAAAAATAATCTTTCGGATCTGTAACGACTTCTAAATAGTACATTAGTTTTCTTCCATCTAAATCCTGTGTGAAGGGGTGTCCAAAGTATGGTCTGCAAGTTCTAACTTGACATAATAATGGTAGCAAATGTATTTTTTATGTTCTTCCAAGCAGATCTTCCAGTCTGCCCATAGTAGGCCAAGTCACAGTGACAAGGAACTTCATACAGTCCAGGATGTGCTAGAAGGTGAAGTTTATCAAAGTGTTTACCTTAGGTGAGCAGATCAGAGTTGCTAATTTAACATAAGATTTGAATGTGATGCAAGCCCATGTTTCATTAGTACTTTGGTTATCTTTTCTAATGTACCTCTGACATGGAATAGAAATGATAATGTTGTGTTGCTGTGTATTAGAAGTAATACACAGCAACACAGAAGTAATGGGAGTAATGGGACTATGTAGTATTTTATCTATTTTGTAGGAATTATAGCTGTTGAGAAAGAAAGTATGGCACAGATATTTGGGTTCTGTGGGCAGAGCTGTATCATTTGAACAAATGGCTCTAGCTCTATGTGTCAGTGTTTTTAAAATGCTCATACTGTTGAGCTAGATGACGATGTGATTGTTTATGTAGATAAACAAGCCCATCATCATCATGATGTGATTGTTTGCGTAGATATCTTCCTGTGTGTTGGCTTTCTGTATAAATGAAAATAGATAGTGATCCACCTGAAAGGTGGGTAACTAATGTGTCAAGAAAAGGTAAACAGTTATTAGATTCTTTTACTACTGTGAAGTGGATTTTGAGGTGTTGGCCGTTTAGGTAGGTGAAAAATGCATCCAAAGTGTCTTATTTATGGAGCCAAATGGCAAAAACGCATTATCAACATAGCATAACCACACTAGGAGCTTGTATGTAGCTGTGGTAAGTACTTAAAGTGTTCCATGTAAAAGTTTGCTGGGGGGAACCCATAGTAGTATCATTAATCTGTTTGTAGATTTCTCTCCCTATGTAAAGTAACCTGCACACATAGTAAATTTGAATAATCCAAAGATATCAGGGGGAAATTTAGACTTCATCAAATCAAGAGTGTCTATTAGTGGTACATTGGTAAATAAAGAGTGAAATCAAAACTAACCATTATGACTGAATTTTTAAGGATATGATTTTTAAGTAGTGATTTGAAATGAACTGAATTTTTTACAAAAGTAGAGGAGTTGCCTCTACTTTTGTAAAAGTAGATTTCTGGATTTTTGGTAATCCATAAATGCAGGGTGGTTTAACATGAACTGTTTTATTTTTTGATTTCTTTGGGCCAGAAAGTCACTTTTTTGAATCATTTGCAGACTTGTTTCATAGTGGGGCATCTCAATCTATAATTTGGTACATAGAACTGTCACATAGGAGATCTTGCATTTTTTTTGTTATAATCCTCTTGATTAGTGTTTCCCAACGTGGGGCATATGCCCCACAGGGGAGCAATTTGAATATTTTAAGGGGCAGTTAGAAAATGATGTTGCATTCATCACTTCATCACCAATATAGTCAAGAAATCACCATTGTTGGATAAATTATCAATGTTGTAATCCTGACTTTCCAAGAAAAAAAAAAGCTGCCAACACTAGTACAGCAGTCAACATAAATACTTGGCAGCGTAAGTGTGTTAAGGTTAGATTGTAGCACCTGTCACTTCCGAAAAGTACACAATGTCAATTTAACTTTGTGCAGTTTTTGTTGTAGAAACAACAAGGCAAGTTTGTTTAATTTTTTTATGTATATTGTCAATGTTTTTTATGTTAGCAGACATTTTTCATGTAACATTTTTACATGTTGTTAGTTTTCTGGTTACCCAAAAGTTGCACTACTATCAATTTAAATAAAATGAACACTTTGCCACAATTGTATTAGATTCGTTTGACAGCTGAAAACATAAACATAATCTCTCAGATTTCGTTATTTCTTTTTCTCTACTTGTGATGGTAGACTTTTAAAATTTTACTTTTTTATTATTTTAACTTTTTATTTATTATATGTTTATAGTAGTATAAATACATGTTATGCGAATTTAATTTCCTTGTATAATCCACACATGCATACAGTATACTTTATAAACCTATTTTTTTCCCCTTTTGGTTGCTAACCTCATGCATAAAATGAGTAATGCAAGCAAGAAAAAAGATCGTCAGTATTCAGATGAGTATTTGAAGTTTGGTTTCATACCCACTTCTCAGTCACCATTTTGTCTATTGTGCGAACACTGTTTGACCTACGAATCAATGAAAAAAGGTCACCTCGAAGCACATTTGAAGGCGAAACATAGTGCTTATGTGAACTATGATTTGAACCAATTTAAGTCTCTAAAGGAGAAAAGATCAGCAATAGATTCATTGTTCTCTGTACGAACTGCTACCCAAAATTATATTCTTGAAGCTAGTTATGAAATTTCTCTGCTCATAGCTAAATCAAGAAAAAATCATACTATATGGGAGGATTTAATTAAACCAGCGATATCAACTTTTCTCAAAACAGTTCTGGAGAAAGATGACGAAGATGTCAAAGGAGAATGCCACTGAGCAATAACACTGTTAGCAAAAGAATAGATGAGATGGCTAAAGATGTGGAAACACAACTTATTGAAAAGTTGAGATCAAGGAAATTCTCAATACAGATGGATGAATCAACTGTAAGAGACAGTGAGGCTATATTGATGGCCTATGTAAGATATATTGACAATGGTGAATTTACTGAAGAGATGTTGTTCTGTGAAACATTGAAAACCACCTACTGCCATTGATATATATATATACAATAAACTCAAAAATTATTTAGATGAAGCTCAAATATCAATGAAAAATATTACATCTTGTGCTACAGATGGTGCTCCTTTTACGATAGGCAAGAAATGCCAGGAAATTTATTGGCTAAAAATATTGACCAATTTCATTGACTAAATAAGTGTGAGGTAACTCATGCTGCTGTACTTATTATTATTGATCACCTGAGCAAAATGGCCTGTGATTTAAATGACAGATATTCTGATTTAAAAGAAATTTGTTTTCTATCTTGGATAACTCAGCCAATGCTAGTGGACCTAACTGTTGTGGTCATGCAGTATCAAGAAGAACTCACAGAAATGCAAAATGATGAGTCTATTAGAACTTTATTCAACATAAAAGGAACAATGGCATGGCTAGTTTTGCACGAAAATTACTGTTGCTCTTCCCGTCATCATATTTAGTTGAATTGGCTTTAGTGCTGTAAATGACTTGTTACTGAAAAAAAGAAATCATCTGGATATCACAAACCATAGGGATTTGAGATTGAAATTGACTAAATTAGTACCTCAAATAACAACTCTTTGCAGCAGATATCAAGCTCAAGGATCACATTAACTTGGATTTTATTTTCCTGAGTTGAGTTCAATTTATGTTTATAATATACAAAGTGTAATATAAAATTTATATTCATTGAAGAAAGTCAAATTAAAAGCATGGATAGGCTTATGTGTTCATCAGACATGTTGTAATAGATTTAACGGTATTGATATGAACACAGATGGATAAAAAAATAACTATTTATTAACTTAAAAGCTAATATTTCGCTGGTATTATATCCAGCATCTTCAGAGCACACAACACAAAGTTTGTTACAAATGCAAGACAACCACAATCTGGTGTAACAGTGGGGTTAGTATAAGTAATTGCAGCGTGCAACACAATACTAAAATCCTAATAGGGCACCATCTAGGTTTAAAAAAAAAAAAAAAAGAAGTTCAAAGTTTTGAAATAGTAGTCCAAATAATAGTCTTAGAAAGTTTGAAAAAAATAAAATAAAATAAAAGTAATAAATATTAATTTGGTCTTAGGATGACTATCTCCCAAATCTTTGGTAGATTTATACAGCCATACTTGTTAAGGTTTGGAGTATGTTTTAAGGCTTCTGTTGATTCCAGAAACAACCTCTCTGACTTGTAGAAGCTTCTGTGTATTACTTTTGTTTCTTTCCAATTGATCCTGTGTGCAGGGGTATCCAAAGCATGGTCTGCCAGACCCGACTTGCCATAGCGAAAGTGTCGGATATATTTTTTGTGTTCACTGAGGCAGATGTCCATAGTTCTTCCTGTCTGTCCGTAGTAGGCTTGATGGCAAGAACAGGACACTTCATAGACTCCTGAATGTGATAAAGGAGTGCATTTGTCCTTAGGTGAACGGATGAGAGTTGCTAATTTTACATAAGGTTTAAATACTGTGCGCAATTGGTGTTTGTTAAGCACCCTAGATATCTTTTCAGATGTGCCTTTAATGTATGGGATGGTGATATTGTAGTCTTCTGTGGTAGATAGAGGGGATTTCTGGGTAGCATTTAGTATGTTATCTATCTTATGGGAATTATAACCATTGGTTAAGAAGGTGTGATGTAGGTGAGAAAGTTCAGCAGTGAGAGCCATGTCATTGGAACAGATTGCTCTAGCTCTATGGGTTAGTGTTTTTAAGATACCATATTGTTGAGAAGAGTGATGGTGTGATTGTTTGTGTAAGTATCTCCCTGTATGTGTGGGTTTTCTATAAACTGAAAATGATAAGGAACCTTCTGGAAGAGGTGTGATTAGTGTGTCCAGGAAGGGCAGGCAGTCATTGGCTTCTAGTTCCATTGTAAAGTGGATTTTAGTTGTTGTGAAGCTATCATCGACAACCTTATCCAAGGAGGCCATGAGTGCATTAAGTCTTGGACACAATTTTACCGTTACTCCTAAAGAAGCTCCTAAAACCAAAATAAGGGCTTCTGTTGAACGCGGGATTTACCACTTGCTTCCAGCTATAGTCAATATCCTAGTCCATTCTAAGCCTCCAAAAAATAATATCCCACATAAAGAACTATGCAATAACAACCACATTACAATAGATAACCAAATCAGACAAAGGAAACGCCACTGTAGTAATGGATACAACAGAATATGAAAGCAAAATGCATGCACTGCTCCAAGACTGGTCTACATATCAAATCATAGATCGAGATCACACCAACTCACAAAAGAATAAGGTGCACAAGTTAATGAACAAAGTCACTTCCTGGCCAAAAGAAATTGTCAAAAAACTCAAACCCTTGCATGTTAAAACACCCAGAATATATGGCACTCCTAAAATACACAAACAAGGTACACCTTTGCATCCTATTGTAGATAGTATAAACAGTCCTACATATAAACTAGCTAAACATTTAGCCAAATTACTAATCACTTACACAAACAATTCTCCCTCTTTTGTTAAAAATTCTACCCACCTAAAAAGTATTTTAGAAAACCACACCTTAAATAGTTCAGACCTAATGGTGAGTTTTGATATCACCTCATTATTCACTAATGTACCACTGATTGAAACACTTAACTTAATAAATTCACAATTTCCCCCAGATGTATTTCAGCTATTTAAATTCACAGTACAGGCAGGTTATTTTACATGGAAAGGGAAAATATACAAACAATTAGATGGGACAGCTATGGGTTCACCCCTTTCTCCCCCCCCCCCCCAGCCAACTTCTACATAGAACATCTGGAAAAACTAGCTATCAACACAGCCACTCTCAAACCTAGTCTCTGGCTACACTATATTGATGATGTGTTTGCTATTTGGCCACATGGCCCAGACACATTGAATACATTTTTAGTGCATCTAAATAGCCAGCACCCTAAAATCCACTTTACAATGGAACTAGAAGCCAATGACTGCCTGCCCTTCCTGGCTGATCACACGTCTTCCAGAAGGTTCGTTATCATTTTCAGTTTACAGAAAACCCACATACAGGGAGATACTTACACAAACAATCACACCATCACCCTTCTCAACAATATGGTATCTTAAAAACACTAACCCATAGAGCTAGAACAATCTGTTCCAATGACATTGCTCTCACTGCTGAACGTTCTCACCTACGTCACACCTTCTTAACCAATGGTTATAATCCCCATAAGATAGATAACATACTAAATGCTACCCAGAAACCCCCTCTATCTACCACAGAAGACTACAACAAAACTATCACCATCCCATACATTAAAGGCACATCTGAAAAGATATCTAGGGTGCTTAACAAACACCAATTGCGCACAGTATTTAAACCTTATGTAAAATTAGCAACTCTCATCTGTTCACCTAAGGACAAATGAACTCCTTTATCACATCCAGGAGTCTATGAAGTACCCTGTTCTTGCCATCAAGGCCTACTATGGACAGACAGGAAGAGCTGTGGAATCTGCCTCAGTGAACACAAAAAATATATCTGACACTTTCGCTATGGCAAGTCGGGTCTGGCAGACCATGCTTTGGATACCCCTGCACACAGGATCAATTGGAAAGAAACAAAATATAATAAATTTAGTTTAATCCTTTATACAAGTGTGACCAAACAAAGTTTGCACCTGAAAGTATCTTCAGGACTGGGGTAAGGTGGTACAACACCAGAGCGACTCCTTGCATAGGATGTTGAAAGTTTATTTTTCAGTTGGTTAGAATATAATAAATTTAGTTTAATCCTTTATCCAAATGTGAGCAAACAAAGTTTGCGCCTGAAAGTATCTTCAGGACTGGGGTAATTAGATGGGACAGCTATGGGTTCGCCCCTTTCTCCCCCCCCCCCCTTAGCCAACTTCTACATAGAACATCTGGAAAAACTAGCTATCAACACAGCCACTCTCAAACCTAGTCTCTGGCTACGCTATGTTGATGATGTGTTTGCTATTGTACAACACCAGAGCAACTCCTTGCAAAGAAACTCCTTGGAAAGAAACAAAAGTAATGCACAGAAGCTTCTACAAGTCAGAGAGGTTGTTCCTGGAATCAACAGAAGCCTTAATACATACTCCAAACCTTAATAAGTATGGCTGTATAAATCTACCAAAGATTTGGGAGAAAGTCATCCTAAGACCAAATTAATATTTATTATTTTTATTTTATTCTATTACAACAAATTAAAAGCAGTTTTACCTATGTTCCTTTTTTATTTGAAGTACCTATTTATATTATGCTTTTTCAGAACTTGGTTGATTATTATGCTAAAGGGGCATCAAAATCTTTGGGGCGCTGAGTTGGGGCACGATCCAAAAAAGTTGGGAACTACTGCTCTTGATCCATGATTACTGTTGCATTTCCCTTTCAGCTTTTGTAATAAGAATATTTTTTTTCTTATACAACTTTTTTTAAGGCAGCTATTTCATTATTTCATAATAAGTAATACTTCATATTACTTATTATTTTTTTTACTAAATAATTTAAGAAAATTACGTCAACTAGGATATACATTAAAATAAATTTTAATATACATCAGTATTTCGGCAACGTCACGTTGCCATTTTCAAGAAACTTAAGAACAAGACACGTGAACACAGGCACAACAAACAGTAAGTGAGAAGAAGCAGGAAGCTATTATTTCTCCTAAAGTCCTGATGGTGCCCCCTAGCAGGCAATGTTGGTATTCTTGGGAGATTGAGCTGAAGGTCTTCTGATGTAGGTTTCCCAAATTTGAGGCAGTCTCATGCAGCCAAATTCATCGAGGTTTGGATTGTTTCTTAGGACTGAAGCTGATTCCATGAAAAGCCTTTCATATTTGTATTTACTACGGTGTATTATCGTGACTTTCTTCCACCGTATTCTATGGCAGGTATCCAACGCATGGTCAGCAAGACCAGAGTGGCTGTATTGGTGAAACTGAATGTAGTCCTTGTGGTCTGAAATACTGATATTTGCTTTTCTGCTGTTTGGCCAAAGTAGGACAGCTTACAGCTGCAAGGGACCTGGTATACACCATATAGGTCTGGGGGGGGGGGGGGAGAGGTTGGTCTCTAGTAGAGTGGATAAGGGATGCCAATTTTTTATATGGTCTGTAACAAGAAGTTAAGTCGTGTTTTTTTAGGATTTTGATAATTTTTTTTTGGGGTGCTTAAGGGTCAAAGCTGTATAACTGAGAGGAGACCTCCACATAGCCTTTAAAGGAATGCGGAGAACCGACCAAGGCTTCTAACCTAATGTCCAATCCTCACCTTCTCGTGGTGCACCCTGTTGGGGATCTACTTTGATACTGAACGAACGAGGATGGGCTGGCAATTTGGGATTTAGCCGACCAAATTGTATTCTTATTGGTTAAACCAAAATAAAAAATGATGGTACAACATGACAAAATTTCATGCCGGCTGGGGCGTCGCCCGGTTAAACAAGGCCCCCGTTGTTTTCGCCAGGGAACCAGGGCGAACAGCGAAAAGTCAGCTACTGGAACAAATCTGAAAACAAACCCCAACTCAACATCACCAGAGTTAAAGATCGGTACTATCAACGTAAGAAGCCTGAATGGCAAAGAAATGGAGCTAGCTGAGGAATTAGATAAGTACCAGATCGACATAATAGGGGTGACTGAAACAAAAAAGACCAAAACTGGTGAGATCTTTCTGAGCAATAAATACAAAATGTTATATTCAGGCAATGACAATCAAGGAAAAGAAGGAGTAGCCATAGTATTCAACACAAAATACGAGGCTAATCTTCTTGAATGGCAGTCAGTCTCAAGTAGAGTAATGTGGGCAAATATGAGAATGGGGAACTGGACAATGAGACTTATTTGTGCCTATGGTCCCACAGAAGGTTCTACTAAGGTAGAAGTGGAGGAATTTTTGAGGCTTTAGAAAAAGCAACTGACACAATGAAAAAGGAAAAGTTGGTCCTTGTTGGGGATCTAAATAGCAGAGTAGGAAATGATTGTGAGACATACAAAAATATTTTGGGAAAATTTGGAGAAAACAGCAAAGCTAATAATAATGGCAAATATCTGTTGGATTTCTGCTCAGGACATGGACTGGTTATTACTAACACCATGTTCCAACATAAAAAATGTGCACAAATTCACATGGAGAGAAGAGGCTAGGAATAAGAAAAGTCTCATTGACTATGTTATTGTTGATAGTGATGTTTTCTCCCTGTTGCAGGACACCAGAGTGTACAGAGGATTTGAAATTGGAAGTGATCACTATTTAGTCTTGAGCAGGATAAAATTGAATTTCATATTGAAAAGAATAACATGTAAGAAAGTTTTAAAGCAAATAAAAGTTGAGCAGCTCTCAGATGTGAACTGTAGACTAAAATACAGAAATATTATTGAAAAGAAAATGAAAGAGTTTGAGAACAGGAATCAAACCTTGGAGATTCAGTGGCAAACTCTGAAGGAAACATTGATTGATTCTGCCAGAGAGGCATGTGGTGAGGTTGTGTGCAAGGATAAAAAAATCAGAACTCCCTGGTGGACACAGGAAGTTAAAGAGGCAGTGAAGGAAAAGAAGAAAGCATATCAAAAGTTCCTGGCAAATAAGTCAGCTTTTACTCTTACAGAATACAGAGACAAATGTAAGAAAGCTAAACAGTGTGTAAAACTTGCTAAACAAAAGTCATGGGAGGACTTTGGCAAGAATATAGAAAATAAATATCAAGAAGGTGGCAAAATATTCTGGAGGTTGTTGAAGAAGCTTAGAAATGGAGGAAAGAGTGCTGTAAAAGGAATTACAGATTCCTTTTACAATTAATTACTACAAGTAATTAATTTTATATAATTTTATAATTAATTACAAGGTAATTACTTTGAAAAACTGCTAAATGAAACAAGCAGTGATGATAGCACAGTGATAAAAAACACTGACCAGGCATGCAGTCAGGAATACATATCCATACTTGAAGTAGAAAAAGCCATCAAAGGCTTGAAATGTGGAAAGGCAGCAGGAGTAGATGATATTCGACCAGAAATGCTGAAGTATGGTGGTATAAGAGTCTTACAGTGGCTGCACTGCATAGTTCAGAAAGCCTGGACAGAGGGACGAATTTCCGATGATTGGAGTAGAGCTCTCATAGTACCCATATATAAAAAGGGAAATAAAACTGAATGTGAGAATTACAGAGGTATTTCCCTACTGAGTGTTCCTGGCAAGATCTATGCAAGTATACTTGAGAAACGGTTGAGAAGAATTGTGGAAGAAAAGCTTGGTGAAGAACAAGCTGGATTCAGGCCAAATAGAGGCTGTCAGGATCAGATCTTCACTTTACGACAAATAGTCGAGAAAGCATGGGAATATAACACAGATCTGTATTTAAGTTTTGTCGATTTGGAAAAGGCATATGACAAGGTGCCAAGAGAGAAGCTATTCAATACGCTGCAGTTATATGGTGTCAATGGGGCATTATATCAAGCGATACTTAGTCTTTATTTGAGTTGTGAGTCAGCAGTTAGAATTGAAGGAAGTAGAGGAAGATGGTTTAATGTTAAATCTGGTGTGAGACAAGGATGTACATTATCCCCTCTGTTATTCATTATCTATATGGATCACATTATGAAGGAATGTGGTATTAAACCTGATATCAAAATTGGAGATGTTAATGTCAGCTCTTTGCTTTATGCGGATGATGTTATACTTCTAAATAAATCCGCTACAAGTCTGCAAGATTCTCTGACTAAATTGAATAGCTGTTGTAATAGATATGGTATGAAGGTCAGCAATAAAAAGACACAGACAATGAAAATAGGCAGAATCATTGAAAATGTCAACTGTGTTGTGAATGGAGAACCTGTGTGGAACAAGTAAAACATTTCAGCTACTTAGGCACAATTTTTACTGAAGATGAGTAAACTAAATATAGAAATAGACAACAGAATCAGCAAAGCTGGTATGGTGGGAAGTCAATTGAATAAATTCATATGGAATAAGAAAGAAATTAGTCGGAACACTAAATTAGCTGTATACAAGACAAGTGTTCAAACCATTTTAGACTTATGGATCTGAGAGCTGGGTCAGAAGTAAAACACTTGACCAAAGAGTAGAGACCGCAGATATGAGAGTCCTGAGAAAGATTAGAGGCGTGAACAGATGGCATCAATGGCAATATCATATTAAAAACGAGGATATTAGGAGAAGAACTTGACATTGTCAGCATCAGGAACTGCGTTAGCAGAGCTAATCTCAGATGGGTATGGTCACTTAAAATAGAATGGGAGAGGAAAGATTAGCATAAACAAGTGTTCTCTGCCAGGGTTGGCAGGAAAACGACCCAGAGGAAAGACCAAGAATATAGGTGGATTGATACGGTACAAAAGTGCCTTAGACGATAGAAATATAAGATCTGATAATGTTGGAGTCTTGACAAGTAACAGACTGATTTGGAGGAAAATTGTAGATAGGAAGTTAGTAATGATGTAATTTTTTCATGTAGTACTGTCATATCCTGTACACCCCTTGAGGGTACCATGGCAGGAATTTGATGATGATGATGATGATAATAATTTTTTTCGAGGCGCCTCAGATATAGGGGTATGGTGATGGATTCAGAGTAATCCTTGTTGTGAGGGGGGGGGGTTGTGGTTTATTGGTTTCAATATTTTTTGGGGTTTTTTTGGGGGGGGGTAGTCATTGGTTGAGAAATTTTGTCATGTTGAGACAGATAAGTTTAGCCCTGTTATGTAGTGTCTTTAATGACTCCATATTGTTGCGAGGAGGGGGAGGGGTGGAGATTGTTGGTGAATGTATCTGTCTGTATGGAGTGCTGAGTTTTCTATAGACTGAGAAAACCAAGGTTCCATCAGGCTGGTGGGTTGACTAGTGTGTCTAGAAAAGGAAGGCATTTGTTTTTTTTTCTCTTCTTCAGGGTGAATTTGATTCTGGGGAGTCGCTTGGTTGTTTAAGTGTGTTAGGAAGGAGAGGAGTGCATTGGAGTCATGTGGCCAAATAGTGAACACATCAAAATAGCGAAGCCAAATTGTTGGTTTTTGTGGGGGCAGAGTTTAAGGCTTTCTCTTCAAAAGTCTCATATAAAAGTTGGCCAAGGGTGGGGAGAGTGAGAACCCAGATGGCTGTCCCCCTCTATTTGGTTTGTAGAATTTTCCTTGCCAAACAAAATAGCCTGAGTTCATTGTGAACTGAAATAGGGCTGTGATATCGGGGAGGAAGATTTTAGCTTGGGATTAGCTCTAAAGATTCTTTGAGTGGGACATTTGTGAAGTAAGGAGGGAGACATCAAAACTGACCATTATGTCCACGTGTTTGAGTGTAAGGTTTTCTATCTTGCTGGCTTCGAAGTGGGCTGAGTTTTTTATGTGTGAAGGTGTGTTGCCAGTATAGTGTGAGAGAGCTTTGGCCTAATGTTCTAGCTAGTTTGTATGTGGGGAAATCAATGCCATCCACTATGGGATGTAATGGCACATTTTCCTTATGTATTTTTTGGGAGTCCATAAATACGGGGGGGGGGGGGTAAATGGTTTTAATTTGTTAGTGATTTCCACAGGCCAAGAAGTGACCTTCTTAAGGAGCCTGTAGAGTTTTCTAATTTGTGAGAGTATAACTCCCGACAAAGTGTTGGTGGGATTATACTCGATAGGGAGGTAAGTAGCCCGATCTAACAATAGAGCTTTTAGCTTACCTGTGTAATCCTTTGGTTAAGCAATACTGTGGCGTTCCCTTTATCAGCTTTGGTGATTATTATTTTCTTGGTTTTTCTTTAATTCTAGTAGAGATTTAATTCCTTACTGGGCATGTTGACTTTTGGTGGTTTAGCTTTGGTCAGAACACAAAGCCACATCTAGTCTAATATTGTTGGCGATTGTGGATTGGAAGGTCGTCATATCCTGCATTCAATTCGTATCATAATATCTTCAGCAGGTATTCCTTCTGGGCGCAATGGTGAAGTTCGTGGCCATGTGCGAGGGCATCGAGTGCTTCAGGTTTCACACTAAATGACGAAAGGTTGACTACTGTTTCGTTATGGAAGTTATGGTTTCGAGATTGAGTTCTTTTTTAAATTTTCAAATTTTTTTTGATGTGTCGATCTCGTACTTTTTTAAATTCTTTCTCCGCTGCAGTGCCACGAGATTTCGTATAAAATAGACCAATAGTTCGTGGCTTAAGGTGCTTCGAAAGGTCATCTTCGAGTGCCTGGATAGCTAAGTCAGCATCATTCAGGGAAATGGTGAGTCGTGCCAATTTGTTCCCGAGTAAGGCTTGGCTGGCACAGTTATAAATATGAAGAGCCTTTTGCGAAGAGAAACGGTGATTGAATTTTTACACAGTTAGGAATTACACTGGTTATCCCTGGCAGCGTTTTAGGAAGGCAAGACGATTTCAGTTGTCTTGATAGCTTTAGACTTCATTTTACTGTAATGACGTACTTTACATGCGATATCATCTCCGTGGATTATCGTGAATTCTTGTGGAAAGGCTTAGACATTGGTTATACAATTTTTTACTAAATAATTTAAGGAAATTACAGACGTCAACCTAGGATATACATTAAAATAAATTTTAATATACTTCAATATTTCGGCAGACGTCACGTTGCCATTTTCAAGAGAGACTTAAGAACAAGACACATGCACAACAAACAGTAAGTGAAGGAGGAAGAAGCAGGAAGCTATTATTTCCCCTAAAGCTCCTGATGGTGCCCTCTAGTGGGCAATGTGTATTTCTTGGGAGATTGGGCTGAAGGTCTTCTGATGTACGTTTCCCAAATTTGAGGGCAGTCTCGAGCAGCCAAATTTGTTGAGGATGTCTGGAAATCACTAACAAATTAAAACCATTTAACTCCATACCCCCCCCCTGTATTTATGGACTCCCCAAAAATACATAAGGAAAATCTGCCATTACGTCCCATAGGTGGATGCATTGATTCCCCCACAACATTCAAACTAGCTAAACATTTGGCCAAAGCTCTCTCACACTATACTGGCAACACACACTTTCACACATAAAAAAACTCAGTCCACTTCAAAGCCAGCATAGAAAACCTCACTCAAACACACTAACATAATAGTCAGTTTTGATGTCTCCTCCTTATTCACAAATCTCTCACTCAAAGAATCTTTAGAGCTAATCCAAGCTAAATTTCCTCCCGATATCACAGCCCTATTTCAGTTCACAATGAACTCAGGCTATTTTGTTTGGCAAGGAAAATTCTACAAACAAATTAGAAGGGACAGCCATGGGTTCTCCACTCTCCCCACCCTTGGCTAACTTTTATATGGAGACTTTTTGAAGAGGAAGAGCCTTCAACTCTGCCCCACAAAAACCAAAAAAAGCAAACACATCATCAACAATACGCTATGTTGATAATGTGTTCGCTATTTGGCCACATGGCTCCGATGCACTCCTCTCCTTCCTAACACACTTAAACAACCAACACCCCAGAATCAAATTCACCCTGGAAAGAAGAAAAAAAAACAACTGCCTTCCTTTCTTAGACACACTAGTCACGTCGCCAGCCTGATGGAACCTTGGTCTTCTTAGTCTATAGAAAACCCATTCATACAGACAGATACATTCACCAACAATCCACCACCCTTCCTCGCAACAATATGGAGTCATTAAGACACTACACAACAAGGCTAAACTTATCTGTTCAAAATGACAATGCCCTAACCAGAGAACTAAACCACATTCTTAACACTTTCTCAGCCAATGGCTACCCCCCCCCACAAAAAAAATCCAAAAAATATCGAAACCAGTAACCCCCCCCCCCGCCACAACAAGGATTACTCTAAATCCATCACCATACCCTATCTCCAAGGAACCTCGGAAAAAATTACAAAAATCATAAAAAAACATGACTTAACTTCTTGTTACAGACCATATAAAAAATTGGTATCCCTTATCCGCTCTACTAAAGACCAACCTCCCCGCCCTAAACCTACCTGGTGTATACCAAGTCCCTTGCAACTGTAAGCTGTCCTTCTTCGGCCAAACCAGGCAGGACAGCAAATATCAGAATTTCAGAACAAAAGGACTACATCCGGTTTCACCAATACAGCCACTCTGGTCTTGCTGACCATAGCGCTGGATACCTGCCATAGAATACGGTGGAAGAAAGCCACAATAATACACCATAGTAAATACAAATATAAAAGGCTTTTCATGGAATCAGCTTCAGCCCTAAGAAACAATCCAAACCTCAACAAATTTGGCTGCATGAGACTGCCTCAAATTTGGGAAACCTACATCAGAAGACCTTCAGCCCAATCGCCCCAAGAATACCAACATTGCCCACTAGGGGACACCATCAGGACTTTAGGGGAAATAATAGCTTCCTGCTTCTTCCTCACTTACTGTTTGTTCGTGCCTGCGTGCATGTGTCTTGTTCTTAAGTTTCCTGAAAATGGCAATGTGACGTTGCCGAAATATTGAAGTATATTAAAATTTATTTTGATGTATATCCTAGTTCGACGTTGTAATTTCCTTAAATTATTTAGTAAAAAATGCATAACCAACATCTAAGTCTTTCCACAAGAATTACTTATTATTATTATCATGTGACACCTCTAGGTGCCCTCCCTCGATGAGTCTTTGACTCATCGAGGGAGGGCACCTACTCTACAACTCTGTCTCCACCCAATTCTTCAACTACAATTGTCATCTACACCAATGCCATCTACCACCCACGACCACTAGAATTTTCACAGAAATCACAACATCCATGCACCATGGTGGGATTCTAACCCACAGCCTTTTGGCTAGAGAGTGGATACGCTAATCACTTGGCGTATCCACTCTCAATATAGCAAACATCCTAAACAAGGCTAAACCAGGCCAGCCTTTTTGGTGGTTTAGCCTTGTTTAGGATGTTTGCTATATCTAAACACACATTATTAGCCATTGCAAGTGGAAGATTGCAGATGACCTGTTCTACTTTCATCATGATTTCTAATTTTTGAATTTGTTTGGGTGTAACAGCAAAGTTATGCCACAGACTGAGAGCATTCTTAGCTTCTTCAGTAAGCACTTGCAATGATAAATTTATGACCATGTGGTCTTGTCGAAGTTGCGGTCTGAATATGGGATGTTGGCACTGTTGTAGGATTTCGAATTTTTGACTTGTCATTGTTATGACAAGTCAGGACTGGCAGATCACACTATGGACACTCCTTCACAGAAAATTAGAATTTAGAAATCGTTACAGATCCAAAGGATTATTTTTTGAGTCAGCAGGCTATGAAGAATTCTCCTAATCCAAACAAATATAGTTGCATTAATTTGCTAAAAATTTGGGACACTGTTAACTTACGAGAAACTCCCACATGGCTGCAATTTTATTTATTTTTTACAAGATTAGAGAATGCCAAAATAGGAATTTAGATCTTTTGTCCATTACAGCTGTATTGTTTCACTTACTCACTGTCACATATACATGCTGTGTTGTGCTCTGATGATGCTGATTTGAAATTCAGCAAAATATAAGCAACTTCAAACATCTTTTTATAAAATAGTTCATTTGGTTTTGTTAATACCATTCAAAATAAGTCATGTATATATCAAGAAATCCTGTTGCTATGCATTTCTGTTTTATGTGAATCTCACCCATATGTTACACTTATACAATATTAGTATCATGGATGGGCTAAGGATGAGATAACCGACCAAATTTTGTTCTTATTGGCTTAACCAATATAGAAAATGATGGTAGTACAAAATGACAAAATTTCATGTTGGCTGGGGCATCGCCCAGTTAAACAAGGCCCTGGTTGTTTTTGCCAGGGAACCAGGGCGAACAGCGAAAAGTCAGCTACTGGAACAAATCTGAAAACACACCTCCAGAAATGGAGCTAGCTGAGGAATTAGATAAGTACCAGATCAACATAATAGGAGTGACTGAAACAAAAAAGACAAAAACTGGTGAGATCTTTCTGAACAATAAATACAAAATGTTATATTCAGGAAATGACAATCAAGGAAAAGAAGGAGTAACCATAGTATTTAACACAAAATACGAGGCTAATCTTCTTGAATGGCAGGCAGTCTCAAGTAGAGTGATGTGGGCAAATATCAGAATGGGGAATTGGACAATGAAACTTATTTGTGCCTATGATCCCACAGAAAGTTCTACTAAGGTAGAAGTGGAGGAATTTTTTGATGCTTTAGAAAAAATAACTGACACAATGAAAAAGAAAAAGTTGGTCCTTGTTGGGGATCTAAATAGCAAAGTAGGAAATGATTGTCAGACATAGAAAAATATTTTGGGAAAATTTGCAGAAAAGAGCAAAGCCAATAATAATGGCAAATGTCTGTTGGATTTCTGCTCAGGACATGGACTGGTTATTACTAACACCATGTTCCAACATAAAAATGTGCACAAATTCACATGGAGAGAAGAGGCAAGGAATAAGAAAAGTCTCATTGACTATTTTATTGTTGATAGTGATGTTTTCTCCCTGGTGCAGGACACCAGAGTGTACAGAGCATTTGAAATTGGAAGCGATTACTATTTAGTCTTGAGCAGGATAAAATTGAATTTCGTATTGAAAAGAATAACATGTAAGAAAGTTTTAAAGTGAATAAAAGTTCAGCAGCTCTCAGATGTGAACAGTAGACTAAAATACACAAAGATTATTGAAGAAAAGATGAAAGAGTTTGAGAACAGGAACCAAACCTTGGAGATTCAGTGGCAAGCCTTGAAGAAAACCCTGATTGAATCAGCCAGAGAGGTGTCTGCAAGGATAGAAAAATGTGGTGGGGTTGTCTGCAAGGATAGAAAAATTAGAACTCCATGGTGGACACAGGAAGTTAAAGAGGAAGTGAAGGAAAAGAAGAAAGAATGGCAAATAAGTCAGCTTGTGTTCTTAGAGAATACAGAGACAAATGTAAGAAAGCTAAACACTTTGTAAAACTAGCTAAACAAAAGTGATGGGAGAACTTTGGCAAGAACATAGAAAATAAATATCAAGAAGGTGGTAAGATATTCTGGAGGTTGTTGAAGAAGCTTAGAAATGGAGGAAAGAGTGCTGTAAAATTTAGAGATGATAAAGGTTACATGAAAACAGCAGAAATAGATATCCTTGAAGTATGGAGTAATTACTTCGAAAAATTGCTAAATGAAACAAGCAGTGATAGCACAATGGTAAAAAACACTCAACAGGCATACAGTCAGGAATACATATCCATACTTGAAGTAGAAAAAGCCAAAGGCTTGAAATGTGGAAAGGCAGCAGGAGTAGATGATATTCGACCAGAAATGCTGAAATATGGTTGTATAAAAGTCTTACAGTGTCTGCACTGCACAGTTCAGAAAGCCTGGACAGAGGGATGAATTCCCGATGATTGGAGTAGAGCTCTAATATTACCCATATAGAATTGTTGAAAATGTCTATTGTGTTGTGAACGGGGAACCTGTGGAACAAGTAAAACATTTCAGCTATTTAGGCACAATTTTTACTGAAGATGGTAAATTAAATATGGAAATGGACAACAGAATCAACAAAGCTGGTATGGTAGGAAGTCAATTGAATAAATTTATATGGAATAAGAGAGAAATTAGTCGGAACACTAAATTAGCTGTATACAAGACAGGTGTTCAAATCAGTTTTAACTTATGGATCTGAGAGCTGGGTCAGAAGTAAAACACTTGACCAAAGACTAGAGACCGCAGATATGAGATTCCTGAGAAAGATTAGAGGCATGAACAGATGGCTATTAGAAAAGAACTTGACATTGTCGGCATCCAGGAATGCATTAGCAGAAATAATCTCAGGTGGTATGGTCACTTAAACAGAATGGGCGAGGAAAGATTAGCAAAAGAAGTGTTCTCTGCCAGGTTGGCAGGAAAACGATCCAGAGGAAGATCAAGATATAGGTGGATTGATACAGTACAATGTGCCTTAGACGATAGAAATATAAGATCTGATAATGATAATATTGGAGTCTTGACAAGTAACAGACTGATTTGGAGGAAAATTGTAGATAGGAAGTTAGTAATGATGTAAATTTTTCATGTATTATTATCATATCCTGTACACCCCTTGAGGGTACATATCAGGAATTTGATGATGTTACCTACGGATTAGTCCTGCTTATACAAATTTTTTTTCTATCATCTAGTCTTTTTCTTGTGTGTGCAATTAATGTTCAGCACCTTTCCAAAAAAGTTTTTTCTGAATAAACTGAGAATAAAACGAACAGGGAATGAAAAACAAATGAAAACCGCTTTACAGTATAATGTTACCTACGGATTAGTCCTGCTTATACAAATTTTTTTTACATGGAACCCAACAATTAATCATAAGTTGATTTATGATACATTAAAAAATAAAGAACTATTTTAGGTATATTTTCGTAAATTTTAATAAAAAATTAGTGATATAATAATCGGGCCAAGGATACAATTTCAGAATTTATTTGTTCGTTTCCAGGAAGATCTGAAGGAGCCCGAACGGAAGATAACCTACATTCATAATTATATGTACCATTCTGTACCATTCGTTGTTCGTTTAAACTCTTATCTCTTATTTTTTGACATCTTTTAGGCACCTTTTCTTCTGCGGTGCCTGTGTATATTGCACACTTCGCACATGCCACCAGCCAGGCCTGCATATATATATATACATATATATATATATACATATATATCACATCTTTAGAATAAAATACAATATAAAATTCAGTGAAAAATAAATAATTAATGAGAATAACAATGGTCTTACATATTGCCTTCCGGACTGCCTTTGGTTTGTTTTCCCACCATACAAAAATAAAATACACAGGGACTCCAGTAGCAATAATGAGTACACCAAAACCTGAAATGCAATCATGTTTCACAATAAGTCTTTTATGCTTTTCTAGTATTACTTGACTAAATATATCATTACATACAGTGAATTTTAAATTTAATGAAAGCAAATCTTTTTATTGGAAGTAATGTTTCAAAACTAATTGTTCATGTACAATAACAGCAATCCTTGCAAATTTATTTCTTCACAGTTTGTTGCACAATCAAATCTATCACAAGTTCTTTTCCTGCCACAGTATTCATGTTTGTTTATCTCAACCAATTCAAAGAAAAAATTAAATTCATTTTTTTAAAGTCTTTTAGCAGACTTTCTAGTAAACCAAATATAGTATTTCATACAATGATTTTGTTTATATATGTGATTTTGTTATTATTATTATGTGACACCTCCAAGGAGTCCAAAGACTTATCAAGGGAGGGCACCTACTCCACGAATCTCCATCTCCACCACTTAATCCACCAACTACAGAACTGCAACTACCATCATCATCATCTACACTAATGCCATCTACTGCCCACCACCAGCACTAGTATTTTCACAGAAAGACAATCACAAATATCCATGCCCATGGCAGGATCCGAACCCACAGCCTTTTGGCTGGAGAGCAGATAGATACGCTAACCACTCAGCCATTAGAAATAAATATTGCATTTCATAATCTGACATGATATATATCATTTTCTATTGAAGAAAATGTGTTCAAAATATCACTGTCTGTAAATAGTAACAGAAATTTTCTGAAATTCATTTCTCCATATGTTGCATTTGCACCTATAACAATACTTTCTATGTCATAACTTTCACCTGTGCTTATTTCCAATCTTTCATAAAATAATTTTTTTTTTTTACAAGCTTCTGAGATTTTTCTAGTTATGTTGAAATACTCAAGATTTTGGATATAACGATCACATAACTAATTGTTCTATAATTCTCTACTAGTTTCATATACTTTTTTTTTTATTTCTTATATTTTTGTAACCAAGCCAGCCTGGTTGGCCGAGTGGTTAGCATATCAGCTCTCCAGCCAAAAGGCTGGCAGTTCGAATCCCACTGTGGGTATGGATGTTTGTGATTGGTGGAAATACTAGTGGTGGTGGTTGTGGTCGGCAGTAAATGGCATTGGTGTAGTTGCAGTCAGTTGGTGGATCGAGTAGCAGAAACAGAAAGGTAGAGCAGGTGCCCTCCCTCGATGAGTCATTGGACTCCCTGGAGGTGTCATGTAATAATAATAATAATAATAATAATAATATATTTCTTTAGGAGAGTTTATTAGATATAAGTTAAATGACAAGATACCTTTAATGTATCAAAACCAACTTAACTGGAATCAATGCTTGTAAATGGTTTAACAATAAATGCTTGATGGCCTATGCACTCAGCTGGAGAAATATAATATGCATTATATCCAAGATCTGCATGCATGAAAATTTTGATGAACAGCAACCAAGCTTGATGTAAGATGATGCCTTGGTTTTTATTTGTTGCACTGAGGTTCAAGGAAGCTTCAGAGCAGAAACTTCCCTGAATATTCTGACAAAACAGGTCTGGTGTGTGCATGGTCCCCACATTCTGAAGCAGGTCCCCAGGCCAGGACCTGTCGCTCAGGTTAAGGATAACACATTGCTATACAGTCTACAGGATTTAGGATCAATTAGTTAAATGATAACACAAAAGTAATATTTATTTAAAAACTACCAACATCTACATAATACAAACTAATAATAATATTCAAAATTACTTTAAAGTATATTTTCTAGCTTTTGTCGACGCAAATTTATCAATAATGTCAGTAAAATTAACACACTTAGCCAAATCATTTTCGACACAAAATTGCTAGGTGATTAAGTCATTCTTGGCTACTTGTGCTTCTTTGCCATGTTTTCAATGAATTGGGTCTACTGAATGACCTCTCAGCTGAAGGAACAGTAACCGATATTGTGCAAAATAGTTTAATGGTGAAGCAGATATTGGCAAATATACCATGTAGGTTTTTGTCATAAATGCATTCAGAAGTCTCACGGGACTTGTTTCTGTGCCAAAAACTATCTTATGAATACTTTTAAGGTGAAGAATTTCATTCAGTAACTCTTCTGACAGATCTTTTTCATATATATTCACAAGTTTTGCTGCTTTTGCGATAAGTTGACCATCATCCAAGCTGTTGAAATTTAAAATAGGTGAGAATAATTCACATATATTATCTACTGCTTTAAACCTTGTTTTTAAATCATTCATAATGAAATCCAATACTGGATAAATCACAAAAATATTGAAATCTTGTTCAGGTTCTACAGTAGTTTCTCGATTTTCACAAAATTGAGGTTGCACACTGACTGCTTCATCAATTACTTTTGCTTCTTAGACAACACTTTCCCACCAGAATTAGTGTTGTATCTCTTGCACTAATTCTCTTATAAGTGCAGACTCGACCTCAAAAGATATTCCTTTACTTTGTATAATAATGTTCTAATTGTCAATATTTGCTAATATTTTATGCCAAAACATTGTCATTAGCATACCTTTATAAGATCTGAAGTATTTTGTCAAGCCTTTAATTGTGTTCAGTGTTGAAGGAATTAATTCTGTGTCCAGCTCTCCAAGAATGACATCCAACACAGCAAGTACACCCGGATAATGTTTCACAATTGGGCACATCACTTGAATTCTTTCACTCTACCCTGTTTCTGAAAGATTTTGAAGAGATAGTGGTATGTGTTTTTTCAGTACTTCCCAGCATGCAGGACTGTGAGCAAAGAAAGAGTAGAAGCTACCTATATTCCCAAAAAATGTTATAACATCTAGGTGATTTTGGCAGCATTGAATCGCATAGGAGTCAAGAACAAATGTGCTTTTTTCTCTTCCTGTGGAGTGAATGTGCTCCACAGGGAGAGAAAAAAGCACATTTGTTATTTTGTAAAATGAGAGTTTTTACGGCGCTTATTTTTCCACGCATATTTGCACCATTGTCGTAGCCTTGTGAACGGCAATCTTCGAGAGGTATACTGTTTTTTTCCAGTGTTGCAAGTATTTCCTCAGTTATTTTTTTTCCAGTTTTTCCAGTAAAGTTCATGAATTCAATGAAACGTTCAGTGATTTCAAATTCGCTCGAGTCTTGATTTTGTGATATGTATCTGAGAATTAGGATGTTTTGTTCATTGTGGGAGATATCTGATGTTGCATCTACTATTATTCAGTAGAAAATTGCATCTCTTCTTTGGTCTAGAATAGTTGGGAGAACTTTGCCTGTGCAAAGGCCAATAAACTCATTTTGCGAATTCCATGACAAGTAATGTGCATATCCTTTCATACTTTTACCTTCCATCTGATTTTGTTGAACTTTGCCGAGATGTTGTCGTGTCACTTCATCGTACTTTTCAATTAATTCTAATATACCTAAGAAATTCCCATTATGAACATCTCCAATTTTCGTGTTCTCTCCTTGAAATGCTAAACCTCTGGATGATAAAAATAATGTTATGTGTACAATCCATTGCAGAAGTGCTCTCCACTTATTTGTTTCATATTGAATTTGTAGTTGTAAGTCTTTATCGATTCCATGTCCTTTCAATGACTGCAAAAGAGATTTCCAAGCCAGATATTGTTCTCTGTGTTCAGCACTATTTTCATGAAGAGGCAACACTTCATACGACTTTTTCCAAGGCTTATTTCTAGGCGAAAATCCTTTTTGAGCTAAACCTTAAGTTTTTGTTATTAGAGTCGCAAAAATACGACATGGTAGACACTTAACAGTTTCTTTCGATACACCCCTGTTAACCATTCTCCTGGAAAATGTTCTCTTGTTCTTTCATCTTCATATAGAGCAAAGAATCTTGAAATTTCCTACCATTAAGATTGGCAATTCTTGAAAGCTGATAGTTCGTACTATCTCTTTCCACATGTTGTTTGAGATTACTCTGGGCCAAGTACTAGGGTCATTATATTTTATATCAGATTTTTCAACAGGGCCTGCAACTGAAGCATCAACTGTATCATATTCTTCCATGGTCACTCCTTCTGCAGGTTTTTCACTTGCAGCCTTTTCTTCAGTTGCAAGAGGTTCACATGTAACAGTCGCTTGACTTCCGACTGCTTATGAGTTTTGATTTGACACTGATATTCTGTTTGGATTTCAATGTCACAAACATTATCACCACCTTCACTATAGGATTAGTACTGGGAACTATTTCCTTTTCGTTTTCAGATTTGAAAAATTCAGTTATGAATTGATGACCTCGTGATGCTTTCGATTCTCTCTCTCAGATTTAAGTTTCCTCTTCTGAGCTCTGGACTTATGTTTGTACTTTGAATCAGACATTGGGATTTTATTTATTTTAACTAGAACGTCTTTGCTTGCTTGAGAGCAATTTATTTAAATATTTTTAATATCTCAATTTTGTATGATCTGGAAAAAAAAATTAAGTTTGTTTCATACAAAAAAATCATAACTAAAAAAGCTTTATATTTTCTTTTACTAACTAGCAAAATTTTAATTCAAATGAGACAAATTCTTTGCAAATAAAGAATTTTGTAGAAAATTTTCAGTTTCTTGAGATCAACTTAACCAATTAAAACTATCAAATAAAGCTTTTTCTTTTATGAATAAAATAAAATTTTCTCAGCATCCGTAGCATATGCACCGTAGGTACCAGTAGGGTAGTGTGCCAGTAATGAAGTGCCAGTAACATCGGTGCGGTGTCGGCATTGAAATGATGACATAGAAAGCTAGATAGGTGAAAATGAAAACTAAAGTAAATCCTTTCAAATGGGAAGTTCAGAAGAGTAACCATAAGTGTGAAAAGAATAATGGATTGAAAAACGACTGCAAAAGCTAGTAGTCCTTCTCGGCACATATTCATTCATATTTTATAAAGTTTCTTTTTGTCTTTTGTTAGTCTCACTTAACTGGCTGACCTGACAAGACGGGTCCCCAGGCTAGAGCCCTGTCATCCCCCCCCCCTTGTGAGGCCATGGGTGTGTGTGTATGACATGTCTGTTTTTTGCCATAGCACAGAATTATTCTCTGAATTATAAGTTCTATAGTAGGCTAATGAGGATTTGTGCTACATAGGATATACTGCATGAAAAGTGGATTTTATAAACTCCTGATTTTTTTAAGGAATGGATGATTTTAGGAGTTTAGAGGGGTGTAAAAATCTTAAGATCTTGTTTAATGGTAATGCTATTTTTATGCTATGTTCTAAGTCTTTCAGAAATGACATAAAGGTAGCTGTTTTCACCTCTGTGCAAGAGATTTCAAGAATTTTATATCCTCTAAAATATGTCATCCATCCTTTAAAAAATCATGAGTTTATAAAGTCTACTGTTCATGCAGTATATCTCATGTAGGATGTGGAAAAGAAAGCAAAACAAGTTCAGATTAGATTATTCAACAACCAGTGAAGGTCATCCTATGCTATGCACACACCTATTCAATGCAATAAAAACCATTCTAGTTAGCTTGAATAAAGTAATTTAATTTACATGGTTCCAAAGAAGTATACAAAAAAATATATGAAACTAGCAGATAATAAAAAATAAAGTTGTTTTTTTTATTGTACAATTAGTTAAGTATTTCCATAGTAAAAACTGGAAGAACTGGATGAAAATTATCATAATATCTATGACAAATTTGTGTTATTCAAATAAGTCTATTCAGTGGTAGTACTTTTTTGTAAAAAAAATAAACAAGTGCGTCAAAAGTTATAATGTATTTACTTCATATTTGTTAGCCTGAATTCGACTGCAGGCAGATGTCTATGAATGTCATTAGATGGTAGATGAATTTCATCTGGGCAGTGTCAAATTATTAATATCAGTCTCAATCATTTCACCAATAAAAATGGGCTGTCTGAAATCAAAACTGAATCACATAACCATCATCTTGCTAACACAAGATGATGGTTATGTGATTCTTATCTTAAATCCCTTTTTTTTTTTTTTTTTTCAATTCCATCTAGCCAAAGTGGCGTAACTACAATACATGATTTTCAAGTTTTGCCCTCATAAAAACTGGAATGGCTTAAAAATTTTCTGTAAGGATTTTGTATAACAATTTTCAATACAATCCAACCAGCCAGATTCCCAGAATAACTGACATCTGAATAGATGGAGAAAACAAGATATGCATTTTGTGAAATGCAGTTAACACTAATAGACTCTCACTATTATAAATCCCATCATTATAGTGAACTTGCTTACTATAATAAAGTACTGAGAAGTCTCATCTAAAGCATCATAAATTTTGTTGTAACAAAGTAGTCCTTTAGTTTCTACAAATATGTCAGAGAGAGAGAGAGAGAATGAGAGAGTTGACATGAATGCAACTACATTCAGAACAGTTATGGGACATGAAGTATGAGATATCAACTAGTAAATGCAATTCACTTTAGTGAATTTTTGAAATGTGTTATTCACAATATTGAACTAAAAACAGCAAGCAATTGCTTGGGGAGGGAGAAGCAATGACTTTAGAATAATACTTGGACCAAGAAGGTCTGGGAACTTTTTCTGTAGTGCTATTAAAGTAACTGAGTTCATTTTAATGAATTATAGTACTCAACTGTTATGTTGTGATTTGATTATCAGGACATTCTACACTTTGTTTTAACAGGAGATCATAATAGCAAAGATGGAAAAATGTGGGATGAACAAATGAACCTTAGATAGGGATTTAAAAACTGAGCTTTTTAGATTTTATTTAGCCTATGCATGTAAATATTCCATTACCCAGAACAGTTAAAAAGAGAGTAAGGGATCACTTCAAAGCCAGCTATCATTTAATTGTCTGAAGAGTAATGTTTTAGCATTCTTAATAGAAATTTAATTGCACAACTGCATTATTTTAATCTTTCAATGGTTTGAATTAAGGATTCCAATAATTCACTGTGAATTCATGAGGTAAACCATTTTTCATTAATGTTGATATACAAAAAATTAATTAATGAGTTAATGAGCTGAAATAAATTATAAACTTTTTATAAAATTAACTGCATAAAGTTTTATATAATTTTATAACGCAACTTACCAGTTCCAATAGGATCTGCAATCATTGGTACTATTGTGATAAAGATGGAAGCCAAAATGTAGATAAATGGAAAAATTAGATTTACCTGAGGGGAAAAAAAGGTAAAAATAAAATTTATGTTGCTATAAAAACATAAAATAAAATTTAGAGAAAATACTAATTTTATTCAGCTTCAATCAGATGGATTTGCATTTCCAAAAATAATTCATGAATGACATTTCCTTTTCAAGTCTCAGTGAAGAGAGTAAAAAAAAAAAGAATTTTAGCATAATTTCTGAATATTGACTTGTTTTCTATCTTTGAATCAAAGCTATTTCTGCAATTTTTGCAAACCATGTAGAATATCTATCATTATAAGAATTAAAAATAACTACTAATATACAAACCATTCTTCACTGAGGGTGGGGAGAAGGTTATTTTTGTTAATGTTATTACTAGGAAAACTAAGTCCTGTCTTATTTCTTGAGAGAATAATTTTCATCTCTGATGCTCCAAAATCATTCTGAGATAATTTTAATTCTAATGTTTCTTGACATAAACACACACCATGATTAGCATTTCCAAATGGCCAATATTCCAGGCCAAATAATTATTAACCGTATATAAATTGTCAACCTGTCTATATCCATGAATACCATTCTTCCATTTCGGACAATGCCCTAAGAATTCTTTCAAAACTCTTGACTCGGTAAATAAGAGCAATTAGGTTGATTAAGTACCTATCTCTCAATGATTTCTTTCACAAAATGTTCAGTTTCCATTTCATTCATTTTTCCAGAGATATTTCCATGATTGTTATTCATTGGAATTGACATCAGAGATTGCCTCACTTTCCTCTTCATCTGCTAAGACATTGCAATAGCTAGTTACTACCTATTCAGAGTTCATCTCCATACTCACAGATAAAAAAATCTTCTTCTTCAATGGTTCAATACCATTACTGTTGTATTTTGGAAAAGTGTGTGTTTAGGTGCATTTCCTAAAACATACAATCTGCAAGCTTCATATCTAGCATTAACAAGTTTCTTCTTGACCTCCCATCTCTTCATGTTACTAAAGAACTCTCAAAAAACAAACACTCACATTCGGGATCACCATTAATTATTTTTTAAACTATGAAAGGTTTATACAGAGTTATCAATCTTAAGAAAGGTTTATACAGAGTTATCAATCTTAAGAAAGGTTTATACAGAGTTATCAATCTTAAGAAAGGTTTATACAGAGTTATCAATCTTAAGAAAAGTTTATACAGAATTATCAATCTTATAAAAGGTTTGTATAGCATTATCTATCTTATGAAAAGTTCATATAGAATTATCAATCTATAGAGAATTATAATGTGGTACAATATAACAAATTTTCATGCCAGCTGGGGCGTCGCCTGGTTAAACAAGGACCCCATTGTTTTCACCAGGGAACCAGGGCGAACAGCGAAAAGTCAGCTACTGGAACAAATCTGAAAACACACCCCCAACTCAACATCACCAGAGTTAAAGATCAGTACTATCAACATAAGAAGCCTGAATGGCAAAGAAACGGAGCTAGGCTGACGAATTAAATAAGTACCAGATCTACATAATAGGGGTGACCGAAACAAAAAAAGACAAAAACTGGTGAGATCTTTCTGAGCAATAAATACAAAATGTTATATTCAGGCAATGACAATCAAGGAAAAGAAGGAGTAGCCATAGTATTCAACACAAAATACGAGGCTAATCTTCTTGAATGGCAGGCAGTCTCAAGTAGAGTGATGTGGGCAAATATGAGAATGGGGAACTGGACAATGAGACTTATTTGTGCCTATGATCCCACAGAAGGTTCTACTAAGATAGAAGTGGAGGAATTTTTTCATGCTTTAGAGAAAGCAACTGACACAATGAAAAAGGAAAAGTTGGTCCTTGTTGGGGATCTAAATAGCAGAGTAGGAAATGATTATCAGACATACAAAATTGTTTTGGGAAAATTTGGAGAAAAGAGCAAAGCTAATAATAATGGCAGATATCTGTTGGATTTCTGCTCAGGACATGGACTGGTTATTACTAACACCATGTTCCAACATAATAATAATAATTTTTCTTAATTGTTTAATTTGTACTAGTATCTGATCTATTGTGAATACAATGAAAATGCTCAAAAGAATGAGTAAATGTCTTGCCCCCTCTGTGTATAAAGGATAGAGAAAGTTAGTACAACAATGTTTAAAGGTAAATCTCATGTAATCAACAAATACATATATGGGCTTGTTGAGTTTAGTTTGTGGGGATGAGACATAGGATTTAACTGAAGCAGCACACAAAATTGTTGGAAGGAGTCATATACTATATAGAGATTGACATTTTTTCTTAGAACAAGTAAGAGAATGCACATAAATTGTATTCAAAGGGCATTTTTTGCTGTAAAGGAGATATTTTTATATTTTTTAATCTAATTTTCCTTTTACTTGTTAAGCACAATGGGCTATCACAGCCTAGTAACTCAGTTTCTCGGAAACTTAATGATAGGTGGTTAATCCTATCTACATAGTATATTATGAGTAATAACTGGTGTGTGCTTCTTGCCAATATGCAGATTGAAAAACCAAAGTTTCCAGGAGGAAACGCCCTGCTGCCTCTGTATGACATAAACTAACTCACCTTCAATTAAAAAATCCTGATAAAGGTTCTTTGTGTTTTAGATGGAATTTGAATACAGGTCTTTCCAACCAAACGGCATCATTGAAACTGACTGAACTATGAAGAATCATGTTTTTTATTATTGTTATTATATTAAGGTTTATAATAATTCTAGATTGGCTCAGCACGGGATCGAAAGAAAGCATAGAGGCCTTACTCCATCGTCCTAACCTGAATCGGAATGACTGTATATCTAAATCAAAAATCTGGGAAAGTCTAATCAGGATAACTCATTAATTCATATTAATTTTATGTTATTTAATATTATTAATTAATATCTTTATTTCAATCATGTCTCTGCTTAAAAATATTCCTTTTAATACTTAGTGATATAACATCACGCGGCTTGTTCTATTTTTAAATGATCTATTGTTAGTATTCAACCTTGTATTTTTTTTAAAAACTGCTCTTGTAGTGCCACTGAAGATGGTCTGCTATTTCCAGACCGAAATATTTGGTTAATTAAATATCTTTCTTGTGTTTACGTGCTTATATTATTCAGTCTTTATGTCACAAGTATCCTTAAAACATGAATCAACTCAGCCTGCTTATTTGAAGCAGTCAAGTTTTAGAGTTACTCAGGTATGAATCAGATTGGTCAGTTAGCATGAAAGTCCTTTAATGAAAGAAGCATCAGGAATAAAGGCAATGAATTTTTAGCAAGTGAAGTAAATGAGGGGGGGAGGGGCAAAAATTATTGGCACCCATCCTTGCAGGAATAGAATGTGGTGAATAAATTGTGTTCCAGAAGGAGAGACAGAAGAATAGAGAATACAAAGACAATAGAAAAGATGGGAAATTATTGCTAATGATTACCTAGGGAATTATATCGAACCAGAATAGACATACTGAATGGTGGTGGCAGTAGTACAAGTAATACAGTCAATGGGCTTGAAATTGTTCAGTGCAAGGTAGGGAACTGCTACAGGATAGGTCATCTGAAGAGGACTATGAACTGTGCATATATGTTTAGAAAGACTTGGGTGTTGTTGTTGTTGATTATTCATAATAGCACTTCATGATATTTGATGACATGTTCTAATTAACTTTTTTTTTGTGTGATAAAAACCCACTTATTTTTTTCCTCGTAATCATGTTGAGTTAAACTTTTTAAAAAATAAGAAAAACCACAACATTATGGTGATTCTCATTAGAGAGAGAGAGTAACTGTAGCACAGCATGAACACTGCTGCCTGATTGGCTTGGTTAGCCAAGTGGTTAGTGTATTTGAACTACCATTGGCATGGATGTTTGCAATTGTCTTTAGGTCGGAGATGAATGTCATTGCACAGTGTGAGACACCACCCTGCTTATTGAAGGCCCAAAGTGGCTTTAAAAAAGTCCATTCCATATTTGGTCTCTAGAGCACGGTTTCCAGACCATGAAAAAAATAAACAAAAATACAAAAAATAAATTAAATAAATATATAAACACAGATAAAAAAAAAAAAAAAAAAAAAATCCTTAGCCCAATCCCAGAACAAATGTTACTGCATTTATACTGGGATTGGGGTAAGAATTTATAAAATAAATAAAATAAATAAAATCCTTAGCCCAATCCCAGAATAAATGTACTGCATTTGCAATGGGATTGGGGTAAGAATTTATATAAAAAAAAAACTTTCGTTGGTGAGAGCCACATAAAAACAATCCATTGTATTACATGGTATACAAAAACAACAGTAGAACATAAATATGAAATAATTGTTATGTAATTTAATTTAGAATGAAACCAAAAATGGGTTCACATGTAAATTAAAGATGCCAAGAAATTATATTCTGAGATACTAAGACAATTGATGTGAAATCATTAGCCTCTATATACAAATAGTCCAGTCATGAAGTGACTTCACAGGCAAACTTTGTTTGCTTACACTTGGATAAAGGATGAAACTAAGAATATAATTTCTTGGCATCTTTAATTTTAGTACAACCAAGTGAAAAAAAACTTTCAGCAAGAAGCTGTAATAGTGAACAGTCAGAGCCAGATATACTATACAGTTTCAACAAGCTTGCACTTTTCTTTTTTCCTTTATATTATACATTATTTGGACTGTTATTTCACAGTATAGATGCTCATTTATCAACTTATTAAATAAATAACAAACCTTGATTGGACGATGCAAATTGGGTTGCTTCCACCTCAGATAGGGTAAACATACAACAGCAAGGCCAATAGCTAACCAAGTTGCAAATCCCACATAATTTATAAGAGCATAGATATCACTGGAGCAAAGATAGACAAGAGATAACAGTGCCTATAAAATAAAAATTTTAATTTGCAAATCATTTCAAAAATAGTTAAACATTAAAAAAAATCAGCTTTTAGTAAATAAATGTCAGAAAACAAGACAAAAAGAGGACAAAAATAAAATGTCTGTTCAAATTTAAAAAACAAAAACAGCAAAAGAACAAAATAAGTACAAAAATACAGTATTTATATTAACATCACATGAATATCACAACCTTATATCATATCACATGATATACATGATATCACAACCATAATGGAGTTGGCAACAGCTCACAAACAACCTCATGTGAGACGTCATTCGTTCAACCAACAACATATTTATCACATTGAATCTTAAAATCCTTAAGACTCCCTGCTTAGCACATGCTGATAATGTGTTCCACTTACTAATAATTCTCCATGTAAAAAAAATCTACTCTTTATATCCCTCTTCACCACAACTTCCAAGGATAGCCTCTTGTGCTTCCTCTCTAACCATATGTTCTTTTTATAATCTCCCTGTATATCTGATAAAATCTCCTCACTCACTTAAACATGACTATCATTGCCTCTTTTCTACCTACCCACAAAACTGCAATTTATATTCCTTTAACCTCTTTCTCGCCTCCATAACTAACAATCAAGAGTCCTGATATTGCTTTAGTCATTTGTTTCTGGACCTTCTCCATTTCCACATCATAATGAAAACTAGGTGACCAAATCTGAGCATAATGGTCCCAAGAGTGAGTGATCATTTGCTTGATACAGTAGCACAATTACCTCGTTATCCCTACTTGCCAACGTACTCCTTATCATAGGAGTGTCGATGTATCACACTTCCTTATCATATATTATATGCCTTATCACATTTCCGATGTACCCTTTAAACTTCAGTCCACTATTAATCCCCCCCCCCCACCCTAAGATCTCAAATCTGATCTTATCCATTTCCTGAAGTGTAGTTCCATCAATACAGCATACAGCTTTATATCTCTGAACTTTAAAGTGCAAACCTTGGATTTATTAATATCAAAATTACAACCCCTTCAAGCTAAAAGTCTATTTACATCTTCCTAATGGGAATTAAAACTAGAATTTGAATCATTAGCCAGCAAATAAAAATTATTGACAAATAACTCAAACAGCAAGGGCTCAAGAATAGAACCCTGGGACACACCTCTGGTTACCTTCCTTTACCAAGACTACTCCATCATACCCAACTTGTTGGTATCATTCAGAAAGCCACTCTCCAACCTATTTAACCAATCCATTATCCATTCCCATCTCCTGCAGCTTGTACAACAACCTATTATGAAGTAATCTATCAAATGCTTTTGCAAAGTCCAAGAATATTGCTGTATATGAATCATCCTTATCAAACACATTTGTCAACTTATCATCATGAAATGCAAGTAGACTGCTAAAAAACAAGACCTACTCTTCACAAATCCATGCTAGTCCTGCAACAACCCAAGTCCCAAAGTAGTGGAAAGAAGATAAAAATTGTACTTTGCAAAGGTGATGATAAGGCTGGGGGCTACAAATTATAAACCAATCTGTATATCTAGATATAAGATGTTGAAGAAGTTGGTGAGAGTCAGAATACAGAAGCAGGTTGATAATGGTAGCATTCTCCGTGAGTGTCAGCAAGGGTTTGTTAAAGGGAGGTCATGTTTTAACAATTTACTTATGTACTATAACAAGGTGACGAATGCATTGAACAAGGGAGATGCATATACAGCAGTATACTTAGATTTTGCAAAGTCTTTTGATAGATTGATAACTAAATAGCTAACACAACCAGCTGATAACTAAAACAGATGGGATTGAATTACAGACTAGTGAGCTGAATAGATGACTGACTGTCAAGATAGGTATCAGCTAGTTGGGCATGGGGAAAGTGGTATCCAGAAAGAGGAAAATCACTAGCAGTGTATTGCAGAGGTCTGTTTTGGGACAATTGTTGTTTAACTTGTATATTAATGATATTAGGGTGGGTTTAACTTAAGATATGCAACTGTTTGCAGATGACACAAAACTGGGAAGAATGATGCTGGGTAAGCAGATGTTGTAGTCTTACAGAATGACTTGAATAGATTGTATGAGTGGTCAAGTGAGTGGTTTAACTTAAGATATGCAACTGTTTGTAGATGACACAAAAATGGGAAGAAGGATGTTGGGTAAGCAGATGTTGTAGTCTTACAGAATGACTTGAATAGATTCAGTTTAATAGACTCATTATCAGTTTAATGTTGCAAAGCATAAGGTTCTAACATTTAATAGGCAATGATGGAATTCAAAGTTTACACTTGGTTGGGAATTTTTAAGAAGATAGAGAAGATGAGAGATCTGAGAGTGGTGGTGGTGGACAAGGACCTGAAGTTTATGGGTCACATTGCACAAGTTGTGAAGTCATCACATCAAATTATGGCAATGATGAGGAGGACCCCTTAATGTGTAGAAATAAAGGAGTTATAGTTCCATTGTATAAGGCCTTGATCAGGCATTGTATGGATTATTGTGAACAGATTTGGTCCCCTGGTTTTCAAAATGCTGAAGATATATTAGTAAAGGTCCAAAAAAGATTGAGTAAGGTGGTAATTGGTCTTTGGAATGTGAGGTATGACAACAGATTGGGAGAATGCAATTAGCAAAGTCTCATGAATAGGAGAAAGAGAGGATATAACTTTAGTTGGTAAGGGGTTGTTACTAGGTTAATGTGGAAGGCATTTTTCAAAGAATGGAAAGAAGAGGGTAGAATAAGAGGCCATCCCTGGAAATCATATAAGGAGGAAGGGAGTAAGGAGTAGGTTCTTTGCATGGAGAGTGGCTGGTGAGTGGAATGCATTGTCTGATAGTGTGGTGAATGCAGATATGTTAAATGAGTTTAAGGCACAGGTTGATGAGTTTGCGTGTGACAGTGTCTACTTCCTGTGATGAGTCTTTTGATTCCATGGAGATCTGGTGTTAATAATAATTAAGCTGATTCAGTATTCTTCTCATTCAACTCATGTATAGTGACCAAGCAAATCACCTTCTTATTTATCTAGAACACTGCATTGCATGTGATCTTCTACCAGAAAGACAGACAAATCTTGTACAATCTGGATACCAAAAAGATTTCTGGTCCTGATGAAATCCCACCAATTGTGCTCAACTAACACCTGTTTGTTATTGGCTATACACTAAAGAATATTCAGCAAGCATGGAAGCAAACCCACATATAGCTAATTCCAGAAAAAAAAAAGTAATAAGTGTCTATCATCAAACTATCAACCAACTGCATTCACCTCAGTGTTAGGTAACAATGAGTACTGGAGAAAGTCATTTGTCAACTTCTTCAATGCCTGGAGAACTAATCATTGACTGACATGGATTTCGCCAGTCAAGCTCCACAGCAGATCTCCTTACCTACATCACACACCTCTGGACAATGTGCCGTGGAAAAGGTTTGGACAAATGTGCTAACATTTCCAAAGAATGTGATAGGGCCTGGCATTGAGGGCTTTTCAGCACACTGTCATGGTCTGCCTTTTCTACATTAGTAACTGGATTGTTGGTGTTCTCTCAGATCATTCACCACAAGTAATGGTGGGAGGTGTTAATGGAGGTGTTCCTCAGGTCACTATATATCACCCATCCTCTTCCTCATATACATAAATGACCTGCTCTCTCCAGTCATCCTATTCATAAGACAAACCTTGCAATGCTCATGTCAGTCTTCAAGATTATCTACAATAAGTGATCTGAGCACTGATCTCATAATCATTGAATAAAGTAATAACTTATCATCTTCAATATTTCCAAAACACAGTTCTGCCTTTTCTCACACAAAAAAAAAATTCCTTATTTCTTCTCCATTTAACTTTGATACTGCAAAACTTAGCAGTCATGACAAATCTCTCTTCTCAGACTGACTCTCACTAAATTAAAAATGCCAAGAAATTATATTCTTGTTTAACCCTTTATCCAAATGTAAGCAAACAAAATTTGCATGTGAAGTTTCTTCACAACTAGGCTACTTGTATACAGAAGCTAATGACTTCACATTAATTGTCTTAGTATTCCATAATGTAAAGCACACGTCCTTTCAGATGCATATAATGCTATGTATTATGGGAAGAGCCACTACCCAGACTTGTTTTGACCTTCATTGAGGTCTCATCAGCAGGAGCCAGATTCAGAAGAGATACCAAGATTCTGGCTTCCGCTGATAAGTCCTCAATAAAAGCCAAAACTGGTCAGGGTAGTAGCCCTTCTCATAATACATAGCATTATACACACCAAAAAAAGGATGTGTGCTTTACATTATGGAATATTAAGGCAGGTAATGCAAAATCATTGGCTTCTATATAAAGTAGCCTGGTTGTGAAGAAACTTCACATGCAGTGAACTTTTACACTTGGATAAAGGATTCATCATCAGTTGCATCAGTCTTGGGACTGGTATCTCAGCAGCAATTTCCTCCATTCCGCTCTGTCATTGGCTTTCTTCTTAACCTCCTGGTAACTCCTCAAACCTGTGCTGTCTTTGACTTGGTCAAGAAAGCTTTTCCTTGGTCAAGAAAGCTTTTCCTTGGTCCGCCTCTTCTTCTTTCCCCCCTCTATTTTGCCTTCAGTTATTCTTTTCACAAGTCCATCATGTCAAAGTATATGTCCAAACCACCTATCCCCTTCTAATTTTGATCGATTTAATTAGAGTTCTTGTTTCATTTATCTCTCTCAGGACTTGTTGGTTTGATTTTTTTTCTGTCCATTTTATTTTGTTCATGCGGCACTAGCACCACATTTCAAAAGCCTCCAATCTTCTTCCATCTTCTCTGCCTAGAATCCAGATTTCACATCCATACAGTGCAATGCTCCATATCAATGTCTTTACTAATTTTTTTTTTTTAATTGTAGGTTGAGGTTTCCTGTTAAAATGCTTTTCATCTTAGAGAATTGGGCTTTTGCATTGTTTATTCTTGATCTTATGTCTTCTCTTGTTCTGCGATCTTCTGTTATTAGGCTTCCTAAATATTTAAAGCTTTTCACTTGTTTTATTTGTTCCCTGCTGATGTCTATATGCTCTATATTGACAGGGATTAAGAATGATTTTAGTCTTATCTGTGTTGATTTTCATTTTATATTTTTCAAAGTTATTATTTAGTAATTCTAGCATTGTTTTTAATGTTCTTCTGTTTTCTGCTACAAGGGCTATGTCATCAGCAAATCTTATACACATGACTTGCTCACCATTTATCTTTATGCCACTATTTATTTTATCTTTAGTTTCCTGAATGGCCTTTTCAATATATAAATTAAATAAAAGTGGTGAAAGTATACATCCTTGTCTTACTCCACTCCTTATATTTATTATTTTTCGCCTTATCATTGATTTTAATCCATCCATTTTGATTTTTGTAAATTTGATAAATTATTTTCCTATCCCTCAAATCTATGCCAATATTAGTAAGATAATTTAGGAGTATTTGCTGGTTTACTTTATCAAATGCTTTCTCTAAATCAAGAAAGCAAATGTAAGTATTTTGATTAAGGTCTAATCTTCTCTCTATTATTGTTCTTAAACAGAGTATTGCTTCTCTTGTTCCTTTATTCTTTCTGAATCCAAATTGGTCTTCATCCAATAGACAATCTATTTTTGAATAAATTCTATTTTGAATAATTTTTAGCAGAATTTTGCTAACATGTGGGATTAAAGCTATTTTCTAAATTGGCTGCATTTGTTTGCATTATTCTTTTTTGGTATTGGTATTATGGTTGATTTCATAAACTCCTTTGGTATTTCTCCTCTATCATACATTTGGGCTATTAATTGATAGAGTAAGGTTTTTGTCTCATCACCTAGATTTTGTAGCAGTTCTATAGGAATACTGCCTACACCTGGACTTTATCCCTTACTCATTTCGGACAGTGCTTTATCAAGTTCTTCTCGCATTATTGGGGATCCTAGATTAAAAGGATTAAACAAGAATATAATTTTTTATCATTTTTAATTTGTTTTAAAACAAAGTGAAAAATCCTTCTACTGACTCTTACTCTCAGCCTTTGCATAATCACATCACGTCTATAACCATCTCAGTTTCAAAACTGGCATTTTTATTTGCACAAGTTACTCAGTACAAATCTAAAATCTGGCCAATGTTGGAATACTCCTCTCATATTTAGAATGGTAACATAAAAGTGCTCTAAAAATTCTTTGATGCTATTTAGAAAAAAAAAGCAGTTCAGTTGATTGATATGCCCTTCTCTCACAGACTCTCTTCAGTCAATGTCTCATAAACGGTCAGTTTCTTCATTGTCTCTTCTACAAGATATTTCCATGGGTGCTGTTAACAGAACTAGCATCTATTATGACCCATTTTTGCTACACCTATAGCAACATGAGCAACAGCTGTCCAATATTTTTACAGCTGAATCTGAACCTGCTACTCGCAGTCATCTTTCATTTCATTTACATCAGTTCTGTGAAGCAGTCTCATCTAATGAATTATTTCCAAAGAAGCTAGAGGTTGTAACTCTTTAAGAGTAAAACCCACACAAATGGCATTTATTGATGCCATTTGTGTGGGTTTATGGTTTCTTATGCGTGGAATTTAGATGCCGCATATATATATGCACATAAACAGTGTCTCTTAACAACACTAATGAGAAACAATGCCTACAAGAATTGTGTTTAAACTGCTTACAAAGTTTGAAAAAAAAAAAAAAAATTATTGAGATTTTTTTGAAATATAATTTTTAGAATACTAAAAATATTTGTATTTCAGTACAGCATGCTGGAATACAAATATAAGAAAGCTTTGTCATAATAAGATAAATTTGGACTAAAAAAATAATAAATTTTATCTAAAGACAACTTTTTAAAAACATAACTTTTATTTAACGAGATACTCCTAAAGAAAAATAGGCAAAATAGCCATAAAAATTAATATTAATTTAAAGGAGTAACATAAAAAATTTTCCAGAAATAATATCTTTAATAATTTTATCGCTTACCATAAATATAATTGCTGGTACTGGGGTCAAGTGATTTATTTGAATCATAGATAAAATTGAAGGCATTTGACCTTCAGCAGCTCCAGCATAAAATAATCTGAAATTGTAAGTACAACAATAATTAGCATCTATTCTGTGGAACAGAAAACATTTGATGGCAAACTCTGAAAATATTGTTAACTAATGGATAACCATTCAAAATATTTTTCATTTATAAATAATAAAATAGGCTTCTTTTCTTGAAGTTAAAGTGCTCTGTTTATTGCTATGATAGAGCTCTTAATCATGATAATTAATAATTATATTTTTCAGTAAACATGTAATCCTGAAGAAGCTGACCACAGCACCAGAGAAACAAAATGATTTAAATAAATACTTAATGCAGTTGTAACATGCTACTTCTTAATAACAGGTAATTGCATTCCTATTTGCATATGTTTGAACACTGAATATTCCAAATATTCCATGTTGGTTTAATTATAGGTTTAATTCCAGCTTTTGAGTAGAGAAACTTTTTCTAGGTTTTTTTCTACCTGGTCATCATCATCATCATCAAATTCCTGCCATGTACCCTCAAGGGGTGTACAGGATATGATAGCATTATATGAAAATTTACATCATTACAAACTTCTTATCTACAATTTTCCTCCAAATCAGTCTGTTCCTTGTCAAGACGCCAACATTATCAGATCTTATATTTTTATTGTCTAAGGCACTTTGTACAGCACCAATCCACCTATATCTTGGTCTTCCTCTGGGTCGTTTTCCTGCCAACCTTACAGTGAACACTTGTTTTGCTAATCTTTCCTCGCCCATTCTATTTAAGTGACCATACCACCTGAGATTAGCTCTGCTAATGTATTCCTGGATACTGACAATGTCAAGTTCTTTCCTAATATCCTCATTTTTAATATGATATTGCCATTGATGCCATCCATTCACGCCTCTAATCTTTCTCAGGACTCACATATCTGCGGTATCTAGTCTTTGGTCAAGTGTTTTACTTCTGACCCAGGCTCTCAGATACATAAGTTAAAATCGGTTTGAACACTGTCTTGTATACAGCTAATTTAGTGTTCCGACTAATTTCTCTCTTATTCCATATGAATTTATTCAATTGACTTCCTACCATACCAGCTTTGTTGATTCTGTTGTCTATTTCCCTATTTAATTTACCATCTTTACTAAAAATCGTGCCTAAGTAGCTGAAATGTTTTACTTGTTCCACAGGTTCTCTGTTCAAAACGCAGTTGACATTTTCAACGATTCTGCCTATTTTCATTGTTTTTGTCTTTTTATTGCTTACCTTCATACCATATCTATTACGACAGTTATTCAATTTAGTCAGGGAATCTTGCAGATTTATAGCGGATTTATTTAGAAATATAACATCGTCTGCATAAAGCAAAGAGCTGACATTAACATCTCCAATTTTGATATCATGTTTAATACCACTTTCCTTCATAATGTGATTCATATAGATAATGAATAACAGAGAGGATAATGTACACCCTTGTCTCACACCAGATTTAACATTAAACCATCTTCCTGTACTTCCTTCAATTCTAACCTGACTTACTCAAATAAAGACTAGTATTCCTAGATACAATGTCTCATTGACACCATATAACTGTAGTGTATTGAATAGCTTCTCTCTTGACACCTTGTCATATGCCTTTTCCAAATCGACAAAACTTAAGTATAGATCTTTTTTATATTCCCATGCTTTATCAACTATTTGTCGTAAAGTGAAGATCTGATCCTGACAGCCTCTATTTGGCCTGAATCCAGCTTGTTCTTCACCAAGCTTTTCTTCCACAATTCTGCTCAACCGTTTCTCAAGTATGCTTGCATAAATCTTGCCAGGAACACTCATAGGGAAATACCTCTGTAATTCTCACCTCAGTTTTATTTCCCTTTTTATATATGGGTACTATGAGAGCTCAACTCCAATCATCGGGAATTTGTCCCTCTGTCCAGGCTTTCTGAACTATGCAGTGCAGCCACTGTAAGACTTTTATACCACCATACTTCAGCATTTCTGGCCGAATATCATTCTACTCCTGTTGCCTTTCCACATTTCAGGCCTTTGATGGCTTTTTCTACTTCAAGTATGGATATGTATTCCTGACTGTATGCCTGTTGAGTGTTTTTTTACCACTGTGCTATCACTGCTTATTTCATTTAGCAATTTTTCGAAGTAATTACTCCATACTTCAAGAATATCTTTTTCTCCTGTTTTCATGTCACCTTTATCATCTCTAACTCCTTTAACTCTCTTTCCTCCATTTCTAAGCTTCTTCAACAACCTCCAGAATATCTTACTGCTTCTTGATATTTAATTTTTTTTCTATGTTCTTGCCAAAGTCCTCACATGACTTTTGTTCGGCTAGTTTTACACAGTGTTTAGCTTTCTTACATTTGTCTCTGTATTCTCTAAGAGCACAAGCTGACTTATTTGCCAGGAACTTTTGATATGCTTTCTTCTTTTCCTTCACTGCCTCTTTAACTTCCTGTGTCCACCATGGTGTTCTGATTTTTCTATCCTTACAGACAACCTCGCTACATGCCTCTCTGGCTAAATCAATCAGTGTTTTTTTCAAGGCTTGCCACTGAATCTCCAAGGTTTGGTTGCCGTTCTCGAACTCTTTCATTTTTTCTTCAATAATTTTTGTATATTTTAGTCTACAGTTCACATCTGAGAGCTGCTCAACTTTTATTTGCTTTAAAACTTTCTTACATATTATTCTTTTCAATATGAAATTCAATTTTATCCTGCTCAAGACTAAATAATGATCACTTCCAATTTCAAATCTTCTGTACACTCTGGTGTCCTGCACCAGGGAGAAAACATCACTATCAACAATAACATAGTCAATGAGACTTTTCTTATTCTTTGCCTCTTCTCTCCATGTGAATTTATGCACATTTTTATGTTGGAACATGGTGTTAGTAATAACCAGTCCATGACCTGAGCAGAAATCCAACAGGTTTTTGCCATTATTATTAGCTTTGCTCTTTTCTCCAAATTTTCCCAAAATATTTTTGTATGTCTGACAATCATTTCCTACTCTGCTATTTCAATCCCCAACAAGGACCAACTTTTCCTTTTTCATTGTGTCAGTTGCTTTCTCTAAAGCATGAAAAAATTCCTCCACTTCTACCTTAGTAGAACCTTTTGTGGGACCATAGGCACAAATAAATTTCATTGTCCAGTTCCCCATTCTCATATTTGCCCACATCACTCTACTTGAGACTGCCTGCCATTCAAAAAGATTAGCTTCGTATTTAGTGTTGAATACTATGGTTACTCCTTCTTTTCCTTGATTGTCATTGCCTGAATATAACATTTTGTATTTATTGCTCAGAAAGATCTCACCAGTTTTTGTCTTTTTTTTGTTTCAGTCACCCCAATTATGTCGATCTGATACTTATTTAATTCCTCAGCTAGCTCTATTTCTTTGCCATTCAGGCTTCTTATGTTGATAGTACTGATCTTTAACATTGGTGATGTTGATTTGGGGTGTGTTTTCAGATTTGTTAATTTCTAGCACAGGCAAGTGTGGGTTTTTCTCCTGGAAATACCAGATTTTAACCTTGAATCACAAAAATTCAACCACAGAACTCACAGTATTTTAGACAACAATACAAGTGTCAGGATTTAGGATTATGAATGGGTTTTAAGGGTGGACGTCATCTACCCATCAATTTCCGAAAATTATTTAGCACTAACTCTGCTTATTCTCTTTGAGGAATAAAAAGGCATAGAATTTTAATGTTATTTATAATGGGGAGGGAGAGGCAACAGCCCTGAAGTTGTTTGGTAAACAAGAACGTAAGGAGTAAATTCTTTACATGATGAGCAGTAAATGCATCTACATTGAATAACTAAGAGAAAATAGATAGCTACAGGAGGTATAGTAACAGCTAGACTAAGTCTCCTGTAAAATTTGTGAATTCATTTAGACAGACTGTAATGGTGATGAGAATAACAATAATAGTTCAGGATGAGAAAAACAAAATTAATTGATATTAGTCAATAAACATGAATACATATTTTTTAATTATCCCATGGTATTATTACATCAGATCATAGAGGTCAAATTCATATCTTTCATACACCACCTTTTCTGGGTTGTTATAAAGTTCACATTTAGAAATATTCATACAAGCTAGTAAATGCAGTGGTGCTACTTCTGCGATGTTACAGATTTTGCAGATTGGGAAGACTTTTTTGCCATTGCTAAACTTGATTGGTCTTGTGTGGCCAGTCTTGAGGTGAGAGATCATGGTGGTGACATAGAGATTAAACTTGGAGTTGATGGTAGCTCTTGATTTTTCTGCTGAATACCAGTGGTGAGTCATGTCTTGGAGAATCATTCCTTTTATGTTTTCTTTTTGAGTAGTTTTAAAAAGATCAAAATATGTGGTATTGCTGGATATTGTAGCCATTTTTGCTACTTCATCTACAGTTTCATTTCCCTTTAATCCCACATGGGATGGAATCCACTATCCATTGGAAAATTATTTGGAACCCTTATGTAGATTGCTTATGTTTCTTGCTATGTCTCTAAGTATTTCTTGGTGGCTAGTGTAGCAGTTATTAATAGCTTGAAGGGCTGCTAAGGAATCTGTGAAAAATATAAATTGCTTTGGGTTTTGTTTATCCAAATGTTGGGTGCTGTGTTAATGGCTATTAATTCTGCATGGTATGAGTTGCATCCTATACTATTGGTTGTTTTTAACTCTATTTTGAGAGCCATAGATGAGTATGCCACTTCCAGAATTGCCATTTGGATTTGAGAGACCATCTGTGTAGATCTTTATTGAGTCAGTTCCATATTTCATTATTTTTGAAAGAGCTAATAATCTCAAGATTTCAGAGTTTTCTAGGCTTTTTTTTTTCTCATGTTTCGCTATTTCAAAATTAATAACTATATTTTTCCTCTTGATTTGGAGAAAATGCTGGGTAGCTGGCTATTTTATTTGGACAATCCAAGGGAATTTTATTTTCCATGGTTTTATGCATTGTCGATTTTTTCTTTATTCTGTTTGTTGGTTGCCACTATTTTAAAAGTTCAATTGTTCTATGATGTGCAAGGTTGGTTCTTTTTTCTACAAATTTAGTAAGATTTTTCTTGCCACCTAATTTTTAAAGCAATGATGTTAGATTCAAATTCTATTTTTCTGGAAAAATGCTATTTTTCCAGAAGTTGTATTCCTTAGTCCACATATGATTCTAGCTTCATTTTTCTGAATTTTTATAACTTGTCTAAACTGGTTTGTGATGTTTGTATCCAGATGGGCAAAGCATATTAAAGGTTGAATAATAGAGATGTATGTGACTTTTAAGGTTTAAAGCATCAGCTCCCCATTCTCTATCAGAGATACTTTTCATGATAATTAGTCTTCTTTTTGCTTTGACTGCAACAGTGTTGATATGTTTATTGAAGCTTAGTGATGTATCCTGAGTAACTCCATGGTTATTTGGGGTTTTCATTAAATGTAATTAGTTGATTGTTTAAATCATTGGTCTCCACTTTCTGAGGTGGAAAAAAGGAGTGAGTTCTAAATTCTGCCTTCAGGAAGTCCTTGTCTTATTTTCACTTTCTTGGAAAGGTATTATTTATTCTAACTTGAATTATTCTGTTTCTTAGAAAGTCATAAATCCAGTTTAGAACCTTTCCCTTCTTTCCAATATGACAAAGTTTGGAAAAGAGTTTCTGCCTCCACACCTTGTTAAAGGCATTGCTAAAATCTATAAAAGCTGCAGTGGTGGATTTGATAGGTTTAATCTGGAAGTTATTTTGAATTGACTGGGTTAAGTAGAAAAATTGATCAGTTGTTGAGTGATTTCTTCTAAAGGCAGCCTGAAAATTATTTTTGTTTAAACAGTAATTCAAATGTTGGAGTATCATTTTTTCCATCAATTTGCCTGGAATTAGTGAATTTTTGGTCAATAACTTCCTGGTTGATCTCGCGGTTTGTTAGGCTTCAAAACTGGTATGATTGTGGCTGTCTTCCAGTCTTTTGGAGCTTTTCCTTGTTTAAAGCTATTGTTGTATAGGTGAAGTAGCCAATCTAGGACTATGGGAGGAAGATGCCTGATCATAATTCCTTGTATGTTAGCTGATCCACATGATTTATTTATATCTAGACTCTTCAAGGCATCTCTCAATCAGATTGTAAATGGGTCCCAGAATAATTTGTTTCTATATTTCGGGGAAGTTATTATTATTAATATTATTACACTCTCCATGGAGTCGACAGACTCATTGTGGGAGGTTCATTCAAATGACAACACATTTATCATATAGAATCTTAAAGTCCTTAACACTCCTTGCATTAACAACACATTCTGGTAATGCATTCCATTCACTGACAATTCTCCATGTAAAAAATCTACTCCTCACCACACTTTTACATAACTTCCAGGAATGACCTCTGATTCTTCCCCTCTCACCTTCTACTCTTTTTATAATCCCCTCTGGATTAATCGGATAAAATCCTCTCACTAACTTAAACGTCTCTATCATATCACCTCTCTTCCTCCTATCCACCAAACTCTGCAATCCACATTTCTTCAACTTCTTTCCATAGCCAGAATTCCAAAGTCCTGACATTGTTTTAGTCACTCACCTCTGGACCCTTTCCAATCTCTCCACATCACATTGGAAACCAGATCTGAGCAAAATAGTCCAAGTGTGGTCTGACCAGTGCCTTATACAGTACTACAACCACTTCCTCATCCTTGATGTTAGAGTACTTCTTATCATAGCAGCACTATGATGTGCAATCTTTGCAACCCTAGCAATATGCCCTCTAAACTTCAGTCTACTGTCAACCATAACTCCCAAATCTGTAATCTCATCCACTTCCTACAGTACAGCACCATTAATATAGTAAACAGCCTGACATTTCTGCATTCCAAAATGCAACACCTTGTACTTATTGATATTAAAACTATAACCCCACTCTTTTGTCCAAATAAAAAGACTATTTAAATCTTCCTGAAGGGATTCAGCATCAGCAGTGCTACTTATAATTCTTCCCAATTTTGCATAATCAGCAAATAACTGAAGATCCCCTGTCAGTCCACATGATATATCATTTACAAACAAGCTAAACAGCACGTGCCTAAGAACAGAACCATGGGGCACGCCACTGGTTACCCTTCTTTTTTGAGACATTGCTCCATCATACACAACTTGCTGGTATCGTTCAGATACAATCAACGATCCATGTAACCAATATATTGTCTATTCCCATCCTCTGCAGATTGTACACCAACTTATCATGTGGTAATCTATCAAATGCTTTTGCAAAGTCTAAGAATATCACTGTATGTTATTCTCCCTTATCTAATACACTCGTCACCTTATCATAAAATGCAAGTAAATTACTGAAACAGGACCTACCTTTTACAAATCTATGCTGACCTTCATCAAGAATGTCATGTCCATTAACCCAATTCTGTATTCTATTCCTTATCAATCTCTCCAACACCATGACCACAACTGCAGGTATACAGACTGGCATATAGTTGGAGACTTCTGTCTTAGAACCATGCTTGTGGAGTGGTACTATTTTGCCCTCTTTCCACTCCTTAGGAACCCTACCCACTGCAAGACTTTCATTAAATAACCAGGTCAAGGGCATAAACAACTGTGGTGCACATTCCTTAAGCATATGTGGTGATATGTCATCCATTCCTACAGCCTTATTCACAACTAACCCAACCAACATCTGATATACTTCTGTTTCTTTTATTTCCAATTCTCATAATACTTGCTCCTCTTCTATATATTGTACCGGATAATTTATACAAGTATGATGTATGCTGATAAAGTGCTCGTTCAATAATTCCACTATATCCTTTGCAGCTGTTAGTCTGCTGCCATGACTATCTACCAATGTTAGTCTTCCATAATTATTCTTCCTCTGGCTTGTCATATAGCGGAAAAATTCCCTCGAGTTAACCTTGGCCTGACCAGCCAATCTTCTCTCATACTGCACCTTTTCTTTCTTTACCATGCTCGTCACCTTTCTAGCCTGCACCTTATACTCTTCATGGATCTGATCGTCACCAACTGTCTTGTACCTCCTCCATAACATTTTCTTTTCCAGCTTGCTTGATTTCACTGCTCATCCATTTCACTTCCACTCTATTTACTCTCTTAACCTTCAGTAAGCAGTCATACATTGATTTTGTTGGATACTGCCTTATGAGTTTCCATGCATTTTCAACATTTTTTTCCGCTCAGCTCATCTACAAATTTGCAGCATTTTTCTGTTATCAAGCCTGTTTTGATATATGATGGTCTTTGCTAGTATTCATCTCTAGTTTGCTTATATTTTTATATTTTGAAAATGAAAGGCCAAGGTATTTGCAATCTCTCTCTCTCTGTCTCCATTTTGATATTTCCATCTGAGCCTTTTAGCATGCTAGTCTTACTTGCCTTTGGTAGGTCTCTTTGTAAATTAGTAGTCAGTTTCCAAAGTTTGGTATCTGAAGTGTTTGAATTTAAGTTGTGGCAAAATTCTTGCCACCTAGTTCTTTGTAATATATTATATTTTTGTTTAATTTCAGCATTTGTCTTCTTGTACTCAATCCTGGTTTCTGGAGAGCTTCCAATTTTTAAGATGTTAAATAATTCATTTCGTTTAGTTATTTTACTGGCAAGTTCCTGGTGTACCTTTGGGTAGTTTGAAATAACTTTTCTCCTGTAACCCTTAGGGATACTTTTCCTTTGCTGCATTTAGGATAGTATTCTTCCAAGTTATTGGAAGAATACTTAGAAGGCACACATACCATGATGACCTAGTCCTTGTCTAGGTCATCATGATATGTGTAATCTTTCAGCATTTTGTTTACTTCATATTTGTATTTCTCTCAATTTATCTTTTGAATGTTCCAATGATATTTTCTTTTTTTTGGTGGGTTTGGTCATTTTTAGGTTCAGGTTAGTTAATATTGTGGTATGGTCACTTCCTACTAGTTCCAAAACAGACCAAATAGCTTTGTCTTGAAGATCTGGAGACACTATTAATATTTATTAATGAATTCAAATAGGCATTTTAAATTACTTTACATAACTAAGTAGCATTATTCTTACCTTGAAGAAGTAAACAGAATTCCATTTACACCTCCAAAGGTGGACATAGCAACAAAAACAGGAACTATCCATGCCATTACTCCATATAGCTGTTCTGCAAATGTCTGCATAAGTTAAAAAAAAAAAAAAAAAAAAAAAAAAAAAAAAAAAAAAGTTGAAGTACATGAAGTTATCAAAAATCTAAAATTCAAATTTGCATGTGACATAAAATACAAGAAAGCATTGATCGAGTCAAAGCTATATAAGTGAGAGGAGACCTCCACATATCCTTTAAAGGAATGCGGAGAACTGACCAGGGCTTCTGACCTAATGTCCAATCCTCACCTTCTCATGGTGCACCCTGTTGGGTTATAAAATATATACACATTTACACAAGAATATTATTTAATTTGCCAAATATTTCAGTCTGAACATTACAGACCATCTTCAGTGGCTACATAGGAATAGTTTCAAAAAAACAAGGTGGAATACAAACAATTGATCATTCACAAATAGAACGAGCCGCATGAAGTCATATCGCTAAGTATTAAAAGAGTAAACATTTTTTATCAGAGTCATGATTAAATTAAAGATATTACGTCAGAAATTCATGTAATCATCTTAAATAACATTAGACTAATATAAGAAATTTAAAAAAAAAAATTAATGTGCTATCCTGATTAAACTTTTCCAAATTTTTGATACAGATATACAGTCATTACAATTCAAGTTAGGACGTTGAAGTAAAGCCTCCACACTTTCTTTAAATAAACATTCAAATTTATAGTGACATCTATGTAGGAGGCGAGTCTTGGACCACATGATGTTGTGGCTTGTTTCTATTCTGTGCTGAGCTAATCCAGATTTCTCAAGTTTGCTGTGTTGAATGGATGATTGATGCTCTTGAATACTTTTTTCTATAGAGCGTCCAGTTTGTCAAAAGTAGGTACAAATAGTATCCAGGTAGATAGATCTACCTGGATACTGAACAAACTAGGATGGGCTGGCAATTTGGGATTTAGCCGACCAAATTGTATTCTTATTGGCTTAAACCAAAATACAAAATGATGGTACAACATGACAAAATTTCATGCCGGCTGGAGCATTGCCAGGTTAAACAAGGTCCCCATTGTTTTCACCAGAAAACCAGGGCAAACAACGAAAAGTCAGCTACTGGAACAAATCTGAAAACGCAACTCAACTCAACATTAAAGATCGGTACTATCAACATAAGAAGCCTGAATGGCAAAGAAATGGAGCTAGCTGAGGAATTAGATAAGTACCAGATCAACATAATAGGGATGACTGAAACAAAAAAGGCAAAAACCGGTGGGCTCTTTGTGAGCAATAAATACAAAATGTTATATTCAGGCAATGACAATCAAGGAAAAGAAGGAGTAACCATAGTATTCAACACTAAATACGAGGCTAATCTTCTTGAATGGCAGGCAGTCTCAAGTATAGTGATGTAAGCAAATATCAGAATAGGGAACTGGACAATGAGACTTATTTGTGCTTATGGTCTCACAGAAGGTTCTACTAAGGTAGAAGTGGAGGAATTTTTCATGCTTTAGAGAAAGCAACTGACACAATGAAAAAGAAAAAGTTGGTCCTTGTTGGGGATCTAAATAGAAGAGTAGGAAATGATTGTCAGACATACAAAAATATTTTGGGAAAAGTTGGAGAAAAGAGCAAAGCTAATAATAATGACAAATACATGTTGGATTTCTGTTCAGGACATAGACTGGTTATTACTAACACCATGTTCCAACATAAAAATGTGCATAAATTCACATCAAGAGAAGAGGCAAGGAATAAGAAAAGTCTCTATGTTATTGTTGATAGTGATGTATTCTCCTGGGTGCAAGACACCAGTGTACAGAGAATTTGAAATTGGAAGTGATCATTATTTAGTCTTGAGCAGGATAAAATTGAATTTCATATTGAAAAGAAAGTTTTAAAGCGAATAAAAGTTCAGCAGCTCTCAGATGTGAACTGTAGTTTATACACAAAGATTATTGAAGAAAAAATGAGAGTTTGACAACAGCAACCAAACCTTGGAGATTCAGTGGCAAGCCTTGAAGAAAACACTGATTGATTCAGCCAGAGAGCCATGTTGTGATGTTGTCTGCAAGGATAGAAAAAATCAGAACTCCATTGTGAACACAGGAAGTTAAAAAGACAGTGAAAGAAAAGAAGAAAGCATATCAAAAGTTCCTGGCAAATAAGTCAGCTTGAGCTCTTAGAGAATACAGAGACAAATGTAAAAAAGCTAAACACTGTGTAAAATAAGTCTCAACAAAAGTCATGGGAGGACTTTGGCAAGAACATAGAAAATAAATATCAAGAAGGTGGTAAGATATTCTGGAGGTTGTTGAAGAGCTAAGAAATGGAGGAAAGAGTGCTGTAAAAAGGAGTTAGAGATGATAAAAGTGACATGAAAACAGGAGAAAAAGATATCCTTGAAGTATGGAGTAATTACTTCAAAAAATTGCTAAATGAAACAAGCAGTGATAGCACAATGGTAAAAAACACTCAACAGGCATACAGTCAGGAATACATATCCATACTTGAAGTAGAAAAAGCCATCAAAGGCTTGAAATGTGGAAAGGCAGCAGGAGTGGATGATATTCAACTGGAAATATTAAGTCTTACAGTGGCTGCACTGCACTGCATAGTTCAGAAAGCTTGGACAGAGGGACAAATTCCCGATGATTGGATTAGAGCTCTCATTGTACCCATATATAAAAAGGGAAATAAAACTGAGGTGAGAATTACAGAGGTATTTCCCTATGAGTGTTCCTGGCAAGATTTATGCAAGTATACTTGAGAAACGGTTGAGAAGAATTGTGGAAGAAAAGCTTGGAGAAGAACAAGCAGGATTCAGTCCAAATGGAGGCTGTCAGGATCAGATCTTCACTTTACGACAAATAGTTGAGAAAGTATGGGAATATAACAAAGATCTATATTTAAATTTTGTCAATCTGGAAAAGGCATATGACAAGGTGCCAAGAGAGAAGCTATTCAATACGCTATAGTTATATGGTGTCAATGGGGCATTATATCTAGGAATACTAGTCTTTATTTGAGTTGTAAGTCAGCAGTTAGAATTGAAGGAAGTACAGGAAGATGGTTTAATGTTAAATCTGGTGTGAGACAAGGATGTACATTATCCCCTTTGTTATTCATTATCTATATGGATCACATTATGAAGGAAAGTGGTACTAAACATGATATCAAAATTGGAGATGTTAATGTCAGCTCTTTGCTTTATGCTGACGATGTTATACTTCTAAATAAATCCGCTACAAGTCTGCAAGATTCCCTGACTAAATTGAATAACTGTTGTAATAGATATGGTATGAAGGTCAGCAATAAAAAGACAAAGACAATGAAAATAGGCAGAATCATTGAAAATGTCAACTGTGTTGTGAACGGAAAACCAGTGGAACAAGCAAAACATTTCAGCTACCTGGGCACGATTTTTAGTGAAGATGGTAAATTAAATATAAAAATAGATAAAAGAATCAACAAAGCTGGTATGGTAGGAAGTCAATTGAATAAATTCATATGGAATAAGAGAGAAATTAGTCAGAACACTAAATTAGCTGTATACAAGACAGTGTTCAAACCAGTTTTAACTTATGGATCTGAGAGCTGGGTCAGAAGTAAAACACTTGACCAAAGACTAGAGACCGCAGATATGAGAGTCCTGAGAGAGATTAGAGATGTGAACAGATGGCATCAATGGCAATATCATATTAAAAACGAGGATAGTAGGAAAGAACTTGACATTGTAAGCATCCAGGAATGCATTAGCAGAGCTAATCTCAGGTGGTATGGTCACTTAAACAGAATGGGCGAGGAAAGATTAGCAAAACAAGTGTTCTCTGCCAGGTTGGCAGGAAAACGACCCAGAGGAAGACCAAGATATAGGTGGACTGATACTGTACAAAGTGCCTTAGATGATAGAAATATAAGATCTGATAATGTTGGAGTCTTGACAAGTAACAGACTGATTTGGAGGAAAATTGTAGATAGGAAGTTAGTAATGATGTAAATTTTCATGTATTACTATAATATAGTGTACACCCCTTGAAGGTACACTGCAGGAATTTGATGATGATGATGAAGCTGATCAAATTAGAGACCTGATAAACTAACAGACTAAGAAAACAAGTGATGGGAAGTTAGTCATAAAATATTGTTAGATTATCATATCCAAAAGTTACAGACAGTATGCTGAAGGACTGCAATATAAAATGAAGCAGAGTAATGAATCATTGCTACTTTTATGACAAGAATTATTAGGGATATAATTTGACCTGCTCAAACTATTGTTCTTAGTAAAATATTACGTCTCTTGTAGATAAATAACTCTAGACAAATAACAAAGGTTATATCAGGACTGTGGAATGTTGGTTTATGTGAAGAAGTTAAGGGAATGTAATCTGCAGTTTGGTGGCTAGATGGAAAAGAGGCGATATGATAGAGACATTTAAGTTAATAAGAGAATTTCATCATCATCATCAAATTCCTGCTATGTACCCTCAAGGGGTGTACAGGATATGATGGTAATATAATGCTATAAGAGAATTTTAGTGGATTAATATAGAAGGTAGAGAGGGTGAGAGGGAAGAATGAAAGGCCATTCCTGAAAGCTGTATAAAGGTGTGGAAAAGTAGAATTTTTACATCTAGAGTGGTGGGTGAGTGAGCGGAAGAATGCATTGGGAATGCTGGGAGTGCTAAGAAATTGAAGGTTCAATTCCTTAAATATGTGATAAATATGTTGCTAGTTAAGTGGATCTCCAATAAGTCTACTATCTCCATAGAGGTTGTTGCAATAATAATAATCCATTTCACTCCTAATAATAATATTAAGAGTAAAATGGATAAACAGCGAAATCATGCAAGATCTGTCCGTGTTGGAAAAGAAAATGCTATGGAGGAGGTACAAGACAGTTGGTGGTGATTGGATCCATGAGGACTATAAAGTGCAGGTTAGGAAGGTGGCAAGTATGGTAAAGAAAGAAAAGGTGCAGTATGAGAGGAGATTGTATCCATTTAAAGGCTGTATCTAAATGGTACAATCCAAAAACAACTCAAAAATTCATCAGCCACTTCCCTACACATCGACCCAGATAAAAAGAAGCTCGTAGGACTCCTATATCATATATCAAAGGCATCTCAGTCAAACATTATGAAGAAATACAAACTCGCCACTACCTATAAACCAATCAACCAGATCCACAATTTACCAGATCCAGATCTACCTTCTGCAAAAGACAAATTCTCACCTATGATGCTACCTGGCATATACAAAGTTCCATGTTCTTGTAAGATGTCTTACTACAGACAAACAGGGAGATATATAAGTAAAAGTTTCTCTGAACATCAAGACCATATGTCTTATCAAACCACACAAGCCTTGTACAACATGGATTGAAAACCCTAACCATAGGATCCAATGGAAAAACATCAAGCTGCTACATAGATCCTTATCTAAACATGAGCATTATATAAAGAAAGTGCTGAAGCCTTGTCATAGACCCAATCTGAACCATAATGACTGTCTCACTATCCCAAAAGTCTGAGAAATCATTATCCTCAATTGTATAAAATAAATTTATGAGATATATTTTAATTTAATTTTAATTACAGCCAAATTATTATTTTTTTTTGGGGGGGGGGGGTCTTCCAACATAGAGACCTTCCAATGTAAGCATGTGCACTAACTGTTCCTTTGAATGTAATTCCTAGTATTGTTTTGTAATAACTGCACTGATATTTAAGATACTATGGACTTTACAACCGTGTTATAAATAACTCTTTTAATTTCCCGACATTTTGATCTTCATATTAAGATCATCATCTGGAGCATATACAAATATACAGAACAAGCTGAGTTACATTACATACAGTAAGCTAGAGAAACTGGCATGACCTCTAGTGAAAAAAAAAAAAAAAAATTTAATTATTTAGAAACTAAATCAAGCTAAATTTTATTTATGATAACATGAATAAACATTCTTTCTTATAGATAGTTTTCTTTAAGTAACAATGATGTCCTATTTTTAGCATTACAATTGTTATTTTTAATTTAGGATTCTGGATTAATTACAGTCCTGTTTATAGTTACTCTTAGAGAGGAAGGTTCCGTGGATTGAATATGTGCCTTCCATATGTTTGGGATTTTTAGACCATCATTATTGTTGTGGTTGATAATAATTCCTTCACTGTTTACAGGAAACCAAGACATACTGGCCAATATATACACATAAACTTCTACCACCACCACCCAACATAAAAACTAGGTGTCATTAATACGCTAAAAAACAGGGCTCTGAAGATCTGCTCCAGTGAACAGACACTGAAAGACAAATTTAAAGTTATCAGCAATACTTTTCAAAAAAATGGGTATAGCCAAAACACTATTAACAAAATTCTCTACAAGACCTCAATAAAAAACAAAGACAAACAGGACTACAATAAAACTATAACCATTCCTTACATTAAAGGGATAGATAAAATAAACAGAATACAACAAAAAATACAACCTCAAAGCCACCTTTAAACCTCCTGCAAAATTAAAAAGCTTACTCAACTCATCCAAAGACCCACTCCCTCCACTGGCCTACCTTGGAGTATACCGTATTTATTGCACCTGTAACATACCATATAGAGGGGAAACAGGACACACAATTCCTATCAGACAAAAAAAACATAAATAACATATTAAATATAATAATTATGGTGAAGCTGGCCTTTCTGATCATGCCCTGAACAGCTTACATAGAATTGACTGGAAAAGCACTAGTTGTCTACATCACCAAAACATGGTATAAATTTAAGGAAGCCTGTGAGATTATTATCAACCACTCCAATCTGAACAATAATGATGGTCTAAAAATCCCAAACATATTTGACCCACGAAACCTTCCTCTCTAAGAGTAACTATAAACAGGACTGTAGTTTATCCAGGATCCTAAATCAAAAATAACAATTGTAATGCTAAAAATAGGACATCATTGTTACTGAAAGAAAACTATCTATAAAAAAGAATGTTTATTCATATTATCATAAATAGAATTTAGTTTGATGTAGTTTCTAAACAATTTATTATTTTTTTTTCCACTAGAGGTCATGCCAGTAGAATAACCTATGATCAAATCATTATTTCTCTAGCTTACTATATGTAATATAACTCAGCTTGTCCTGTATATTTGTATATGCTCCAGATGATGATCTTAATATGAAGATCGAAACGTCAGGAAATTAAAAGTTATTTATAACACGATTGTAAAGTCCATAATTTCTAATATGAATACTGATCACCATGCAACACTAAAAGAAAGGATGCCTTAAGATACTGAAGATGAAATGTCTACATATTATTAAAATTTAATTACTGTAGCATACATGTCAATTTATAGTTATGAATACTCCACAGGTTTCATTATATAATAGAATATACTCATGTTTTAATAGTTCCAGCCTTTTGACGGGATGGTGATGAAATTCAGCATGGATATAACAGCCTGTATGAGTCTTCTTCCAAAAAACTGAAAAGTGTAAGCTACCATCTGTTTGATGAAGAATTAAAATATCTAAAAAGGCTAACTGTTTATTTCCTTTTTCTAAGGTGAATTGGATCCTGAGATGAAGTGCATTGAATTTAGAAAGAAACTGCTGTAGAGAAAAAGCCATTCCAAATTGCAAAAATATCCATATATCTGAACTAGTGAGTAGATCTAGGTGAAATGTTATCAAAAATAAGTTGTTCAAAGTGTTCCATGAAGAAGTTGGCAATAGCAGGAGAAATTGGATTTCCCATGACTGTTCCTTCGATTTGTTGATATAACTTGTTTTTAAAGGAGAAATAACCAGTGTATTATAAAATCAAATAGTTTAACAATGTATGAAGGAAATTCTTGTTGAAGTAATTCAATGCTGTCAGATAAAGAAACATTAGTAAACAAGGATACAACTTCTAAACTAATCATAATATCCGAAGCGGCCAAATGAAGAGTAGCAAGTAGCATAATATCTGAAGCGTTCAAATAAGTAGCAAGTAAATTAGATAAGAATTTAGAAATTTTATAAGTGGGACATCCTATACAGTCTACAACTAGTCTTAATGGAATACCTAGTTTATGAACTTGGAAAGACCATACAATCTAGGCAGATGACCAAAGAAGGTTTTAAGTTTTATCTTTTGATCTTCATTCAAATAGAAACATTATTCAACTTACAGGCCCCTCACATCTGGTCCTACAGGTCGGATCAGAAGTGAGGGACCTGTAAGTTGAATAACCTCAAATTAAGAGAAACATTTTTCTCTCATATTCTTATCTATCTTGAACAACAACAGCCTTTCCCTTATCAGCCTTAATAATAATTAAATTGTTATTATTCTTCAATGATTTCAGTGCTTTAAATTCAGAGAAAGAGAGAGTAGGACACAGAGGTTTTAGCACTAAAAAGAATTTTTGCGCATTCAAAATGAGTCCTGTTTTTTGAGATAAGGATCGAAGACCACTATTTATGCTATGAAAAAAAAAAAAAAATTCATAAGGAGTACCTTATTGGGAGAGATGGCAAAATCATGTACTTCTGATAAAACAAAAAGTTCATCCTCTGTTAGTGAACAGCTGGAAACAATGATGACTAGATCATCCATTTCACAGACATTTCGAGTTCTAGAGTGGCTTTGAATAAACTTTTGAATTGAATTGAAAGATCTGAATAGACTTTTTACTTAGACAAAGGAGTGGGATTGTAGTTTTAATATCAATAAGTGCAAGGTTCTGTACTATACTGACAGTGCTGCACTGCAGGAAGTGGATGAGGTTCAAGATTTGGGAGTAATGGTTGACAGTAGGCTGAAGTTGCAAAGCCTGCATGCAATATGATGAGAAGTATTCTAACATGTAGGTATAAGGAAGTAATTGTGCCAATGCATAAAGCATTGGTCAGACCACACTTGCATTATTGTGCTCAGATTTGGTCACCTGATTTTCAATATGATGTGGAAACATTGGAGAGGATCCAGAGACAAGTGATTAAGACAATATTAGGACTTTGGAATGCTGGCTATGGAGAGAAGTTAAAGAAATGTGGATTGTAGTTTGGTGGATAGGAGGAAAAGAGGTGATATGATAGAGAAGTTTAAGTTAGTGAGAGGATTTTATCAGATTAATCCAGAGGCAATTATAAAAAGAGTAGAAGGAGAGGGGAAGAACCAGAGGCCATCCATGGAAGTTATGCAAGAGTGTGAAGAGTAGATTTTTTACATGGAGAATTCTCAGTGAATGGAATGCATTACCGGAATAAGTTGTCAATGCAAGGAGTGTTAAGGATTTTAATTCAGTATGATAAATATGCTGTCAGTTGAATGAACCTCCCCCACAATGAGTCTGCTGACTCCATGGAGGGTGTAATAATTTTTTTTTTATATTTATTCTCCTTCAAAGAAATTACATGTACACAAAAGTATATAAATAAAATTAACACTGTAATACAAACATTTTTTTACAATAGGTATAATTCATATATATAAAGGAATAACAATAATAATTTTTAATAACAATGTCAATAATAATCTTTTTGGTCTTCCAGAGTAGTTACACTTTTTTAACTATTACAGTAAGGTTATTTTTAGACAACAATACTACATTTTTTTTCTTCAAAATTTGAGAAAGTGTGATTATACACTGCATTTACATTTACAATTAAAATATTATATTTCCTACTATTTCGTACAATCACACTGTACAAAGTAAATTCACTATTTACAAACATTTTTAGTAATATTAATGTTTTATTACATTCTGTTTTCATACATTACATAGGATTATTATTATATTATGCAGAGTAATATTGATATATCATAATAAGATTATTACACCATATATAGTAAGAGTAATATTTTACCTAATAATATTATTACATCTTAGTAATATTAATGTTTTATTACATTCTGTTTTCATACATTACATAGGATTATTATTATATTATGCAGAGTAATATTGATATATCATAATAAGATTATTACACCATATATAGTAAGAGTAATATTTTACCTAATAATATTATTACATCTAGCAATTTTAATATTAGTATTAATTTAATTTTGTTTTATTCAATAAATACTTCATTTTTGGTTTTCATTTAAAATAAGGTTTATAAAAGACTAAGAACATTATTTGAATAATTAAGTATGTCTGAGTATGTGTGGATAGGAGGAAAAGAGGTGATATGATAGAGATGCTCAAGTTAGTGAGAGGATTTTAACAGATTAATCCAGAGGCAATTATAAAAAGAGTAGAAGGCAAGAGGGGAAGAACCAGAGGCCCTAGAAATTATGTAAGAGTGTGGTGAAGAGGAGTGTGAGGAGTAGATTTTTTACATGGAGAATTACATGGAGTCAAAAAAAAAAAAAAAAAAAAAAAAAAATCAGCTAACGCCTTTTTATTCCTGTATACGGGAGTAGGCAAGGCCATTTAGCCCTATCTGACTTTTTGGAGACTGAGTGGGCAGTTCAATCTCCACTGGTACCAATCAGAGATAGATGGCCCCAAGGCTATCACTAATTAAGTGGTACACAGTGAAGAGAGATGGCTCAAATGTGCCGCCATCTCGTGGTCCCTAACACAATATATTTAATGTCTGAAATAATGTGGGTTCTACGGTCGATTTTCTTGAGTTTACGGGACGAAAAACCCGAGTTTATGGGACGAAAAACCCGCTTGCCCGTGCCAGAGATCGACTAACTCAGGAACCGGTCGAAAAAAGGCTTAGAAAAATTTCCTCTAGTCATCGACTAGACTCGAAACCAAGTCTTCCTTCGTGCGGCCAAGCGCCGTGGTATGTAAACACCACATCCACGGAGCTACATAGGCTCTTACATGGAGTCAGTGAATGAAATGCATTACCAGAATATGTTATTAATGCAAGGAGTGTTATGCAATAATAATAATTATTATTATTATTATTACATGACACATCCAAGGACTCATCACGAGGAGGGCACTCTACTCCACTCCGCTACACACACACACATCGAACTAACAAATGTGATCTCAGTACTGGCTGTAGAAAAAGCCAAAAAGATCTACTTGAAATGTGAGCATGGATTCCATATTATCGCATGCTTTTAGGGAATGTAAAAAGAGTTAGTTCTCAATGAACTAGTTGTCCAATGAGCAGCAGAAAGAATTCCTCAAAGCAAAAAAAAAGAAGAAAAAAAGAAAAAAGTGCCAATGAACAAGCATGGTTCTAGGGCAAAAGTTTCTGATTATAGATCAGTCTAAATTTCTGCAACTTTAATTAAGATATTAAAAAGATTGGTCAGGAATAGATTGCAGGATTGGATTGATGGATATAGTATTCTCAATGATGGTTAGTATATAGGTTCATGAAGACAAGGCTTTGCTTTAGCAATCTGTTTGCATTTTATGAAAAGGTGATGAATGTGTTGGATAAGAAAGATGCTATACTTTATACTATACAAGAATAGTGATATTCTTGGACTTTAAAAATATTTGACTGTCACATACCAAGTTCAGGGACAAGAAGGAAAGAGAGAGGGATAATTTGGTTCAATAGACTAGATACTGGTTCTGTGCAAGTTGCATAGGTGGTGATTATTATTATTTGTTAAAGATATTTGATGTAACAAGAGGATCTTCAGTAGTCGGCTGATATTAACTCACTTCAGGAACATTTGAATAAACTTTTACCTTGGATGAACGAATGAATGAATGGTACTGTTTTAATGTTAATCTGCAATGTGCAGTGGAGTGCAGAAGTATAAAGCAGAGGCACTGTACTGTAATGAACTGTACTAGTGAACCTCTGCTTCAGAGGTGAATTAAATTCAGAGTGGCTGATGATCAGAAGAGGATATGTTGTGATGTCTAAATTCTGGAGAGGGTCCAGAAATGAATGATCAAAGCAATATCAGGATTCAGGAGTGTTGGCTATGCAGAGAAGTTGATGAAATGTATTGTAGAGTTTGGTGACTAGGAGGAAAAGGGATGATATGATAGAAACGTTTAAGTTAGCAAGGAGATTTTATCAGGTTAATACAGAAGGGAATCTACACAGAGTAGAATCGGGAGGGAGGGGGGGGTTAACACCCTCTCTTCAGAAAGATTTTAGTAATGCTATCTCAATCCCCCCCCTCCCTATGTCCAAGGCACATCAGAAAAAATACCCAGAATCTTAAAGAAATACAATCTTTGCAACACTTTCAAGTCCCACTTAAAACTAGCTACCCTTATCTGCATAAACTTTGGTAAAACAAACTCCCTCCCATCTCAGTACCGTACCAGGTGTATATGGAGTTCCTTGTTCCTGCAAGTTCGCCTATATGGACAGACAGGAAAATCAGCTACTATCTCAATGGAAGAACATAAAAAAATACACAGTCATGACTATGATCAATCTGGCCTTGCAGACCATGCTTTGGATACAATTCACAGAATCAATTGGAAAAAGACCATCATGCTCTATCACAGTAAATTTAGAAGAGAAAGACTATTTTTTAGAATCTGCTACTGCTCTTAAAAATCAGCCTAATTTAAATCAATATGGTTACATAAAAATTCCCAAAATATGGAAAACACTAATACTTCGAGATCCCCAGTTTACATCCTAGGCTGCCAACCAGTGTCTATAGAGGGCACCCCACCTAGTTAAGACTCTAGTCTTTCGCCCATGTGTTTCAGTTAGTTTTGTGATGCCTTTGTGAGTGTGTTACAAGTCTCATTTTGTACTCCCTGACAATGTTTCTGTAACTGAAATATTGGAAGCCTTAAATACTATTTTTAATCAATTCCTAGTGCTGTTTCACTCCATTAAACTTTTATTATGGATTTTCTCAGTACAAGCCATAACAAAATTATGGTAAGCATTCAATTAAGCATTGAATTACTTCCAAAATATCAGATGAAATACTGGAGACCTAACAAATAACATATTAATTTGGAAGAAAATTGTTTTAATAGGAAGCTAGTAATAGTGTAAACTTAACTGCACAGTACTGCTATAGTATCCTATAGCTCTTTGTGAACTTCTATAGCTCAGTTGATACAGATAAGCCCTTTGGTTGGAAAGACTAAGATTATCCTGTCTACATGAGGAACCTTTATCAGATCTTTTCAATCAAATGGTGAGTTAGCTGGTTTCATGGAGGCAGAGGGAGTTGTTTCTCCTGGAAACTCAGGTTTTTCATATCTCAGAATAGGCAAACTGACCCCATGAATGCACAGTTTTATAGACATAAAACACTTACCCTTAGAAGGATACAGCAGAGAATGGCAAGCTGGTTGCATTAAACTACCTAAAACCCCTAATCAGAAGACTCAATCCATCTTTAACAGATGAGAAATGGATGGACAGATATGCTCAACTCCATACTGTATCAATATATATATATACACCATTTGTAGGTCCTGTATATCAACAAACAATGATTCTGGTGTGAAGCTTCTTGAAAGATGAAATGTAACTGCTTGCTTAATGGCTAGCTTTTAAATAGTGCATTTATACTAGCTTAAATTTGTAACAATATTAGCTGTTACTAATATTGGAAGAAAACTAATTTGAAAAATTATAACAGTCCATTCTTTAGAAATAAAAATTCCATCACTGTAACTGAATTCAGGAAATGTTTTAAGCTTCAGATTTTTATTATTATTATTTTTTATTTTTATTAAAATGAGCATTTGTATTTGAAGATACTTTAATGTAATAATTTAAAATTATCTCAAAGAGACCAGTGACTATGCCCAACTCCACGCTGTACTAAATTGGAGTTATGTAGTTTTATTAGCTAAAGATCAGTTTGACTGAATTAAGATATGCAGTATGTAGACTGAATTAAGATAATGTGCTGTTTAAAGTTTTTCCGCTTGGTTATATAAATTAAAAATGCCAAGAAATTATATTCTTGGTTTAACCCTTTATCCAAGTGTAAGCAAACAAAGTTTACACCGGAAGTAACTTCAGGTGCAAATTTGTTTGCTTACACTTGGATAAAGGGTTAAACCAAGAATATAATTTTTTGGCATCTTTAATTTATAAGATAATGTGCACTGGACAAACACAGGACTTCATGAATATCTGACAGAGATGTGAAATTCTAAATTCCATAATTATAATTCATACAATTTATAATTAAAATTTTATAAATCATAATTGTAAATTTTTAAAATATGAATAATATGGAATTCGAAGAATCAAATTTTGTTTTTAAAAACAAAATTATTTAGTGATATGTTATTCTTAAAATGCCTGCTCTGGATCAAGATCAACACTATGGATGAAGAGTTTATTTATGAAATGCCATTTATCCTAAAAATTATATTAAAATATTATTATTATTATTATTAGCATCTGATCTCCATGGAGTCAGAGACTCATCATGGGAGGTACACACTATTGCACACAATGCTCATCCAACTGCCGTGCTTTAAACTGTTTCAATGTGTCTATATTCACAACACACTCAGGCAATGCATTCCACTCACCAACCACTCTCCATGCAAAGAACCTGCTCACACCCTCTTTATACAGTTTCCAGCGATCACCTCTTGTTCTACTCCCCTCTCCCATTCTATGAAAAATCTCTTCCATGTCAACCTGATAACAACCTCTGACTAGCTTATATGTCTCAATCATATCCCCCTCTTCCTCTTATTCACAAGACTCTGCAACTTACATTCTCTCAATCTGTCCTTGTACTCCACATTCCAAAGACCACTGACAACCTTTGTTAATCTTCTCTGGACCCTTTCCAACATATCCTCGTCACCGTGAATGAAAACCCGGCAACCAAATCTGTGCAAAATAATCCATAGGAGGCTGATCAAGGCCTTATACAATGGCACCATAACCTCTCTATTTCTGCATGTCAGAGTCCTCTGCATCATTGCCATTATCCAATGTGACGTCTTCACAACTTGTGCAATGTGACCCCTGAATTTCGGGTCCTTGTCCACCATCATGCCTAGATCTCTCATCTCCTCTACTTCCTTTAAAGTTTCCCCACCAAGTGTATACTTTGCATTTCATCGTTGCTTACCAAATATCAAAACCTTACACTTTGCAACAGTGAACTGACAATTCCACTTACCTGCCCATTCATGCAATCTGCAATCTATTCAACACCTCTTGCAAGGCCATAACATCCACTTGACTCTGCATTGCTCTCCCCAGTTTTGCATCATCTGTATATCACTAGTTAAACCCATCTCAATATCATTAACATACAAATTGAACAACAATGGTCCCAAACCTGACCCTTGCAGTATACCACTGGTGACCTTTCTCTTTCAGGATACGGCACCCCAATATACAACTTTCTGATAGCCAGCCACTGATCCAACTCAGATGTCCGTTATCCAATCCTATTTGTTTCAATTTATTTAAAAGCTTGTTACAGTACATAAGTTAGTAAAACATGATCTCCTCAATACTGCTGTTATCAACCCATTTCCATATCCTACTTCTCTCCAGTACCTTCACCACAACTTCAGACATTATTATTTAAATTAAGGGGATATTAAATCCCACATTGTTTCTGAAACATAATCCAGACATTATGTTTCAATTATTTAATAAACTAGAATTCAAGGAAAAAAAATTATTAAATATATAAATTAGCAATATAAAATTGTTATTTACTTACAACTGCAACAGCTTCAGCTCCTAAAACTTCTTCTACTGAGAGTGTGGTGTGGAAAGCTATAACTGTCATGGTATAGACAACTGTCACAAGGATGCATGACACAAAGATAGCCTTTGGCAGATTTCTATGAGAAGCAAAATGTAATTTAAAACCATGAAAAATGATTACTTCAGTTTTTAATTACTTCAAATTTTAAAAATTAAACAGTACAGTAATTCATAAGTGAAAGCCTATTGTATTTTTAATGTTATTACTTTATATCGTAAGAGACCAGAGTGAAATCTAAAGATAACTGGAAATCCACTATATTAATATACCTTCCAGAAATGCCTGAATTCATTGTCTTTATTCAGTCTAAATTCACCAAGCCCCCTGACAGCATATTATGTCACTCATATCTCCTGAATCACTTTCTATAGAACATACTGGTGGGACTGTTTCAGGAAAAAGTTGACATTTTCAAGATCTGGAGGTGATAGATGACTGAAGTTTAGAGGACACATTGCAAATGTTGCTAAGACTACACATCACATTGCTGCTATAATGAGTGCACTGACAAGTAGGAATAAGTGGCTGGTTTTGCCACTGTATAAAGCAATTGCCAGACTAAACATGGACCACTCTCCTCAAACTTGGTCACCTAGTTACCAAAATTTATTGTGAATGCTAGGAGTGTTAAAGCATTTCAGGTTCAATATGATAAACATGTTGCTAGTTAAGTGTACCTCTCACAATGAGTGTGCTAACTTCATGGAGAATGCTGTAATAATATCTAGTCAACTCCTTCCATATTTAGGATTAGATGCTGATTTACACTCATAATACAATTTAATGGAATAACTACTCTGTTCCAGGTGTTCACAAGGCTCCTTGTTGTTGCAATTTATATTATTATCAACAACGCTTGGAATCAAGGGACTCATTGCAGGAGGTCCCTCTCTCTCACACACACAGTTCATCGTACCTTGACTTAAATGCAGTCTCTGCACTCACCACACTTTCAGGCAATGCATAACCAATCACTCGCTACCCTCTATGCAAAAAATCTACTTCTCACACCCTCCTTATACAGCTGCCAGGGATGGCCTCTTGTTCTCACCATCTCCAGACATTCTATGTCCAGAGACCAGAATCTGACTTAGTCAATCTCTGAACCTTCTCAAACAACTCATCATCCTTTGAAAACAAGACAACCAAATGTGTGCACATAATCCATATGAGGAATAATCATAGTCTTGTAATTGAATCATAGCATCTTTACTTCTACATGTCAGTGTTCCTTGAATCATCCCCATAATCTACTGTGTTGTCCTCATAATTTTTAAAAAATGTCCATGAAATTTCAAGTCCCTATTATTCTGAGATCATTCATCTCCTCTAAGATATCCCTGCCAATCCTATACTCTGCTTCCCAAATTTTAAAACCTTACACTATGCTACATTAAACTGACATCCCCACACACTCATTCATTCACAGCCTAATCAGATCCTCTTGCAAGGCTACAACATCTGCTCTTTCATGACTCTCCCCAACTTTGCATCACCTGCAAACAACTGTATATCACCATTTAAGCACCTTCCAATGTCATTTACATACAAATTAAACAATAATGGCTCAAAAAAACAGATCCCTGGGACACATCACTAGTGACTTTCCTCTTCTGGGATATCACCCCCACCCACCCTCATACACAACCTGCTGATACCTATCAGACAGCCATTCTCCAATTCACCACACTAATCTACTATATCATATCATATGGTGGTCAGAGTGGAAGATCTGCTAACATCTGCCTAGATGAACACAAAATATATATTCACTGCCACAACTATGGTCAGTCAAGTCCAATCAGCTGGAAAAACCTACTACCATCATAGCAAATACAAACTAGAAAGACTCTTTTTAGAATCAGTAACAGATTTAAAAAAAAAAAAAAAAACAGCCTCATCTTAATATGATTGTGTTTAACTTCAGAAGATTTAGAAAACTATAATTCTTAGGCCTACCCCCAACAACTAAGGCTAGCCAACAGCACCCATAAAGGGTGCTCATCATAGACTTTAAACTTTACTTAGTCTAATTTCGCTTTTTCCACTTTTGTTTCTTGTGTGTGTTATTACAATTTTAACATTGTATGAAAATGTCTCTGTGATTAAAATGAAATACTGAAACAATTAAACCTGCCCATAACTTAACAGTATTACAACACCAAACAAACTAAATTATAAAAAAAGATGTTTATTAACATATTTTGCTGGATTTCAAACCAGCATCTTCAGAGCACAGAACTGCATGTTATAGTTTACACACAAAATTGAGTAAGTGAAATAATTCAAATTATAACAGACAAAAATCTCACCTAATTTGGCACTTCTAATATTGTAAAAAAGAAGCATTGCAACTATGTAGGAGTTCATCTTAAGATAACAGTCTCCCAAATTTTTGGTTAAATGCAACCATACTTGTTCAGGATAGAAGAATGCTTCATAGCTATAGCTGATTCTTTCTCATCTGTAACGGCATCTATATAGCACATAGCCCACTGGTTTACTTCCTTCTAATCCTGTGTGAAGTGATATGTGGATGTTAACAGATCTTCCTGTCTGTTCATAGTAGACTAAGTCACAGTCACATGGATCGTTATACACTCCAGAATATGCTGGGGGGGATGGAGTTTATCATTAGGAGAGAAGATCAAGTTACTAATTTAACATATGGTTTGAAGGTTATATTTTATTAGTATTTTGGCAATCTTTGCTGATGTATCTCATACAATGGGAATAGGAAGTGATGTTTTGTTTTTGTTTGTTTGCAGATGAAGAAGTAACAGGGTCATGTAGCATTTCACCTATTTTATAAGGTAGCCATCAACCAGGTAAGAATGGCAAAGATGTTTATTGTGGAAACAGCTGCATCATTAGAACAAATAGCTCAAACAAACTAATGTTCAACTCCATGCAAGACCAAATTGGAGTTATGAGGTTTTAAAATCCAAATGACTGTGTGATAGTTCAAATGTAGTCTGTTCAAGCATTATAAATGTTGCATATGAAAATGCATCATTTAAGCAGAGGGACATTGACTAAGAAAGCTTTTTTTGTATTGTGTGATATGACCATGTTGCCATTATATGGTCATACAAGTTCCAATTAAATTATTTCCAGAGTTCTGTTTTCTTCAAGAGATCTTTAAAACTGTCAAACTTTGCTGTGTCTAATTTTTTTCATGAAATAGAACATACTCTATTATCATCAATATATATATATATATAAAGAGAAGGGATACAGACAGACATACATTTAGTTGTTGTTATCATGGCTCAAGTAGTTAAGGCGAAGTCAGTAAATTAAACTATTAATTGCCTGTGTTCTCCAAACCAGTTTACCTATCTTGCAGAATGAAAGATAGGAGGATACACACATCTGTGACATCACATGTGCTGTCGGGTGGCTTTGCAACCCATGCTACAAAATTCACATCAGTTTGACCACGTGATTATATTTTTATTGATGTATAAAAGTTTTAAGAGTGCATAGCACATCGGCGCTTAATCTTAACTGATCCAATGCAATTAAGTGTAGGAGAATCCTAGGGAGTTCTTTCAATATATAGCCAGCAAAAGAAAGAATGATTATGGAAGGATGACATTGATTGGAGGAAATGGTATAAAGACAGCTGTTGCAGAATGTGTGGTGGAGATACTTAATGAGCAGTTCATAAAGATCTTTCAATCTTGTGAATGTGACTTCATGGAGAGATTAAGAGCAGTTGATGATGGGGAGGAGAGACTGACTGTAAGTGAGCAAGAGGTGTTTGGGGAGTTGAGTAAACTAGATGTAAATAAGGCTGTGGGACTTGATAATATATCACCGCGTATTCTGAAGGAATGTGCCAGAGAGTTGACACCTGCCTTGACATATTTTTTTAATACGAGTCTTGCACTTGGTCAAGTCCCTAAAGAGTGGAAGGAGGGCAAGATTGTGCCACTTCATAAAGGAGGTGATCGAACTCAAGCATCAAACTATAGGCCTATCTGTGTGTCAGGTGTTCTGGTTAAGTTGTTGGAGAAGCTTGTGAGAACTAGGATCCAGAGTTGGGTTGACAACAATGGTATAATCTTTGATGGACAGCATGGATTTGCTAAAGGGAGGTCGTGTTTTGGTAATCTACTTACTTATTACAATAAAGTGACTGCTTCTTTAGACAGAGGAGAAGGATACACAGTAATATACTTGGATTTCGCAAAAGCTTTTGATAGAGTACCTCATGATAAGTTGACAGTCAAACTAGAGCAGATGGGGTTGGATATTAGATTAGTGCATTGGATTGGAGACTGGCTATCTGATAGGTATCAACAAGTTGTGTATGGGGGCGCAATATCCAGGAAAAGGAAAGTCACTAGTGGAGTGCCTCAGGGATCTGTTTTAGGGCCATTACTATTTAACTTGTATATTAATGATATTGGCGAAGATTTTGATGGAGATATTCAGTTGTTTGCAGATGATGCAAAGTTGGGACGAACCATAAAGAGTAGTGAAGATGTTGTGGCCTTGCAAGAAGACTTGAATAAATTTAATGATTGGGCAAGCAAATGGGGATGTGAGTTCAATGTTGCAAAATGTAAGGTTTTAAAATTTGGAAAACAAAGATGGGATGCAGAATTTATGCTTGGTGAGAATATATTGTTGGAAGTAGAGGAAATAAGAGATCTGGGAGTGATAGTGGATAAGGATCTAAAATTTAGGGGACACATCGCCAAAATTGTGAAGACAACACAAAGACTTCTGGGAATGATGAGGAGGACACTGACGTGTAGAAGTAGGGAGATTCTTGTTCCATTGTATAAGGCTTTGATTGGCCACACATGGACTATTGTGCCCAGATTTGGTCACCTGGTTTTCAGAAGGATGAAGAGATGTTGGAAAGGGTCCAAAGGCGACTGACTAAGGTAGTTTCTGACCTCTGGAATGTCGAGTATGAGGAAAGATTGAAAAGATGTAATTTGCAGAGTCTAGTGGAGAGAAGGAAGAGGGGAGATATGATAAAAAACTACAAGTTGGTAAGGGGTTGTTATAGGATCAATGGTGGAGAAGTTCTACAGAGAATAGTGGGAGATCAGGGGAGAACCAGAGGTCATCCCTGGAAACTGTATAAAGAGGGTGTGAGTAGGGGAGTGAGAGGCAGGTTTTTTTCGTGCAGAGTTGTGAATGATTGGAATGCCTTGCCTGAGAGTGTGGTGTCTGCAAGGAGTTTGAATGTGTTTAAGACCCGGTATGATGAGACGTGTGTGAGATAAAAGAACCTCCTAGATGAGTCTTTGACTCCATGAGGTCTTGTTTAATAATAATAATAATAATAACTTTGAATACTTTTTATCAAGTAATATAATTTTAAATATGGAAAGCATAAAGGTTTATGCTATGTGGTGAGATTAATTATTGGCAAATATAGAGTGAGTCATGGATAATTTGAATTTTTAAATACAGCCATATGATATAATATGCACAAAACTTGGAAAAGGTAATTGTTTGGGAAATTTATTTTTCCAGACTGAACCAAAGAAAGACTGAAATAACTCATTTTACTTATTTATACACAAGTTCCAACCTCCTTTGACTATAATCAATCATACAATCTGCAAAAATGCTGGTAGAAAAAAACAAGACATTCAGGAAATTGTCAACTGTTTCCCATTGTAAATATGAACAAAAAATTATAAATTATTTATAGAAAATTACTTGTCTATATCGGTGTCCTAAACATGTCAGTTCACACTTCACACACGTAAAACAGATCAAACTCAGAAAAACTCATAAATGACAACGTTCAATTGGATTGGTTGAGACAACTAATTGCAGCCACTGATTTCTAGGTGCTATTGTCTCAGTGCTCACCCTGCCTCGTCTTCCAAGTGGTTTAAAATCACTGGAACGCTAAGAACTTGATTGGCTGTGCTATCCATACATCTGTTCAAATGGTTCAAAGGTTTGTGACCATGCATCCAGGCTATTAATTAATGCAAAAGTGATGCAATGTTTCTGTTTCAAAAAGCATTGTGTTTAATTTCAGGAATCAAGCAAAGGAGGAAACAATTAGGGAGTCTTTAACGGAAATAAATGCAATAACATAATATCAATGATATTGCTATTCTGTGGATGTGCAATGCACACCTAGTACACCCTGAATATTCACCCCTGATATACACCCTTATACACACACATATATATATACACACACAGGTATCCCTCGATTAACGTGGTTATTTAATCCCTCGATGTCGCCACGTATATCAAAATCGCGTTAATCAAGTATAATAATCAATGGTAAAAATTACAATTTGTCCATGATCGATTACTGTATTAATAATTCATTTTATATGGTACTCTTTTAGGAAAGATAAAAAATGAATGCATAGTAAATGTTTAATAAATACTTGAATCTACATTATTTATTATTATTATTAACCAGGCCTCCATGGAGTCAAAAGACTCATCGTGGGAGGTCGTTTTTAGGAAACACAAAGTTTATCATACCACTCCTTGAACCCATTGACCGTTTCCACTCCAACCACTCTCTCAGGCAATGCATTCCAAGGTTCAACCACCCTCCATGCAAATAAACCACTCCACACCCTCTTGTGCACAGCCTCCATTCGTAACTTCCAGGGATGGCCCCTTGTCATCGCTCCTTCCCGCCATTCCACCAAGTGAAAGAACTCTCCAATGTCTACCCTGTAACTGCCTCTCATCACCTCTCCTTCTTCTATCCACCAAACTCTGCAGTCCACATTCCCTCAGTCGATCCTCATAACTCATATTGTACAGTCCTGAAACCATCTTTGTTATCCGCCTCTGTATCCTTTCCACAGTTTATTCCCTTCAAATCCTGGGGACCAAATCTGAGAACAATAGTCTAAGTGTGGTCTGATCAGGGCCTTATACAACGGAATGATAAAATTCTTATCTCTGCAGGTCAGCGTCCTTCTCAGTATTGCAGCAATCCTCTGAGTTACCCTCACCACCTTTGCAATATGCTCCCTGAATTTCAGTTTTCTATCAATCATCACCCCCAGATCTCGTCTCCCCAACCTCCTCCAATCGAGTACGCATCCTCCCACCGATGGATCCTAAACCTCAAGACTTTACATTTTGCTGCATTGAACCGACAACCCCATTTATTTGCCCATCTGTCTAGTTTATTCAAATCCTCTTGCAGGGCTGCCACATCTGCACTATTACTGATAACCCTTCCCAACTTCACATCATCCGCAAACAACTGAATGTCCCCTTGCAATCCATTGACAATATCATTGATATAAAGATTGAACAATACACGTCCCCGTACTGAGCCCTGTGGAACCACACTTGTAACCTTCTGTTTCCTTGATATTGGCCCATCATACACAACTCTCTGATCCTATCAGTCAGCCAATCCTGAATCCATTTGACTAACTTGATATTTAAACTGTGCTGCAACTTAAATATCAGCTTATTATGTGGCACCCTGTCAAACACCTTTGCAAAATCCAAAAAAAAAAAATGGCAGTATATGCCTTTCCCTCATCAACTGCTCTCTTGTCACTTTATTATAAAAGACAATCATATTACTAAAGCAAGAGCGTAATTTACTGCAATTTTTTTATCAAAAGAAGTTATCAAGAGTCGTTTGAACAGTTTTAGTTTTTTTCTTATCGGCATAAATTCTATAATAACAAGCAAAATGACTCTCCAGACCTCGGCAAGCAAGCAATAAAACATACAGAAAAAACACTGCAAATACAATACATGACGGTACAAATTAAGTGGATACTGAATCCAACATTATTTCATAGTCTAATATAGAAGCTATAAGCGTTTCGTGCTGAATATATAGAAACTAAAAGTTTCAGCGGATGCAAGCATAAGCAACCTTAATGGCAACTCGTAGTAAAGGTGGAGTAATCTCCAGATCTCTTTCTTTAGTATAATGTAAAGCACATTTCCTAGAGGACATGTATGATAAATAAGCCTTTGGCTCTCTATTTCAGTAATACATGATGGTTTCTTTATTTTCAGTTACAATCTAGAAATTATTGAACAAAGAATAAAAAACAACAACTAAACCATACTATACTGACATCAGAGGTCACAGCATCTCTCAGATACAATTTACTATCAAATATCACAAACCTTTACATAGCATGCATTAAACCAAACTGACAGCAAAAAAAAAATGCGGAATCACTCGGAACATAAGAATGCACAGCTACTCATGACCTCCAAGCTATACACTGAATTGTGTAAGAATATTTATATTAAACATTTTGCATGTATCTGTCAGATCGGCTGCGAGCTCCGCAGGATTAAAGGTGCATTAATCAAAACTCTTGCCGCATATATCAAGATGCAATTAATTTCGCCGTGTTAAGGAAAATCGTATTAAGCAAGGGATACCTGTATATACACCCTTCAATTGAGTTTGTAATAATTTTTATTCAAACTTTATAAGATATTCTCTATATGTTTTGTTTGACTAAGCAGCTTGTTTACCTTTTGAAAAATCTAAGGAAAATAGACTTTGCAAAAGTGCCAATCTTTTTTCAGAACAATAAGAACATCTTTAATAGAAATGAAATCAAAGCAACCACATTCAAATCATGTGCAATAGTATAATAAATTTAGTTTAATCCTTTATCCAAGTGTGAGCAAACAAAGTTTGCACCTGAAAGTATCTTCAGGACTGGGTTAAGGTGGTACAACACCAGGGCAGCTCGTTGCAAAGGTGGAGCAAGCTACCAACACTCCTATCTCAGTATCTCCTATAATGCAAAACATCTCCTTGCAGATATGTCTAATGTTATGCATTAAGGGAAGGGCCATAACATTGCATAACATTAGACATATCCGCAAGGAGATGTGTTTTGCATTATTATGGGAGATACTGAGATAGGAGTGTTGGTAGCTTGCTCCACCTTTGCAACGAGTTGCCCTGGTGTTGTACCACCTTAACCCAGTCCTGAAGATACTTTCAGGCGTAAACTTTGTTTGCTCACACTTGGATAAAGGATTAAACTAAAGTTATTATACTTTAACCAAGTGAAAAATAAACTTTCAACATGTGCAATAGTGTGTGTGTGTTGGCATGTCTCTCTTTAATTTGGTAACAAGCCGATTGTTTTTTTTTCCCCCCAGCATGCTACCAGTTCCACATGTTTCCAAGTCTGCTGACCAATTACTAATCTTCCAAGGAAAGAATAACTTGTTCATTCCACTCTCTGATATATCAAAGTACCCTGCAGCTCAGTTTGGGAGAGAAACTGTGAAAACAAATGGCTTTTTTTTTTAAGTTAACAGTTTTTATTTATGCATCTCATATAAATAGTAAGTTTCTCCTCATCTGAAATACCCGTACAAGCATCTCGAAGAGACTCACTCTACTGGAGTCTCTGATTACCAAAATTAATTCTTGTTTATTGATCAATAATACACAATACAAATTCTTTACATTTCATGCCATTTTGGTAGTTCTATTACTGGGCATTTAGCAGAACTATCAAGTTATTAAAGTCAGTAAATGTTTTAATGAATGTAGCAATTCATTTTGGAATCCACCTTTCTTTGGAAAGCAGCTGTGTTTTCCTGATGATTTCTGGCAAAATATATGCTACAGCACTTTTTTTTTGAGAAATGGATACCTCATGAAACATGTCGCCACTTTGTCAAAACTTTGTGGTAATCTAGAATTACTGGTGGCAGCCCCAGGATATTTTTTTATCATCATCATCATCAAATTCCTGCCATGTACCCTCAAGGGGTGTACAGGATATGACTGTACTACATGGAGAAAAAAAAAAAAAAAAAAAATTACATCATTACTAACTCCCTATCTACAATTTTCCTCCAAATCAGTCTGTTACTTGTCAAGACTCCAACATTATCAGATCTTATATTTCTATCGTCTAAGGCACTTTGTACCGTATCAATCCACCTATATCTTGGTCTTCCTCTGGGTCGTTTTCCTGCCAACCTGGCAGAGAACACTTGTTTTGCTAATCTTTCCTCTCCCATTCTATTTAAGTGACCATACCACCTGAGATTAGCTCTGCTAATGCATTCCTGGATGCAGACAGTCAAGTTCTTTCCTAATATCCTCATTTTTAATATGATATTGCCATTGATGCCATCTGTTCACGCCTCTAATCTTTCTTAAGACTCTCATATCTGCGGTCTCTAGTCTTTGGTCAAGTGTTTTACTTCTGACCCAGCTCTCAGATCCATAACTTAAAACTGGTTTGAACACTGTCTTGTATACAGCTAATTTAGTGTTCCGACTAATTTCTCTCTTGTTCCATATGAATTTATTCAATTGACTTCCCATCATACCAGCTTTGCTGATTCTGTTGTCTATTTCTATATTTAATTTACCATCTTCAGTAAAAATTGTGCCTAAGAAGCTGAAATGTTTTACTTGTTCCACAGGTTCTCCATTCACACCACACTTGACATTTTCAATGATTCTGCCTATTTTCATTGTTTTTGTCTTTTTATTGCTGACCTTCATACCATATCTATTACAACAGCTATTCAATTTAGTCAGAGAATCTTGCAGACTTGTGGTGGATTTATTTAGAAGTATAACATCATCTGCATAGAGCAAAGAGCTGACATTAACATATCCAATTTTGATATCAGGTTTAATACCACTTTCCTTCATAATGTGATCCATATAGATAATGAATAACAAAGGGGATAATTTACATCCTTGTCTCACACCAGATTTAACATTAAACCATCTTCCTGTACTTCCTTCAATTCTAACTGCTGACTTACAACTCAAATAAAGACTAGTATTCCTAGATATAATGTCTCATTGACACCATATAACTGTAGTGTATTGAATAGCTTCTCTCTTGACACCTTGTCATATGCCTTTTCCAAATCGACAAAACTTAAGTATAGATCTTTGTTATATTCCCATGCTTTATCAACTATTTGTCGTAAAGTGAAGATCTGATCCTGACAGCCTCTATTTGGCCTGAATCCAGCTTGTTCTTCACCAAGCTTTTCTTCCACAATTCTTCTCAACCATTTCTCAAGTATGCTTGCATAGATCTTGCCAGGAACACTCAGTAGGAAAATACCTCTGTAATTCTCACATTCAGTTTTATTTCCTTTTTTATATATGGGTACTATGAGAGCTCTACTCCAATCATCGGGAATTCATCCCTCTGTCCAGGCTTTCTGAACTATGCAGTGCAGCCACTGTAAGACTTTTATACCACCATACTTCAGCATTTCTGGCCATCATTCTACTCCTGCTGCCTTTCCACATTTCAGGCCTTTGATGGCTTTTTCTACTTCAAGTATGGATATGTATTCCTGACTGTATGCCTGTTGAGTGTTTTTTTTACCACTGTGCTATCACTGCTTATTTCATTTAGCAGTTTTTCAAAGTAATTACTCCATACTTCAAGGATATCTTTTTCTCCTGTTTTCATGTCACCTTTATCATCTCTAACTCCTTTTACAGCACTCTTTCCTCCATTCCTAAGTTTCTTCAACAACCTCCAGAATATTTTGCCACCTTCTTGATATTTATTTTCTATATTCTTTCCAAAGTCCTCCCATGACTTTTGTTTACCTAGTTTTACACACTGTTTAACTTTCTTACATTTGTCTCTGTATTCTGTAAGAGTAAAAGCTGACTTATTTGCCAGGAACTTTTGATATGCTTTCTTCTTTTCCTTCACTGCCTCTTTAACTTCCTGTGTCCACCAGGGAGTTCTGATTTTTTTATCCTTGCACACAACCTCACTACATGCCTCTCTGGCAGAATCAATCAATGTTTTCTTCAGAGTTTGCCACTGAATCTGCAAGGTTTGATTCCTGTTCTCAAACTCTTTCATTTTCTTTTCAATAATCTTTCTGTATTTTAGGCTACAGTTCACATCTGAGAGCTGCTCAACTTTTATTCGCTTTGATGAAAATAATTTGAGCTATTTTTAGCAGAATCCACTACTTTTATAAGCTTTATCTGCTACTTTTCCTAACGCCCCTGACAACCCTGGTTTGCAGTTTACATCTAGCCCATGGTATTGTGTGGTGCACTTCGTTGATGGTGTGTAGCACTGTAGCCCATTAAAATGTGTGAAAAAAAAAGAAAGTGTTGTCATTATTATTATGTGACACCTCCAGGGAGCTCAAAGACTCATCGAGGGTGGCCACATACTCTTTAACTCCACCACTCAAATCCACCAACTATAACTAACTGCAACTATACCAACACCATCTACTGCTCATCACACCACCACTAGTACTTCCACAGACAATCACAAACATCCATGCCCATGGTGAGATTCGAGCCCACAGCCTTTTGGCTTGAGAGCGGATACATTACCCACTCAGCCAACCAGGCCTTAAATATTCAACGAATATTTAAAATATGGAGTTATTCTGTCTATAAATAATGAGCAGTTACCAATTTGCTTAATATGTGAAAAAAACTTTCTCAAACAAAGGAATGAAGCCTTCACGAACGATTGAGCATTTAAGAACAAAGCATCCAAACAGAGCAAAAAAGAATGTGGCACACTTTCGCATATTAAAGACTAAATTTAAAAACCGTCCTGGACTTAATTGCAAGACGAGATTTTTCTGCAGTTCCCAAGGTCTACAAATAATAGATGATTTAATATTACATACAAATTTTATTGTTCTTGTTACTGTTCCCATCTTCTGATACTGAAAGAAGACTTGATGATCAAATTCAAAGACTTTGATGAGCTTAAAATATCCAAATGGGTCATAAATTATTTCTTTCTGATGTCACTTCTGTTCATCCAAATTTGTGTGAAGAATTTGATGCCTTAAAAAATGCTTTTGAAGCTCAAGTACAATTTCAGCAGCGTGGGTATGAAAGATTCTAGTCAAACATGCAATGCAAGAATATTTTTTGAGAAAAAATTAATTTGTATCAGTCATTAATTTTTAATTAACTATCAGTTCAAATATGTTGATTGTAATTTAGGTTTTCCTAATAATATAATTATCTTATTGAGTCATTAACCTAGTGCAAAACTGAGTAGGGGGTGACAGGAAAAAAAAAAGGTTAAGAACCACTGTGCTGTCTTAGTTGGAAATAAGACTTAACACAATATATCTTTAATATATTGTTTGAATAAATAAATAACTTGGCAATGAATGAGATAGTTTTTTTTATTTATTTTTAATGTGCAAATTATGCAAAGGAAATAGGGTATATTTTGAATGAATTTAGAACAAGGCTGAAAATTCACTTGCCACTGATAACTTCTCCATGGCAAGTGAATTTCTGAAGCACTGGTCATGAACATTTCATAGTATACAAATATATGTTTCTCAGCATGTAGCAACACTGTTCTGCCTCTCTCTATCTCTGTCCATAACAAAGGAATGACATATTTGTAATCCCAAATATAATTTAAAAAAACAACAACATTTTTTAAAAAAAAAGGTCAGATAAATAATGTAGCATTTTTAAGACCATAAAACTGCATTTCTGTTGGATCTATGTTGTGGGCAGACAAGAGAAATTAATTGTTGGAAGGCTATCATCACAACAGATGATAAATTATGGGAAAAAAAAATTTAAGGTTTGAATAATGAATAATATAATGAATAATGAATAAATGAATAATGAAATTCATTTGTATACTCTCAAAAAAAAAATAACACTACAATGTGTAAAATAAAAAAAAAATGTTGGCAAACAAAAAATCATACTAGATATATTTTTTAAGTTTGAAATTTTTTTTGATGAAAATACCCTTTAAGGTGCCTAAAAACAATACATGCTTCTCTGTGTGTGTGTGTGTGTGTGTGCATTATTTTATAAAACCGCATTATATTCACTTCGTTGCAGTGATTAGTTTTAATATTAATATATATATTGATGCAATGCAAAATGGAATCTTTTATACCGTGATTAATTATATTACTATAATTAATGAACATGTGCGTACATTTTACGCACACTAGCTTTTTTTTTTCATTTCACATTATATTTCAAGAAAATATATAACGGATTGAAAAATTGGTCGATAGTATGTTTTCCAAAATAAGCTTTATTTTGATTTACATATTTTAAAATACGTTCTGCTATCCATTATTAACAGTAACTTCTTAATATGTCGGTGTAGTGGTTGAGACAGTTGTAGGTGTCCTCCGGCGATGAGTCCTCGGACGTGTCAGGAATAATAATAATAATAATAAAGCTAATGCCCTCTTATATTACCAATATATCCTCAATAAATAAATTTTAGCACAACACCTGCAAAATTAAAATATTTTAATATATTTAAATTACACTCTAAAAGCAATTTAAAAAAATATAAAAATGACACCTGCCATCTATGAAAATGAATAATATATGTCTGTACAATAAAAACGTTGGCATTTTTAAGTTTCATACACAAGTCAAACACACTGCTACTACTTCCTGTTGCTGGTAATTCATAATTGAGCAGAGCTGGCAAAATCCTCCTCCACACGTAGAACAAATTCGATAACACTCCACACATACTCGCCTTTCACAAAACGAACATGCGCAATATTTAGCTGATTCTAGATGACAGCAACTACTTTTATCTACTTCATGTACACTATTTCCGTGTTTATCATTCTTTTCACAGCTGTTTCGTTTGCACTGTGCCTCCACATTTGTCTGGTATCTCTTGTCCACGCTACCAAATAATAATTTCATCGTTTTTTCGTGTACTAGACGCATATTGTCATTCATATTTACACCAAAATTAACCTCCTTAATTCCGATGTGCATCTTTAGAGGAAATGGAGTTTCCTCGCAGAATGGATTGCACCGCTTTGGCATTTTTAATTATGATACAGCAAGAATAAATTGACGGAACAGAAACGTAACTTACACATACACCTCGACATTTCTCAGAACTCATTAAATAACTGCCATAAAACACTTGCATTAACATCTGCCAAAGCACTGAACCACACATCCGCAAACACAAACGAAGCGAAAATTTGCCGCCAAAAGTTAATAGTGATTATAGATGGCGCTTTATTGATATTATTTACGGAGGAACTCTTTACTGCAAAGGGCAACAACGTTACTGGCTTGCTGGGTGAAGCATAAAATGCTTTTTGTTTTCCCCTTTGTCTGTGTCGAGAAGCTTAATGAGGGGGGAGGGGAGAGTTGTGAGCCTTATGCTCGCACTTTGTGAACTATGGAGTTAGCTCTGTTCTGCTGAGAGCAGAATTGCCTTGGGTCTTTTATGTTTGTAATAGTCATGTTCACTATAACTGGAAGCTTGTATGATTAGTGGGTTGGGATGAGAGTGTGCCTTGCTGAAGAACTTTTCCGCATAGTCATGAAGGAGAGATTGAATGTCTGGGGATCCGGTTTCTCTGTAGATCTGCGTGTTTCTGACGAACCATGGGGCGTCCAGTATCATCCTCAGGCACGTGTTTTGTATCCTCTGTAGTTTCAGGATGTTAGATTTGGATGTGTGACTCCATGCTGGGGATGCATATGTGATTACTGGTCGTATTACCATCTGATATAGTAACAGCTTGTTGCATGTATCTAGTTTGCTGTTGCGGTTGATCAGGGAATAGAGTTGGGCTATGGTTCTGGATGTCTTTGTACCTATGAGCTTGATGTGGCTGTTGAAATTCAGCTTTTTGCCCAGCTGTACTCCAAGGTATTTGGTTTCTGTCTGCCATGGTATCTTTTTTCCGAGGAGTTGGATGTCATCCTGTATGAAGGCTTTGTGTCTGGTGAATAGTATAGCTGAGCTTTTGACGGGGTTTACTTGTATCCTCCAGTTCCGAGAACCACTTCTCTATCTTTGTGATGGTGTTCTGGAGACGACTGATCGCCAGGTGTGGGCGGAGAGATCTTGTCATTATGGCTGTGTCATCTGCATAAAGGGCTGTGATTGTAGTCCTCAGGTTCTGTGGAATGTCAGCCACATAGATTGTGAAAAGTAAAGGAGCCAACAGGGATCCCTGTGGTACTCCTGCCCTCATTTGGTGCCTAGTTGAGATGTGCCATTTATTTTTATCTGCATGGATCTGTCAGTGAGGTGTGATTTTATTAGATGAGTAAGGTTTGTTGGAATGTTGGCCTGTATGAGTTTGTAGAGTAATCCTTGATGCCATAACTTGTCAAAGGCCTTGGCAATATCCAGAAAGACTGCAGCTGTGTAAAGGTTCCAGTTGTATCCTTGAGTGATGTGCTCCACTAGTCGGTGTATGTGTTGCACTGTGCTGTGTACACAGCAGAAGCCAAATTGTTCGTTTGGAATTATTCCTAATTGGTCTGATTTTTCTTGTAGTCTTGAGAGGATGATTTTTTCAGCAATCTTTCCTAGATTGGAAAGCAGGCTTATCGAACGGTAGCTTTGCGGGAGTTGTGGATTGTTTCCTGGCTTTTTTATTGGTATGAGTCGGCTGTTTTCCATACAGTGGGGAAGTGTTGTATCCTCAGTATTGCATTGGTTATGTTAACCAGGTGCACAATAGCCTTTCGAGGAAGTAGTTTGATGATTCTGTTTGTAATTCCATCTGGACCTGGAGCTTTTTTGTTGTTTAGCTGTTTTATGATGTTGGTTATTTCCATTGGAGTAGTGGGAGTGATGCTGTCAGGTTTGTCTGTGGTCTGTCTTAAGGTACGCTTGACCTACTGGTGGACTTTATATGTGTGGGTGATGTTCATGTTGTCATATGATGGGCTGCATTATTTTTCTAGGTTTTCTGCTATTCTTCTTCTTTGAGTGCCATCTCCTATTGGAGGTCGGCGACCACCTTGGCAAATTTTGAGTGATTCTCAGCTATTCTGAGCAGTCTCTTAGAGTTCATACCAGTCCACTGTCTGATATTTCTGCTATTGCTTCTGCTTTTTCTGTATCAGTGTGCACAGTTCCATGTGCAGTTTGCATGGGGGTAGAGGGTTGTGTTTGGTGCACAGGATCTTCAGAAATTTCCATATTGTGTGATCTTCTGGGCTGAGTGATGACAGTTTATTGTCCCAATCCTGATTCCTGTGGATTTGAAGTGCTTTTCTGACTTGGTTGTTCAAGGTGTTCACTGTTTTCTTGTCCTGTGGGGCTCTTGTGTTGTGGTATCTTTTCTGTGGGGCTCTTGTGTTGTGGTATCTTTTCCTTGCTTTGTTTTTTGTTCTGATGAGGTCCATGATGTTTTCTGGGATCCGTCTGGTTGGGTGGTTGGTTGTGGTTTTGGTGACTGCTTCTAGTGCTTTTTTTCTTTGGTTTGTTAGATTGCTTACTGCTTCATCTATTTCTTCTTTTTTGTGGATGATGAGTACAGGGCATGTATTTTGGTAGGATTTTGGCTAGCTTATCCCATGATATGAAGGTGTGCTGGGGGGGCCAGTTGGTCTTGTGTGCCAAGTTTGATCAAGATTGGGTTGTGGTCAGATGATAGTTCATTGATAGTCTCTAGTTGATATTGATAACTGATGTTTCTAAGGATAGCTATGTCAAGTACATCTGATCTGCCATGAGGGCTGTAATGAGTGTGCTCAGTGGGTCCTTTTATCACAACTGAGTTAAGTGTTGAATAGTTGTGTAGTATGCATCCACTTCTGTTGTTGGTGGTGCTGAACCAGGCTGTGTTGCTTGGCGTATAAATCTCCTGCTATGATGGTGGGGTCTGTGGTGCCAAGGATGACATCCAGGTCTGCGGTCAGTAAAGGGTTGCTTGGTGAGTTGTAGGGAGCATATATCTTGAGGCTTCCTGTGTTGCTTGTGTGGACTTGTATTCCTGTAATTTCCAGGTTGGTAGTCTGTGGGTTGGATATGGCATTGTGGTGGAGGTACGGTTTGATATAGATGGCAGTGCCTACCCCTCTGGTGCTGAGTCTATCGGGTTGGTACATTGTGTAGCCTCTCACTTTTGGGTTGCTAGAGGGTCTCAGGTGGGTCTCGTTGATTAGTATTATGTCAGGGTTGTATCTGAGTGCAAAATCCTGTAGTTCTAGTGTTTTGTTGGATAAGCCGTTGGCATTCCAGGCTGTAATTAGAAGCGAGTTGAGTTTTGCTTTTGTTTTATTCATTGTTGAGTGCTGTCAGTATGGAATGAGTTCCTTCCAGGAATCTCTTTGTGGAGGATGGCGTTGGGGTTGTTCTGCTGAATTCCTGCAGCATAGTGGCTAGTGAGGCAGTCAGTATTGCTGTAATGTTGGAGCCCATTTGAATGCCCTGTATTGTGTCTTTGGGCGGGCTGCTTCTGCATAGTCTTCGTGGGAGGTTGAGCCCTTTCCTGACTTTTGTGGATAGGGTTTTGATTGTTTGAAGACTGGTCAGCTGAGATGCTTTGAGTGGTCCAGATTGGGGGAGGTTGGACGGGTCTTGTAGTTCCATGATTTCTGGGGTGGTGGTTGCATCCATTGTAGTTTGCTGGGTGGGGACCTCCACAGTTGGCACATTTGGCTGGTGTGGTTCTTGGTTTAGTGCATGTAATGGTTTGATGTTTCTCACCACACTTCAGGCATCTGAACTTTTGGCAACGATGGCATTGCCTTGCTGATGCCCTTTTCCTGAGTGGTTCTGTTATCTTTATTCCCCAGACCGCGGTTATATCGTAAATACGTCTTTGCATGTTCTGAATCTCAACTAATACTAATGGCATCGGTCGTTTATCGGATCTGAACATCCGGCTGACTTTGATTGGTGTTAGGCCCCTCCCTGCTAAGTAAGGTCTGCCGCGATCTCCTCGGAGATAATGCCTTCAGTGACACCTTGGAGTACAACCTTGAGATTTCTTTCGCTGCTTAGTGCGAAGGTGTGGTATTGTAGTTTGTTGTTTTCCATCATTTTTGTTATCCCTCTGTAGTCTGTGACTGTAGTTGGTTGAATTTTTACTCCTTCATCGGTGTTTCTGGCCCAGGAGTAGTCAATGTTATGTTCTCTCAGGTTTCGAGCAACTGTGGTCCATTTTTCTTTTTCACAGAGAATTATAGGGGGGACCTTTTCCTTTTTTTTCCGGTACTATTTTTGAGGGTTCGTTTTCCATATGATCAACCTCGGTTCTGCGTCTTTTACTCGTGTGTTTTGTGAGGTCTGTCTGACTGTGGTTCTCAGGTAGGGAGACGCCGTGTTGTTGATCTCTTCAACTTCGTCCTCGATATCTTCGGGTTCGTCAGGTTGTGTGTACAGGTTTAGGAAACCTGGCCATTTCGTATCAAATTTTTTAAGTAATAATTTAAATAGGTTTAGTGCTTGATCTTTATTTAGATGCTGTAGAAGATCATTAAAGTTATCCATGTCTGTTCTGTTCGTTGATAAGTCTAGTAGGTGGTGATTGGGGAATTGCGTATGAGCGCAAGTAGAAATCCCGCAGGTCTCAAGACCTGCCAGCAGAAATTCTGTAGAGGATATCTCAGCTGCAAAGGACTGCCAGCAATATCGATCGAATAGCTAAATGCGTGAAGCAATAGCAATTATATTTCTCAAAATGAAGAATGCTTACCTCTATATATCATTCGGAAATCTAAAAATATCACACTAATCAAAACGCGACACTGATACGCGAGCCGCCATTTTGCAATCTTCTGCAAAGAGCAAGCAGCGAATATCAAATACAAAGAATTAGAAAGAATACATATAGAAATACAATTTTATTAATACAGACCAGTATTTTACAATAAACATTTATTAAAACCTACCAGTTTCGCCAGCAAACTGTCTGGCTTTTTCAAGGCATTACGGAGATATGAAAGTAAATGCAAATTAAAAGGAACATAAAAAACGTTGTAAACCAAACTAGTATCAATGGTTACACGTTTCGCGTGACAGAGATGGCTTATTGTTCTTATTCATTATCACGCATGCGTGTTTGTTGTAGACTTGTAATGTGATTACTGGCTAGCTGTAGTTCAGATTGATTGAGAGAGAGGATCAAGTTTTTCCACGAACTGTTTAGAATTATACCCTGATTTCTGTTGAGGTTTCCGCCGGTTATTAGTACTATTGTGGCTTCCTTAAATACACGATGCCTGTAGTCGTCATCTAGATATGGCATGGAGCTGTTTTGCCAATCTATCGTGTGGTTAGACGTGCAGAAAAGAAAAGACATGCAGAGATGATTCCGCGCTTAGCACGGAAGCATCTCTTCCGTGCTAAGCCGGAAGAGATGCTTCTGTTGTGGTTTACATCACCAACATGTTCTTTTTGTCTAATTTCTAAACTTCGTGAAGTTTGTCCGATGTAGGCAAGACCACAAGAGCAGGGAATGTAATATACTCCTGGATATTTGTAGAACGGAACTTTATCTTTTGGAGATCCTAAAACTTGGCTGATGTTGGTGGTTAGTTTGAAGACCACTCTGATGTTGTGGGCTCTTAGTATTCTTGCTATTTGAAAAGAAATTGACTTGATGAAAGGTATCACTACAGTAGAAACGTGCTGACGGTGGGATTCTTCTTGTCTGGGGTTGTCATTGTATATCACCGTCAGCACGTTTCTACTGTAGTGATACCTTTCATCAAGTCAATTTCTTATCAAATAGCAACAATACTAAGAGCCCACAACATCAGAGTGGTCTTCAAACCAACTACCAACATCAGCCAAGTTTTAGGATCTCCAAAAGATAAAGTTCCGTTCTACAAATATCCAGGAGTATATTACATTCCCTGCTCCTGTGGTCTTGTCTACATCGGACAAACTTCACGAAGTTTAGAAATTAGACAAAAAGAACATGTTGGTGATGTAAACCACAACAGAAGCATCTCTTCCGGCTTAGCACATCATTTCTGCACGTCTAACCACACGATAGATTGGCAAAACAGCTCCATGCCATATCTAGATGACGACTACAGGCATCGTGTATTTAAGGAAGCCACAATAGTACTAATAACCGGCGGAAACCTCAACAGAAATCAGGGTATAATTCTAAACAGTTCGTGGAAAAACTTGATCCTCTGTCTCAATCAATCTGAACTACAGCTAGCCAGTAATCACATTACAAGTCTACAACAAACACGCATGCGTGATAATGAATAAGAACAATAAGCCATCTCTGTGACGCGAAACGTGTAACCATAGATACTAGTTTGGTTTACAACGTTTTTTATGTTCCTTTTAATTTGCATTTACTTTCATATCTCCGTAATGCCTTGAAAAAGCCAGAAAGTTTGCTGGCGAAACTGGTAGATTTTAATAAATGTTTATTGTAAAATACTGGTCTGTATTAATAAAATTGTATTTCTATTATAAAAACGACCAAAAATGTATACTTTAAAGAATACATATGCTAATAAAGCCGTTCATTTTAAAACTATTTTCTACAAGACTGCATAAAAGTTTCTGTGTAGGATGAAATATTCTGTAGCTATGTTGAATTATCAAATTAATTTCCCTTAGTAAAAGTGGTAGGAAAGGGGGGGGGGGGAATGGGAAGTGTTTTTAACAAAAATTGATTGATAATGTAATTGATAATACTGTACTTACGCAGATAGAGGTTCAGGGGACAGAGGTAAATAAGCCGTTTTAAAACTTAAAAGTCATCCAGTGCAAACAAAGTGTTTATAGCCATCCTTTCTGATATGTGACTAAGTAAAATCTCATGAAGTAAAATCTCCTTGATTAAGTAAAAACTCATGAAGTAAAATCTCCTTGATTAAGTAAAAACTCATGAAGTAAAATCTCCTTGATTAAGTAAAAACTCACGATTTCGCTTTTACATTTCAACTGTTTTGATTATTTGATTTTTTTCTGAAAAAAAAATTATTTCATAGTTTTTAACGCTATGACCACATTTTACAATTTAACTATGATTATTTTCCCTATATGTTTATTAAAAATGGCTGCTTAGTCTTGTGAAACGTTCTCGATGCCAGATCGGATAAATAAATAATAAAAAAAGCTAAAGGCGATTCTGATCACAGACTAGAGGAATTTTGAAGGACTTTTTTTTTCCCAGCTGATTCCAAAGCTAGAAAACTCTTTGGTAAAGGTAAGTAAGTAATCTGGAAACTTGGATTATTAACCCTGAACTCAGAAAAATCGACAATCCTACTTACCCTATTTCATAGCTCCGTATGACACAACATCTGTCTTGTTGAAAAAGACCTGCATTCGATTCTGGTCGCTTACGTGAGGAACTTCATAGAATAAAAGAACTTTTCAACACCAGGCGAGTACGGGCATGTTTTCATATGTATGTTACAAGTTTTCTTTGCAGAAAATTCACAATTCTTATGCCTCAAATAGACAAATTAGCATGAGTACATACAGTAGTAAGATAAGAACATCGGGCCGATTCCTGTAGGTGGCCTGAATTCATTGTATTGGTGGAAGAGTCTAAGAGACAGGAGACCACGATTTATACTAATATCGCAAATGTAGAAAAAAGGGGGCTTAGAAAGAGAGAATCCGGATTTCATACTCTAATAAGAAGGTACATTGGTTGAATTTTTACTGTAGAAATCGGATCCTAAGAACTGCTTCTGCACCACTCGTTTAAATTACCAACCCACTATTTAACACAGCAATGCAAGTTAGCATTAGGAACATAAGATGACAGCAGTTGTCTGTCGTGTCCTCGTGCATTTTCATCTCTGCACATCGACTAGAAATTGTAAGATTTAATAGACGATTTAGTAAAATTTTCTGACGATGATGCTGAAGGCTGAGACCAGATCCGACTGATATTAAAAAAAAAAACAGAGGCATAGATGAATTTTTTAATAAAAATAATATCAAAACTATGTTCTTATTTTCATATATTACTCAAGAGAAAATTGTACAGTGCTGTGGGCACCTGAATTAGACATTAAAACGTTTTCATTTCTTGATCATTTGAATAAGTCACCTTAATTGCATAATAATTTCCCTTAAAAGAATTATAGAAATTATATATAATTGAAACCGTATTTGTGTAGCTTGTGGTAACAATTCCATAATGTTAAACCGCAGAAAAAAAGATAGGTATAGGTTCGATTCTAGTCGCTGATTAAAAAAGAAAAACTTGTCTAAGCGGTTTTTCATGTGCTACATTTTTGTGGTTAATGAAAAGAGATTAACATACCAAAATTTGATGCAGGAAAATAGGATTTTTAATCCAATGAAGTCTGGTTTTTAACCCTGCAATCTATAAAAGTCGACTATAAAATTTGCTCTATTTAAGACAAAAATACGTTAAGGTTAGACATATGAGTTTATCATGCTCCAGTCATCGGTAATGTTGACAAATTTTCAGCAACCCTGAAAACTAATGATGGAGATTGGTTGACTGCAGACATCCTGAAGCAGCATGGTGGAAGGTATTAGGTGTTTGAGAATGCTAGATCTAATAATTGCATTAGAGGGTGTGTGTAACCACGATGACCACATTGCCAGCAGCGGTGATACTGCAGGATTTTGCAATGATATTTGACAGGATTTCAGGTGGAATTCTGTTGCATAAATTGCGTGAATAGGGATGGATATGAAGCTTGTGATTAGGATGAGAAGGTCGCTCATTGAGAGACATTAGAGAATAGTTTATTCAGGAGAATCTAGCCAAAGGCATGTGATTAGAAGTACGCCATAGGGCTATGTACTTGGGCCATTGTTTGCTGATGATGAACAGATCAGAACAATTTATATATAGTTACAACAAAGTGGTGGAAAAGAATGGCTTCCAATTTAATGTAACAAAGCCTAAGGTTATGCATTTTGAGATGAAATGATTATGATGTATATACTAATTGATAGAGAGAGAGCTTCCCTCCCTGGAAAACGAAGGTATGGATTTGAGGATGCTGTGGAGAGAGAGAATTGAGATTGAGATTCAGGAGTGTATCGCAAAATATGGCTAAAATAGTTCACAGGATTACCTGGTTATTGAAGAACATCCCTAAAAGTAGAGATATTCCTTTATAAGGCTCCATCTGGACTACTGTGCGCAGGTCTGGTCCTATGAATCTTTTTTTTGGGATGAAGAAGAGGAAGATAGGATTCAGAGGCCTGTGACGAAGATGGTGTAAGGTCTAAGCAATGCTCCTTATGTAGTAGATTGAAGATTTGTGTGTTTCACAAATTGGTTGATAGGCAGAAAACAGAGGATATGAAAGAGACATATAAGTTACTTAAAGTGATTTATAAGATTGATACAGAGGAAATTTTCAATACATGACATGTGGTGAACTAATAGTCATGCCTGGAAATGGAGTAACAATGTAGGTAACAGGAGTGCATAAATTAAATTTTTTGCTTGTAGAGTGGTGAATGATGGAATAGAGTTGCTAGAGTCAGCTGTGAGTGATTTCTTGGTAAATTATTCAGAGCGAAGTGTGACAGATATTGTGCAAACAATGATGAGACCGCCCAAGATGAATCTGTGGACTACATGCAGTGGAGTTGTAAGTATAATAATAATGATAATAATAATAATAATAATTTTATTACACAAAAGCTTATTTATTTTTTGTTAATAAAATTGAAGTTCCTGGGCTACTAGGCATTTTATTATATAAACTGTGTATATTAACTATTATATACAAAGAGGGGAGCAGACTGAGCATCACTGTTCAATTACAGAGCACCTAGGCTTTGATTTTAGAGATGTTAGTGCAAGAAAGTTATAGATAACATCCATCATCTCGTTGTCCTAAACCCTAACAGTCACACTGCTGTCAGTAACAGCGAATTTTACGGTAGATTATTCTGAGTTTTTTGACTCCCATGCTGCCGAGCGCGTCTTCAGGTTGCAGATAGGAGAATGGCCTCTGGATACAGAGGTTAGCTGCGAATAAACACGGAAACCTGTGAATAAGAAGTCGTGGACAATGGGACGGTATCTACCAACAGGAAATGGTGAGATAGTGGCATGATTATCTCACCATTGAGATAACCATGCCACTATCTCGCGACATGGCGAGATGTAATCGCCATTCAATAAGTTACAGCCTGCTAGAAATTAGGAAAGAAACAACTTTCCCAACGTCCAGTCCTGATCATCGGAAGATCACCTTAAGTGACAATGGTGTAAAGGATATTGTGGTAGGTGGACAATCATGAAGAATGAGAAACGACTAGCACACCGAGCCTCTTTAGAAGGGTATTACTGGACAAGGAAGGCAACGGGATACACCTTGTTCTATTTTCCCGTAGCAAGATAGCAATATAGAAAGAGACCAAGAATTTCATATATAAATAACATAATGATGCTTACCAGCGTTAAGAGTTATGAAGAGATACAAAGGAGGTCACAAGACAGGATCGTATGACGTGCTGCTATAACTACCCAATCTTCGGATTGATGCACCAGAGAAGATGATGATACAAGGGGACGGTATCTACCAACAGGAAATGGTGAGATAGTGGCATGATTATCTCACCATTGAGATACCCCCCCCCCATTATTTTATCCGGGTTCGGGACCGGTATAGCTGACGAATTAGGTCTATGGCTGGGTCTTAAGTATTCCTGGCTGAAATCGGTGTGTGTGTGTGTGTGTGTCTTTATGGGGAAGTTTGCCTGTTCTGTAGGACGAAAAATTCGAGTTTCCAGGCGAAAAAATATCCTACCTTTGTATGAGACCAGCTAATTCATCTTTCGTCGAAAGAAATCAGATAAAGATTCCTCGCGTCATGGACGGGAATTGAAGCTCTTTCCGACCAAAGGGCTTCGTCTATACTGACTAAGCTACAGAGGTCTGATAATTCCAAGTAGTAAGGTTAAAATTCCGAGTTTTCTGAGAAAAACTTTACATGACTGGGCCTAAGATCGAACAACCCGAGAAAGGATGAAAAAATAAAACACCTGATCAATGGCTACAGACCACAGATATATACGAGTTCTGAGAAAATTAAAGAAGTAAACAGATGGCATCAATGGCAGAGTCATATTAAAAATGTAGATATTACAGAGAGAATTATTAACATTCAAGACTGTGCAGAGCTAATGTAAGGTAGTATGGTAACTTAAACAAAATGGGAGAAAAAAAAGGTTAGCAAAGAAAGTGTTCAATGTCAAGATAGTAGGAAATGACTCAGAGGAAGACCAATATCTGGATGGATGGATTGATACAGCAGAAGCCTAGAAGAAAAAATATAAGATTTGAACAATATTGGAGTGCTGACAAGTAAAACACTAATCTGGAGGAACATTGTTCACAGGAGATTAATAATAATGTAAACTTACGAGTAATTCATCAAACCTGGAAATGTCTTAAACATAACAAAACATGGCAAAATAAATTCAACTACCTTGCAATAAATTACTGGCAGAAAACTTATCACTCCATGATTGATATCATTAAAACAGTAAACTAGCTTCACCAGCTAGACCTGGTTAATATCAGGCTTAGGCATGATGTTCATTTGGTCATATGTTCCAATGATACTAAGCAATAATTTTAAACGTACTTTTCGAGTCTAACTTATGTCAAAAATTGTTTCATTAATTGAATTGTATTATTCGCACTATTTGAAATACAAATAAGAGGCAGTTATGCCTCCTAACTGCAGGTGTTCTCTGGACAGCTTGCTTAAGATACACTGTCCATAAATTTCCCTTCTTGTAGATCATTACTGACTCGATGTCCTTCCAAAATATTGAGTACAAAATGAGTATTAAAGAAGTTGTGTTTTGTAATTTCTTATAATTTTGCAACAAAGGCAAGTATCAATTATGATACTTGTCTTTGTTATTATGGCGTTCGTTTTGTGTTTTCTTCTTCTTATCATATAAAACTGTACACCTACCAAGGAGACAGTTTAAAGAAATTCACATGCTCTGATTAGATAGATTTTAGAAAAAATTTGTATGTGGATTCTATTAACATTTGTCATGCCATCTCACTTATGGCAATATCTCGCAACCAAACAACATAATATTATGGATATGAATAATTTATTTATAGTACATTAGCCAAAAAAAAAAAAAAATCTAGGTTCAGTACATTCATTTATAATGAATGATGTCACAAGAATGCTATTGCAAAAACACACTTTTTATGTAACAAGCAATTATTATTTGTTTGTTACTCGCTTCTTTTATGTTTCGAGCACATCCAAACATAGCAGGGAATTTTCTCTGTAACAGAAAGCTTGAAATTTGGGAAATAAATTTTCCTTCATTGTAAGTATGACTCGGGAAGATATTTAAAAAAAATAGCTCATTGGGACTACGCCTACCTACCAAGGAGACAGTTTAAAGAAATTCACAGGCAGGTGAAATACAAAGGCTAAAATTTAAATTACGTAATTTTTTATATATTTTTGATGAACTCTAAAATGTTATGATGGCTCTACCTAGTGTTAATATAAATTCATATTCTGAGCAAAATCAAATCCAAAGCTAAGACGTTTATTATTATTACGTGACACCTCCAAGGAATCCAAAGACTCATAGCGGGAGGGCACTTACTCTGCTACACATCTCGCCGTCCCCCCCCCCACAACTTAATTCTCTAAATACGCACTACGATCAACAGAATCTACATCTGCACCAATACCAGTATGTTTTGTCTGTGAATTGCGTTCTCATGGTCGATTTGCCTGTACGCGGGATGAAAAATCCCAGTTTCCTGGTGAAAAAACCTGCTGCCTTCGTATGGAATCGGCTAATTCGCCTTCGGTGAAAAAGCCCATATAAAGATTCCTCTTTTCACGACGATAATCGAACTTAGGTATTTTCCAATCGAAGAGGGCAATGTTCTGCTTTTCTTCCATTTGCGCTAGGGGAGTGCTAAATGGTATGTAATCATACTAACTGGAAAAAAAAAAAAAAGACATGGCAACTGAGGTTGAAGATTCTGTTTTCATGCCGATAAAGGTCATTCAAGAAGAAGAGACACTGCCTTCAAATCATAATTAAAAACTCCTGAGAAATTTTCTAGAAAACGAAAAGAAAAGTAGAATAAACTTATGGTACACTGCATTATGTAAAACACTAAAATTATAAAATTGGAGAAAGCAGTATATATGTTATATAAATAATAGTCTCTTAAAATACATTATAAAAGACTAGTTTAAGATAAATAAATAATTTAAAAAATTACTTACCTGTGGGGATCTTTTAATTCCTCAATGACAAAATTCAGATAATTCCTGCGAAAGATAAATACTTGACAATAAGAAGAGGAGGGCGAAATTTTCAAATCAATTATTTCTTTTAATATTTTGTTCTTGAAATATTTCTAACTAGTCATTTAGCGTTATGTTATGTTATATTGTGTTATTTATTATTATTTTGTTTCGAAAATTATTTTCGACGGCCTTATATGATGATGATGGTTTTCAAAACGCATATATACAAGATGTCAGAAAGGATGGATAGCTGGAACCCACCTGAATCATGGAAGAGAATAACTTGTATCATGATGATTCGTGCCCGCCATCAAAATAAGGATATTACGACTGCTGCCCAATGCTCCCTGAATACAGTAAAAACAATCAGGCATGAACTAGAGACTTGCAATGGTGACTACGAGGATGTAGCAAGAAGAAAGATCCCTAGCAGACGATCTGATTGCGTTCGTACAGCAGAATTCCTCGCAAATCTGCAGGAACAGGTGTTGAAGAACCCTGGCATTGGAATTCGGGCTTTGTTCGTGGAGTTGCTAACTGTAGTCAAGCCCTGGATAACAAGGGTAGCCAATGGTAGGCCGTATGTATGGCAGCAGGATTCGGCCCCTTGCCACACCTCTGGGAAATGTCAAAAATGGTTGTCTGAAAATTTCTACGACTTCACCAGTCCAAATGTTTGGCCTCCAAACTCCCCAGACCTTAACCCCATGGATTATTTTGTATGGGGCGCAGTTGAAAAAGACACCAATCGCACTTCCAGTAATACAAAAGCCCAGTTAATGGATAAAATTAAAACAGTTTTTGCGACCCTTCCCAGGGAGACTGTAGCATCAGCTTGTTCGAGGTTCCGAAGCAGAATTGAAGCTGTGATCGATGCTAATGGTGGTTATTTTGAGTAAATCTTGTTGATAGTATTGTAATTAACTCTGCCTGTAATGTTTTTTTGTCAATTCATTAAATTTAATAGATACAAAGAAGATTTTCTTTTTCCTTACGAAACTGTCAAATTTATCCCGAACACCCTGTATATATATATATGCGTTTGAGAATCATCATCATCACCAGACCTCAGTGGAATAATAATAAAAAAAATCTCCAGAGGTTCTCGGTATCAAATGCGATATTCATCAAACAATACCTTAAAATCACTCACTGTTTCTTCTATCGCCAGATTTCTAAAAATGAATTCCGTTCACTGATCAGGCCTTCTCCATGCAAAAATCCAGTTTCTCACTCTTCTGCTTTTCTTACACAATATATAGATGATCTTTTGTACTGTCCTTATCTCCACTCACACTATGAATAGTCTCTTCGAATTAATGGTCCAACCATCACCAACTTATATCTCAATCACATCACCCAGGGCCCCTATATATCACTCCTTCTCCTATCGATCATACTCTGCACTTTTGGTATTCTCTTCTGTCTTCACGCTGTACATTCCAGAGACCTGACACCACCTGAATCCCTTTTCTCTTAATCCTTTCCAAATTCTCTTCAACTGAAAGCGATCAAATCTATTTATAATAGTTCATATATAGCCTGATCAAGGTCTGTGAAATTATAACCTCTTCATTTGTAAATGTCAATGTTCTATCAACATTGTCACAATCCATTCTGTTACAAATCTAACAATGTGGTCAGTAAGAAATGTAATAATTTGATAGAGGAAAATTACTAGGAAAGAAATGCGGAAATTTTGAGGAACTGAAATCTTTGGATTCTAAGGGAAGTGATGTAAGTCATTAGCTTCTATATACGAGTTGCCCCAGTCCTGATTATATTTCAGGCTCAAACTTCGTTGCTTACACTTGAATAAAGGATCAAACCAATATCATTTTTTGGTATCTTTAATTTATGGTATAACCAAGTGGAAAAACTTCCAACAACTAAAATCTTTGGAGTTAGATGAAGCTAATTCTAATGATGTTTCAGACTTTGGTAGATGGATTTTGGAAGAGAATCCGGCAATGTTTCAGACTTTGGTAGATGGATTTTGGAAGAGAATCCGGCAATATTGCATAAGTGGAACACATCCTAATAGTAAAGAGTCAAAATATCCTGATTACAATTGTTACTATCAAGCAGTATGGAAAATTGACAGTATATTAAGGATTCAGAGTGATTCTTTTCGCTATAATGCTGCAAATGACTGTAATGAAGGATAAAGAGTGCATTAATAAGTATTAAACGGAAAGGAAATTAGGATATTTTGGATATTTTAGTATACTTTGAACTGCATTCTTATACATTAAAGACTAACATTTAAAAATAAGCTATACTTTTGATTGATAATTTTAGACATTCTGCTGCATATTGTATGGCGCGGGGGGAGGGATTCTGAATCATGCATTTGGTTATTGCCGACGTTCTTGAATTAGAAGTACACGTACCTCAGGGCCTATAATACTTAGAGAAAAGACTGACTGGGAAAAGAAGAAAAGTATTATTTCTCATAAGAATAGGACTGCAATATAAGATTGATTATTCATTAACCTTAGATACTGGGAGGCGACAGAGGAGGTAAATGATTCGTGAATATACTTTTTATGTGCCGTGAACTAATCAATGACGGGAAGTGAAATGAGATACGCAATAAATTCTTAAAAAATACATCTGTCATGATGTTCAAGGCTCTTGATCAAAATAATTCATTAAAATAATTTGAAATTAAATCACTAGCGAAGTCGGTTCTGTAACATCGACATTTGACAAAATGGAAAATAATTTCTTCAGTCTAGTTTAACTTACAATTGATCAGATGTAGTTATACGTCATGAAAATTTTCCGTCAACTATTGAGGATCTCAAAATCCATTTAAAAATATTCAAGATCAAACTGCATTCCATTTCCATGAAATGCAATAATAAAATTAAAGCTACATAAAAGACATCAAACAACATCTGTTCAAGAAGTTATTCTTTGGCGTGTCATCTCTCTCTTTCTCAACAGTAGTACAAACACAAATGTTTCGTGTGTTGCTCAAAACACGAGTCGCGGTATTTTTCAAGAATTCTGTTGCATTATTTCTCATCTCACTACCAACTAATAATTATTTCATACTTACATAAAACCAGTCGATTTAACAAGATACTTAAATGAAAATAAAGCTAATAAAACGCTTGTTCAGCTACAGAGGGGAAATAGAGGTACCACAACAGATGGCAGTATGTTCTGAACATGCTTTATGTAGCTACGTTTGTGTGTACGTGTGTGATGGAATTTCGAAAACGAGCAATACATAATCGATGCTCTACAATTTAGAACATTTATTAATGGTATTCAAGATAAATAAAATTGAAATCAACAACCAGCATCTTGCGGAAATTGTTCTAAACATCATCCTGAAAAGGTGTTTTTGGATGTTATTTGGTCTTCGAAGTTTAAGGTAAAATAAGATTCGGTAATCTATAATCTGAATTTTATGCATCTTGAATATTTTATGATTATTCACTCGAGGGTATTTAAATAACTAAAACTAGTAAATTTCATTTGGACTGTTTGTCAAGTGATTTCGTTGTTCGGAGTTACTGTCAAAACAGCTAAGGTTACGAAGCCAGAAGATTACGTCTATATTTGCGTGTGTTCTCTGGTTGGTTTGCCCATTTTGTGTGATGAAAAAATCATTCTGCCTTCGTATGAAACCACCTTATAAAAGGTTCCTAGCGTTCCAAACGGTATTCGAATCCAGAACTTTACAACTGAAGAGCAAATAAAAGAACTCTACAACGGTAGTGCAGTAGTGGCGATGCTCACTTTACCTGAAAACATTTAGATTCTATTTCCATTGCAGTACGAGAGGAATTAAAGGTGAATTGGAAGCAGATATCATGGTGGTGGTGGTGGCAGAGTCGTATCCTGCACAGTATGCAAATCGCAGCGAATACAAATACATGAAACTATACAGAAACCTCCCATCTATCCATCCATTCCATTATGTAAAAAAAAAAGTGTAATTTAGTTACTAAAATAAAGAGCCAAAAGTTCGGCGATGTAAGTTTACATAGGCAAAGTGAATATTAGATCCAGTATTATTTCAAAGCCGAATGTAGAAACTATGAAAGTTTCTTAAGTTGAGAGCTTGCCGGAATGCATTCCTCGGTATTCATTTCAAGTTCCTTAGTACTGAGAGTTTTGGCTCTTTTAAACTTTCTGCCTGGGCTCTGAAGAGAACAAACCAGTTCGAAACAGCTGTCAGGCCAGTGAAACCTTTATCAAATGGACTAATAAAAGGCGAACATATAGACGCTTGGGCAGCGCTAATGTCTTTTAAGTAGTCCATACTAAGGCAACTCGGGGATACTGAGGGATGCATTCCCGCAAGCTCTCTGGTCAACTTACGAAACTTTCATAGTTTCTATATTCGGCTTTGAAATAATGCTGGATCTGATATCAACTTTGCCAGTGTAATTTATTTGTTTGTTTCTTTTCCAGAAGGCCAAGAATTGCTAATTGTTTCAGTTTTGTATTTCGCAAGTTTTATAAATGGCGTGAACGCCGTTAGTATACATGCACTTCAAGTTCTTCTCAAACTCGATATCTAGATTAAAAAAAAAATGCCCAGAATTATACTAAAACTATAACAGTGGAAAGTAGTACTACAGAAGTCGGTATGGAAAGCAGATAGACTCAGGATAGATGTCTATCTATCCTGAGATAAACACGCGTGTCTGTTCTCATATTTTTGGTCTAATTATTTCTTATTAAATTTCCTGCTACAGCAGTTCCTCTGAACTGCAGTCGCGAGGACATCACAAATTTTGTCCCTCGGAAGGTCATTTGCTGCTTGGACGAAGAACCTTTAAAAAAAGGAGGAAGTCTACTGAAGGTAAATTAGCGGATCTCATACAGAGGCAGGGGGAGTTTTCCCTCTCAAAAACTCCTCTTTTTCTTCTCCAAACACAAACAGACTATCTGAGCAAACAATTAACAGAATTAATAGGCCTCGAACGGCCTTAGCTGTTTTGACAACAATTTCAGTCAAACGAGATCCAGTCATGCAGTTTTTCGATTGTCGGATTTCGATTGCTTAGATTTTTTTTTTTTTTTTTTTTTCGGTTGCACTTTATCGGATAAATAAGATAATTCATTTCTGTTTCGCTATTTCAGCTGAAAAAAAAAAAAAAAAAACGTATATGAATGCATTAGTACCCCATAATCATAAATCTTATCAACCCACAGACGAAAACAGCGAACAGTAAATTGTTTCCTAGTCTTGGAGTAAATTTTTAGCACTGTTGCCAACCACAGTTTTCTTATTACAGTTGGAAGTTGCAGCAGAAGGTAAAAATTCCGAACAAACTCACAATATCAAGCCCCAAACAACTATTTTGAAAATAACATTTGTAATGAATTTTATCAACAAATCCGAAGAACTGTTGCGTATACAGGAAGGCCATTAATTTTGAGCATAAAACTCATAATTTTCCGGTGTAACTCTTAAAAATGGTACTTCTCACGCTACCTGCTCCGGATAAATGACCTATAATTTTAATAAGTATATACACTATATGTTGCAAACATCACTCCAGTTTATTTATTTTTTCTGGAATGTTACTCATCAGTAATAAATCATGTGCAAGATATAAAAGCAAGAGAATTCGCGTTGGTCGGCTGTGTACAATAAGGGAAATGAGGCGTGATTCAGAGTTGACAACCTTCCAGGCCGGCATGAGAGTTTGTCACCGATTAGTGTGTGTGTGTGTGTGTGTGTGTGTGTGTGTGTGTGTGTGTGTGTGTGTGTGTGTGTGTGTGTGTGTGCGCGTGTGCGCGCGTGCGTGCGTGCGTGTGTGTGTGCGTGTGTGTGTGTGCGTCCGTGCGCGATTGCGGTACGATTAAAACAACAGCGGTGGTGGATGTTTTTAAAATATCGAAACTTGATGGTAAAAAATCAAAGAAAATGTCACTCAAACCACATAAGTGACCGAAAGAAATAGACTATTGAAAAAGGTTGCAAGTGCGTGTGCTCCTCCCTTAATGCATCAGAATTTCATCTCAATTAAGAATTCAGGACATTCACAGTATAGAAATTTGTGCAAGAACATTATGTATCACGCATTATTAGTTTTAATGGAAAGGATGCTACGAAAAAGCCAAAAATGGTGAGGGATGCAGAGTTCAGTGATTACACAATAGACCGTTGGAAGCTGTGGAAATGAAGTAATGAATCACGATACACGCACTCTTTAAATCAGATGGATCTGTTTGAGAATGGCGACTGAAGAGAAAAATGTTATTTACTAAGATCTATCGTACTATTGGTGGTGTTACAGTTTACAGATCCTCTCCCAATTTGAACTAGGACCCTTATTATTTCTAGTAAAAACGAAATCGAACGTTATATCGGCATCCTGGACAGTTCTGTGTTTCTTACGCATAAAAGTTTTATGGAAACAACCAGTTGGCTAACAATATGATAATTCACTATGCTGTAAGGTTGTAGGTGAAAGGTTTGAGGAAATGAGAGTTGTACAGGCCACACACATACACAAAGAGAGAGAGAGAGAGAGAGAGAGAGAGAGAGAGAGAGAGAGTATGAACCATTTATTTATTTATTTATGCTTATGGCTACGTGAAACTGGTAAACTGGTAAGTGAAAAGTACAATCATAAATTTCCAGAAACAAATGATGAAAATCTTAACATATAAAAGTTCATTACATAAAAGGCACAACCTGTTTTCTAAATCTTTCCTTTTTTTAAAAAAATAAAGCAAAAGTAACTTGTTATAATCAAGCCAGGGACAATTATCATCCTGCTGCAATAAGTATGACAAGGCTGCATGTTTGTAGCTGTATCCAAGGTTTAATTTGAGAGAAGTTGTGTCTTGTGTGAGAAAACTTGATCCATTAGAGGTGGCCCATTTCACATTGTATCATCATCTTCTAACATGAGGAGGAGTTCTGCTGATACTATGGTAAGGACTACGAGGTGACTACAAGAATACCGTCTTCGTGGTGAGACGGGACCGTGATCTTCTGTTTCCTTCATAACCACCGCCACCACCATACCAACTAGGTCAAAATCCAGGTTGGAAAGCCAATTCAAGGCCTCACCCATCACCTTGTGGATGTCTTGTAGGCCACCACCTTGAAATTGGCGCCTTGGGCAGTCGATTACAATATGAGTAATCGTCTGAGCCACGGGAGAACAATCACAATAAGGGTGATCTGACATCCCCCATTTATGTAGAAGGTAGCCACATCTGCCATGACTAGTTCTGATCTTGTTTATTAATGACCAAATCTTCCTAGGAAGATCAAAACCAGGCTGCGGAGCACAGGGATCTTCTACCAGGAAGCCGTTTGTTTGGAGATTGTTGGACTAGTATTCTCTCCATATGTCCGATATTGATGGCATCGCAGCTGAAGAGAGTTCGTCCATGGACCAGAGAGGCTTTCTAGATTTCAGGCGAAGACTAGGTGGGTTTATGAGAGTCTGGTGTAGGGGAAGGAGTGGGTTGCTCATTGCTTTATTAAATTCCTTAATCGAGGCTTGTCTTCTTCGTATGTATGGTGGAGCAATGTTAGATAGAACAGGCAGCCAGGAGAGAGGGGAGCTTCTCACTGTCCCACTAATTGTGCGCATGGTAGAGTTTAGCTGAGTGTCTATAATGTTAGTGTGTGTGTGTACTTCTTTCCCAGACAGGGGCACAATATTCTACTGCAGAGAATGCGAGGGCTAGTGCAGACGACTTTAGGACTTCTGCGCCACAACCCCAGGTTGTTCCAGCAAGCATTGAAATTATATTATTATTTCTGGTTTTAATTTTATTGGGGAGGTTGATGATGTGCCTTTTATAGGTTAGGCTTCTATCCAGGCTCACTCCAAGGTATTTTGGGTGAGGCTCATGTTCTACCATTTTTCCACAGAAAGAAAGGTTGAGTTGTCGATTCGCCTCTGCATTGTACAGGTGAAAACGCTGAACCAATGTTTTTGTGGATGGAAAACCTCAGCCAAATTATTGCAGTTGTGGCTGAAGAATGAGTCCCATTACTTGCTTCCTTGCAAGAAGTCTATCCAGAACATTCCAGATATCAGTGCATACGCTGTCAGCTGAAAAAAAAAATCCTTGGCTTTTTTTAATTTCTGTTCTTTTTTACCGCAATCCCATTTTCTTTCTTTCTTCCCATTCCACTGCAGACATCCTGGTCATAATCGCAATGAGAGATGAAAAGCATCAATCCTAAAGACATTCAAAAGCATCCAATATGACAGCAAGATTCCAGCCCTTCCTTAATTGACAAAAGCGGTGATGCTATTTGCTCTATGACGAGGATTGTCAAAATTGCCAACGCAATTTTTTTTTAAATAAATCGAATTAATGCACTTAATCATTCGCCACTCCAAAATATCCAATAGTACTATTGATCTGCCATCTTTACTAATCAAAAATATTAAGCTTTATGCATATACATTTATATTTTTAGTCATTTTATTATTCCAAATGCATTCAAACAACATTTCAAATTCAAAAAAATTATTTCAAGCACTTCAATATTGATTATATTAAAATACAATTCAGGGAATTCAAATTGGAAGACATTTTTTCGTTCTATATTTTGTTTGCAGTTATGTAAATAAGAAAACAAAATAATAATATGATTTTTTTAAAATCTGATACGGCAAAAAAAAAAAAGGGCAGTTCTTGCCAATATCATAACAGTTGGACAAACAAACCAACAAAAATTGGATGATACACACTTCTGGGGGATCAATGTCCAGTCAGTCTCCTGTTACACTGAGAAAAAAAAAAAAATAAAAAATATAAAACTTTATTAGCCCTCCTCCAGTGAACAGAAGTCACGCAAGAGTTATTTGTTTAATTTCAGATCTTTAGTCCCGTAATCATTACCCTGTATCTTTCTTGGTCCGTGATGTTCTGCGAACCATTGCATCAGACGATAAACATCCGTTTGTAGAAGTTTTATTTATTAAAAATAAATAAATAAAAACTGAACTAAGTTCCATTTTCAAGTTTAAGTTCAGAATAATCAATGAATGAAGAAAATACATTCCCGCATTATTCAATCTCATCTTTTTCGCCAGGTTATTTAAATGGAAAATAATGGTTTATTACTTTAGGAAAAATAATGGCTTATTACACGACAATTCCTTGATGGGCTCGCACTTCAAAGAATACGTGTTGTAATATATTACGTAGTTGTTTATTAGCTTTGGTTTTAAATAGAGGTGGTAGAAGTTTCCTCTCAGAGAAATATGGGTTACTTCTTCCTGAAAGTAAGCGAACTAGCCTAAGATCGTTACAACATAACACGTAAATGTCTCATGGGTTTAGTTATCTTGGCATTAATCCAGATTTAGGTATAACTATGGCAATTGAGTCAAAGCCACATAAGAAGATCTTACCGACCAACGGCAGAGTTAATGAAGAAGAAAAGGCAGTTTAATGGTAGGGTATGGTAACTTACCTGAAGATATGATATCGTAGATCTGATGCATAGAGCTATCAAATAAAGCAGATCACAGTAACGTCTTTGTTTTTAAGGTTTAGAAAAATTGTAAAATCGTGTTCTTTTGGTTAATAAATACACACTTATGATATCAGTATTATAAATGTGTGCATCACTAAATATCACAACACACATCTTGGAAATTAATTTCCCCACTTATCCAAGTGACATAATTTGTGTGTTTTCATACCACACAAGAGGAGCTGATCAATATGGTGTAACTTAGTACTTTCCAAAAGCATCTAAGGGAAACCTAAAATCATTGACCATTGGCTGAAAAATTTAATTGATAACCGTAATGCATTGTTATTTCTTTTCTCAAATAACAATGCTGACTGTGTACATAATTAGTTTAGGGTGAGAGTCATGACCTGATTTGTCTTCCTATAATTTAATCTTTAAATGAAATGATCAAATGGATATATTCATTTTCCAAAGTTATTTTTAACATTAAAAGTTCAAATTAAAAGTTTTATTTTTAATTTGGAAAAGTAGCATCGGCTGACTTTACTGTTTCACTTTTCAAAATTGATCATGTGATGCCCAAATTTTATTATAAACAATTGATGGATTCAAGGTTGATGTCACTGCTTCCAACTCCGACAGTCGGATGTTTCAAATATGTTTTACTAAAATTGGGCTTATTATTCTTTTGGCCCCATTTGCTGAAAGTAAATTAAACATGAGTAATAAATAAATATATAAAGCATGAGAAAATTTCAAGTTTAAACCTTAAATCTATTGATAATCTCATTTTGTCTCTCCTGAAAATCAATATTTTGTCGAAGGAAATTTTTGAAATACATTCATTATTTTTATAACACGTTTATTCGTAAGTTTATTTTCTTCAAAATTCCTTTCTTGGGGGCCTTAATTTGGCCATTTCTCTTTTGATTGGATAGAAAAAAAAGAGAAGAAAACAAATTGTCCTTTGAGAATATTATTTTTGATGACACTTTTAAATTTCACCTTTTAAACTTACAATTAGTGCAGCTGGAATAGAAACACTTTTTCCATACACGTGAACACAATCTTCGTAAATGAGAGCTACTTACCAACCGTTGTACGCAAATAATCCCGAATAGAACGACAGCGCTATAAGAGTGATATCTGATTTTGAGCCTTCGAAAGAAAAGTGTTGGACATTACCTGAAAAAAAAAAATCATTTTATTTCAGTTTCAGTTTTATGTAATGATTCATTTCAAATCTATCTACTGCACATCTTATTTTAGTGCACTGCGTAGTGAAATCCTGTATAATCCACACATGAAAACAATACGAATCGTAAACTAATTATAAAAATATTGTTAAATTTTGCAATTTTATAAATTTTTCGTTTTCAACTTTACACACATCTTTAATTATATGCATATGAATATTCTTGTTTATTGTTTTAAAAACACGATAACATTACATTAAAATCTGCTATATTAACATTAGCTTATTACATCCCAGGAACATATGTGAAAGGTATTTCAATTGGAAGGATTAGTAAAAATACAAGTAAGAATGAAAAATATCCACTAATTAAAAGAGAAAATATTTCTCTTTTAATTAGTGGACATTTTTAATGCTGAAAGCAATGTGCGTTATATACGATTATCTTCAAGTATAAATAATATATTGCAAAAATTATTCGCGACTCCAGCGCAACCACGGCCCACAATGTCACTACACTGGTAAATACTATTCTGGAATCAGTCATATCAAAACCTGTTCAACTGATCTGAAGTGTGTGCATTGGAATTTGTCCTCCATATCACAGCTTTCCAGCGATGTATTGACCAATGATGGGAAGCTCTGAATCAACCAACGAACCGTAGCTCTGTTGAGAGTGATGTTTGACTTGTACGCAATGGCTTTGTGGAAACGTGGTGATGAGGTTTAGTGTAGCTCTGGTGTAAATCTCTAGCATAAATCCAGTGATGCACAGAAGAAAATTCAGAACCATTTATAGTGCTCTACTTGCTGTATAATTTATATGCCTATATTTTCCACGAATTAATCTCACAAAACAGGTTCTTTTTTGTGAGGAAAAAAAAAAATTTTTTTTTCAGTATATTTCTATTTTCTACTGATGTGAGCCCTTCCTGATTTCGCATGTCCAAAATGTTCTGCAACTATACGAACCAGATGATTAATATGGCAGCCTATGACAGGCATTCAATTGGAAAGTAACAGAGAAAAAAAGGGGGAAAAATAGAAGAAAAAGACTTGACTAATCACACTGTACATTGTTCACAGTCATTATATGATATATGATATATGAAACGGAAACATTGTAAAATAAAATCAATAAAAGAAGGAACAGAAATAAAAAGCGTAGAATGAAATAAAACATTAAAAGAACGGATAGCATAATATTACATAAAATGATAAAGACTAGAATACCATAGGAAGAAGAAGAAGAAGGAGAATAGAAAGACCAAAGTCGTGAGGAAACACTCAAAGAAAATTAAATTTTCCTCACTGCGATTACGCCATGAAAGAAGAATAAAAAGGTCTCATATTGTCATTTTTTTTTCTAACGAGCATTGTAACAAATGATGAAGTGAAATGAAAAATGTTTAGTCCAAAAATAAACTCTCGCTTAAAATAAACTTCTTTTAACTCAACAAACAGAAGATTCGAAGAGGATATTGTTTGAGTGCCATTTAATTAGATGTGGATCGTAAAATGCGTCTAATTTCATACTACTGACCCTTTTTATTTAAAATTAAACATTTCTGAGTCATGATGTCAATGAATGCCCGTCGATAGACCAATAAGGACTTTTTTGAAATCACTAAAAAATAGCTTTCTTTTCTTGCCAAGATAAACCAGGAAACAGAAACCTTTTAAAGAAACAGATCAAGTCTCAAGTATAAAGAAGGAAAGAGAAAGTGAGGCGCCATAAACAGATAGGTCGCATCATCACCTAAGTACGTGGTTGACGTCGCAACTACAAGAAATCTAAACAACATACCTCGTGTATAACATTGAACTTCCTTGTGGTTGTTATGAGTGGAAATAAAATACTAACACTGACAGTAGAATCAATTATTCAGCCCAGAGTTATACATAGCTACCAATGCTCAGATCGAGTTTGTTTATTTTCTTAGATAATACGCTGTTTATAAATCTGCAGGAAGACGATATCCCTTATCATATCACCTAATGAACTGGTTGAGTTAAGAACAACTATGTAAAAATGTGTTCTAACACGTGCTTTTAAGTACTATGCTTTCACAAACAACTGACATACTTCAACACCTCAAAAAACCTTTTTAAGTAGGAATATGTGATGACTAAATTTTTTTTGGACGATTTAGAATTCTCTTTTTTGGGAAGAAATTTGACGAATTAGTCTGTTAACTGCGGAGGCGCGGTAGTTCAGCCGGTATCAACGAAGTCCTGAGTTCAGAAAGATTCAAGTTCAAATTCCATCTAGGACACAAAGAATTTTTCCAGCCGAAAACTTTTTAATCTCACAAAACAAGAACCTGTCACACGAACACAGCAACTAACAGACTAGATATAACACATTGGCCTCATAGACTTGGTTGATCAGCCTAATTCAAAAACATCAGTTAATCTGGATGTCTTCTTGGTCGATATTTTTGCTTGGTGGGAGTGTAAAAAAAATCTGTATGAGACCAACTAACCCATCGTTAATTGAAGAGCCAGAAACATGGCGATCTTTTGACTTCCACTAGTGGAAAACTTTATAATAGTTACGGATTATTATTATTATTATTATTATTATTATTATTATTATTATTATTACTACTACTACTACTACCTACAGCTGGTAAACGCTCTATTCCAAATATTTGCTGGATTACAGTTAAAATACTTCCTGGTCAGCTGCATTCTTTTTCAGTGTGCTTGTGGGTTGATGGATCTAGCAACAGTCAATAGTCTATTCTTAATGACTGTTCATTGAAATGCAATAGCGCTATAACATGTTTTTGACTAAAAAATAAATACCCATTGAAATTAGCTAAATGATCAATCGAATAGTGATTAGTGCTTTTGCGTAACATTCCGTGTTTTTATTTGTTTATTGTTTTATAGCTGTTCTAACAGGAAATAAGACTTGTGATTATAAAAGCATGTTAGAATTGAAAGCCATAGACTAGCTAAAATAAATAAAAACATAGTATGAGATGAGAATGGAGTTTTTAATTACAAATAAGATTGGGAAGAGATGTATGAAAAAAAAGGGCGTTTAATAGTTACTGAAATCCAATATTTCGCAGAATTATATGGTGCAATGTATTTAAAAGTATAAATTGGATGCAAAATTATAAGGGTCTGACAGCTATCAGTATGTGTACTAAAAGCAGTCAACTGTTTACCATTGTTTTGTAAACGTCTACCAATGACTAGCATATATGAAATATTGATGTTTACATGTGAAGCGCATTAGAATTCTATTTAGAAGTCTAAGATTTATAAGGTTCTTAAGAAAAATAACTTTTTATTGAGTCTGAGTTGCCAGTTTCATATAAGGAGTGGGCGGTAGGGTTTTTCCATCGTAGAAACTCGGTCTTTCGATGCGCAAAGCAGACAAACCAGCCAGAGAACATACTCGATAAGCATAATTTTTGTTGCTTTGGAAGTAATTCGAAAAATAACAAAAATGATGACAATTTCAATAAACAGGATAACAATAAATTCACAATTATTTTATTTTGTACTTAAACTAATAACTTTAACACTTGCCAAACAAATATAGAAAAAAAAATCGATAATTGGATATTAAAATTCTAAGAAAACTAATTTTAGTGAGATCCCCGTCTATTTTGTACTGTATATATCATATGTTAAACTTGGTGAAGAAACATGCAACATAAATTTGTAAGTTTTGACCCGCAAATCGAGAACATTATTAAAAGATTAAATCAACGAATACCTCCAACGAAATTTTTAAATCTAGAATTATTAAGATATTTTGTCCAACTTGTACACCAGCAGTGATTTAGCCATACTTACTTTTGTAAGTATTAAAAATGAGTAAAAATGTAGGTTTAAATTTTAATCAACCACTGTTGATGAGAATAATTTTTCGATCTCTTCAAAGAAAAAATATATCAAAATTTATTAAAAATATGTAAGCCTACTGGTAGATTCCAGTAGGTTTTAATTCCAAAGCCAAGGAAATACACATTACACGCTTCGTCGATGAGTCTCTGACTCGGAGGTGACTACAAATAATTTTTTTTTTCTTCCAAAGTTTGAGAAAGAGTGATTATACAAACAAATTTCTGCATTTGTTTATAAGGATTACTTGTAGATGAGTGAGGCAAGTTAATCCCACCTATTTCGAAGCTTGGGTTAGCTTTTATGAAGAGAGTGGGATTTAGCCTTCACTATTTATGTTGTTGCTGCTGTTTATGTGTGGGATGTAGGCATTGGATGCTGGTGATTTGTGATGCGTATATGAGTGTTAATGGTATCTTAACTTTGTTGGTATATTTTCCAGAGTTCGTGTTTTAATGTTCTGTAGTTATCTACGTGTTTTAAATTTCTTGGTAGGTTGTTGAGTTGCGTAGGTATCTGATGTGATCTCACAAAAGAACCGTATGAATTGTTGAAGGGTGTGGGGATGTAGAGAGTTGTTGTAGGTCGTGTCATACGATATGTGTCTCTGTTGTTTCGATAGGTGAGGTTGAAGTAATTCCTTGTTAATGTCATGTAGTGTTTCAGGTTTTCAATGCTCAGAATTCTGTGTATCGCCATGTGTTTGTCGGATATTGTTTGTTGGTGTAAGGTGTCCAGATCACTGTTGACACGATTTTCCTGTGTAATGTTTCTAATTTTGTTAGGTGGCTGTTTGATGTATTTGCATAGAGTGTTATTCCATATCTGAGTAGGGATTCGCAGATACCGTGATATAGGAGTTTTTTTTTATGTTGGGTGGAATAATGTCTTTAACTTGGAAGAGTTTTGCTGCGATGATCCGGAGTTTGATGTGTAGGTATTCTATATGTTTTGTCCATTTAAGGTGGGAATCTATATAGAGACGAGGTATTTTGCGTGTATTACAGGTTTGATTTCGGAACATTGGCAGGTATTTTTGTTGTTAATGCAGTGGTATGTGTGACAATGTATCGATAGTGATGCAGGGCGTATGATTCTTGGGTTGTGTATTATCAACATCTGTGTTTTGGTGCCGTTGATTAGAATTGTGTTTTGGTGCCGTTGATTAGAATTGCGTTTTGGTGGACAATAATAATAATAATAATAATCCAGTAAATAGAGTGACAGATTTTGTTGTTTATGAAAATATCTCAGAGTCGCCGCATTTTACAGTGTAAGGTATATCGCAGGAGTCTGAGTAAAATGAACACAAGGGGGGGGGGGGAGCAGGTGTTGCCTTCCTTCTCTAGACGAATGGCATCCGCGATATTGATTTCTTTAAACAATTCTGCAGCTGATGTTCTAACACAGCTTCCAGTGAATGACGTAGTAAATATCTACACATAATATTCTAGACTTATAAAAGCGCTGTCCATTAACAGAACGAGCTTTTGTCCTTTATTTGTTGAATTTCTATAGAGAAGCAGTTGACAAGAAAGCAAGGTTTCCTTATTTAACCGAATACAATAAATATATCACATAAGTCCTGGTATAACAAACAACACTTTCACAGTACAGTAATTATCTAAATATAAACACTGTTCAAACCATGCTTTATTTATTTTTTCTTTATTGTAAGTGATGGAGGATGGGTTAAAGAATTTGCTAATGCGTCATTTTACTTTCCTAACTGGACAGAGAAAACAACAAAAATGAAACTTTGCCAATGTCACAGTCCCCATTTAGAGCTGTTATCAGAATGAAGTATACCTCTGCCTCATATTGCTGCATTCATACGTCAAGTATGGTTTTCTTCCCATTTTCTTTCATTTCATATCGGGCATTCATACTGTTTCGATTATTTCCATAATGGTGTTTGGGCATTTGCCAAACAATAACAATAATAATTATTATACTCCATACTCAAGTAATGACGTCTCGTAGCCTCATAACACTACTAAATCTTGTTTTTCAGCTATTTTGCTCCTTAGCGGTTTTATGTACTCCTCCAATTCCCCCCCCCCCCTGTTTTTTGTTAGCTTGAACAGTTATTGCTGCGATGAAAGCTAGGCAAAGGAATGCTGATTTATGTGCATTTGTGATTAAGTATTCTTGCTTAGCAGAACTAGAACGATAACGTAGCCTGCACCTACACTTATTTTTCTTAGTCAATAAATAGTGGATCCAGATCAAAGTGAAGTTACAAATGAACCTATTAAAATTCGTAATCGGATACTACAGTACAAGTATTACTGGTTTCTACTTGCAGTATTTGTAGTATCCTTCTCTCTCTCTCTCTCTCTCTTATAGACGATCTGTTATGTGTCTTCTATGAGTATTTCCTTGAACAATGTGCTGCTGAACCGGTAATCATTTCTTTACTTTCTTCCAAAACTGTAAGATGGCTTATATTAAGATCGTGCCTATATGAAGGCACGATCTTTTAAATATTAAAAAAAAAATATTTCTGCGATGAGTACTTCCCTCGATGAGTACTTGGAGTCCCTGGAGGTGTCAAATAATAATAATAATAATATTTCGATTATATGATGGTGTTCTGAAACCTTATCGACCTCGACCATAGATGGCAACACTATCGGCAAGATTATTTTTTCCTAAGTTGGTACATCTGTCATAAGCATCCATGTGAAATTGCAAGTCATTCTATCAAGTAGTTTGTTTTATACAGCTGTCTGAAGCAAAAGTGTTGTCTGTATCCCTTGAAATGGATAAAATTGAGTATCGTGCGGTTATAAAATTCTTTGTGAAAGAAGGTTTAACGCCAAAAGAAATTCATTCGAAGTTCATAATCTATGGGCACTCTTCTCCTTCGTTTTCGACAATTAAGAAATGGGCTGCCGAGTTGAAACGTGGCCGTAGCAGACTTGAAGATGATCCACGTGAAGGACGTCCAAAAAAGTGTAACAACACCTGAAATCATCGATTAAGTGCACGATATGGTATTGGATGATCTGCGAGTCAAAGTGCATGAAACTGCTGAGATTATAGGCATTTCAAAAGAACGTGTAGGATATATTTTGCATGAAGATTTGTAAATGAAAAAACTTTGTGCAAGATGGGTGCGAAGCTTGCTCACAGCAGAGCAAGAGCGCATTCGCATGAAAATATTTGAACAGTGCTTTGAGCATTTTAACAAGAATATAACTGATTTTGTGCGTCGATTTATTACTATGGATGAGACTTGGTTTCACCTTACACACCAGAATCCAAACACCAGTCAAAACAATGAATAGAAGCCGGTTGTTCAGAGTCAAAGAAGACAAAGTCGGTTTTCCATCCGCAGGAAAGGTCATGGCATCGGTGTTTTGGGATGCTAAAGGTATTTTGTTTGTTGATTATCTTGAAAAGGATAAAACAATAACCGGGGAATATTATTGCGATCCTTTAACCAGACAAAACGAAAAAATTCGTGAGATAAGACCCGGTTTGCAGAAGAAAAAAATCGTCTTTCATCAGGACAATGCACCTGCCCACAAAGGTGTTTTGGCAATGAGAAAGTTAAGGGATCTGCACTATGAATTGTTGTTAGACCATCCACCCTATTCCCCAGATTTGGTTCCCTCTGGATTTTTTCTCTTCCCAGAACTAAAACTCTTCCTCGCTGGTCAGCGTTTTGCTTCGAATCAAGAGGTGATTGCAGCTGTAGAGGAGTATTTTGCAGATCTTACTGAAGGATGGGATAATGGCGCTGGAATAAATGTATTAGTCTTAAGGGAGATTATGTTGAAAAAAAAATAATTCTGAAATTATAAATTCGTTTTTTCATTGTAAGGCCGAGAACTTTTCAGGCCACCCTCGTATATATATCACATCTGGATGGGTGCCTAAGTGCGCAGAAATATAACGAACGGTTCTCAGAATAAATATTCTTAAATATGATGCCATTTCGTCCTATACGTATTCCAGTTTTGTAAATATTAATATTCCATCATCAGAACCTGCAATATTTAAGTAATGAAAAATATTTACAACTTTTTAAGACGAAACAGAAATTAGGAAACTCACCGATCAATAATATATTACCTTCATTGCAAAAGAATAAAAATATTATGAAAAGCTAATCAAAATCTAAACAAATAATACATAAAAAACTATATTTAGTGAAATTTATCTTGCGCTGCATTTACTTTTCATATATCGGTATCAATGCAATATCATTTCAATTTTCTGGCGAATAATGCTTTCAGCAAATTTTTTCTGCGATGAATTTTCCCTGCGGTAAATTTTCCTCTCAATGAATTTTCCCTCGAGATGAATTTTCCTCTGTGAATTTTCACCCGCGACGAATTTTCCTCTCGATGAATTTTTCTTGCGATAAATTTTCCCACAATGAATATTCCCTGCGATAGATTTTCCTCTCGATGAATTTTCCGTGAACCGTATTTTTTATGTGCACATAAAATGGAGAAAATGTATTGGTAAACTAGCTCGAGGTCACATAGCGCATTAAAACATAGCATTATCCCCCCCCCCCCACACACACACCCAACAAATGTAAAAAAAAAAAAAAAAGAAAGATTTATAGCCTAACGTGGATTCAAATACAGAACTTTTGGAAGTAATAGTGACCATCTATTCAATAAGCAGCGCCTATTATTGTCATGGAATATTGCGTGACGTCCGTCTGTTGTCTCAATTATATGTGGATAATGAGAAGTTAGATCGAGTGATAAGAAACATATGCCATATAGAAATCCTGCTGACTGATATGAACAGACTGATTCTACACATAGGCAAATATTAATAAGTGTCAGTTTAATGCTGTTAGGTACGACGATTTGCATTTTGACTGAAGACATTGCAGACTGAGTATTATACTAATAAGAATTTGCTCCAAGTAGTTGATGAAGCTGGGAATAATAGTAGATTATGAGTCACAGTTTATAAGTCACATTGCTAAAGTGGTTAAGAAATGACATCGAATAATTGCAGTGTTGAAAAGAACACTACCTGTAGGAATAATTTGTTATACAACTCTTATTTATATAAAAAGCAGTATAACGGTAAATTCAAAAACAATGTGTATTGAGTCAGAATTTCAGCCATCATGTAAATTTTCTCATATACAGTACTACAATCAGCGATTGTAGTACTATATGAGCCCTATAGAAATTACTTCTATGTAATTTCGATAGGTTTCAAGTATTGAGAACAAGATTCCTGCCTACTGCTTAAGAAAATGCGATTTAAACTACTGTCATGAATCAATACTAAAAAAAAAATAAATAAATAAATAAAAAATACATAGAAGTAAAAATATAGTGGTGTCATTTCCATGATACCACTATATCTTTTTCACGCATTTAAAATATAAAGTTGTTATATATTTTATAGAAGACTGCAGGACCTCAAACGTAATATATTAAAAATGTTCTTCAAATATTGGTTAGTGTTTTTTAAAAGTGCTTTTCTGTCCAGTTCTGAGCATACGCATTTTTTGTTTGTGTGGTTGTTGTTAAAATAACTATTATTTTATTAATTAACGAAAAAACGCATTTTAATTTATCACGTCTTTGAAAGATATGATTATTATATTTTTTCCCAAAATAATAATAATAATAATAATAATAATAATAATATCATCTGAAATTCTGAATACTTTGCTCTCGAAAACTCCAATTTCTGAAGTTGTTAACATTTACCTTCAAGAACATTCAAATTAAAGTTTAAAACAAAAATGGAAAAAATGCAGTGATGCAGTGTCAGTTGTTCGAAGTATCCTGAATGCAATGTACTTAAAAAAAAAAAAAAAAAACGCCGAATAAACTGAATTCTCGCACTTATTTTTGTGTATAAACAAACTGAAAACTGCGGAAGTAACTCAGCATTATATCGCCAACTTACCCGATAGAAACACTTCCCTGCTTATAAACAAGTTGAAAGACCGCATCGATGAATGGGATCTTAAGAAAAAGAAAACTAAATAAAAAAAATCTCCTTGACACCAAGTGAGATACGGAAACAGTTCTCGCTTCACTTACAGACTTTTTTCTCCCCTTAAGCCCACGTGTTGTCCGCCTGGCTATCTTTCACAATTATCTTGTCTGTTATATAAAGTCGGCAAAAGGAAGAGAGCAGCCTCGATTGCAACATATCATTTCTTTAATTTTTTTAAAATCAATAAATCATTTTCTGTGCTCATAAAAAATACCTTTGTTCAACTAATGTACTGAAACCGGTAGAAGGATACGAATTACACAGAAGTTTATAATTTCTAATCTTCAATAATAATAATAATAATAATAATAATAAACTGCAAGTTAATTATTTATTGACTAGTTATCATTTATTCATTTGTTTTTATTTATTAATTGTCATTTATTATTAATTATTTATTACGTGGTGAGTTAAATTTAACCGCTCAAATATTTCTTTTTTCGGGAATTTTTTTGAAAATGATTTATTGATAAAATTATTAAAAACAGGCGTTAAAGGATTTAATTTATTTATAACTAATTAAAGTAATTGTACTTTTCATATCGGCAAGTTATTTTATGTGGCTATGATATGAACTTCGCCAGAATATACATTTATAGCGAAACCATGGATACTAATAAACGAAAATATCCCGCATATCGATATGTATTTGAGAACAGTAAAAATGGAATTTTCGCATAATGAATGGTACTAATATTTATCCGTAATGAGGATCGTAGGCAAGAATTGTTATCCGTGTCCATTTGAGTCGTTGGGTCATAGTAAAAGAAATTTCAAGCGCAAAAAATATTGAAAAAACAAACAAACTTGAAAATGCCACAAGTCCGTTATCAATAAAAGAAGGAGGATTTTGGTTAAATGCATTGTTGACTTAAGTTTAAAATTTTACTTTATTTTATTTTAAAATAATAAAATAAAGTAAAATTTAGGGCTTGTTCCATCATCTGTTATTGTCACAACCAATCATGAATCAATTTCAAAGGCTAAATATTGTTAAACATTTATTTCAGATGGATAAAACTGCTTATTTTTCTAGCCAGTCAGGTAATGGCCAAGGAATATGTTGCTTAGGCAAATATCAATGAATAATAACGAGTACATGTGTAGAAATCTTTTTTTTTTTTTTTCAGAAACCTACCTCATAGCATGTTGGATCACAGTCAGCATTCAAGACAACCTCATTATGCAGGGACATCAGGTCCATCAAGAGTTCTGCTGGAAACAATCATCGGCTATCCTATCCAGGATAACATGATAAATTCCTGCAGTTCCATCAGACTTGTTGACAGTAAGCATCTGTCATAACTCTTCGTTCCAGGGACTGAGATCATATTAACTAAGGAGGAAAGATCCATTAAATTAGTCACTCTCGTGTTCCTGTAACCATTTCTGAACACCTATAATAAGGCTCACTATCCTGCTGGAGGTGTCCATTCGATGTAGAATACATGACCAACATGAGGTATGCTCCCTGAACAGTGCTGCTGCCCAGTCAGCAGCACTGTTCAGGGAAGTTGTACCATTCATTGTCGTGACCAAATATAATGGATCCATGGCTTCGTACAGTCATCTATATAATGTTGATTCCTGCTATTTCATGCAGACTGAAGGATGGCTTGGAAGAACAAGAATCTGGATTCATTGCTCCATACAATCTTTCCAGTCTTAAACGCATGGTTGTTTTGTTGTAAAGGTTTGGTATTCTCAATGTCATGTGTTGTACTGCGTTTTGGGACATTGTCTGGCACACATCTCTCTCTCTCTCTCTCTCTCTCTCTCTCTCTCTCTCTCTCTCTCTCTCTCTCGGTCCCTGGTTGTATCAATAGTTTGAAAACATGACATTCATAACATAATTGACTAATTGTAGCGTGTTTGTTTGCTTTTACTTCATTTGCCTCCTGCAAGTGAAGTAAAGGCTGCATCCTATCAGCTTGTTGCTCGACAATGACTTTATGTTTTTCATTTATCATACTATTCTCAGTACACCTAAGACACGTTGTGCATTGCAATTCTTCAGTATGCCTACCAAAGGAGGACTATTTACCAACAATCATTTCATGGTCTACTACCATACTTTGTAAATAGGTCGCCAGTTGTATCTCTGGTCACTCATTTCATATCATCATGACGACCATCTCTCCAGAAATTTCCCCAACAATGCTGGACTATTCGGGATATATAGTTTCGCCCATGCGCTTCTTCCCATACATAAACGATTTCTAGCCTAATATCTGGAGTTTTATTTCGGCCTTATGTCCTTACTGTAATTATTTACATGTGCAATGTTCCACTGAAGTCTCCATTTCCACTCAGCATAGTAATGTCCTTGATCGAGGGAGGAGTTGGAAAAGAAATAAGTTGCTAAACGGGAAGAATTATTTTTTGTCAACTTTAGAATAGAATTTACGAGACACTAAAATGCGGAATGGAGGGGGAGGAAATATTGAAAGGAGTTACAACCAGCGAAGAGCAAAAATACAAAGTCAAAAAATGTCAACGGGATATGAGGAAATTTTACTCTTTTAATCATTTCAGGATTTGAATTAATGGATTTGCAACAACTGAAAATTTTGATTTAGACAAAAAATGAAGCTAGGATAGGAGCATCAACGTTTTTCGTTATTAGTGGTCTTTATTTTTAGCCGAAATATTCTTTCCAATAAATCGTATCTATTTGAAGACCAACGCTTATTAAGTTCACACGGTTAAAAAAAAAAAAAAGTAATGGAATGATGAATAGAAATTATCGACGTAATCCACTCACCGTTACTCTTAAGCCTAAACACACTTCACTTTATAAGATCAAATGCATCTAACCCTAAACTTCCATAGAAAATGAAATAATTATCAATGTGCTGTTTGAATTAGTAACTACAGAATCGGTTATAGTATCAGATTACTTTGAGTCTGAAGGAGAAATTAAAAATATACATAAATTTTTACCACATAAATGTTACCATTTTTTTTTCTAGATTTTGCAATATAAATATATGTGGTAAAATCTTGCAAAAATATTTACAGCTTGTATGGTTTAGGTTTAGTGTATACTGAATCTTAAATTGAAAGAAAATGAGCCCTCTAATTGACTATTAAAGACTGGTATCGTATAAATTTATGATTGTTTATTTTGAATTTGTTTTGAAGAAGAATAGTCATGGGGAAAAATTATGTGAAACCTGAAAAAAAATTATGAAAGGTAGAGGTGTGAGTAAGGACACGAAAATTAGAATTGTCAAAGCAATGCAATTTCCAGCAGTGATGTGGATGCGAAAGATGGATTATTAAGAAGAAAGACAGAAAACGAATTGATTCATTTGAATTATGGGTGTGGAGGAGACTATTAAGAATCGCATGGACTGCAAAAATGACCAATAAGGTTTTTGAGAATATAAAGACAGAACGCTCCTTGACGGCAATGATCGCTAAACAGAAGTTGATGTATTTTGGACATATTATACGAGCTGATGAATCATTGGAAAAGGCACTTATGTAGGGAAAGATTGAGGGAATGAGAAGAAGAGGAAGGCCACAAAAGAGTTGGAAGAACAACATAAAAGAACTTACCAACTTGAACTTAAAATTACTGAAAGAAAGGACAAGAGACCGAGTGGGATGGAGCCTTTGTTCACAGGATATCACCAAGAATCGAAAACGACTGGTTGGCACATAACAACAACAACAACAACAACAATCATAAATGTTTATATGATACCAGTACAGTATATTTCTTTGATACCTATCCATATCAAAGTTATTTTGATATGGTATTTGTATTGTTAAACTGTGTCGGTATCTCACTCATGAAATATTTAAAGTGGCATCCAGTTCCAATCTTGAGGAGAACAATGTGACTCCATCGATTAACGATGATTTGAAATAAAAAAAAGAAAAAATACTAGCTTAGACAGTTATTTTAGATACAATATTCTGTGTAATGCCCCTTAGAATAGTCCAACTTCTTTGACTGTAATATATCTTTCACAAAATATCTCTGGTTACAATTACTGTTGGGATTTGGAATTTTTTGCATTGTTTTATTTTTTAGTTACCATTTGTTTCAGCATCACCGGCCAATAAGGACAAGAACAAGCTTCGTTCTCAAAGCGTGTGCCAATGCATTAATTAAATTGATTTAGTTTGCCAAATTGAAATTAAGTTATATTGTGATTATAGTTACTTCACCTTGAACCACTACCTGATTTGATTTTGCATTCACTGCTGGAAACCTATCCTTCTGTGAGGAGATGACAATGACAAGCAGAACAGCTATAAGGGTGGAGTCGATTCTCACTTTCATGAAGAAATGAAAATATTTTTGAAAAGTGAGTTCATGAAAGGATATAGGCAATTACCTCTGTTTATTTAAACTTGGAAAGATGGAATAGAATTTTTATTCAGTTGTCAGTAATTATTATTTATGCGAGATCTCCAAAGTCCAAAGACTCATCGCGGGAGGGCACTCTATTACACCACGCAACCCATTGTGTGCAACAATTAATCCTCTAACTACAACACACATTCCGCTATATATCACGCAGTCCACCGCCCACCAACAGTATATCTGTCTGTTAACGGCGTATGTTCTTCAGCGAATTCGCCTGTATGAGGATGAAAAACCTATGTTTTCAGGAAGAAAAAACCCTGTCCTCTGTGTGCGATCGGCTGACTCGCCTTGAATTAAAAAATGCATATGAAAACTCTTCTTTTTATAACTTTTTTTTTAGGATTCAGGTATTTTCCAACTGAAGGACGCATTGTCCCATCATTCTTCCATCTGCTGTTTGGATACTTAATCACATTTATCACCACATATGTAACTTTGTTTAGAGTTTAAGATTTATGTGCAGTTGACATTTCTGCATTTTTTTTAAGAAATAATGATCTCTAAATTTGTTCGGAAAGGATTAATTAGCACCTTTGGCAACAAATAATGGACCTAATTGGAGGCCATACCATAAAAAAATTAAAAAATAAATAAGATAAAATAACACTTCCCGTCATCATTTTGAGTATAGAATAAAAATAAATAAAAAGAAGCATTTTTAATTCTTAGCGAATCACCACTAGGTGCTGTAGTGAGCACTTGAAGATCGAATATCAGGATTTTCAATGAAACTGGAAATTCCCTCAATGTTCTCAATAATATGTGCCAGTTCTTCACATCAAGACAGTAGATCCATGATGATGATGATATCTTGGGATACAGGCTTACTGTACGCCAAACATTCATAAAATACATGATCAGCAGCTTCCACTACATGATCAGAATGTCGCTCAGGAGAAGGAAAATGGGTCAATTAATTATCCTTGGATATCCTCGTCAGAACATCAGTGTGAGGTCTGCTGTAGATGCTGTGCAACCAAAAATATCCAAAGACATAATATGAAACTACATTAAAATGTCAGACAGGAATATATATTGGATGTGGACATGAAAGCAGAATTGATGATGATGAGGCAAGAGATAAACTGCATGCGAAATGAAATGAAAAGAATTACGGACATACATGGAAAAGTGAAAAAGAGTAGAAGGAAAGATGGCCATGCGAAAGATATATCGAGTGATTCGAGAGTGGCTCTTTATGGAGATTCCATTATTAGAGGTGTGGTAAATGAGAAGATGCATAAGGTTTGTTTTCCTGGTGGTAGAATGGAGAGAGTGATTGAAGCGTTGGATATGAGGAATAAGAGAGCACAAGAGTTGGTAATTGTAGTAGGAACAAATGATTTCGATGGGAACAAGGAAAATGCCAGATTGGATATAAGGAAAGTAATTGAGGAGGCGAGCAAAGATTATGAATGATATGTTAGCGTGGTTATGTGAGGAGAATGGAGTGCATTTTGTGAATGTGTAGGAGGAATTTGAGGGACGGATGGAATTGTATAAAGAAAATGGCCTGCTTTTAAATGGTTTTGGTGTGAGTCGGCTGGAGAGATTGTTACTGCCAGGAGAGGTAATGACTGCAATGAATAGATCTGAGGTGGTTCGAAGTGATATGAAAGAGCAAAAAAGCAGGGTAGGGAGAGGTATTTGCTCACTTGCAAATGAGGAGGTGAATATTATGAAGTAAATGAGAGAGTGGAGGTACAACACAAATAGGGGAAACGGGGGGGTCAGGGTGAACGGGGAGATACTTTATGAAACATGCAGATGCTGAATTCAGAGGTGAATGTGTGAGCGGGCAAACACAGATTGAATTGAGATGGCCCGGAATGGGTGGGGGAGATTTTAGGTGCGAAGAAAGTTGTAATTGGTGGTAATATAGAGGAAGTGACTGGGGAAGGTATTGAAGAGTTACATCGAAGGAGTGACGTTCGTAGGACTTGTAGAAGTAGTAATGATTTCTTATGTTTATTCACTAATGCTAGAAGTATTTGAAATAAGGAGAACGAAATTGTTGCTTTGCTTGAGTTTATTCACCCCAAAATTGTTGGTATAAGTGAGACGTGGTTAGATGACGATGACATCATGACAAGAATAGAGATGAACGGATATGATATTTTTCGTGAAGATAGACAGGGAAGAAAGGTAGGAGGAGTACTGTTAATGGTAGCAGAAGTTGTGCCCATCTAAGGTGAATTTCCAAGTTGCAAATGGTAGCCACGGTTTTGAGGCGGTATTGTGTGAGGTAGAAGTAAACAGGATGAAATATTTAGTTGGGTGTTGCTATAGACCTGGTAATATGGAGGGTAATGAGAAGGAAATGTATAGCAAATTGGACTAGCTAGCAAGAAACGAGTGATCATTATGGGCGACTTTAATTATGGTAATATAGACTGAAAGCAAGAAACTGCATATGGGAGTAAAGAAAATGAATTTTTGGAGTTTTTTTTGAAAGACAATTACGTTAGGCAGCACGTAACGGAGGGTACACAAGGATCAAGAGTATTGGATTTGATCATCTCATCAAATGATGTTATTATAAATGAGGTGTCAAATCTTCCACCAGTTGGTGAGAGTGACCACGAGGTGATCACTTGCAGGGTGACCAGTCATTCGAGGACGTCTGTTAGAAAGGGATATATGTGGAATTATAACAGTGGTAATTATGAAACGCTCAGGAAACAGCTTGCGATAATAAATTAGAAAGAGGAACTGGATGGAAAGGATATCAATGCTGCTTGGGCCATACTCAAGAACTATTTGGTGGAGGCAATATCAGAGTGTATTCCGAAGGTTAAGAGGGTAAACAGAGTAAGTGTAAAATGGATGTATCAAGAGATAAGGTATGCAATCTGGAAGAAGAAGGTATTATGGAAGAAACACAAAATGAGTATTTTGAGCTTCTTGAGAAACATGAAAAATGAGTTGCATGAGAAGTACAAAGAGAAGGCGAGGAAGGTGACTAGCTTGATAAGGGTAGCAAAAATGCAATATGAGCAGCAGTTAGCTAAAGCGGCCAAAAAAAATTCTAAGGAGTTTTTTTTCGATATGTGAACAGTAGAAGAAAGAATGATTATGGTAGGATGGGATTGATTGGTGAAAACGGAGGAATGATAACCGCTGCGGAGGACATAGTTGAGATATTTAATGACCAATTTATAAAGGTATTTTCATTCTTGTGAATGTGACATCATGCAGAACTTGAAAGCAGCGGGAAAGAAGGAGGAGGAGGAACTGTAAGTAAGTGAACAGGAGGTATAGGGAATTGAATAGACTTGATGTAAATAAGGTTGTGGGGCTTGATGCTATTTCACCACGTGTTTTGAGGGAATGTGCCAGAGCATTAACAACAGCTTTTGCATATCTTTTGAACATGAGTCTCTCACTGGGTCAAGTTCCTAAAGAGTGGAAAGAGGGTAAAATTGTTCAAATTCATAAGGGAGGTGATAAGAGTAAGGCTTTGAATTATAGACCAGTCTGTGTGACTGGAGTTGTGGTTAAGGTATTAGAGAAGTTAGTTAGGACTAAGATTCAGAATTGGCAATCTGCTTTTAGCAGACTGCCAATTCTGAATCTTACTTTTTATAATAAAATGACAAATGCGTTGGATAAGGGTGTTGCATATATAGTGGTATATTTAGATTTTGCAAAGGCGTTTGATAAATTGCCACATGACAAGCTAGTAATTAAATTGGAACGGATGGGGCTGAACAGTAGATTAGTTTACTGAGTTGGAGATTGGCTGTCTGATAGATATCAGCGAGTTACTAGTGGTGTACCTCAAGGGTCTGTTTGTAACAGACCCTTGAGGGTCTGTTACAAACAGACCCTCAATGTGTGTAAATGATATTTACACACAAATTAAACAGTGTGTAAATATCATTTACACACTGTTTAATTTGTGTGTAAATGATATTTGGAGAGGTCTGAATGGTGATATGCAGTTGTTTGCTGATGATGCAAAGTTGGGGAGAGCTATCAGGAGTAGAGCGGATGCTGTAGCTTTGCAAGAGGACTTGAATACACTGGCTGAATGGGTAAATGAGTGGGGATATCAATTCAATGTTTCAAAGTGTAAGGTTTTGAAATTTGGGAAGCAGAGATGGGATGTAAAGTACACAGTCGGTAGAAATATCTTGGAAGAGGTATAGGAGATGAGAGATCTGTGAGTGATTGTAGACAAGGACCTAATATTTCGGGCACATGTTACTAAAATCGTGAAGATAACACAGCGGATAATGGGAATGATGCGGAGGACACTGACTTGTAGAAGTAAGGATGTTATGGTTCCTTTGTATAAGGTTTTGATCAGGCCACATATGGATTACTGTGCACAGATCTGGTCACCTGGTTTTCAAAAGGATGAAGATGCGTTGGAAAAAGTTCAGAGGCGATTGACTAAGGTGGTTTCTGGTCTCTGGAATGTAGTTTGAAGACAGATTGACAAAATACAATTTGCAGAAATTGGTGGATAGAAGGGAGGGATATGATCGAGACATATAAGCTGTTAAAAGGTTATTACTAGATTAATGTCGGGGAGGTTTTGCAGAGAATGGGTGAAGATAGCAGGAGAACAAGAGGTCATTCCTGGAAGCTGTATAAGGAGGGTGTGAGCAAGGGAGTGAGGAGCAGGTTTTTTGCATGGAGAATGGTGAGTGATTGGAATGCATTGCCCGAGAATGTGGTGAGCGCAGAGACAGTGAATATATTTAAGGCGCGGTATAATAAATTGTGTGTATAGCAGTGGACCTCCCGTGATGAGTCTTTGACTCCATGGAGGTTTTTATAATAATAATCATAATAATAATATGTAATCTTGAAATGAGAATAAGCTTTTATGTTATGATATTTCAACAATAACATATTTCAACAATATGTGACTTATAAAAGTATTTATTTTATTAAAAATACTTCCTACTTTTTTTAACAAACTGAATAGTTTTAAAATAACGAGTATATTTGCATACAAATTAAAAGATCAAACACGTGAGATATGGATGAAACCAAACAGAGTATTTGAAATACTCTGTTTGGTTGAATTTTTTTCTTTTTTACGAAAAAATTAAAAAAAATCAACCCTTGTACTCACTACACAAATATCTGGAAATTTTCTCGTAAAAAATCCATTTCTATATCTCACCTTCCCGATCAATATAACATAGTGCTAAAACTATTTATTTCATTAAAAAAAGTACTTCGTGCATTTGTATTTAAATTATATAGTGAAACGTGAGCCATTTAAACCAAATGGAGTATCGTGGGGTCTTTTTTTTTCTCTTTTTTTTTGTAAATAAAAATAGAAAAAAAACGCAACTCTTCTACTCAGTGCACAAGAATCTGAATGCTTCTTTCCTCTCATCCCACTCCCTTAAAAAAAATGAGTGAGTTTTAAAAGTGACCTACAAAGTCTTGCTTTAAATTTATTTATTCTTCAAACACTTCCTTTCTGCTGGAGAGTGTATAATAACCTGTGTGCGAGATTCACGTCATGACTCACGGCTTCTACCTAGTTATTCTGCCATGATATATATAGTCTGCAAAGTTCGCGTTCGTGCGTTGAACATACTATCGTCTCATATGGGGAATGCACCGAGACAGTGGCCTGTTCGTAAGTCTGACGCAACACTCCCACTAGAGACCCGTTGTCTGTCTCAAGGTTTGCAGGGCGCGTGCGAATTAAAAGAAAAGCTACGGTGAAAAGGCCAACTCTGGCGAAATTTCAAACCCTCATTACGTCATCTTAAGTGTCTATTCCCAGCAGGAATATAATGACGAAAGGGGAACTAGCCAAAAGGGTGAGTAGCATTGCGATTTATGGAATCTACATGAAGTGTGGAGTTCGATCCCGTGCCTTTATATAGTTTGAAGCGTGTCTAATCCCAGGAAACATCCGCTTTCTAACTTTATTTGTCCAAACAATAATCCTCTCTTCTCTGCCTACCCGAATAACACCAACTTCTTTTGCATCTTGAAAGTTCGATAAATATATATTTTTCCAGTTTTCTGGTGACTTCTGACTAAAATGTTACGTAAAATGTTACGTAATTACTTAAAAAAGGGGTGTCTTTCTGCTCAATCGGAATGTATCCTAAATACAGAAATACATTTCCCAGAAACTTCCGAAAATCCTTTATAAAGCTATGGCTACAGCATCACAACTTAAAGATACCTCTATGATCATCATACCATACGACATATTCGTCCCATTTTTTGCTTCTTTTTCTATGTTTTCTTTTATTATTTATTTAAAGTAACCATCATTTCAAGAAAGGAGATACTAATTCAAGTATTATTCTGATGTTTCGTGGCTAAAATATAAAAATAAAGCTCCAATTAACTTGCAGCTGTTTTTGTTCACGATAGGATGCCACGTGTATAGAGACAAACATTAAAATTCTGACTCTTTTTCATAAAGTAATTTGTTCCATTTCTTGCATAAATATTTCATTTTCTTCTGACTTGTTGAATAGATCTTAGCCGACACGTGTGGGATTGAGGCAGCACATTGGACTCAATAGCGTAGCCTTGGCAGACGCACAATGCGGAAGTATCTGTCTGTTGGAGAATAACCTTGAAAACATTCGTCTGAGGTGGGAAAGATCCAGTGTGATTTTCTTTGCTCTTTTTCAAGCATTAAAACTCGGCTAACACTAAAATCTTAAAAGTAAAGAAAAAAAAAATTAAAACAGCATTCTTGTTGTGGAATAAATGTTTACACTTGGTTGGAACAGATCCTTAATCCCTTATCTCTCTCTCTCTCTCTCTCTCTCTCTCTCTCGATTGCAAATAAGCTTTAGTAACATATTACCTAGCAAATTTACAGTAATCTTGCTTATGATTTAGAATGTTTCAGAAATAATTTCACCATGTGAACTAGGAATAATTTTCTGCAGTTGAGAAACAACAACAGAAACTGTGTGCTGCTTTTTCTAGTTATCTCCTGTATAAGTATGTTTCATTATTCACCACTAGAGCGAATCCACCATCCTAACATGGCTTCCTATTTGACTATGACAAGGCCTTTATTTCAATCCACACTTTGAGAAATAAAGTGAAAACCAGAATCCTAGAATTTATCATATCTTAATACAAAATATAAAAATTAATTCATTTTTAATTTTAAGTATAGCAACTTTAGGAGAACTTGTTGGTCTTATGATAACTTCCTCCCTGAGGATATGCAAAATAAAGACCATTATAAGTTCTGTTCCAGCCTCTCGCTAGTGGAACTTTTTCGATGTCCTTTTGTTTTTAATTTTTTTTACCCGATTCCCGGAATTAAAAATATCAGCATCAAATGATAATGTATATTAAGGTCTAAAAACAAAGGAGGGCTAATACTAGTGAGGTCAAAACGAAGAGAATTTAAAAATTCCAGCAGAAGACAAACCAGGAATTTTAATATTGGAAAGATAAAATGAAACAAAAGATCGTTAAAATATAGAGAATTACATTTCAAGCAAATTAAAATTAATCTAAGATAAGACAAAGCTAATTTGTATTAACTTTATCTTATTTTGCATTTTGTATTCCTTTTGTACTACTTTATACAAAAAAAAAAAAAAAAAAAAAACGTAGCAGCTGTAGGGCAATCGTCGGAGACAATGATGCACTATGATTTAGAAAGACCAGAGTTCCAATTCCGCCTAGGGAATCGAGACATTAATGGTACATCACAAAAAATATGACATGTTGTATGAACAAACCATTTTGTTCATAATTCATAATAAAAAAGAAAAGAAAAATAAACATATTCGTATGAAATATGGAGGACGTCAACAGGACATTAAGGCAAATACGATTTTATCAAGGACTAGCATTGTTCTGCTGCTATTATTGTTAGAATATTTTTCTTACAAATTAAGTGAGCACTTACCTTGGCCAAGTTGTACAAATCCTGTAATAATTATAGTTGCTAAGGCAAGCAGCTTACAGTAGGTAAAAATATCTTGAACTCGTGTTGCCCACTTGACATCCCAGCAGTTAACAAACGTCAACAAACCTGAAATGAAAGAATTATAATAATACTGGATAAGAAAATGAACGTCATGTATTTGAACATTTCCTGCCAGTGCACTAAATATGATTAACACATACATTAGTAAGACTTTTATTTATCTTTTTATTATTTTTTTCGTTTAATTTAAAAGAAAAAACTTTGTTTTTTCTTTTCAATTAAATGTGTTGTGAAGATACCTTACCACGGATTACTTTGACCATAAATTACACTTCTGTTCATTTGAGTATTTTCTTGCATTCATTAATTGATGATTTTATGTCGTAAAATTGTAAAAAACCATCAACCATAAAACACGAAATGTTTAATGGTGAATGTTATTCATTAACAAATTTGCGCAAATTGGGGGCGAACTCTGTAAAAACGGTAACCTATCTTTTAAGTGCGCTTGTAAACCAAATTTTTTATTCAACCTCCTGTCACTATAACATTTTGTATGTTCTCCCTAGAGATTTCAGTAATTTCCAAAGCTGCATGACGGGATTCAGACAAAGCTGCAAAATATCACTGAGAAGTGATTGAAATCTTGCTCAGCTAATATCGAGGCGCAAAAAATGCTATTAGGATTGAATTATCTTAGGATATGTTGAGATGTCCCTGAAGCAGATCTAAGTTTATTTACTTGTTCATTTTGTTTTGAAACTGGTGAGCACAGAAGTACATAAGTTGAATAGTCCTAATCATTCCTAAAGAAATGTAGATCGGCTTCAGGTGTATACAAACATATCCTAACAAATATGCGATCTTTTCGGTATTTTATTTTGTTTTATTTATTTATTTATTTTAGTTTATAAAGGTACTGATTTGAGTCTAAATATTAGAACAAGATTTAAGATTTAAATCACTCATTACTTGTATGGAGCCTGTGCACGATTTTTTAAAAAATGGTGACATGTCTGTTCTACCCAGAATATATATATATTCTGGGTAGAACATACAAAAAAAACATACAACAAAAATTCCACTTGCAAGAACAGATTGCTGACGAGGTTATTTTCCATAGTGCTTTAGAAGAATCTATAGGTCTAGCAGTCATGTATAGTGTGAAGCAGGAATGGGAGATGAATTATTAAATGAACCTCTAGTATTGCTATACGAATTTTTAAATTACAGTAGTGCAACACATTAGGTAGGAGACTATCACTCCGCTGACTGAAGGTCTTGAAATGGGTGACTATAGAACAAGATGTAGGATTATCCAGCTCATATCGGGTACTGAGATGTACTATAGGTTTATAATATTTCGTGCCTGTGATTCACATAAAAGAAGTTTATTAATGGCAGAGCCAAGGTTGGACTATCATCCTTTCTCTGAACAATTTCGAAACCACACTGCATTTTTTGTATGTCTATAGTTACATCGGCCTGTCGAATAGACGTGGTTCGATTCCCGGCTTGATATTTTTTTCCAAGCCTGGTTAGTAGAGTGGATAGCATGAATTCGAGTCCCACTGTGGACACAGATGCCTGTAAATATGTTTACCAGTGAAGTGGCTTGAAAAACGTTGTGGTCTCTATATAGGATTTCTAGATTAGCTAACCCTTAACCCATCCATGGAACTAATACTAATGTATTATTGGTTTAGAACCTTTCGTTGGCGTTAATTCATTCATAAAAATCCAACTGACCAAGAAGTTCCTTTCAAAATTTTAATTTTTTTATAATTAAAAAAAAAATACATACAGTACATGCATAAGTAAAAGTGAGCTGCCGTATCTCATCGGTTTCTATGATGTCGTTTAAGTTGAAAGACCTGGATTCGAATCCCGTGTAGGTAGCGAAACCTTTATTAGGGGTTTTCAATTAAAGTCGAGGTAGCTAATCCAATGCTACGAGGGGAGTTTTTTCTTTCCAGGAAATATTTGGGATTCTTTATTCCGAAAAAAAAAAAAAGCAAACCGGAAGAACACATGCAATCAATCACAATACACTTTGCAAATGAGAATAAACGCACTATTAGCGGTTTAATTAGGTTTCTAAGAGGTCAATTTAATTAATCGTGTCAGGACGTGGAGCCTTAACGTGCATGAAACAAATTGAATATTAAAATCCATCTCTCTCTTTCTCTCTCTCTCTCTCTCTCTCTCTCTCTCTCTCTATATATATATATATATATATATATATATATATATATATATATATATATATATATATATATATATATATATATATATATATATATATATATATATATATATATATATATATTCTCTAATTCGACTGTAAGAAGTTGAAGAAAATTTTAATTAAGAGTTTTTAATTATATTTTAACCAAGCAGAATTGTAGCCTCAGTACGTACAGTGGATTTGCATATTCAAAACATCTTTATTTCAGTAAATGTGTTATTATAAAAATACAAAATAACTACCTTTCATTAGGAGTTCTGTGGTTGATGGAATTATTAATCAATACCCATTTTTCGAGTACTTTTTGACTTTTAATAAATCGGTGTTAATATCGAAACTATGTTTCACGTGATTAACCGCATAGTTACACAATGGCTTCAGTTGCAAAGATTAATAAGGTCAAGGTAAATGTAGTCGAGTGAGGAGTTACTCACCGATGACGAATGGAAAACGCATTCCGGAAAAAAGAAATACGTCATGCCTCGGTAAAATTCATCCAACTGACCAAGAAGTTTCAGCAATTAAAGTGTACTACTTTGGGTGAAGATACTTCGATAACTATTCCTGGCATAATCTTCTTCTATTCGAATTCCGTCTGACAGGGCATTGATAGGATTTCTTAAATGAAGGTGAGTTAGACGGTATCTCAGGGATTTCTCTTCTGAAAACTAGTGTTTATTTATTTATTTATTTATTTATTATCCTTTCACAAACAGAAAAACCTGCTGAAGAACACGCATAATACCGTCTTTAATTGCTTCAGCGAAATGTTGAAACAATATCCAACTAATAAAGAAAAGAAAAGAAGATTATCACTTGAAAGGTAATAATACTCTATTGAAAATCTAAGTTCATTAATAGGAAATTATTAATGAAATCCGAAACCTGTTGTCCCTCAATTTTCTATACTGAGATTTTACTTTGCTGTTATAATAATGACATCTTAATAATTTTCTACTACGTTGTCTATTATTCGTTTTGGTTTTATTACATGTCACTAATAACAAAACTTACGGTCCACTAAAAGCCGAGAAACACTAGAGATAATCAGAATCAGAGTGGGAAGAAATTATATTTTCAGTTTATTCCAATAATATTTTTAGGTCACCATTATAAAGAGAACTAGATTAATAATTGTAATCTCAATAAGCATTTTTAGTACTTGATGATTAATTATCTGGTGTTGTATTGCTCAAAAACGAGTGTTCTAATCCAAGTACAAGATAAATGATAATCAAAGTAGGTGATACAGTTTCTGGAAACAAGAAGTCAAGAACACCAACATGTGACATAGAGTGATATTGAGAAAATCATCCAAGAATTTTAGAGTTAGCACATTGTTCACATTGCATTTCTTGCTGAACAGTCAATCAGGTTTCAAGCATTCCACTTCCACGGAAGACGTAGAGAATGTTCCAGTAACATGCGTTTTCCCCCTTGTGTGTGTGTGTGTGTGAAAACATATACATATTTTTAATTTATGTATTTGCACGACTATTATCCACGTAAAAGTTTCTACATGGCTCATATTATTTAAAATTGCATGCACTGTATTTCAAAAGCCTAGAAATTGCAATATCACATATGTAACAACGGGAACTGGCGCCCTCTTATTCCTTTACGCATAGCTAAACGAGTTAAGTATGAATTTTGTTGCACTCTTGTGTTATTATTTAGGATAAACCAATATGGGGTCGATTTCATTATTCAATAAAGAACAACAATAAAAATGTTTTCTTCCTATTTTCACCACGAAATATTCCGTCTGTTGCCAGCAGCACTGACCCATTATAAAGCATCTCATTTTATGTCATAAATTGCAAAGACAGACAGACTCTCTTCAAAACACTGAAGCGTGTGCACACGCAAATATCTTGCAGTTAAATATAATTATTTTTCAATCAAAAGAGTAAAAGTAGTTTGCTATGAAAAGAAACAAAAATATAAAACCACACTCTATTATAAACTTTATACACTCTTCCTTTTTTTATCCGGCTTATGGAGAAATTCATTACCTACCTATATATTTAGTGTAGTTAAAATGTGGAGAGTTTTGGCATTCTCCATACAGGAGATTAAAATACCACATTATTTGCAAAGTTATCAACTGTACTTGTTATTATTATTATTACTACCAGGCTTCACGTTTGATAATGAGTTTTTTGCTATGATGAAGTCAAAAGAATGATTGCAAAAGATAGTATCAGTATCTGCTGAAATTATGGTTAAGAGGCAACTATGGTTAAGATGTACGACAAAACGTGAGACCGAACTCAACTCATCATAGCTTCTTAAGTTCATTTATTGTGCATACATTCTACAAGCTTCATGTAAAAAATTCTACTCCTCACTTCCTTACTCGTCCCATCTGTATATAATTTTTTTTCTCACATTACCGTCTCTTGGACCACGTATGGTCACTCCTGTTCCTTATACGGTTTTGGGAATGAAATCTCTGCTAGAAGAAGTGGCGGTGTTGCAGCTCCCTTTTCACTTAGAATTAGTAACAGAATCACAAACGTCCATGCCGATGGCGAGATTCGAACCCATAATATGTCGGATGGAGAGTTGGTATGGTATCCACTTGACCACCCAGGCCGGCATATGATGATAAAAGCCTAAGTTACTGAGGTACCTAAGCTCATTTGACTTTTTTCAGAGTACACATCCTTCTCTTAATGATCCGACTTTGCAAATCACTTCATATTAAGCATTGCACATCTATAAGCCTTAATCTATTTATCACTTTTTAAATCTTTACAGTTGCCTCTTTGTCTATATGAAATCCAGAAAAAACTAGATTCGTGCATTTTAGTTCAAGATCACAGCATGAATGAAACAACCACTTCTATATCTTTATATTCTAATTTTCTTCTTCTTTTTTCATTCAGAAAATATTGTTGTGGTTAGAAAGTTTTTATTTTCTTTCACTGCATCTTCCCACTACTTTTTTAGTCTTCCTACTCTTCTTTTGCGTTCTGTTATTTTTTTATATAAAAATGCATCTGTCATTTTTTATGATTATCTTACCTGTCTTTTTTTTTCATTATGCTTATTCATCAGTGTATTCTTCTAAATTTGCTCTTTTATATTCTTATATATTGCTTGTGTATTGCTTTTTTATATTCTTATATATTTTTATATTGCTATCTATAGAGTGCTATCCTATATGCGAAATATTACTCCGAGATCCATTTTTTCTTAATATACTGCAGTTCAGGTTCTGCCAGTGTGATATACAGATTTACATTATTGAATTCCAAAAGGCAAACTATACATTTATCTTCTTATTAAACATTTATCTCCCCTCCCTTGCTCTGACCATACTTCAGATCTATTGAAATTGTCCTGAAAGGCATCAAAATCATTTCGAAAAGTTGTCCGCAATTTTATATCATTCTACGAATTACCGAATGCCCATCTCTAAATCGTGCAGTGCCAATCTGTTCAGTTTATTCTTTAAGATAGTCAACCGTTCTGTCTGCCAACCCATTTGTCCCAATTTAAATGCTAATTTGCCAGGTGAATATTTTTACAGAATGCAGACTAACTGTTTTGTGAAACTTTATAGATTACTGTCACACCAGGTTTCACTTACCTTTCACCATAATCGTTCTGGTATCTTAATAATGCTGTTTGTTTCTAGAGATTCAGCAGAGAAAAATATATTACTTCGCGATACCCAACCTCATCTTCTCATAACTGGATGTATTTCAAGTATTTCTTGATCGCTCATTTCATGCCAGTTGATTTAAACTGAAAAATTTTAGTTATTCGTGGAGAGCAAAGACATTGTTCCATAATTAAGAATTAAATATGAATTACTGCAGGAGTTCTCAAATGTTTATTGCTGCAACTTTTCACAAAAGATTGTTTTATTGTGATTATGTTTAGCAACTAATAGATGAAGAGTGAAATGCAAAATTTGGAAGCAGAAAAGAAAGAGGATTTGTTCTTCATAACATAATACAATCGCTTTATTGTAATCTATAAGAGAAGTTTATAATAACTATTTTTCTAAAGTATCTTCGAAATATCCTGAATACACACACATAAAGAAGTATCGAAGTGATCCAATACTGGCAGAAAAGAACTTCCAAAATCGGATAATGACAAAGAAAATCTAATAGCTTTCTTTTATAGTGACGGAATTTTAAAAAAAAAATTTTTTTTATATATATATCAGAGAAATCGAACCTGAAGTGCGCTTTGAATTCTTTGGCTTATCTAATGTAAATAGAGTATTCTTGTTTACAGCATAAACTTTTGAAACGTAAATCGCTTTACTAAAAACAGTCTGAGCTAATGCAAAAATGGAAATACTTCGGTAAATTTTAGTGTAGATCTTAAATATCAAATTGCATAAAATTGGCCCATTCCATGCGTGTAGCAGGGTTGTATTCATATGGAAGGTAGATAAAACTAATCTAAAAGGTGTTCGCACATTTTGCGAAATACGTTTATTTATATAAGCTTTTCAAAATAAACAAATAATTAACCATTTCAAATACCACTATCAGTTGTATTATATCCTCAAACCTTATCAAATTAAGCTATCATAAATCTCTTCGGCGCAACTCTTGGTAGCCTTCCATGACACTAGATTTTCAGAAGAAAAAAAGCCCATTATAGGTTAAATTCTAGTCCAACCAGAATAAACTTTTAAGGCTTTTTTTTTTCGGCCTCTTCTTCAATTAATCCATCTTTGACACTGCACAACAGAATTTCTCATAAGAAACATAAGAGGTTGATTAATCCCACAACTCATCTATGTGTTCTATGTGTTCTGATATCAACAGTAAAACACATACGAACAACAACAACAAAAAAGAATACTAGTTAGGATTAGGAACATTGCCTTTCGTCCGACATGCTACAGATATATACTGAACTGCTTCGATGATGGACATCGTGAATATTGCACCTGTTTCCCTTAGAGAACGAAAAGACGTTAAAGGATTTACTTATTTAAATCTCTTCCGCTAGAGGGTTTCAAGTTCGTTATTTTAATCTAGAATTACCCTGAATTTCCTAATCCAAGTCTTTCTGAAACAAACATTGGCAATATATACATATTTATAGATTAAATTGAAATTTATATTGACTTTTATCCATTTCTGTAACCTTGCTCAGATAATAATTATCCCCGTTGATCTGATCTGTCATGATACTTAATTGTGCAATAAAGTCCGCTGTCGATGAAATGAGAATGTTAAGAAGTTTGAAAACATTAACCTAAATCACAGACTAAAATGTACATACACATTACTCGAAACAAAAATTAAAAGCACTAGATTTCTGCTTGCTGATCACAGTCAAAAAGCAGTCGAGCTACACTAACTACAGTAGTAATTTTCATCGATTTATAGGTGTAGTCCTGCTTGCTGCCAAGAAAAGTATTCCTAGAGGTATTAGACATAACTATATACATGGTTGGATCGAAGAATGTGAATTACTTTATAATGAATATCAGATAAACAATGACCCAAAAACAACAGACGAACTCCTTGAAAACTTGGATATATCCCGAAGGATAAAATGGGTAAATACAGTTGAAGGTATATACTTTACTCATTCCAGCCGTAAAGCTTGGAGCCTTCTTAGGAAACTAGGTGGTAGTGCTCCTTTGATTAAAGAACAACCAAAATCACCCCAGATCAACTAGCTATACATATTGTTAATATATCACGTATCCCAATCAATAAAAAGCATACAAGATATATAAAGAGAAAATTAAAAGAATTTAAGAAGTCTTCACCTATAACTTCAAATTTTGCACAACCTTTTACGCAGCAAGAAGTTGAAGCAGCCTTAAAGGAATTAAAGCCTGGTAAGGCTCCTGGTTTTGATAACATTCATCCAGAATTTTTGATTAATCTGGGAAGAAATGCAAGATTATGGTTAACAAAGTTCTATACAGATATTCTTACAACTGATAAACTTCCCACTATTTTTAAAAAAGCAAAAGTACTTTCAATTTTAAAGCCTGGTAAGCCTAATCATAAACCGGAAAGTTACCGACCTATTATAAACTCTTTGAAAGACTTATTTATAATAGAATAAGCTCCACAATTTTTAAAAATGTCCCAATAGAACAAGCTGGCTTCAGACCAAATCGTGGGTGTTGTGACCAGGTTCTCTCTTTGGTAACTCACATAGAAGCTGGTTTTCAAAAAAGGTTTAAAAACATCAGCAGCATTTATTGATTTGTCAACAGCCTTCGACACCGTTTGGAGACAAGGCCTTCTATATAAATTATATAAAATTATCCCATGTAAAACAATAGTCCATATTATTAACAATATGCTAAGAGATAGAAGATTCATAGTGACTATAGGTAATAAAACTAGCAGCGAAAGGAAGTTAAATAATGGACTGCCACAAGGATCTGTTTTATCTCCGTTATTATTCAATCTGTATATATCTGATCTTCCCGTCACTACATCAAGAAAATTTTGTTACGATTTATGCTGTGTAGTTATTGCACAGAAGAAATTCTAAAAGCTGACTTAACTATTCTGGATGAATATTTTAAAAGATGGAGACTGTTTAAATAGGAGCAAAACGGTAATATCTTATTTTCATCTAAATAATAACTTGGCAAATGTGAAACTAAAAATTGAATTGAACAGCACTATACTTCCATATAATACATTCCTAAGTACTTGGGAGTCACACTTGACCGTTCTCTCACTTTCAGGCAACATCTTTCAAACTTGGCATATAAACTAAGGACACGAAATAATATCCTACAGAGACTCTGTGGCACTACCTGGGGTTCAAGAGCCTCTACTCTTCGGACAACAGCCCTTGCTTTGGTATTCTCAAGTGCTGAATATTGTGCTCCTGTGTGGCTAAATAGCCCTCACACAAGGATTATCAATTCTCAATTGAACAATACCTTAAGATTAATTACAGGCACTATTAGATCGACCCCCAACATATTGGTTACCTCTTTTAGCAGGCATTATTCCTACAGAACTACGTAGATTGAATTCTTTAGTCCGTGAATTCCAAAAAATTGCTGGTAATCCGAACCTACCTATTCATCAGGATCTCCCAACTCTTAACATCAATAGATTGAAATCTCGCCATCCGTCTCTACGAGCAGCAGAAAAACTAGTGCTAAATAATTTTAATCCTTTATCAAAGCGGAAAGAAACATGGAAGGAAAATACGAAAGAACATTTGCATAACATCTTTAAAGGTGATCAAATCATCACAGGATCAGATCTACCTCGCAAAACATGAACAGTACTAAATAGAATTCGGACAAATCATGGCCTATGTGGAGATACTCTCTATAAATAGAACAGACAAACATCTCCAGAATGTGACTGTGGTGCTCCACGACAGACTATGCAACATATTGTAAAAGAATGCACCTTCCATGCTTATCAGAATGACTGGAATGACTTTTTAAAAGCGGCTCCTGAAGCTGTGACCTGGATTACGAACTTAGATCTGAATTTATATTGATATATATGTTTCTTTTCCTTATTATAACATATTAAGACTTTTACTTTTTAACTCTTATTTTAATTTTCCAACTTCTTGGATTAGATCTGTGTTTTCCTTCAAAGTTTTAACTTAAAATATTTTAAATTCTTCAATTCTGTTAATATATAATGACATCATGATTCTCTTTTTTAACATCATGTTTTTTGCCATGAACTATGTATGTATGTATGTAACTACAGACATTTCCTTTCTTTTATTTTATGCACTGTCGTACTGTCATTAGTAACAGCAATTGATAAAGTGAACAGTACTTTATGAATATCTGCACGTATACACAGATATTCATAAAGTGCTATTCCTTCGTTGACCATAATAACTGAATTCTTTGATTCGTAGAAAACGTTCAACTAATTTTTGATAAACGCTACCGGTGTTGTACTTCACTCCTCCTTTCAAGAATTAGCAAAGTGCAATTAATAAAACGGCTCATCTTGGTTTTGGGCTTTTTCTAATTCGTTTCAATTTATCTCATAGATATTCTACTGGGTTGAGGTGGAGGATCTGTGTTGATCACTGCAGTGGTCATCGCATTATGACATGGAGCGTTATCGTGTTGGAAGCATTAAAAGCGAGCTGACCATAAAATTACCACAGAATAGGAATAGGACAGACATGTTCATTCAGAACATCAACGAACGATTTGGCAATCATAATTCCATGTACTATGACCGTGGTTAAAGCAACTACTCTTACATCATTACACAGTCCCAAAGTTCGCTTATGATAATATACTTGAGTTAAAAAAACATTCTACAAGCATTCCCCACACAACATCAACTTCCATTGCTTTACTGGCCACTTTCTGTGTTAACAAAGGCTTGTAACTCTTCTATGAAATATCATGAAATGTCCTTTTACATGTGATGGAAACACTTATAGGATTGCTTGCGGCTGCTCCTCCAAATACGGATGCATTAGGGTCCAACCATGGAATCAGACTCAAGAAGCATTTTTCCGTTCCGTTAACATTGTTGACTTATCTGATCGATGCGTCTTGGAATGAATGTCACCTGTGAACTTACATTTCTTAAGCATTATGCCAGCTGGTGTCATGCTAAAGAAATGTAAGTCCAAGAAATGTACTTTCCAAATGAATACAATTTGGAAAGTACATCGACGTATCCAAAAAAAGAAAGCCATCCATGTTGTATATCAGGAATTGGTTCCTGTAGGTCAAATTATCAACGACAACATTAAGTAGGTGTTTTAGACGTTTAAGAAAAGACGGTCGATGGAAGAAAAAAAAAAAAAAAACAAGAATTGTGAAACACACAAAACTGGTTGCTTTAACACGACAATTTTCTCTGTTCACACTGCAGTATCTGACAACAGTTTTAGGCCAAAGACAAGTGATCCTTGTTCAAATACTGTCGATTCTACACGCAGTACTGACTTCCTGTTACTTTTTTTTTTTTTTAATGAAGCTACACATCATAGGCGAAAATTTGAGAGATTTGAGAAGATGGAATTGTAGGCAATACTTCAACAGAATCCTAAAGGATGACTACTAGAAGTATTTGCAGCAGCACAGAAATGACGCAGTATAAATTCACAAGGGCACCACCTAGAAGAAAACAATCATCTCTAGTAAATTTATGCCTATACTTTGTCTTTTTTTTTTTTTTTTAGCTAGGCTAGAAAATATAGGTAACCCTAGATTAAATCACCGCAATATTCTTCCGTTTCTAATATTTTTTAAAGAAATATAATACAATCAAAAAACAACCATGAAGGGATCTTCCAATTTCTGTCATGGGGGGGGGGGGGGGGGGTATTTGCTAGTTATTACACAGCTGGTTCAAATACTGTCGATGAGTTAGAAGATTCTTGATAAGGAGCTTTCAAACGAAGGTGGATTAAATGATATCATAGGAAGAGCTTTTTTGTCCTATAATCAGGCAAACTGATTATAGGAAAAAAGTAACGCGCGCGCGCGCGCGCACACACACACAAATAAGGGTATATTATATAGTCCAGGAAACTGAGAGGCAGCTAGAGCGGATAGAATTAAGAAAGGAAGCAGAACAACTATTTGTTAGTTAAATGACTAATATAATATAATGAGTAATGAAGACGTCAAAGAAAATAATTCAACTAATTCATTATAAACTACTGAAAAATTCCGATATCAGTACAGCTCCGCTGTACTGATATCGGAGAGAGAGAGAGAGAGAGAGAGAGAGAGAGGTACTGAATTATAGGTTAATAGTTTAAAAGTCCATTAACACAATTTTGTCATTACGTGCTATTATTTCAAACTACTGCTGCTTTTCGGCAGAAATGGATCTCCATTTCATGACTATGATTTTTCATGATTATGGCTTCTTTCCACAGTAAAAATTGTACAACAGATCGAAGTGACCTCGTCAGCTCATTCATCACACGTACGTGAGGTGTGGCGAAAAGTAGCCATAAAAAGGTCACGTAGCCACTAGATCGATATCAGGCTAAAAAAAAAAAAAAAGTTGATTCATTTCTTGACATTGGTTACCACGGAAATACTATAAAAACAAGTATTTACCCATTACCTTTACAGTTTGAATTGTAATATAAACCGAGGAGAGTCTGTATATAAAGCACCATCTTTCAGTGTTACTGATTTTGTTCTATTTTACACACGTGTCCTATAATGTTAGGCTGTTACAGAAAATGCTTCCCCCCTCTTTCCTGAAGACAGATTGGAGCGTCATCCTCGGTACTAGATTTTCCGGATGGACATATTCCAGATTTTTGTTTTATTGGGTGAATGGCATAGTTTTTTTTTTTTTTTTTTTCACGCATCCAGAAGGTTAACAAGATTGCTTGCCTGAATAACCGGGTTGACTATTATGCAAAAAAACCTTGCAAATCAGGAAGGACTTCACGCTACAGAAAGGCATAATTTTTTGTTAATTGTATAACATAACTGAATGATTGGAATAATTAGTTTAACTAATGAAGAAGTATTAATTTTGTCCCAAACTTTAATATGCTTCGTATGTAGATAACTGTATCACTGTTTAAATTGTTAGCTAACCTTCAAATGTCATATTTTATTGCGTTGTGCCACTCGTAGAGTGTAGCTTACAATAGCAAACTCACTTTCATTGGTTTTCTGAACTTTCGTTTAACCTGAATATCTGGTTTGATCTCTGTATGGTATGCCAAGAAATACACTAAACTCTGTTCCTAAAATACCACTTTGAGTAAATACAATACGTCAGTAGCGCACTAAGAATTTAATCTTGAGAATACGATCTAAGACAATACGATCTAAGACTGAGCATCTGCGATGATCGCTAATTCACAAGTAGTATAGAAATAGAAGACACGACACAACATAAATAAAAAATAAAAAAAAGAATTTTAATTAGGAAAAGATTTTTGGAAAATATTCTAGTGTTTTTTCCCTTTTTCTTTGGGGGGACCAGAGCCCCTTGGCCCCCCCTCTGGATGCGCCATTGCAATACGTTAATACCAGAACATTACGCACTGAACTCCATGACCTTGAATTCCATGGAAGGGCCTGCTGCGTAGAAGCCAGACATCATCATCCCCCCCCCCCCCAATGCTTTAGTGCGACTTATGTAACGCAGAGCTTCCCATCATTAGAAAGTAGAGCACTGGAAAACTTGGCATGGGATGGTAATCACGATACAGAGTTCCTTGGGTGATTCGCGATAAATCACATGAAAACAGGTTTGAGCATGGAGGCTTCAAGAAGAATGTTATTTACCAGTGTCATCCTGTCTGTTAAATGTGCTAGCTGTAGCGTTTTGGTGTGAGGATGACTCTCCAGGTTTGGGCTTGGATCCCGTGTCTGACTATTCGGAAAAGTGAACACCGGTCTATTAATATTTGGACAGTGCTTGAATTATTAATAGATTCATTATATTAAATTCATTTGTTACATACGATGATTTGATACTTGATGATGTTCAATCATCAGTCATTTTGATGATTGAGCCAATATGGATTGAGGAAATGGGACAGTAGATCTTGGAATGACTAAGCAGAATCACGACCGAATCCTACAGAGCATACCATTCGGAAGGTTGATTTTGCTCTCAATGTGAATGAGAGTGGAAATACTACTAACTTTAATACTGGAACTAACTGCCATTTTGATGGGGGAGAAAGGGACCCAAAATACCTGTGTCCGGTTATAAACATTTGGTGGAAATGTTTATAACCGGTAACTGCAACATAAGGGGTGACGATATATTGAGTTTGCCAAAATAAAAGATTTGCGAAACACATCCGTGTCTGTAAAATCTGCAACATAAATACACTGTCTTGCAAAATTTCTTTTATTTTTTTTTCGTAGATATGATATTAGCTATGTAAAAAATATGCTAATCCGTTTATTTCATCATAATTAAGAACTCCAGAGTAGTAAAACACACACACACACACACACACACACACACACACACACACACACACACATAATTTAAAAAAATAAAGCGCAATATTAGATTTAAAATAAGTAAAATATACATATTGTAAGACGTAAACGAGTCAAAATCAATACAGTATATGATATTTATAAATAGAATAAATTTATATTAGAAATTTAAATAACTATTTATAAATAGGTTTTAATGTTTATAGATAACTACTTCATGATCGCCAATTCGTCTACAACTGACCTCTATCGTGTTCTTTTCTTCTTCTTCTGTTAATACAAAGCAATTAAACACTTTGATCGGCAAAGTGTTTATTTAGTACAAAGCTTTTCATTTAGTTCACGTACCTAAGTTTTCCATCTCTGTGAAATATTCCTTACGAAACTGGTTTCTACCTTGAGTTGACTACTTGTGATAATGATTATGTGCTGAGTATTAATAGACATCTTTATAATGTTAAACGTTAAATGTTGTCTCTGCTTAGAGAAGTTGCAAAAGATCAGGGAAGTTGAGAAGGAGAGAGAGAGAGAGAGAGAGAGCTGAATCACTGTCTGTAGCCTAAGGGCCAGTAACACAACTGAAATGATTAACTGTTATCGAGTAATAAACAAACATTACATATTTCTTATCTTAATTGTTATTAATAAAATAGCTGCGTGATAATATGAATTTTACATAAATACTATCCAAATAAATAAATATAATGTTTTTCATTTAATACGTTTGCTGCGTGCTAGATGAAAGACGATGATAATATGCTAAATCACTAACAATATGCTCCCATCCAAACCAATATTATGTTATCGGTCAACTTCAGGAAGAAAACAACTTACTTTTTTATGCCAATTCCACTCACGAAAACTTAGATACATGCATATTAATATGGTGAGATAGAGGATTGATAATTTGGAAATCTTGTCCTAGAAACCATACGATGGTACTGTTCAAGCCATTTGCAGATTCCAATTTTTTAGTGGGAGGGAGAGGAGTCCTACTCCAGGCAAGAAAACCTTCCCCTAGCATCCTTTCACAAGCATCAATGCTACACTGGATTCGTGCGTAGAGCCTGTTCGTTGAAGAACGGAGACGATGTCTGTTTGATCAATCGATATACCCTACTTGAATCGACTGATTGAAGTGTTAGCTAAAACATAAGGTCAAGAGAAAGTTCTAGTTGTTGACCAGAACGAAATTTTTAAATCGTCTTTCTATGGATTTACAGTGATAAAAGTTTTCAGGAAGCGTGCAGGCTTCCAGATACTATTCACCATTGGCTTTTATATTCTAGTTAAATGTTATCCAGAGATTTTTTTTTAATGTATCACCTTCCCACGAAGGCTGTAAACTTATAGTACGGGCGGGATAAGGATTTTTTTAAAAACTTTTTTTACGTATTTATTTTTGCACAGTTTGTAAACCCTACTCTAGAAACCAAACATTGAACTTTTTCAAACCTTTAATAAGCAGGGTGGTGTTTTACGTCGGGAGTTGAAATTCACCTTATCACAAAAGACAATCCACAAAGGATTAAATCCCGCCCGCCGCGGAATTTAACTCTTTGACAGTAATGCCGTATATAAACGTCACGATGCTTCTATCCCCCCCCCCCCAAAAAAAACGGTATCGGTGTATATATATATATACGTTTAAAGTTTAACTATAACACAGCCATAACTTCACATCAGCTTCCGAGTTTTAGAAGAGAGTTGCTGCAATCCCTTAGCAGTCTTCCCAGTTTAATTTACCACTCAAAAGGTTAAACCCGCAGACTGTTGGCCACTCGGTTAACCAGACCGGCACATTTATAACTGAGAGAGAGAGAGAGAGAGGATTTTAACAAAGAAGAAATCGTATATCCGCAATGATAACTAAAGTTTGTATAATGAACGTAAAACAGTTTCCGCTGAAAGGTATTGTTATAAAATTAACTGATTCTCCTCACTGAAGGAAAAATGATGCCTCCCATTAGCAGGAATGATATGGTTCGATCCTATCAGGGACAACAAGAGCAGTTAGGCCTTTACAACTGGAAGGAAAATTAACCGGTCTCGAGAGAACATCATATTTCCCATAACACACACACATATTCGTATCCCCCTCTCTCTCTCGTCTTTCTTTTCTTTCAAGTCCAAGAGGTCGATTGCTAATATACCTTGTTGTATTTATTTCTCTTAACATTCTTTGAAGAAGAGAGAGGGGGGGGGTGAGACTTGTTTTAGCGGAATCAAAAAACCCACGTGTTTCGCGAAGATTCGAATCCTGTCTAGTTGCCAGAAAGAACCTTTATAAGAACTTTTCGACCGAATGTGAGTTTAGCTGAATTTCATACGGAAGTAAAAGTTTTTGTTTTGTTTTTTCCTGAGGAAACTCAGGTTTTTCCAACCCGAAAGACCAGCAAACCCGTCAAAAGAACACACGCAACGACCAGACATAATACACGGTCTCAAAAGCTGTAATTCGAAAACAGTCCAAATCCCATCATATGTACTACCTCCCCCTTCTTTTTTATTTAATTTTAATTTGAAAATTAAAATTAAATAAAAAGATGGGGGAGGTAGTACATGATATAATTTATGCAAGCTATCCAATGGATAATTTCACCTAACAAAGAAATGAGTTATACGCATTTAATTATATTATCATACCATTATGATTAAAAAGATATAATATCGTTATAAAGATATTATAATCTTAATTACTCAATGTTTATTTCCATTTCTTTGTGATTTTTTAAGTAAAAATAACAAAAGCTGGAAAAAAAAATTATTACATATTTCGCCCTGTTGATCTCTATCTCACACCAAACAGCCTCAAATGAACTGTCCTCTAATAACAATAATTATAAGTATAATAATAAAATGAACTAAAAATGATCTGAGTGGGCTGCTCAAAAAACTGCATTTTTAGTTTAAAATGTGAGAATGAGATAGCTTGCTTACTCCTAAAAATATTTTCAGAAATCGTGTCAAAGAGTTGCAAACCATTAACACCTACAATCCTTCGTGCACCAACCTAATTTCTCATTTTAAAGTACTATATTTAATAATCTATGAAGGAAAAATGTCCATAAATGGAACTTATAAAACTTGTAATAATAAACAGAAACACAAAAGTATCGTTAGGAACATTAATGCACATTGAAAACTACGGGCAAAAGATGTAACTTAACACCAGCAATATGATGGGTATAAAACTCGTAGACAAATATCGTATTACACAGGTCGTACATCTGGAAGCGTCAGCAGACCCTGTGATTCTTGGTAGTATCCTCATTACGGAAGGGGTGAGGAGGGCAAGAGCGAGGACAGACATTGCTGAGTATGGCAAAACTAAAATTCATAATTTATGTATACATTATGTCTTGGTCTGACATGATAAACGACACTACCATCTGTGATGAAGCCAGCTTGGATATTTTACTCTAAACTAGACTTGTGGGAGACATTCTTAACCTTGAGAGTGAAATAACATTTGTTGAATTTTTGCTTCTACAAGTTTTTAGAAGCTTGAACACCGTGGATGTGGATGACTGAAAGTCACATTTTCGAACAGTAGGTTGAAATTTCAATCAGTATTAATGAATGAAATTTTACTGGCTTTTTTTTTTTTTTCAGATAAGAGAGCTTTATCTGAAAACAAAAGGCTTAGAGCTGATTTAATATGGTTTAGAGTCTTTGATGAAAATATTTGAAGGTTAGTTCGACATTTTTTATTTAAATTTTTTAGATATTTTAGTTAATAAGTAGAACATGTACTCATTGAAATCTGTTGTAACAAAATTCCGAAACAACAGTTCTGATAAGTGAAAACTTGCAGAAAGAACTTGCACATAGGCCTACGTTACAAAAAATGGAAGAAAAAAAAAGTAACAAATCTTTGTTACTTTAAACTCATTGGATAATTAAAATCGTAATATAATATATTATACTTTGTTATGTTAAATAAACAAATCCTCTAATGTCTTTTTATTCCCTAAATTACTATAATATATTAATTCGTAATAACATTAAGTTGTGTTTTAAATTGTAAATATAATATAAACTCTAAAGGAATAAATTTTATTAAATATAATCTCAAAATGGCATTTAATTATCATATTTGTAAATTAGAAAATGTGCATGTAAAAATATTACCTATGATTGCCTTCTCCAGGTAATTGTCTAGTGAATAATGTGATCTTGGTAGACAAATAACAGAACAAGCAGACATATTGTGCTACTGAAATGTCTAGGCAAATTTTACTAATGATTCCAAATATCGATAACATTTCATTCAGCTGATCTTCTGTGTTATAATATGCATAGAGATAGAAAGGCCAAAGGGTATCAAGAAGCAACGCGGGTCCACGAGGCAAACATTTTTTAGGTCTTTTATTTTAGCGACGAATAATCCATTGACATTAAATAATGTTTTCTATTATTATCATGTTATGAACGGTGTTGTTTGAATAGCATTTCATAAATAAATAAATAATATTAGCTGGCGCGCGCACGCACGCACGCACGCACGCACACACACACACACACACACACACACACACACACACACACACACACACACACACACACACACACACACACACACACACACACAAAAAATTTTAAACCTCTACTTGTAATCAGCAAATGCTCATTAAGAGAATTTTGTTTATATTCGTTATCAAGGTTTCATCGTAAATTGTGAAGAAAACTGTATAAATTATTTACTGTATAAATTATTTGATTTTATATTATTATTTTAGCAGAAATAAAACATATTACCAGCGTCTGGGTCCTAGAGAACAAATTTGTGCTCATTTTTTACGTCTCCACCCTCTTGGAAATGACTAAGTATATTAAGTTGCACTGGCTATGGCTGAATGATTTGAAATAGAAATGAGCAGACGAAACACCTATGATTATTAAACGGGCCAGAACAATTTGTATGACGCTATTTGTCTCTCATAATTCGAAAATAAATAACATTTTTTAAATAAAAATAATTTTGTATTATTATGCATATGAATAAAATAAATCTTACATATATAGGTGTCATATAATATATAATTCATATAATAATAATAATAATAATACTTTTTTTAAAATCACTTTTTAGAATTTCTACGCATACGCATCTTGTATTATAATGTTAATATTTACTAGAATAATTCTTTCAAATAAATACATTTTACAAGATAATTTGATATAAATCAAAATATTACTCTAATTTTCGAAGTCAAACAATGGAGGCAAACTCTATAAATCAATCAATAACATAAATATGAAGTGAATGCATGTCAAAGATGGCGCTACAGTAGCTGTTTCATTCATCTGCAAAGTAATAAACTTTTAATAGCCACTTCAAAATTCTTATCACATGCCTTTCTTCATAAATCGTTCATAAATCATTCCGATTGCATTTGTAACACATCCTCGTTGCCAGACTGCTGGAAAACAATATTATAATAACCTACTAAGAAATAGAATTTTTCTCGTTATTAAACAAACTGCCAAATGTTCTAAAACAGCTTATGAATAGCACCAGTATGATTTGTAGCAAATATTGATTGTTAGTGTGTCGCTATGGAGATTTAGTTTGGGTGGCACTAGTTGACATCAGCATTCTGGGAAAGTAGAAGAAGTGGATACGCCTACAATTTATATTACAATCAATAATTTCTATCTTCTGCTCCTGCTTCTCATAAAGAGTGTATATTAATAGGAAGTAAAATAATTTTCTAAATAAAATAAAATGCAATAAAAATAAAATTTTCTTTAAATATTAGATATTAAAGAAGTTAAGTGTTTTGAAGCTCAAAGATATCATATATATATATATATATATATATATATATATATATATATATATATATATATATATATATATATATATATATATATATATATATATATATATACAGGTAACCCTCGTATAACGCGGTACTTATACAACGCGGTTTCGATATAACGCGGTCTACAAATTGTAATAACCGTTGTTGAACGCGTACTTATAGAACGCGGTTTCGATATAAGACGTTTACAAACTGTAGTAACCCTTTATCTTTTCATATATTTTTCAACGCGCGACTTAAAAATCAAATTTTATCTTCGTTAAATTTGCGTCTGCCCGTATCGCGCATGTAGTTATAAGTAGCGAATTTATATTAGGGGAAATACTCTTTAGCACGCATGTACGTCAATTGTTTACCGTATAAAGTATTTATTGTTGAAAATTGTCTTCGTTTTCTGCCAGGAAAGCGCATTAAAAATCATAAGTGTGTTAATCTCAAGCGGAGAACTTTTTTGGCGAGTTACATACAATGTGTAATGTTTTTTTTTTTTTTTTATTTAAAAAATATTTTTATAGTAATGGCCATTTGGGGCTCTTTTGCGATATGGTTGAAAACGAAATTAGTGAATTAATTGATGGAGAAATAGATTTAAATGAGGAGGAACTAGTACAATTAATAGATGACGTCGAACCAAATGGCGGGGAAAGTTCTGCCAAAGATTCTGATGAATCCGTTAAAGAATTCAGTTTAAAGAAATTAGCAGAAGGATTGGACTTCGCAAGAAAGTTATTTTATGGATAATCATCCTCCAAGGGAGCCTCCGGAAAATTCACGAGACAATTGGATATTTGTTTAGCTCCGTATTATGAACTTAATAAAAAATTGCAGCAGAGTGGTAAGCAAGATCTTATTACTGACTTCTTGATAACTAAACCAACCGAAGTATGCAATGAGAATTATACAAATGATGTGCAAGACATTTCAAGTGATGACGACGTCCGGCCACTCGTAAATGAAGAACATCTACGAAATGTTAGTTTTGAACAGAGTGATGAAGATTAAAATATACACTTTATTTTATCTAAAACATTTATGTATTATGTACAATGAAGTTTACGTACAATTTATAATTTTTTATAATTTTATACTATGTATTTGTTTCATAGTTTATGTTTTCTTAACTTACATGAATTACCTGAATGAAATAAAAAATATTTTTTGTTGGATATGTCATTGTTTATATAATCTTAAAAAAAAAACGATTTCGGAACCTACTTTTTCTATGTGATCTGAGACTCGCATAACGCGATTTATATAACCCGGCATTTTTGTGGAACCTAACATCCGCGTTATACGAGGGTTACCTGTATATATATATATATATATGTAGAAAGCTTTTTACCTTGGGTATATACTATGTTAAAGATACCAAGCAATTTTATAAGCTACATGTAGGTTTTAATCCTTTTTCCTCAAGTAAGCAAACAGACAATAAGGCTGTAAGACGTGCAGGCGTAAACTTGACTTACTTGTCTGTTTGCTTACTTGGGAAAAAGGATTAAAACCTATCTCATAAAATTGCTTGGTATCTTTAACATATATATATATATATATATATATGTATATATATTATGTGTTCTACTTTGCTTTTTTCCTGAATTTTGAGGCTAAAAACCCCAGTTTTTTTATTATTATTATTTAGAACCGGGATTAACAGAAATTAAGCCTATTGATCATAATACACGTGACATGAGAGCAGAAGCAGGATCAGAGTTAGATATAACATTCAGCCTTTTTGTGATTTTGATTGATGTGATGTCTACAATTATATTAGATTAAAGGGACCGTTTTTAAACTTTTTTAAGGTTATGAATAACAGGTATGTTATTAACAGGTATGTTATATATATATATATAACATACCTGTTATATATATATATAACAGGTATGTTATATATATATATATATATATATATTAATTTACCACCTATCTCATTCTGACATTCTGTGCATTGCTGTTTTTGTTTTTAAGACGTATGGTTTCGTTTATATTTTAAAATTCCGTGGAAACCTAACTGCTAGTTGCAAATAAAACTATCACGGAACGTATACGCTATCCGTTGAGATACTAAAAAAAAGAAAACGTAATGACATAATTAATAAGTGACATTAAAATGCTTAAACTCTTAATTTTCGGTAGCTAAAAGCTGTATAAAGGATTTTGAGATGAATTACAGAGCTTGGAATGAGAGCACTTTCCTGTTTCACTCAAATTCTAGAGACGGATAGATAAATAGACAGACGGTGTGTGTGTGTGTGTGTGTGTGTGTGAGAGAGAGAGAGAGAGAGAGAGAGAGAGAGAGAGAGAGAGAGAGAGAGAGAGAGAGAGAGAGAAGATTACACTTCAGATAAGTATTTTCAATTAAGGCCAGAAACAATTAATCAATTAAGTTATACAGTTATTATGTTTAAGTCTGACAACGTTAAATTGTGAACATTTCCTGGATGACCATTCCCATAATTCATAATTCCCACGCACTCAGAATATACAAGAAAAGTGACTTGCACATCAGAGGGCATAAGAAATATGTACTTGCAGCTGTAACCTAACAGTATACGCATGATTTTGAATGACGGCCCGGAAAGGTTATAATCTAAGCACACTGGTATCGAAGATAAACTATAGTTTGGATAATGTGAGAGCCCTTAAGAGATTATTATATTCAAGATGAGTTATAGAGTATTTGAAATTAGAGAAATGATAAAGGCCAACCATGGACTTTTTCAACTCGCTCCAGAGTTCCAGTAAGCCTACATACTTCAGTCAGTATATCGACGATGCCTTTTGTTTGGAAAAACTTGGGTTCGAATCCCATCGGGGACGAAAATAACTTTTATAAATGCTTTTTGCATACTTTTTTTTAGCAGAGTTCGAAAAACTCAGGTGGAAAACTTTTTATTCCATAAAATAGGCAAACTGGCAGAAGGAGCACACGCAATTTATAAAGTAATAAACTGGTCGCAGAATCTTAGTTATTTTCAGTGGCAATTCAACAAGAACACCAAGTTTCTGATAATCACGATGATCTCACAACGGGCGATTAAATTTATCTATTCCAATCAAGGTAACCAAACTTGCCTAACAATGATTGTGGAATCATTGTACTTAATGAATAATCTATAAATATTCCTTAAGTATAATAATCGTATAATAATAATTAAGTATAATAATTTATAATTATTCATTAAGGCATTAGCATGCAAAAGAATAAAGTAACGACAAAAAGACAAAAATCTATGGACCAGACAGGTAATATGTGACCTTATTTCTGGCATTTCAGTTCGAGAACTATTTTTGACCTCTCGCCCTCCTTAAGGCAAAATATTCGGCATGACGCAACTATAGAGTTGATTCGAACTAATTCGCTGTTGTGTTTCAGAGACCAGAGATTCTGCACATTCGAAGAACGATATTTATCACTATGAATTTTATTTTATTATTTTATACATAAAATGCAGTTATTAATTAGTATAAATGAGAGAATAAGAAAAACATGATTTACATAAATGGTGCAATATAAAAACTATGCTCGTATAATTCTAAAAATATGAGAAAATTACACCACAAAGAAATTCATTCGAAACTGTTCAATTATCTTTGTCAGCTACTCGTTCCATTTTCATACATATGGCTATATGCTTGCATTCCTACTCCGTCATCAACTTAGAAGTCTATAAGTACTTTTAACTATCGTATATCTGTCTACACATACCTGGAAAGTTTTTTTTTTTCAAAATTTATGAACAACGATCATATTACTGACAAAAAAAAATAACTTTGTGTGTGTGTGTGCGCGTGCGTGCGTATGTGTGACCCTCTTCTTCTTCAATTCAAATACTACAGTACATACTGGATAAATATACGTTTTTATGATTCTGGAGACACAGTAGAATGGAGAGGAAACAAAGTCACTCGCATCAGGTTGCTTCATCCAAACATTTATAGCTCTGTTTTTTTTTTTCCTCTTCTTTCTTTCTTTCTTATGAAAATAAGAAAGAAACACTCTTTCGATGAATACTCGTATTCTGTAGAATCAACTAGATATCTATCTTCAAAATTAGCACTTCCTGTTGGTTCTGTCCAGCAGAACAGAACAGAAGCTCAAGGCAACGCTCAGAGAGATTTCTGCAACTACTGTGCTTCATATTGGCGAAGGATAGAAGATAAAAACTGTAAAGTACTCAACAGTTTTATGCCAGAAGGCTAAACTTTTTTTTTTTTGACTAATAAAAATTATTTCTTAAGCAGAATTTTCCTTGCCATAACACACACAACAAACAAATTTTGAACAATAAAAACCAATTTGTTTTATTTTATTGTATTTTATTATAATATTATTTCATTTAATTTTATTTTAAGTTTTCTGGTAAAGTATCTTGTAAAATCACAACATAACTTTAGCTAATATAGTTATTATATAACGAAACCTGTGGTGAATTCATCACTAAAAACACACGTACTAACCACAGTAATGACTTTTAATTCGTAAATATTTCATCCCAAGTATCTTGGGACATCATCAGTACAGTAGTTCAAACAATACTAGGAATAACATACAATTAGGCCGCATGATTACAATGAAATCTCAATATGCGTGCAGTAACGTGTTATAGAAGTAAATTATATATATATATAATTTTTATATATATATATATATATATATATATATATATATATATATATATATATATATATATATATATATATATATATATATATATATATACCAGGACGCCTTCTTAAACGATTCAACGATGACTTCTAAGGCCGGAACAGGCCTAGCATGGCCTAAATCCTTGATGCGTATGATGATGATATATATATATATATATATATATATATATATATATATATATATATATATATATATATATATATATATATATATATATATGACAGAATTTTAGAGTTCAAAGAATCGATTCGCACTAAACGTGCTTATAATATCTACCGCAAAGCTAAACTTGATTTATTAAATGAAAGAATCGCAGATACCAAGTCCACTTTAGCTTCTTTTTTTCTCTAAAAGAGATTCTTTAGAAAATAACTTAAGTTCATCTTTAGATAACAGGTCCCGGATTGATATTAAAAACATGAGCTCTCTCCGTGCTCTAGATCGCAACACTCCAACAAATTGATTCTTATCAGAAAATTCAACCAACTTAAACAGGAGCAAACTCGCCAACCTCATATCAATTCATAAAATTTTAAAAATGTTGTGATTAAAAAAATCCTCACGCACACTTTCTCCTGCAGTACTTAGTGTGCTCTCAAAAGGACTTAATTTCGTTCCTTCTCCGACCTCCATTCCTAAAGAACTCTTTCTTACAAAAGTTGAAAAGGCGGCTGCGCAGTTACCAAAACAAACTGCGAATCTACTTAGGATCGATGCCATCTTTACCATAAACAACAGTCGTCGTCCTACAGATAATCTATCTCTGACAGAAAGAAAAGCAATCCACCTGCTTCGTAACAACAATGATATTATTATCTTACCTGCTGATAAAGGGAACGCAACTGTAATCTTAGACAAATCTGACTATCGTTCAAAGATTAAAACTTATTAAATTCTGATACCTATTCTATTCTAGAAAGTGATCCCACAAGAGAACTTCATAACCGTACAAACAATCTCCTGAAATCTACATCTGAACTTCCTAGACACACAAGACTATCTCTCCATCCCCTCATTCCTCGTTTGTACAGCCTGCCTAAGATCCACAAGGCTGACACTCCTTTAAGACCTATTGTGGAAGGTATTGACACTCACCTACTTACAATCTGTCTAAATATCTTGCAGCTTCTTTAAAACATTTAGTTGGCAATTCCTTCTCCTTCATCAAAAACTCTGAAGATTTCATCTCAAAAATAAAAAATTTTAATCTCAAAGACTCTGACAGAATGGTGAGTTTTGACATCGTGTCGGATGTCAAATCATCGAATGTACCTACAGATGAAGTTCTGACTCTTCTTAAGGACAAGGTTTCTAAGAAAATATTTGCTCTACTAACACACTACATTAATTCCGGCTATTTCTGCTACGAAGATAAAATATATAAACAAACAAGCGGGTTAGCTATCGGCAGCCCTCTATCCCCAATCTTAGCTAACATTTTTTTATAAGATTTTGAAGAGAGCTATTTCTGTAGCTACTTTAAAACCCAAAATGTGGTTACGTTACATAGATGACGTCTTCCTTATCTAGGAACATGGTTTAGAGGAACTACAAACTTCCTAAACCATTTAAATATTCAACATCAGAACATTAAATTCACATCAGAACTAGAGATTAACGGCGTTCTCCCCTTCTTGGATCTAAAGATCAACAGATTACCTGACTGTCTTGAATTTTCAATTTTTCGAAAAACCACCCACACTGATAGATATTTGCATACCTCTTCTCATCACTTCCCTCCTCAAAAACTCGGCATCATCTCCACCCTTGCTCATCGTGCAAGATGTCTTACTTCCACAGAAGAAGACCTTCAAACAAAACTTAACTTCCTGAAAAACGCCTTAAATAATGGATATTCATCTCGTAACATCACTAAACATTTGAGACCACGCCAACAACCTCGACAAGAAGATGAATCCAACCCTATCACTCCATACAGTTACCATTTATTAGCTCTCTTACCCCAAAACTAGCTAGGATTATGAAGAAATTCAACATAAAGACCGACTATACCACTCTGCCAAAACTTCGTTCTTTTCTGAGTTGACCAAAACCAAAACACAACCAACTGCATTTTCCTGGTGTTTATAAAGTTATGTGCGACTGTGGTCGACCTTATTTTGGACAGACAGATAAATCTATTTCACTACGTCTTGAGGAACATAGACGTGACATCTCTTACAGTAGAACACGAGCGAGCGCCCTTTCCAGTCATGTTTTTTTCTCCGCCAACTCTAACCTCGAAGAATGTCAACACCAAGTTGATTGGGACCGCACAACCAATTTATATATATGCAAGGATGAATTTGAAAGACGAATTGTAGAATCCAAAGAAATAGTTCTGGATCCTTCACACATGAACAACAATCTGAGCTACAATTTGCCTGATTCCCATAGCGCAGTAATCCAGTACTGGCGCTCTAAAACAACTTTCACATTCAATTCATGACCAATTCAAATATGACTGTTACTATTCTTCTTCTTTTTATTAAGCTGGAAAGTCCATGTTTTTTACCTTGTTAGTTTTATAAGTTTTGTGGTATTTCTTACTCACCTGAAGAAGTCGGGACTCCAACGAAACTAGTTGTGATTCATTATTAAAGTTTTTTGTGTTATACTTTCTCGGGTTCTAGTCAGTTAAATATTAATTTTATATATATATATATATATATATATATATATATATGTTCAGAAACGCATCTCGGAACATGAAGACCACATTCGTCTTTTCAAACCGCAGAAATCTGGTCTCTCCCAACTCCGTGTTGGGAGAGAACAGATTTAAACCGCAACGACGTTCTTGCTATTCCTAAAGTATGTGAAATTGTCATACAAAATTGTGTAAAATAATCTTTATATATATATTTTTTTCAAGTTTTATTTAATTTACTTCTATAGCACGTTACTGCACGCATATTGCGATCCCATTGTAATCATGCGTCCTAACTGTATCCTATTCCTAGTATTGTTTGGACTACTGTACTGATGATGTCCCAAGATACTTGGGATGAAATATTTACGAATTAAATAGCCATTACTGTGGTTGGTACGTGTGTTTTTAGTGGTAATATAGTTATATTTTCTACATATTTTATACAAGAATTATTCTTGTAAAGACTGGCTGCCTAGTGATTTTCAAAAGTTTTTTAGGCTTAAAAAATCCGCCTACTTTCATAATGAGATAAAAAGGCGTAATGCTTTTTTTATTTTTTTCTGTAATTACAATGCTATAACAAATAAATTTCTACAGACTTTCAGTAATATCCACAAAATACGTACGTTTTAGATTTTTCAGTTTATCCATGAAAGGCCTATCCCCCCCCCACACACACACAGATGAATGAAATACAAATGAATGAAAATTATTAAAGTATACAGGTGAAAAGACTCAATAATTTGGGCTAACATAAAATATCCGATATTATGGATCCATTTGTATTTTATAGCCAGATGTAAAAAATAAATAAACAAAAGAAGCTTTGAGTTTTAAGGGTTTTTTTTAGAATTATTTTTACAATTCTCTCATAATAACCTCCATTTTATTATAGCTTACCCAAATTTGAGACTTTCCGGCTGAATGCTTTAGTAATTAATTGAGCTCCCATCAAAAATGCACATACAATGAATTTAACTTTCGGCCATAGGAATTTACTGTTTTTATGTTTCGGTCTGAGTCCGTGATACCTACCGGTTCCTGGGCAATGCTTGTACTTTTAAAGTAGTGTATATCAAGGCAATCTTGATAGTTATTCACATTTAACATCGGTGAACGATTCGCCACAAGCATCCATGCTCATGGCTGGAATCGAACCTGCAATCCCTTGGCTGGAGAGCAGATACGATAACCACTTGGCCAACCAGATCGGGGGGGGGGGGGATCTCTCATGCAGAAGGTTATATTCTCATAAACCCTCTGGTGCAAAATTCGAAACGAAAAGTTCTTTATTTTAATGAAAAAAAAGCTGTATTAATACTAGAATAACATTTGACAAATTCAGTGTATATTACTGTACTATGATTGAATATTGTCGAATCATTTTCGCTCAAATTTCGAGCTGAATAATCCCATTTCCTTACTGTCATTTATATCATCATTAAGGTTTTAAACGTGACGTAATGATTAAACAATTATAATTCTCTTTCTCTACTGGAAATAACTTAAATTGTAAATTCAATGTACAGAGAATAGATAATTACATATGGAAATTGTAGGAAATTATGCAGGGAATATATATATATATATATATATATCCGATTTATGAGAATTTTCCTTTGCTGTTTTCAACATTTAAGAGAATTTGGATCGCTGTTACAGTATACGAATTTAAAAGAGGGAGGGTGGCAGACAGGGTTGGGATTCTTCTCAGAATTGAGTTTCGAGAACGCATATAAATAACAGTAATTCTTAATATAGGCATCGTTTATCTCGCAGAGTATCATTGCTAAAAATAATTAAGTCCTGTACGGAAATTACTTCTGAAAAACATGTCTTCGAGAACTGCTTAACTCATTAAAAGGAGGGAGATCTAATTGTGCAAGGATGTGGGTTGGTTACAATAATTTCCCAGTAAAAGTATGTACGTCAACTAAAAGAAAGAGAGGAGAATGCAAACTGAAAAAAAAAAAAAAAAAAAGATGGCATTTATCGCAATATTTATTAATCAAAGAAACCAAATTTATGAAATTTCATCAAGTTACAGTGCAATAACGGAAATCCGTCTGCCTTACCTTCAGAAATTTCCATGAATTTTTCACTTTATTTTTCTGAAGCATTTTTAAAACGAACTTATAATCAGTTTTCTCAACAGCAATCTGTTATCATCAATCTGATAGCAAATTGATAATGGTACAAAAAAAAAAGCTAACGAAAAGTTCGTTCTTGGAAACTTGAGAGCAAAAACCGGAGGTTTCAAGAATAAATTCTTTTTCTGTCTGGGACTATCTTACTTATCCTTGAATAAAACAGTTTCTTTTATCACAGAAGAGATTTGAGCTTAGAGTTTATTCCTCTAACAAATGACAGCTGGAAAAATCATTCAGATAGACTTTACGAGATCACTCTACCTCCATATTGAGACTGGCAACTCGCCTTTAGGTGAAAAACAATTTAAAGATCCCTCCGTTCTTAGATAAGTTTCTGACCACTTCATTCCAATCAATGGACAAATATCCTGGAAGCGACACCATAGAGACTTCGATAATTTTTTATGTAACTTTTTTTTTTTTTTGTTGTTAACGAAAGCGCTGCAAAACGATGGTTTCACAGGGGAAATTCAAACCCACCTGTGCCGATGAGCGAGTACACTAATTACCAAGCCAGCGAATGGACTTACTTGTTCGACGAAGACATGCTTCGAAAGGGCGATCAACCACCAAGACGTTGAAACACATTTTGGTTTTCACATCATTAGTCTCAATATTTTTTTTTTTTGCTTCAACCTCGTATATACGCGTAAATTAAAGAAACTAAAAACAAGATAATTCGATGAATAGAAAAATAAAATAATAAATCAATAGACACAATTATTTTCCCACTTTCATTTGATTTTAATTTTATTTCTATTGAGTATAGATAAAAATTTTAACGTCAATATTGCAATTATTTATATTTACTTATTATCCAAGCTATTTATTGAACTTAGATATCACTGAATACCGGAATTAATCAAAAACAGTTTCTTCAGAAGTGAATGATATGACCTATTATCGACGAAATGTCAAATGGTTCGATGACAGCCGATCTCTTATTTTTGCTTACTTCTCTTTGATGGGATTCAAGGAAAGAGATGAGATACAGCTCATTAACATTTTATTTATCATGCAGTTCAAGATGGTTTTGCCTTCTAAGTTCAACAGTTACCTCTTTAATTAGGTATATTATTATTTCTGGAAAGCAATAACACTTGAATAAGGATTAACGTGAATGAGAATTTACAAGATTTAATTTATTGTAAGGGAAATTTATCTCACTGTTGGAAGCTCGTGTAACGAGCTTGCAACAGAATTAGAGAGGTAACTGTTGAACTTAGAAGGGTAGGTAAACTGTTAGAATTCGATGTTTTACAGGTTTCTGAGACAAACTTGTGAAATTTTATTGCAACTTCTCAAACTTTGGTCGCCTCCCTGCATAGTAAATATTTTATTTCACTAAGCGATAGCAATATTTAGATTTTCGTTTTAGGTATTTAAAAGCAAATCTGAATAAATCTGAATATTGCTTTTAAAAGTCAGTACATAACATTATTCAGAGCTATTGTTGAGTGATATGAAACACTCATTACACGTATCATAATGGGTATGGCGAGATTAATTTATGAGCGATCTTTACTTTATATTTTTTCTAGTATTCTAATGAAATCTAAATCTAAATCTTATTTGACATTTATTAATCATTCATGTGGTGATAAGGTCCATATTGATATTTTTTTTGTTTGTTTACTTAACGTTCGATATATAATTTATGTCTTTTAGTCAATATATGTTTAATAAAAAAAAAATGTTTTTCCCTGTGACTTTATCTATGTGATATTTAGTATTTACATATGGAACCCATTTAAATGAATAAAAAATTATTACTTTTAATTAAAAAATATCATGTCGACATAAATAGCATAAAAACTAGAAACAGGAAATCCGCAGATGTTCCTTAACGTTCTGGGAAGCGATTGCTGGAGATCAGAATAGCAGGAGAGGCCACAAGCATATGGCTTGCTACTTTGAACGTCACACTCAACTCCATGGACCGTATCAGATTACAGAAAAGTATCTTGTCTTTCATCATAACGACCAGTGTTCCTACTATGCATCCCCCCACACACACACAGACACACACTTCCGTTAGAATTGTCCATTTGGGATGCAAAAATTCGAAACACACACCAGGACATGCGACACCAAGTGTCAATAACTTTTATAATCCATTCCTACAAAGGGAAAAAAACATTCTCCAGTTCCCTTTTTTGATGCAAACCTAACAATTGCTATACAAAAATTCATCCACACAGAACAATTTAATATTATCTGTAGATATAGTTGTACACACATAAAAAATATATACATATATATTAAATTGCACGAAGCAATTTAATATATATGTATATATTTTAAATGTATATATATGTATATGTATATATGTATATGTATATGTATATGTATAAATATGTATATATTTTATATGTATATATATGTATATATACATATCGAATTCATATATTAAATTGTATGAAGAAAATGTTAAATACAAGTTAATTCTGTGTTAAAGGATAAAAAGTTTGCTAATATTATAATAATTATCAGTATCTCAAATTTTATTTTTTTTCGATATTATCAGTATTGTGCAATTTGATTAAAAAAAAAACATTGATAGGAATATTTTCTCCACATGAATATAAACACGTCTACTGGGAAAAAGAGCAACACATACGCTGGCTAACTTAGCACTAAAGGTAATAAATGTTTTTTAAAAGAAATATACAGGTAACCCTCGTATAACGCGGATGTTAGGTTCCACACAAATGCCGCGTTATATAAACCGTGTTATGCGAGACTCAGATCACATAGAAAAGTAGGATTATGTTCTGAAATCGTTTTTTTTAAATTATATAAACAACAATCACATATCCAACAAAAAAAAATATTTTTATTTAATTTAGGTAATTCGTGTAAGTTAAGAAAACAAATGAAGCTATGAAACATATACATAGCATAAAATTATAAAAATTGCAAATTGTACGTAAACTTCATTGCACATAATGCATAAATGTTTTAGGCAAAATAAAATAAAGTGCATATTTTAATCTTTCATAGACGAGGATGTGAGGATCGGTTAATAAAGATTGTTTTGTCATGTAATTACCTGATGCATTATTACAAAACAGTAGAGTAATTCTGTTTTTTGGAAACTTTGAATCCAGGAGCTGATCTTCCATTTTTCGAAATAGAGATAAGTTTTGGCATGTTTTTTTTTCTAATATAACCCGGATTCATCCGCACTGAACACCTGCACTATAAATGTCTATAAACTTTGAAAGCTTTTTGTTTAATAAGATTTCCATCCAAAGGAATTTTCTTTTGACAATCTTCTATCGAAATCATTAGAGATTTCTCCATTCTTTCCATTAGAATATCGAGTACACGAGAAACGCGCTTTGCACTTATCGTTGACCCAGCAACAAAATGAACATGAAATCTCGGATTTCATGTTCATTTTGTTTGATTTTTCGAATTGTTGATTCATTTAAATTCAAAGTCGTCGCAACAACTCCTGGTTTTTCTCCACTTTTCAACCGATCGATGACTGTAATTTTTTCTTCGAGAGAAATTATTCTTTTCAATGTTAGTTTTTCCCTTTCGTTGAAGTTTGTGGCCATTACTATAAAAATATTTTTTTTTACATAAAAAAGTACATATTCAATTTGTATGTAACTCACTAGAAAATAAAGTGCTCAGCTTGAGATTAATATACTTATGATTTTTAATGCGCTTTCCTGGAAGAAAACGAAGACAACTTTCAACAATAAACACTTTATACGATAAACAATTGATGTAAATGCGTGCTAAAGGGTATTTCCCCTAATATAAATTCACTACTTATAACTATATGTAATTATCAAAAATTACATATAGTTACAAATTTTATTTAACGAAGATAAAATTTGATTTTCAAGTCGCACTGTGAAAAACATATGAAAAGATAAAGGGTTACTACAATTTGTAGACCGCGTTATATCGAAACCGCGTTGTACAAGTACCGCATTATACGAGGGTTACCTGTATGTTATATTGTAAACCCTATCATCTGTCTTTTGCGAAAGAGTTTTCTCCAGAGACAGATAATGAACGGGAAATTAAAGTAAAATGAACTGTTAGTTATACAGATTTAATGCGTACACACACACGCATATATTTTCCCACCTGAAAGCTGAAATAATTTAATAAATAATGTTAAATAAAATATAATAAATAACCATCGTTTTTTTATTTTTATAGGAAGTAAGCAACAATCTACCTTTGAAACTTTAGCAAGTTTCCAAAATCATGGCGAGATTATGAAAATACAAACGTCAGAATAAGTTATTTGTTCATTTTACATTACTTATAAGACAGGGATCTTATCCAGGAGCCCATATATTCACATTTTATTAAGTGCTCTTGATTAAGGGTATTTCATAACAGCAGATGTTTCGAAATTAAAAGTTCAAAGATCTAACACCAGTGCTCCATAAACTCTATAGCATTCAAAAGAACATTGTTAGTGTGCCAAGAACCTCGATAATGATCTAAAAGGATCCACATCATTCTTCCAAACTCTTTTTCTCTGAGACTGGGAAGCAACTCCAAAAATACTTTAGGCTCCTGACTAAAACTTATGTATTTTTCGTAAGTGTGCCCTGATCAGGTTGTCAATCATAATGATAAGAGTTCGCTTAGGATAAATAAGCGAATCAGTTTCAAGCATGATCTGTTTGGGATATTTGAGTTTTCTACCTAATCTCTAATGAGAATTAACAATCGAAAACATTGTCATGAAAACCTTTAATCACAATCACTAATAAAAGCTAAATATACAGGATCATGGGAAGAGTTAGCGTTCTTTAAGTAGTGTGATATCAGGAGAATTTAACAATGGTTTGTAAATTCTCAATCACGTTTTCAAAATCTCAATATTTGTCTTTGAAAATTTTTAGAAAAAACAATAACATGTTTAGCAATAACAAGATATTCAAAAGCATGTTATTATTGCTTTTCTTTACTGCAGAAAATATAGCCAAAATCTCCCCTTTATCTTATTTTTCTTTTTTTTCCCATTTCCATGTCTTTTATTTATTTACCTTCTTCCTCCCATCCAAGTACATATTTAAATTGAAGGAATATATCGTGTTTCTATTCAAATTCTAATAGACCATTCTGCTTTATTTGCTTTCTGAAACTATTCGCGAGGTGAGTGTCCTATTAAAGACAGCTGCATCCAGAAAAGCCGGTTACTGTGGGGGCCCATTTGAACGAAAGCAACCTAAGGATAGAAATCGAACTTGTTATGTTACCCTTTCAGCCATATCAGCACAGGAAAGACACATAATCCTCTTCGCAGATAGCTTGGAAATGTGTAATAGATAATTCGAGTGTTTCTAAACTGATGTCTGTTCGATTATAAAATTAACATTGATGTCAGAATTAATTCCACCTGTAAAAATATAGCAGTTTATACTTGAACAGAAATCGTTTCTTTTCCTTCCCTAGTGATTAAAAAAATAACAGAACAAATATTTAATATGATAATAAACTTTTTTTAAAAAAAAAAGCTTGTAAACTAGATTGTTGCTCGAAAGGAAATAAACTACTGGCATTATACGATAAAATTAAAAGATATCAATATGCAAATAAGTATGTTTGTTGTTGTTGTTTTATTTATTTTTAATTAATTAATTAATTTTTGGTTTGTTTATTTACTTATTGTTGGGACAGAATATTTGTTTCGATTACCGGATGCCAGTCGACAGAACAATTGTTATAGCTCGAAGTAATTTGTATAATGAACATTATATTGTTCCGATCCAAAACATTACTTTTTCAGCGTTATTTTTAAATTGAAGATCTCTGTGACTGATTAGTCTATCTATGTTGCCCTACTGGTCTGTTTTATTTCTTTTAAATTACCTTCGTGACAAATTTAACAACAAGTAATGGCAAAAGTACGATCATATCATCATGTGCAACACAATGAGACAATAAAGTGAAAATCGAATTGCGTTCTTTTGCGCACTCTACTCATTTATCAAACTGTTAGCTAACAAACTCTTCCGAAAGTAAATATTCTCATTAGCAGTCCAGAAATATCGCTTGCACAATACCTACAAATATAAAAGCCTAGTTCACCTGGCACTAACCCGCTTACCACTGGTGGCGTCAACCAGGTTAACGACCTCCTACGGTTGTCCTGTTAATCAAGCGCCTTCTCTCTCTCTCTCTCTCTCTCTCTCTCTCTCTCTCTCAGGCACATACATACCCACACACACACACATAAAGAAAGAAGAAGAAATTCTGGCGATGGCTATGGACGAAACACCCACCATTCACATGAAAACTGCCTGGCAAGTTCAATGGCTTTCGTTTCCATGTTACAGAGTATATTTCAGTCTTTATTGAGAAATCTTCTGGCATTTAAAACGAAGAGGAAGTTGGAACAGAGAAATACAACAAATATGATACGCTTATAAACATGATATAAAACTGATTTTTAGGATTGAGGTAAATAAGCTGTTCAAAGCTTACCATATGGAATGCTGGAACATTTTCAGGAAAGATGAGAACAAAGGACCATTTTGCAATTGCATAAAGAAGATATAAACGACCGAGTTAAGTTTTTCTTTTTTTTTTTTTTTGAACAAAGAATGGAAAGTCGGTGGACTATGCGGACAAAATTGTCATTTTGATATCTGACAACAAATATTTAATTATGTTTAGTTTTAACAGTTTCCATTAATTTTAATTATTATTCATTTTATTATAAATACTTAAATAAAAAAAATATCCTCCCATAGAACAATACAATTAGAAGCAGGTTGATTCAGAAGGCAAGACATTATTATCAGCGAATTGAAGGTTTAAAAAAACTGTATTTTTTCTTCAATTCATATAATTTACCAAGAAATTACTGTGAGTATAAATGAAAGATTATTTTTCCCTTTTTCATTGATATGCTTATCCTGATTTTGCTTGAGAACAACGAATGTAATTAATACCTTAAACCACTCTAACGGCCACATGAATTAAATAACAAATAATTTATGCTTCAGATCCATCTTATTTCAATGGCATCCAAATGTTATTTCAATTCCAACTGACATTTCTCATCATATATATATATATATATATTAAAAAACTTATTATTATTACGGGCAACTCCAAGGAGTCCTCAGACTCATCGAGAGAGGCCCTTATCATATCAAGAACAACTATTCGGCATTCGCACAGTATATATCATACTTTGCTTTGAACTCATTTACAGTCATGGCACCCACAACACACTCGGCAGCTTATTCCACTCATTCACCACTCTCCAAGTAAAAAACCTAGTTCTAACACCCTTGCTAACTACAATCTTGCTCAGTTTCTGTGGATGACCCCTAGCTCCCCCCATCACCAGACCTGTTCTGAAAACTTTCCTCTGAATTAATCTTGTAAAAACCCTCCAGTAATTTGAATGTCTCAATCATATCACCCCTTTTCCGCCTATCAACCAATTTCTGTAAAGATTTTCAACCTGTTCTCGTAAGATTCATTCCATAGAGCAGCTATCATCATGGTCACTTTCCTCTGGATCCTCTCTACCTCCTCCCCATCAAGAAGAAACCCAGAGGCCCAGATCTGGGCACGGTAGTCAAGATTGGGTCTTATCAAGACTCGATAAAGAGGAACAATAACTTGCATATCTCTGCTCGGCAAAGAATTCTTCAGTAACCAAGTGATCTGATGAGCTGATTTAGCCACTTTTGCTATGTGCCGCCTAAACTTCAACTCCCTATCCACCAGTACACCAAATTTCTGGCTTCGTCAACCTCCTGAGAACAGTTCCACCAATGTGATATACTGCTGCTAATTTTTTCACCCCGAAATGCATAACCTTACACTTTGCTACATTAAACCGACATCCATTCTCATTAGCCCAGACCTCCAATCTATCCAAATCATCCTGCAAAATTTGACATCATTTGCATTCACTATTGCTCTACCCAACTTTGCATCCTCAGCAAATAAATGAACAGTTCCTCTCAGATCCTTTCCTATATTGTTAATGAACAAATTAAACAGTAGTGGTCCAAGAACAGAACCCTGTGGCACACCGCTAGTCACAGGCCATCTTTTGGACTCTACTCCTGAATAAACCACTCTCTGATATCTCTCCATCAACCACCCTCCTATCCATATCACCAACCCTATATCCATCCCCATGTGCTGCAGTTTACTAATTAGAATTCCATGTGGTATCCTGTCAAAGGCCTTAGCAAAGTCTAGCAGTATCCCTGTAAATCCATTACCCTTATCCAGTTCAGCCGTCGCTGTATTATAAAACGTGAGTAAGTTACCGAGGCATGATCTACCCTTCACAAATGGGATGCTGTCCTCCATACAGTATCCCATTTTCATCTATCCATTCCTGTATTTTGCTCTTGACTAATATCTCCGAAACCTTGACAACGATTCCTGATATGCTGATCGGTCGGTAATTTGCAACAGCAGTCTTGGACCCTCCTTTATGCAATGGAATTATTTTCCCCTCTTTCAACTCCCTTGGGACTAACTCAGAGCTGAGACTTAAATTAAACAATATGGTCAAGGGGAACTGACAATTCCTTTGCCGCTTCACGTAAGACTCGAGCTAATATACCATCCAATCCCACAGATGTATTTACATTAAGGTTATGTAATATATTATTCATATTATTCACTTCCATTTCATTCACTTCAATTCCTGTATCAGCCATTCGTTCTCTCATTCCTGCAGTACCACAGCCTGGATGATATACTCTTATCTAAAAATGCTTAATAGGGATTGACACTGATTCATTAATAATAACATACATGTCCTGCTTCTGCTTCAGAAGATAAAACTAAGAATTATTATGATCAACAATGAACAGCTACTTTCGATCCGTTTAAATTTTAACAAAAACAGCAATCAGAATGATAAGCTCTTGTATTTAAGCTGCTCAAAATTATATTATCCATGTAAGTCAACTACACGATTGTAAGATATAGATTTAGGTCATCTTTTACCCTTTATTTTTCCTGAGATTATCATTTAAATGTTTTCTTTCTCACAACGTTAAGTGACAAACATGTCAGAAACAGACAACGCGAAATAAGGAAATCGCTATGTTCATCTTAAGGCGTCTGGCGAATCTGTCAGGCAAAACTCTTAAATTTAAAAGATAATCTAAAGCTCTTTTAGATAACATACATATCGTTTAAATTACAAAATATCACGTGAGAAGCATTAGATTCATTTACAGAAATGCGATATCGTATGTCAATGTCCGTAGATTTATAAGTTCTTTTGAGTCCACCTTTACGAAATATATAGCTGAGAATTTTGAATGAATTTTGCTGGAAGATTGTTTACGATATCACTGGTAAAATAACTTAGAACAGCAGAAATAATTGATCAAATCCGAAACTGATAAAACGTTTTTTTAACCTCAATTACAGAAGATTGGGTTCGCCTGTGACTTTCAAAGGACACACAAATAATATCGTACCCTACTTTTTTTTCTTTTTAATTTGAAAGCCTCAAATGTATTTAATTTAATCATCTTTATTCGCAGTTTCTTTTTTTATTACACAATAAGTGATTCCTAAAAGGACAGAAATATTTATCCGTGTAAGCAATGAAATAAAACAGTTATTAACCTTTTAGGTCAGTCATTTCTTCACCAGTCGTAGCATAAATCAGCTTTGGTCATGAATGATCTCCGATCCTTGAATGATAAATGATTTCAGATAGTCAGATTACTATTTGTCTGAGCAGCAATCCGATCTATGTGTTCAAGTATTTCCTAACAAGTGCAAGATGATTACCTAAAGCAGGTTATGTTAATGCAGATTTAAGGAACAACTCAAGGACAGCAATCACGGAAAGTCTTAGGGAAAAAAACAACTAAATTCTACTTCCATTTGCATTCAAGGAAGTACTCATATATGTGAAAAGAGAGCTATACGGCTCTTTCACTGACTGGTCAAATGGGTTATTGTGAAAACTAGAAGCAAGTTGAAGAACAGCATTACCATTACAAAAAAAAAAAAAAAGTTAACATAATTTCTCTCTCTCTCGCTCTCTCTTACATCAGAATTACTAAGTAAATTTGATTTCTTCAATATATACCAAACGGTTTACAATTTAATTTCGTAAATTGTAAACTATATTCAGATTTATTGATCATTGTAAATACTGTACAGTCAAAAAAAAATTTCAAAGGAGACAATAATACAAATGAAGATAGGATTTAACATTTTTTTGGGGCAGAAACTTACCGTAAAATTTAAACAGTCAATAAAATGACAAGTCATATAATCATGTCGACTTCAAAATGGCATTATATGTGCATATTCTGTAAGAGAGTGACAAAGAGTGTAAATCGCTCTATTGTCTTAAATGCATTACTTCTGGCTATTTCGAGTGGAATTTGTCTATGGCCTAATGTGTTCAGGGGCAGATCCACTTCCGATGTCGTAGCGGAAAAGGCACCCAATGCAACAGTATTGTATCCGAGGAGAGGGTTCCAAAACTGGGAGAGAATATAACAAAAAAAAAAAAAGAAAAAAAGTTAAGTCTTTTTCAGATATATACTTGAATGACCAGTTAGGCAGGCCTTTATTCATTCACTCAGCTAGTTTGTTAGAGCAGATGTACCCATTCGTTCTAGGCTATAGAAAGTGTGTGTGTGTGTGTGTGTGTGTGTGTGTGTGTGTGTGTGTGTGTGTGTGTGTGTGTGTGTGTGTGTGTGTGTGTGTGTGTGTGTGTGTGTGTGTGTGTGTGTGTGTGTGTGTGTGTGTGTGTGTGTGTGTGTGTGTGTGTGTGTGTGTGTGTCCTTCTGGCTCGTTTGCCTGTTTTTTTTTTTATGGGATAAAATTCCCAGTTTTTCCGAGAGGGAAACTCTGCAACTCCCGTATGAGACCGGCTAACTCACCTTCAGTTGAAAAGTTCCGAGATATCCTCGGGACTTGTTTTAACTGAAGGTGAAAATCGCAAAACAAAATCGCAAAGGTGAAAATCACAAACTCTGGTTATCGCGATGTTACTGTAACGTCCTATAACAACAATCACAGGAATTTTCAAGACACAAGCAAATGATGTATCTGTATAAATGTCGTAGTTCATTACAATTATCGGAAGAGTTTTAGTAAAGGAAATTCGGGCAACATTTGTACGACTACGAGGATAATATGAGCACCTCGGTAAAAATAGAAATAATTAATAATTAATGTGGTAGCCTTTGATCCCAAAACGGATATATCCGTGGTATATTGATGTATTATAGATCCCATCCATGCAAAGTTTAATTGATCCTCATCCTCTTATCGTCCTTTAAAAAAATATGAGGATATACGAATATATAAATTTTCCTAATCTATCAAAGCACCGCTATCAAAATGACCTCAAAAAATGTCTTTTTCCAAATTTCGTCTGCATTTTTATTTCGCAAGACCTCTATACACATCAATCATGGATCCACGTGTCTAATATGATTCAAATATTTAACTAAAACGTTTCTCGTGACACAGAAGTGCACTCCCCTCTATCTTAAAAAAGTAGACTTTGGAATCAAAAATGGTACAAAAGTCCACGTGCATCACTTCTCGTTAGTTATGAAAGAGTAGAATGATTGTGTTGTTGTTTACCTGAATGGAACCTCATGTTATGCAACTGGACAGATTGCCAGGTTATTCATTCTCCCAAACGCTCAATGTTTGGATTTTCATGCCATTATTTTTTGCCACTGATCTGAAGGAATTTGTAGTAAGATCTTAAAATATAAATATCTAATATACTTTATTTGCGATCGGAAGGTCTTCTATACCTATATATATTTACTTCATTCTAGTCCAAGAATACTAAAATAAAATGCAACCTACATTTACTTTATTGGTCTTATGCAAGACTAAAAGCTGGATAACTATTCCAGCTTTTATTCTATTTATTCCAATTTTTGGTCTTCTTCAGCTATAAAATAACGTGGAAATCTTTAGATATCAAATCGAACGAAAATCTTCAGGTATCAAATCAAATAGAAATATTCAAATTTCAGATAATGCATATTATGTTATATCACTAAAAAGATCTTTTGCCATAAATAGATTAAATACGAACACATAATTCTGCATTCTAATAGCAACATTTATGTAAATACTTAAAAGATAGGAATCGAACACGGTGATTTGAGCATTTTTTAAAGTTAATCCAATCTTATTGTCAGCCAATTTCCTTATTGGTTGAGGGATTACGTTTTCTAGCAGCCAATAGGAAGATTCACTTGTTAATATCTGCTTAGAAATGAAGTTTTAAAGATTTAACAAACTACCTCGACTTTAATAAAAAAAAAAAAAACGATTCAGAAAGTGTAAATGATGTAGACAGAGTGCGACGTATCATGATTTAGAAATAACGAGTCATCCAATATAGTGTATGGACTGTACTTCAATATATCACAGCAGTGATTTGTTATTTAGACGGAGTGAATTTTAATGTGTCAGATAAACTCAATTAATGCTTAACATCTCACTAAATAAAATAACAAGAGGGTGGGTAGCCGTTTGACGAGATGGCAATGACCATTGAAACATCTGTCAAGGGTGGTTGAACGTTCTTAGAAAGAAAGAAAGACAGACAGAAAAATAAAGAAAACAAACTCTGTCTTTCTTGAGGCGGTAGCATGAGGAAGTCAGTGAGCTGTGTATCAAACCTTTTGTTCGGTTTTAGCATATAAAATTATATGGGATTTTCATCTAGTCAGAATTGTAGAACCGGCTCTAGAGGTTTTTTTCCTCGCAAGCATTTTTTACAGACTTTTACATTTTTTATATTGATGGAATCCCGCACATGCATGTTTGCTGATGCCAAGAGCCAACCCTGATCTTCGTTCATTTTACTTCCTAATGTTTATATTCAATTTCCTGACTTATCATCATATGAAATTTCTTTCTATAATTTACATTCCCAAACAACCTTAAAATTATAATTATTGAATTAAGCAAAGGAATTGTATATGACCTAATTTAGTCGAAAGAAAGTACACTGTTCATATTTATTTTAAAAGGTACGACTAGTTTCGTCTTATTCTAGAAGTTTTTCGATTGGTGCCAATATACACAAAAATTAAATGTTTGTGTATGTGTGCATAACTCGTGCGTGCATAACGGGAGACCACTCGCGGAAGGACCATTATAGGATCGATTTTAGTCTCCAACTAGAACTTTTCCAGGCCTTTCTTCGACCTAATCTTGTGTTAGTCGATCTTTATCAAAAGAAAGTAATAGCGTCTTTCCTCATGAATGCTCGAGTTTTAAACTCTACAGCTCAAAAAAGTCGACCGCAGAATTCACACAATATGTACCTGTTAGGGTTACCACGAGAATGAGCACTTGTCTACCTTAATCTCTCCCCCCCCCCCCCTTGAAAGCCTCGATACATTCATGACCGCGAGCTCACTGTCAGTGATGGCTAAAGGGTGGAGGCCAGCTGCCTATGCTCACAAGGTCATCAAAAAAGAAGTCGAACTGTTTCTTAGATAAAAACTGAATTTTTACAACTAGAATCGCTACACTTGGGCATATTTAGAGATCTAAATATCATCAATCGATTTTTAAAAAAATTGAATCCTTAAGTTCATCGGACAAGAATCAAAGACAAAACCAGTTATTTATTACTTTTTGTGATTTCTAAAACATGTATGTTAGTATGAGAATTATTATATATTAATAGTCAACGTTATAAAATAGAAACAAATTTAGCCGAAAATGTTAAAAAACAAAAACCACATAATTCTGCAAGTTTTTTTTTTAATGTATATAGTTGTGATATGACATGGAGAAAGAAAGGAGAGCATGTCTAAAGCTCTGTGACCATACTACCGCAGGAGGAACATACATCTAAAAAAAAAAAATTGTGACATCATTAAGGAAGACCTCTAGAATTCCAATCATCAATTAGTTTAAATATCTTTACATTTCTTTAGCTTACTTTACTAGCATGAGCTATCTGTTTACAGAAGTGTAGTTTTTATAAACACTTCGTGCATGTCATAACCTACAAGAAAGTTATGAAATCTTTTCATAATCTGATGAACTCTAAATAAACTGAAGCACGAGGTTAATGAATGAATGAATGTAAGGAAAAAACATAGTTTGGGTTCTTTCCTTAGCATTAATGATGACATTTGATAAAACAGATCTGCCCAAATAAAACTAATCTTATAAACTAAACTAAATTTGCCTCTTTTTACTTTAGATCTTGCTTAACTGAATCATTATCAGGGCTTTTCGGACAATGAGTTAACCGGTTTCATAGTATGGAAGGGAGAAACTCTGGTTTTTCATCCGCCAAACAGACAAACCACCCAGAAGAACATATGCAATTTACAGATTATACCGACTCATAGTCTTGGTTGCGTCTGTCGTAATTCTACACAACCGACTAATCTCTCTCTCTCTCTCTCTCTCTCTCTCTCTCTCTCCTTTCCAATGCAATGGTTGCCACTGACCTGGAGATAAATAAAATAAATAAATAAATAAATAAAACTTGGAATGCTGTTTATTATAATTAATCCTAATAGTCTCCGAAGGAATTCAAAGTAGTTAAACCAGTAATTTTCTTAATTTCTTTTTTATTTTAAAAATATTAATACACTACACCGAATAATAATTTTAAACTACTTGGAGAATGCTTGGATCTATTAAATTAGATATTTCAAAACTATTAAGTATCAATTTTTAGAGACGTTCAAAATTTTCATTTCAAGCAATCATGCAAATTGACACTGGAGTTATCATCTAAAATAGTTATCATACTTTACTTCCGGCTCTTGGAGATTCGTATCTTAAAATCGGACTCTCCCGGGACAGACGGAAGTGGAAAGAGTTCATTTGGCCTCATCATCATCCACATAGATGATGGAAGAGAGAAGAAGATGAAGAAGAAGAAGTAAGTTATGATTTGTACCAAAACTATAACCAATTTTGAGCTTTTGGGGATGTTTAAATGACATCAATTTTTTTCGCCTCGTCACTCTCTGTTACAAACCTTCAAATCCCCACTTACCTTTTCATAATACGAAGCTGTCACTTATTTTTTAACGGGCGGTTGGAATTATGATCCAAGAAAGTAGGACTATAAAGATGTCAGTATATTATGTCTGTTAATCACATGTATTCTTATGCCCGTAATGCGTGGTTTGTCGGATGAACAATCCTGAGTTTCCTAGAGCAAATATCCTACCATCCTCGTGGAAGTCCGACTAAATTGCCTTTACTCGAAACGGTCTTATAAAGGTTTCTTATGTCCTAAACGGAATTCGGCCCACGTCTTTCCAATCAAAAGCAAAATATTCAGAAATTCTATCCAGAATAATATGATAATGAAGTCGATAAAAGAGTTGGCTTCGTTTTTAAGGAAAAATAAATGTCTTGAGTTTGACCAACAGTAATATACACAACAAAACATTGTTAAATCATACACTAAATTGATATTAGTGTTCTGTTGATCTTCAGCTATTTTTCGAATTTTATAAAACTATTTTGAAAATTAAAGTAATTTACACTTGTGGAATTTAAAACAATAAAATTTTTAGAAAATTTTGATATTACATCATTCTCCATATGACAACATCCTTGTCCCTCTCACAAAATGACAAAATTTTCTAGACCCACCCCTTCTTTCCCGAAAGTATTAGGATCATTTTAGAACAACACCTTCCACTGCTCGCATTTTTTCCCTTAAAATAAATGACATGCATTTCAAGAAGAGATGCGTATGTTCTGATGTAAGAGACAACTATATACACACTAAAGAGAGATAGGGATAAAAAAAAAAAAAAAAAATGAGCACTGAGAATTTCCATCAGTATTTTCTCAGGCGCAATTCTTGGAGTAGTGGGTGTAAATAACAAATATGCCAGACACAGGGACATCATCTAGTTACCGCTATCAATCTCTTCACCGATGACCCCTGGTCAGCCGATAAGACTACACTTCTCTTGAATTACGGTAATGAAGCCGATGACAGATAAGTGACGATTGACGGATGGACAGGGTATATCCGGTATTAAAGTGGCACACTGTGGCTAATAAAGGGTGGCCGAAAGGTCTAACGCCCGTCGTGGCTTTACTGATGAGAGCAGATACTTGCACTGGATCTAGTCTTTCAGTGCTTCAATTCCCATGTAAGGATGGAGAGCGCACGCCAGGCCGTGATTGTAATGGGCACTAAACGCTGTAATCTTTAAGACGCGTGAGATGACCTACCCATATGCTTAGCTTAGTGGGAGAAGAGAGAGGGATGGGGGGGGGGATATGCAGCTTGGTCAAAATGACTTTACATATATCATCGTTATCTCCCTGAAAGAGGTAGCCCCTAAGACCCTCGTTGATTCTGTTATATAAACCATACTTCTGTTTTTTTTAATCTTTGCGTTCCCAAATTTAATATGAAAACCAAAGGCTGTTTATTTATTTTTTTATTGTACACGAAGAATCAATAAGTATGTATGGTTATAATTTGTTCATTCTGGGTTACTTTTCCCCCTTCAAATAGGGAAATGCAATATACACTGAGTGACCACTATATTAGGATTGGGGGGGGGGGAGGTGTTCCTAATAAAGTGGCCACTCACTATACGTTCGGATTCATTTGATCACGTAATACCACTTCTTATAGCTTAAAGAAAGACTTAAGATGGATTTGAATAGTGAAAGTGTTTAGTGGTATGAGGAGAATCAATTCACCTGGTATCTAAGTATGTTCAAATCAAAGATTCTGTAGAATTTAAGTTGCCACCTCCTCATAATGGCTGTCGTCATGTTTACGCTCTTTCTCCTTTTAATAATTATAAAAACTATTTGTAATTAAAACTAATTTATTTTTTAAAAACAATCGATATTTATTTGATGATAAAAAGAATCTAATTTAAAAAACTTTTTAATTAAAATGAATTTTACTACAAAATAATTTAATTCTTAATTAAAATTTATAATAAGCTATTTTGTATGATAAAAATGATTTTTATGTGGGGGAATAATAGCAAACTATTCTGTTACGTATCCTTCTGAGTTTTCTCTTCCCAAAAGGGCGAGAGCGTTTTTAGTTTAAATACATAATGTGGTTAATATAATTTAAAATTATTATTATTACTTCAATTCTCCTGGAGCGAAAGACTCATCAAGGGGATTTAATTAATTGAATTTCATTTATATTTGAATTACGTAAATTTATTTTAAATTTAAGTATCTAAATTTAATTTTAAAATAATTACTACGCTTTAAAATTTAAGTAATTAATGTAACATGTAGCACTGTTGAATATTTTGGTATTGCTATTCATCTTGTTAATATTGCAGTTTTTTATTATTAAGAATAATTGAGATTTAACATGAAAACTCTTAATGAATTACCTAGTTTGATAGATAATTAGCATTCTTTAACATTGTTCAGGAATGTATTGTTTCTGTATGTAAATAAAAATAAAAGTAATAAAATGAAGAATGGGAGTAGTTGGAGTAGACAACGTCTTTTCGTATTTCAAGTTAAAAAATAAGTCGAATATGATGACCATAGCATTTATGGAGGTTCAGGTTTAGAAAGTTCATTTAAATGATCCGATTTGACGGAACTTTAATTACGTATTCCACTGTGTTTTCATGGTGGATCTTCTTTAAAAAAAACGTTAGTTAATTGTGGAGAGGGAGAGGTTCCAATACAAAGTTAGATACATGGTATCATGACTGACACAGTAATAAGCGAGAACATTGGTTTAATATTTGACCTTGGAACAGCATCAAGGTCAAGTCCATCGGCCATCTTTGAAAGGCGATGTCTTGATCAGTAAGCATGAAGTCTTACAACATAATAGCATAAGAAGTCGGTTTCGTTCAAGTTGATGATCTGTTTAGTTACACATTCTCTCCCCCCCTTCCTTCCTACTTTAATAATGCTCTTCACCTCCGAAATATTTAGTAAGTACAGCTTCTCAAGTTTCGACTGCTATTCCCAAATCGTGAGGTTTTAAAAGTGCAATTCGAACATCGGGATCAGTCATGGTGAACTTTAAACCTGACTTGGACTCTTGATCAGTTGAAGAGTTGTCATCTTTGCGTTCCCTTAAATCTTGGAACAATAATTTCTCTCTTGTAGTAATGCCACGATCAAACTCTCGGATAAGATTTCCTACCTTCCTCTCCTATCTGCAGGCTAAATATTGCATATGTCCTATCTATTCAACTGTTAAATCTCTCGTAGTTTCCTGACAACCCTGATATTTCTGTCATTCGAATCACATTATTTTGTGAGTACTGTATACCTTGTCCTGTGGTGACCATCCTATGCTCCATTGTAACCTCTGCGCTTTTGCCTTTTTCCGTGTGAATTTTCACTCTATCTAGTTTCGTATCGAGATATCCAGAATACTTGCTTAGAATGCTAGTTGATGATGAAGATGAACTCTTGGATTCATGAGGAGAATGAATAAAGTATTTTGAGACCTAACAAAATCAAGATAAGGGATAGGCAAATAGCACTGCGAACAAACATGACAATGAGGACGAGAGTGAATGTGGATACGAATTATAACATATACTGGTATGACATGTAACTCGTCTTCTCCAAGCACTAAAAATTCGTATGTTGCCTAATAATAATATTTAATTTTGGAATAGGCAAACCTTACAAAATTATGTGCACGGTATTACTTACAGAATCCCCACATATTTTTCTGGAAGTTTTGTTCATTATTGAAAGAGAGAGAGAGAGAGAGAGAGAGAGAGAGAGAGAGAGAGAGAGAGAGAGAGAGAGAGATGGTGTATAAGAAACACCTTATACACTGTCCATATAATATCCATTTCCCTTTCTTTCCAATTTATCAATAAAATTTCCCGCTTTTTTAAGTAATAAACCTCCTGTATTTTAATAACACCTTCAACAGAGAGAGAGAGAGAGGGTTGTTGAAAATGAGCTCTATGTCTTTCTTTCCAACAAATGTTAAAACATACCTGATGGTTTGAGAAAAAGGGAAGGGAAGACAAGTAATTTAAGCTTATGCAAAGCTAACTGGCTGAGAAAGTATTAAATTGAAATATGTAATGTATTGGCGGCGTTTTATTACCTATTTACCTGGGAGATAATTTTTAATTATACTAATCAAAATATTATATTGCCATTACTAACTGAAGATATTATTGTATACATTTCAGAAATTCGTGGAAGAATAGAATTTCAAGCCGGATCCTGTTAGTCATTTACTAACGACCCGGTGCTTAACTGTGTACTGTTTATTATTATTGTTGTTGTTGTTGTTGTTGTTGTGGTTGTCCTGAGATAAGCTCATTAAAAAGCTTCAAGGATGCAAGATGAGACATTACATCTCAACTGAGATCATCGGAAAGGAAAAAAAAGAAAAAAAAAGAATTATTTATTACATCGAAGTGCTGTAGTTACAGCGGTTACATTAAAAAGCAAAAATTGTAAAGTATATATATAACTTACTGTTATACTATAAATACTGTTAAAAAATTGTAACCTTATCCAATTACAAACTATAAATTACCATTCATAGTAACTATTATTAACGCAATTTAGAATACAAAAAAAACGGAAATATTTGTATGAAATTCACTGTAAAAAAAAAAAAATATATATATATATATATATATATATATATATATGTAATATGTAAATATATGTAAATATGTGTATATATGTAAATGCCCTGTAAGATGATAAATAAAATGTTATTATTATTATTATTATTATAAAAAAATTAACAGTCTACGCAAACATATCGGTATAACAGTCTATGCAAACACATCAAAAAAAAAAAAAAATTAACGGTCTATGCAAACACATCAAAAATAAATAAAAATTAACAGTCTACGCAAACACATCGATATAACAGTCTATGCAAACACATCAAACAGCCACCTAACAAAATTAGAAATATTACATAGGAAAATTGTGTCAACAGTGATTTGGACATCTTATACGCAACAGCCAATATCCGACTAGCACATGGCGATACACAGAATCCTGAGCATTAAAAATCTGAAACACTACATAATATTACTAAGGAATTACTTCAACATCACCTATCGAAACAACAAAAACACATATTGTACAACACGACCCACAACAACTATTTACATCCCTACACCTTTCAACAACTCATATGGTTCTTTGGTGAGATCACATTAGATACTCACGCTACTCAACAACCTACCAAGAAATTTAAAACACATAGACAACTACAGAACATTAAATCACGAACTCTGGAAAATATATCAACAAAGTTAACATACCATTAACTAATATACACATCACAAATCACTACCGTCCGATGCCTACATCCCAACCATAAACAGTAACAACAACATAAATATTGAAGGCTAATTCCACTCACTTTATAAAAGCTAACCCAAGCTTCGAAGTAGGTGCGATTAATTCGCCTCATTCATAATCCTCCTAATCTATCCTAATCCTCATAACCACACGACCTCATAAGCTCATAACATAATCCTCATAACCACACGTAATCCTCATAATTAAAGACTGCGAATTATGTAACAAAACAGTCAGTACATGTATAATAATAATGAAGATATACAGTATATATATAAAGTATATGAAATTGTATTCAAAGAAAAAAACATTGAAAAAAAATAATGTGCCTTAAACCGCGTACAGTATAATGTACAGAGCATCAAGTGTAATATGCATTAATTGTGAATATGTAAATACTCTGTACGATGAAAATAGAAAAAATGTTATTTTATACATAATGTGTAAACATGAAAAAAAATGTCTGCAATAATCATCTGTAATAATTATATGTATGTATGTAATTTATCTGAGACATTATCATATTATTATTATTATTATCCGTTATTCAAAAATTCCGTGTAATCTTCATTGTTAATATTAGAACACGTGTTGTAAATATAGATGCAAAAAGTATTATTATCAATATTTTAATTGAAATGCAATGTAGAAACTGAATCACATATGCAGCACTTAGTGCTGAATTTTGTAGAAATTACAAGTTGGAATGTCACTAAAGACGATTATTGTAATTGTGTAAATATTTTAGAAATCAATAATAATAAATTATTATTATTATTATTATTATTATTATTATTATTATTATTATTCCAGTGAGCTCTGAATAAAAAACACCACTATGATTAGGTGTGCTTTTCAATTTAGAATCGTGATTACACCTCTGAAGCAGCCCAGGTTCGATGATACCCTTTGATTAGAAAGATTGAATTCGAATCTTTTCTGGGATACAAAGAATCTTTATAAGAAATGCAAATAGAAAGTGCCGTGCAATTTCTTGCCACTCTTCTGCTAAAATGGCCACCATCATTCCTCCACTTTCTTCCACAACAAAGAACACCAACTGAAAGGTATTGGTTAATTAACATTCGTTTACTCCAGCTTCAAACTTACCGAAGCAATTTCTCTTAATCCTTTTGCATTCCATCTACTCGGTTCCTTGGAGTAGTCCCCGTCACTAAGCTCAGCTGTTCAAGAAACATATTAACAAATTTCTTCTTTCTTCTTAATCTCTTGCCTCTTACACAGAAGTGATGTGTTTTAGGTTTTGAAACCTTTCGATTATGTCTGGACACCTCTGTTATTTGAAGTTATGGAACATTCCAGGTTTGTTAATAACATAAAAACTGGAGTGCAGATAATAGGAAGCAGTATTTCATCGTAATATTTGAATACAGGTGGTATGGCAACACGACGTAAACTCAGTGACTTCGAGAGAGAGGTGTCATCCTGGGTTGTCATATTGGTGGAATGTCCATACATGCCATTGAAGTTATTGCCACTCAACTGGCGCATCCAAAATCGATGGTTAGCGATCAGATCAACAAATGGAGACGTTCTGGCATCACTAATGCAGGAAAACATCCAAGGCTGCTGCCGAAAATGACTGACAGAGACAGGAAGGTGTTGAAACGGGTGGTACGCAAAAACCAGCTACAATCGGCACAGATAATCCGTAACGAGTTCCAGAGCACAAGTAATACGATGGTGAGCACTAATACTGTACGAAAAGAACATTTACTAGGTTTTCGCGGAAGAGCAGCTTCATACAGCCGAACATCATAACAACGAACAAGGTGTTTCGTCTGACCTGGTGCAAAGGGCGTGTGAACTGGACAATTTACCGGTGGAAAACGGTACTCTGGAGTGATGAATCAAGGTTCACTTGTTTCTAGTCTGATGGCAGGCTGTAGATGTCGAGGAAGTCTGGTGAACGCTTGTTACCAGTGTGTTGTACCCACAGTAAAGTTTGGCAGTGGTGGAGGAGTAATGGTGTGGGATGCATTCAGCTGGTTTGGAGGGGGACTACTGGTCGTTATCCATGGTTGCACGAAGGCAGCTCAGTATTTGATATTCTGGATAATCATGTGTTGCCTACACTGTAGACGTTTTATGGAACGGACCCGTGTCACTATCAATACCGTGTTATGACAATGCCCCATGTTACGACAATGACAATGCCCCAAGCTACAGCTGTTATGAAATGGTATGAAGAGATGGATGTCAAACGACTGCCCTGGCCTAAGCAGAGTCCTGACCTCACGAATTGGAGCGACGATTGAGGTCCAGAGCAGCGTGTCCTCGATCTGTCACTGAACTCAGTGCTGCTTTGATGGAGGAATGGAGAGGGTGGAAAGCCTCCCTCAAAGGATGCAGGAGGTGATCAAAGCCAAAAGAGGACATACCCGATATTAAGGTTCGCCTGCAGATATCAATTGTAAATTGCTAAAGTATCCGGACAATTATTGGTATATAGCGTATAACGTTTTCGCAGTTATTTTAAATTCCCCATATTCAAGGAATCTTGTGAAGATTTTATCTACCAGCTATATCTAAACAAGACTGATTCCATGAAGATTTCTTGTATTTGGGAGATCGTTGTCAGTAGAATGAACATTTAATTTATTGTTCTTAAAATATTTTCATTATCCATTTCATGAGATGTACTCTCAAAGGAGGGTACATCTATATCATATTTCAGTCTATTAAAATATGTATTTTAAAATCTGTTAAATTAATTAGAATTTTTTAACGGAAAAAGAGGTGACTGCATTTCCAATCAGTTTTCTAATCTTTAATAATTTAAATATTTAATTAACTTAACTGTTCAATAAATTCAAGTTTTCTAATAAACTGTGTTTATATGTATATAATTTACTTCATTACTATGATATTACAGTAAACTTAAAGCAGGAGGAATAGAGAGGATGGAAAGCCTCCCTCAAAGGATGCAGTAGGCGATCTTGACTTTATTAGGGCTTTTCAACTGAAGCTAGGTTAACCAGCCTCACATGGGGTGGAAGACTTTTTTCCTCTGAGAACCTTGGCTGGTTCATATCGTATCACAAACCGGTAACCACACATGCAACTGACGCATTTATTAGATTCATATGAAGTCGAAGTACATGGCCGTGACTGGCCATTGAGTCTAACACTAAAAGAGAAGGCGAAGTAGCTGATCAGAAGAAAAGCAGCCAGTCAGCAACACATCCATGAGGCAATAATCTCCCTTTAATTCATAGGTTACTCTTAAAATAATGCGCGCTCACCAACTTTGAGAGCGACTTACGTCTTTCTGGCATCCTAAAAATCACTAAGCTATCCAGTTCATCATAAACAATATGTATCCAAAAATGTGTGTATGTCACAGACCTTGCAGTTTAGTAGCTCTATTCAGAGACTGTTGTTAAGTCTAGGCAAACAAGAAAAATATGTCCAATGTCCATCTTCGAGCTTGTAAAATGTTGCTTTTATTGATTTATGCGCCTGTGAATATATAGTTGGACTTTATTTTTTGCAATGAATAAAATTAAAGCCCCTCCCCCTTTACTTTAATACATTATTCATTTCGATAATTACTGACGAATTTCGGGAGATTAAAAAGAGAAAAAATTCGTATAATTAATTAAATACCGTTAACTGATATATTTTATACTTTTATATATACTGATATAGTTTAGTTTGTTTTTAATTATTTCATTTATTTGTATTAACAATAAAAATGTTACATTTTTCTTGTTGCGCTTTAGATCTAATTGTCGTAATATTCTTTGTAAGACTTTCAAAGTATTAAAGATGGAACGTCCTCCAAAAAAACTTTGACTCGACTCCTAGTACAACAAGAATAAATCCTGGTACCATTCAGCACAGAGCGGAATGATCTTACTTTATAAAACAGTGATGTACAAATATGAAACTTACTTATAAGAATATAGCTCACTTTTTATAACAATTGTCGTGTGCATTTTTAAATTTTATTTCTTTATTTTCTAATCTTTATCGGATTTCTAAAGTACTACCTTTCTCTGTAAATCCCTAGGAAAGACAAAAGAAAAGCTATTTAACAGTTGAGCAGTCAAACGTATTACTTGTTACGGGTGAACGTCTTCTAACCTAAATGACATTTCCTTCTAAAACTGTGTTTTATTCATCCACTCATAATTTCATGCAAAATACACAAACGAAAATTTACTGGTAACTTATTTTACGCCATTCTGATTATTATTAGTATTATTAAATTCAGTGAGTGCTGAACTGCACTGCCAAAGCGCCACTACGCGGCGTAACGACAGCACAGAAATGATCGTCTGTTGCAGTATTGGTATGTGTTAAAGAAGAAGTACGCTGTTGCACTGTCAGTAATTTCTTTCCGCAAGGTATCTAAATATTTAATTTTTGTTTGAAAATTAAGCCCCACTACTTTGTACTGTTTGTAATTTTATAAACAAAACAAAAAATGAGTTGCAGCAACTGTGAAGATCCACCCATGAGAAACAGTAGTGACTACTTGTGCAACGGCTGTAGCGGAAAACTGCAGTCTCATTGCGAGGCCGTTACCGAAGCCTTGAGCAAGAGCAATGATTGTGAAGAGTCAAATGAGATTAGCATACGCCAAGAATTACAGTTGTTTAAAAACTTTATGCAAGACTTACTCGATAATCAAATGGAGGTAATTTCTCAAAAATTCGAAGATTTCAAAGATTGTATAAGAATGAATAATAACAGAATTCAGGAGACATTAGGAACTGTAAAGGATATAAAAAGAAGTTTAAGAGATATAACTGACACCCAAAGCAATTTAACTAACGAAAATGTCGAGCTGCGTAGAGAAATACATGCTCTAAAACTGCGAATAGATTTTCTAAAACAAAAGTCGCTAAGGAACGAATTGCAGATTGATGGCATACCTGAAGCTAAATCTGAAGATCTGAAATCGGTGATATGCAAATTTGGATCGGTTGTAGGAATTCCTCTTACAGAAGCGGATATTAAATCAGCTTACCGTGCACGCTCACGTAATAAAGCGAAACCACCCCCAGTAATTATTCGCTTTACTAATACAGCTATGAGAGATAGCATACTATTAACTAGCAAATCAAAAAAACCAACTTCGGCTACATTGATCAGTCAAGTTCCTGAACAGGCCATATATGTCAATGAACATTTGTCTCCCTACTTCAAACGTTTGTTTTATCTTGCTAGGAAAACTAAAGCAGAAAAAGGTTTTGCGTATCTGTGGATAAAAAACTCGCGTATTTTCATGAAAAAATATCCAGATTCACGTACTTATGTGATAACATGTGAAATGGATCTCAGTAACCTGAAGTAAAATTGATCCATTAGTAAGTAAAAACTAATACTTACTAATGGATCAATATAATTCTATTTATGACTAGCACTGTAGCTAACTTGCGAGCTTTGATCTAATATTACAGATTGTTAGTTAAATATCTTAAAAAAAAAAAAAAAACACTGTCTACTTATGCACTTAGAATGAATATACTTTGTATTATACCAATGTATATGTGTGTAGTGCATATATACAAAATGTACACGTATACCTTACAGGTGTCTGTAAAGTAGAAAAAACATTAAATAAACAAAAGCTTGAATAGAAGTGTGAAATTATTTGAGACAATGAATTTGAAAATTAATAATTTTCAGGCATAAATATTGAGCAGATCAGTGGAAAATCCATTTCGCCTATGATGACTTCTTTTTATCCTGTAATGAAAATTTATTGAATCAAAAATTACACTGATTATGCAGTCTTTAAGTATATTGTATTACACTCACTTTGAATGTAATTGACATGTCAGTTATTCATCATTTTTGCCATCCTGTAGCTGAGCTGATATATATTTTCAAAGCCTTAATAAAGTTTATTTGAATATAAAATTTGCCATTTTAGATAATGCTTGAATATTTTAACGTATATTTATTAGTCAGTATAAAATCACGAATGCAACTGTCGTCTTTGGTTGTTTAAACTGATAAAAGCTACTACTACTTCTTTGCCTCAAAGGCTGTTTCCATTTCCACGTAACGGGATATGTGTGTAAAATTCTGCTGTGGACATGCTTACATAGCTTCTTGAAGGCTTGTCTTTTCTTCTTCTTCTTTTTTTTTTTTTTTAAATATTTATGCATTGATTGGATTAAAATTTCACCACCTCATCCATCTGAAAAAATTCACTTCTGAAATCAATGAGTATCCCATTGATTTCAGAAGTGCATGGGACTTCATGGAAATAATAAGCAACAATAATTAGTTCAAATAAATGCATTCATATATTTGTTGACATGATGCAGACTAGTGAAGGGATTTTTGTAAAGGAATGTTTTTAGATTAGTTTTGTTAGGGTAGTAAGATGAAACCTGTATTAAACTAAACTAAATAGAAAAAATATGTGCTAGTAGTGTATCTGCTCAATTACATTAGTATTAGAATGACACTCGGTTATTGCTTTTCTCCCGCTCTGTTTCGATTATTATTGTCATTTCATCAGAAGACAAGTAAAATTTACCAGCATTTCCAACAAAGTAGTTCTTATCGAAGTGCTTAAGAGCTTGGTCTGTCGTTTTGATACCACGTGGTATTAAGACCGGTAACATTTATAGCCTAAAAATGCTCAGGATTTGGTTTGGCTGTATACAACTGATTTATCTTCTATAGCAAGGTAATATTTGCAAATAAAATTATTTGCACTTTTAAAAGGACTTCCGTGTAGATTGCAATTGGTTTATTCTCCATGCCTGGGAGAATATGCCACTGTCACCACCATATTCTTTGTTTTGAGTAGTGGAGAGATTCTCAAATATTAACTATAGGAAGAATATTATTTGTTGGACAAAATAACCCTAATAAATATTGACATCAGTCAGTCGATCGGATTTATGATACAACCATAAACAAAACAAACAAAAAAAAAAACCTAGGTAACGTAAAATGCCATTAATGTACTGTCAAACGCTCCTCAACTCGCAGGTATGTTATCAACTGAATAGTTATTAAATCAAATGTAAGAGAAAAGATCTTGAATTTTATATAAGCTCGAGATTTGTCCTTCAGATGAAAAGATCTGGATCATAACCGTGTAGGACGAAAAAAAAATCCTTCTAAAGGTTTCTCAGCTGAAGATGAATTTGTTGGTCTCATGCAGAGTTTCATTCTGTAACCCAGCTAGAGAAACATGGAATAGCAGACAGTGCACTCATACTTCATAGCCATAGTTGCTTTGTATGTAATTTCAACCAATTCTAACTCAGTAAGCAATAGTTTCGTGCTGCTTAGTTATGAACATTTTCTGGATCTAACTTTTTTTTTTTTTAAATGATGACAAAATCCAAGGATAGATCTTTCGTGTTTCCTACTTAATGCAAATAATGCAGAAATTATCTTTACAACAGTAACGCAAAATAAAAGAATTGAGGCACAATGAACAGCATGTGAAACACAGTTTGACCAGTGGCGTTGTATTTAAAGAAGCTGAAGCACAGACTGGATGTGCATTTCTAGAGCTTTTTTTTTTAATTTTTTTAGTAAATAGTTTCGAGATAATTGCCGCTGCAACTTTGCAATCCCACGATGTGCGAGAATTTGAGCTCTGAAAACCAGACATGCTGCACTTTATCCTATATTAGTAATAAATAAAGGGTGTCTCTGGAAATGTTATTACTCTTTGACACGTGAAAACGAACTTCAGTGACTAAAGCTCACAAATGCGACTAGTAGTGGACTAGTCGGTGTTACAGACACGACAGCAGCAGAGAGGTCTTTAAAAATGCAAACATGTATTGCCCAACTTTTGGAAATTCGATATGTAGACATATCAAAGTGTATCTTCAAATGTTTTCAGTTTTACATTATCAGCGGGATTATTTCATCCATTTCGTTCCCGATCAGATGACTGTCAGGCGATTTCAATGCGAAAGATTCATAGAAGGTGATGCAAGGATAAAGAGAACGTTGCAGAGGAGATATGAATGGTTACTAAGTGAATACCAGAGAATTTTGCGAATGAATTGAGAGTCGGTTTACTGATTCAGTTTTATCCGAACTGAACACTTATCCGAACATGGCCACTATATACAGTGTACTAGATTACTTCTATTTCTCATCACTTAGGAAGAAACAAAAAAACAAAACGCCACTATTATATCGTACTGTTATCAGGTACGGGATCTCTGATCGTTTTCTTTCTTCAAGTAATAAGCTATAGCGGCCATTTAAATCCCTTAGACGAGACTCGATATCGAAGCAGTCAGGATAATTTTAAATAATTTAAAAAAATTCATAAATGATTAAATAGTTATGAATGATATTTCAATAGTGAGAGTAAAATAATTTATCATGATGTTACCATACTCTCGCCTGTCATCAGCATGAAAGAACCGAACCAGGATTTGTTTACTCCCGGTGACCTTCACTCACAGAATTCCAGTATTAGTGTCCCCTAGGTCCACTGTACCAATAGCTACTTTTAAGATGGTAGCAATGGAAAACTCGGCGAGATCGTCTACTGGAGACATTGTTTACTTGCGCTGCTGTTTTACAGATTACAGATTTTGTGACCTTCCATCGTCCTCTCACATCATAAAGGTGCCTCTGGCCACAACTGTCATGGGCTGAATTTTCTGATGTCGGAACATTGCGGCACAATCTGGCAGGTAAATCTGTTCATTCTAGTAGCAGCGACATTTCCCGTGATAGTTATACTGTGAAGCTAATAAATTATCTGAGGTTTACTCGTAGGCTCTCTCTCTCTCTCTCTCTCTCTCTCTCACACACACACACACACACACACACACACTTGGCTACTTGCTTTATATAGTCTCTGGCACAAACACAGCTGTTTCTGAGCAGCAGTGAATTTCATGGAAAATGTACATAAGAAAATGCTCACTCGGTGTATAAGAAATGAAACAAAATGCGTATGGTTTTGTAAGACACGCAATGTCATCACCCTGTGTGAGATCACCGCCCCGCTTATTGGAGCTTGAGTGGCTTGAAAACGTTTCATGATTGGTCCTAGAGCTGGATTTCTTTTCTGTAAGAAAAATAAATAAAAATGTATAAATGTATCAAATATAATAAAAATAGAAAAAAATCCTTGGCCCACTGAAGGTACTAATATACCATAGGTTTACAACTTTTTGTGGGTGGGAGTCACATCAAAAAAAAAAAAAGTAGCAGACTGGGAGGTGATTAATAGGCAAGTGTGATTTGTGGAGGAGAGCAAATTACTGTTATTACTCCGGCCTTAGATCTGACCGGCTGGTGATTGACCGATAGCTTCTATGGCCAGTCCACTCCTGCCAACCAAAAGAAATAGCATTAAAATAATAATAATAAAAAAATTCCATTTTAAAGAATCAAACTAGTGCAAAGTTAAGCTACACCTTTATTCATGACCACTTCACGTCTTCGAGATTACATACGCATCGCTGATCTACCTATGTATAATAGCAGCGTACGCCTTTGGTGCGTGAAAATAGGTTTGATAATCATGTTGTAGAACAAAGACCCAAACGTGTCTTATTTGGAGTCTATAACCTGTTTCTTTGCTATTATAAACATGAAATTACTCATTATATAATTCACCTGTACGCATATAGCATATAGAAAATTTGAGAGTGATCTATTCTCTTGTTTATTTTATTAAAATATTTCTTGCTTACTTAAAAGCATCTCATGACCTATTCAAGTCGATTTGATACAAACTTGATTAAATGGTTTTATATATATATATATATATATATATATACTCCCACATATCTCTAGAAAATGCATGATGAAAGAAACATCATATGTGTTTAGTATGGCTGTAACTATAGCACAGTATTAGTATATTAAACTGACTTACAGTCTGCTCAGACTAACAAAACGCCAGGGCAGTGTTTCAGATCGGCGAATCTGAGTCTTAAGATTTATAGCAAATGCTTAAAACAGAAATGATTAACATAATATTTTGTTCATACTCTTTGGGAAGTTTGCATAACATAGAGTACAAGTTTTCGAAAGTTCCTTATCAAGGTAATAAACTCACGTGTTCGACTGTTATACCTGTCCGCCCAGACTGTAATAAAACGCCCATGAGCTGTGTTTCAAACCGGCTCTTAGAATGCATCCTCTTATCCCATTTGAGCTGTTTTTATGAGCATTTTAAAGCAAACTGGAGACGTTTACGTGATGAGAGGTCTAGAAAAGTATCGTTTTTCAGTACTTTTCCCCAACCCAATTACTTTAAAAATAAGGTTTTTTTAAAAAAAATGGCAACAGCTTATTACAAGAATCATGTGTTATGAGACCATTATTTGATAGCATGATAATTATTATTAGAAGCACATTCAGGAAGGGGGCGGAATTTAAGAATACTAGAGCACTTCCGTTAAAAAACAAAACAAAACAAAAAAAAAACTATTATTATAAGCAGGAATGGAGAATCATTTTGGCTGCTGGCCATCATTTAGTTAAACTTCGTTGGCGACATTTTTGAGGATGCAAAACTGTCGAGAGTTTTGCATCGAACTCTTTGAGATGCAAAACTCTCGATAGCTTTCTGATAGAGAGTTTTGTATAAAACTCTCGATCAGAGAGTTTTATACAAAACTCTCTGATCAGAAAGTTTTATCTGACGTTATTTAACTGTACATTAAATAACTGTATCATTTAATGTACAGTTATTTAATGTACATTAAATAACTCTACATTAAATAATAATAAGCTATTAAATAACTGTACTTATTTAATAGCTCGCATTTACATTTTCAATTTCCCAATAAAAGAAATTAAGGATAGATAATTTATATCGAGTGAACAAAGAGTCCAAAAAAAAAAAAAAAGTTTAATATTTAGGATTTTTATCCACTACTATCCTAATAAAACCTGGGATACTTTGGTCAGTTCATTCCTGTCCCCTCATGGTCCTGATAATTTATTATTAGTATTAGAGTTTCAAACTCTCTCTCTCTCTCTCTCTCTCTCTCTCTCTCTCTCTCTATATATATATATATATATATATATATATATATATATATATATATATATATATATATATATATATATATATATATATATATATATATATATATAGAGAGAGAGAGAGAGAGAGAGAGAGAGAGAGAGAGATCTGACCTACGATTTGCAACATTTTTAAATAACTTGCTAATAAGAGATCTATTTAAATATGGATTTCAAATGCATCTGAGATAATACTTTCGATGCGCATAATTTTTTCCTCATCAGAAGAGTAAATTGGAACCTTTTAAATTGTGCATTTTAATCCAATGATTCTGTTAATGGAAATTAAAATTATCCAAATTAAAATATCATTTCATGAAACGAAAAGCAATCACACACCAGTTTTAATAACACGATGCCTCCTATATTTATTGTTTTTCTGTTTATTTTAATTTCTACATTAAAATTTATCAATTTTATTATATCCCATGTGCCGGTTTTATTATCTCCTATAATAATAGTTTTTCCATGAAGTCTTTATAATCAATTAAATGAAAATAACAATTATAAATTAAAAAAATAAAATAAAGAGCTGCTTTCTACTAGTTATTTGATTATTGACAACTAGTTAAATGTATATCGTTATAATATATGAGTTTAAATAAACTTTACGCTGATAGTGTAATATTAACTTTCGATCAGATATGTTATATCACATATGAGATAATCTACATTCAATGAACGTATTCACGCATAAATACATTTCTTATTAGGTACCAAACAATCTAAATGTCAGACATACAACGTAGAATGACTGTGCAATAACACTCCGTTTATCATGCCTGCTCGGAAAAGAAAGGGTGTCCGAGTGTTTAGCTGAGAAAGCCATTTTTATAACTCTTTCCTTGACAGAGAACAAATACAGGAAATCTCGGACTATCTGGAGAAACTGTGGTGATGAAGGATGCATCAAAAGTAAAATGTCCAGACTATTAGTGTCCGTTATAATAAACTAAACCAACCAATCACTCACTTCAAAATCCTTTAATTTATATTGTTTTATCCATTGTATAATGAATAAAACATGTAATATTAGTAATGAATAATAATAATAATAATAATAATAATAATAATAATATATATAATAAAAAAATAAAATAAAATAAAAAATCCGTTATATTTCACAGTATTTATAAAATACATATTCAGCTAGTGCGGAAATATGAATATCAACTCGAACCATTTTTTCAATAAAAATAAAAACGCGCCGATGTAAACCCAAAAGTGGGTTAAATGAACATCTTATGGTTTATATATTCCAAGTCCCAAATTAATTTCATCGACAGAACGGAAATTTTGCAATACATAATTAATGTCGACACTTTTTTAACGAAATTTCGTTCCCTTGCAAATGGTCTGACGAAAAAAAAAAAAAATTAGAATAGCTCGGTAAGATCTTGAGAATTCCAAGTATTAAATGTGATAAAAATCTATCTAGCTAGAGCCGGAATAATTTGTGTACGGATGGACGGGTGGATAACACTCGCACTCCTCATAGGTGATTGTACATTTTGCGAGCTACTCTAATTAAACTTTATTCTAAAACAATGAACTTGGTCATTATATAAATTAAAATTTTAAGTCATCAAAATTTAAAGTACAGTTTTTAAAAAATAACAGTCCTGTCATAGTTTTCTTCCCCCATCATGCTGCACATATGTATCGTCTGACCTACATATTAAAGTGTATTTTTAGACAAAAAGAAAAAAAAGCGTTAGTAAGAAGGGTAAAGAACAGTATCAGCTAATCTAGTACATAGACAAGTTTTCTCAACGTGCCTTTATAGACGGTATAGTTGGAAATAATTTGGTGACATTTTTTTAATGAATATGGATGGAAATTAAATTTAAAAAAATCGATGGATCCATAAACCTAATGAAAACAAAGTTTCAATTTACAGTTATAACTGGAATTCATATTTGATATATGAGTCAATGAATTTCTGTAAAAAAAAAATTATATTTATATTTAATGTAAGAACAATCACTACAAAAACCTATGATATTCTACAATATAACACTTCCATTACATCATATGTTAGCTTTCAGTTATCGTTTGCAAATTGCATTAACAAAAAAGCGAACGTGGCGTATTATTTTTTACTGTGTTTCATATGTGCAAATCAATATGAAACAATTCCAAATAAAAGCGAATTGTTAACAATATGATGCACTATGTACAGTCAATATTCAGCACAATATCTAATTACTGTTATTTGCATCACTCTACTTTTGTATATCTTAAGATAAATTACTTTGTGTAATTGTATGCTCAAAACGAATATGGAAAAGGTTATAAAGATAGTTGTAAACACTAGTGTTATACTTGAAAGGATGTTTTAGCTTTTACATTAAGTGTAATAAAATAATAATTAAAATTTATATCCCACGGTAACAGAAAATGTACATTTTATTTAGAAAGAAAAAAGATATAAGTTCCTTGTTTTTTGCATTATTTTAAAATAGCAGTTTTATATATCATAAGGCTTGATTATGATATATAAATCAGGTTTATTTCATATATTAACTAACGCATACAGTTTCTGGGAAAGGAGTAAAGACGGTCATTCCCCTTAATGTTCGTTACTATAGCTAAAATCAATGCATCAGTATTTGGTTATTCGATTAATATGAATAAAATATGGTACGCTAGTAAAATCGTTATTAATACTTACATATGCACAGGCAAGCTAGAAATCGAATGGATGCATCTGGTGGTTCGCAGTCTGGATAAAGGGGCCTCAACACATAAAAGGAAAACGTTAGGGCAACGACTGCTTGTGAACATGGACGGACAATCATGCATTCTACCCATAATCTGAGAAATGCCACAAATGGTCCGAAGGATATCATAATATATGCATAGTCGGCTCCACTTTTTGTTATCATACACCCTAATTCTGCATAACAATAGGCGCCTATCATTGAAAATATTCCCGAAATCACCCATACAACAAGTGACAATCCTACACTTCCGGTTCCTAAAAGTACTCCTTTTGGGGATACAAAAATTCCAGATCCAATAATACTTCCTACAATAACTGTTATACCATTGACTAATCCCATTTTCGGTTTAAGACATATGACATTATCGTCACTTTTCTGAAATCTGCCATTCTCTTCGGTCGAATTCGCACTTTTATTTTCACCTTGAGGAATTTCGGAATATTTGATGTCGTTATGGGCCATGGTATAGAAATGGATTAATCAATGATTGGTCCAGAAATACCACTTACAACCTGGAATGCCCCAAATGTAAAAAAACTTACTTGTCAGGTAAATTAATGACAGACGATACACACATATGTTAGGGATACCAACTGTCCAGATGTAAAATGTTATAACCAGAAATTCTACAAATCTGCTTGTCTAGCACTACTTTCCCCTATTATTACAACCTCTACAAATACGACCAACGCTACCGCGTGCTACAAGTAACGTGGCGGCACAAACGGCATGCTCAATACAACATCCACTACGCATGAGTGTTCGCTTCCATACGATTGGCCGTGACTCGCCGACGCCTGCAGTTAAAAGCTGAAGGGAGAGTAAACATATGGAAGAATAGTCTCTTTTCGATTGTACGTAAACAATTTGCTACGATGCACATTCTAAGCGTTGGTACTGTTTTAAGGTATTATTTATATATGAAGGGGGCACGTAAGGTACTTATATGTGAAGGATGCACATTGGTACTGTTTTAAGGTATTTATATATGAAGGGGGCACGTAAGGTACTTATATGTGAAGGATGCACGTTGGTACTGTTTTAAGGTATTTATATAAATGAAGGGTACAGGAAAAGAACATGGATTGCTACATTTACCAGTTTCATGCCCCCTAACCATATTTTTTTCTCTATTTCATGGAGTACCCATTTATTATTGTTATTATTATTTTTTCTCCTGCACAAATCTGATGCAACGTATACGTGGAGAGGAAAAAAACAACAAAATGAATGAAAAATAAAAGACACACACACACACACACACACACACACACACACACACACACACACACACACACACACACACACACACACACACACACACACACACACACACACAAAGAGATGTAAGAAGTAATTGTGTGTCCCTACAGTATATCTTAAAAAATTCATTATTAACATTCATTTTTTAATAATTCAAATTGGATATATATATATATATATATTCAATTCTGTTACTATTCCCAACTTGTTTATATGAGGACTATGTTTTTAAACTTGTTATTTTTTCCCAGTTTTTTGTAATTATTTACACACCTGAAGAAGTCAGCATTCCGACGAAACTAGTAGTGTTTTATTAAAGTTTTTATCATACCTTTCTCGGTGTTCCTAGTCAGTAAAATTATTTTAAAAAAAATAAAATAAAAAAAATATATGATATATATATATATATATATATATATAATATTTATGTATATGTTATGTTTAAATTTAATATTTATATATCAGGGACCACATTTATCATTGCAAAGCATCATTGTACAAATTATTAATGAAACTAATTAATTACAACTGATTTATTTAAGATTTAATTACTAATTCATAGGCACATTCCAAAGTGTAGCTTGCATGATTGAGACCAGACCACCATCACAAATTTAAAGGCAATTGCACGCAAGTACTTAATGCATGTTTCTACCTCTAGGTAGTGTATTATTAGTAGCACAGTATTCCTAATTTTTGTATCAAAAACAGTGTTTTTCTTTCTTTCTTTCTTTTTTTTTGTTATTCTTTTGTATTGTATTAATGATAATTTTCTGTTCTATAAGTTTTAACTTATCTTCTGTTTCCTTCATTTAGTTATAAAATCTTTTCCAAAATTGGATACATTCTGAAAAACAGCAATGAAACGACATATTTCTTTTTGAACCCGTTAGACTGGATCTGTTTATTGTTGTTGTTGTTGGTGTTGTTGTTGTTATTGTTGAACAATGTATCGTGTGCTACTGCTGACGAACTTGTGTATATCATCATCTTTATATGATGACGATACACAAGCTTTTCTCCCCTTTTGATACGCTTGTATAATGCTTTATAATAATTAATAAGCAAGGAATGTTGATGGCATTAGAATAATTATCCTTCGTTTGAGAAATATTGTTCAGTCCGCACAGTACACCATATCTTTTGTAGCAGTCACACTCTTTTGTCACTTCATTCGAGTTAGTATAGGACATCATATAAAGAATACTTTATATGACATATACAAGTAAAACCCAGATCCGGATATCTCGGCGTTCTCTATTAGTTGCATTTATACAACAGTTTATTATCTTTATGGGAGAAAATCTCATCAGCCTGCTCGTCTTTCTGAGACTTGTAAAACCATCACTAATTCAGAATGAGCTATCAGGAATATTTTCAATCCAGATAGGCTCGAAAAAAATTCTCTCATCCTTGAAGGGATTCAAGCACACATTTTCCGTGCATTCATTGTGTCAGCCCAGGTGACTGAGTTTTCATCACTCAATGTAACACCACCACCACAAGCAACAACAACACTTTTCTTACTGGAAGTTAAAATTGGCATGAAAATATCATGTTAGATCCTAAAAACAGGACTCCTGGTTTATCTGAATATTACACTTCCCAAGATACTAAATACGATGTAGGTTTCCAGCCGTTCGTGGGCAAGATTATCCTTAGAAACAAAACGACCTAAAATTAGATTATGTCTAAATAGAGGCTGCTCCAGTAACATAGAGATCCTAGGATGGTTACTTTGCAGATTCGGAAATCTTATAAAGTCAGAAAGGAAATATCAGTAAGTCATAGTGAGTGGTAGCGGAGCTAATGGTACTCCAGTTATACCATAAAGTTACATATGGAAAATTCATTAGAACGTCAGTGTGTGAGTGATTTTTCTGAAATTTGTTATGATGCTGTCTAAAGGTGTAAAAATTTGTTATGATGCTGTCTAAAGGTGTACATGGTAAAAAGACGAATCGAATGAAATGTGCCTTTTTCCTCTACTGCACTTTAAAAATATTTACCTGCAATGACTATAATGATAACCTTATATTTATCCATTCAGATGTTGTTTCCGATCCGGAAGTTGCCGGCCACAGTTTTTCGCTTTCTGTTGTCTTGGGCAAGATTTGAGTAATACATTGACCTATTGAGTGTTCTGTATCGTAAATATAGTGATGTCTGGGTCGGCCTCTTTCCCTTTTTCTATCTAATTTTCCTAATGGTCACATCGATTATTCCTCTTTGAAGGTCGATTATTATTCCTCATTTGTTTGCCCTATTCTTCTAGTGGTCAAACTTCCGGAGCCACGAGCCTTTTGTTTTTCAATTACTTTTCTAATAGTCCACGTTCCTTAAGTATATACATCAACATAAATAATACAACAACAAATTATCACTCGCATTCTTGTATTAATATCAACTTTTCTGAAAGTATCTGTCTTTTATGTTAAGAAAGGCTAATTTTGGTATTATTTTTTTCTCATTATTTCCAAATTTGGATGGGAGATTTATTAGTTATTAGTGTTTTTCGGTTGCTAACATCCTTCTCACTCTAATGATAATTATTTCAAAGATAGCATATTGTAAGAACCAGGAGCCGACGATTTCCTACAACCACTATAAATCTTATTTACTTGATTTTAAATGGAAAGCGGTTTTTTCTCTTTTGTAGGGATCCACATAATTTTCTCTATACCACTGCCTCATTTTGTGGAGATTGCTGCAAAATGGTTCATAATAGACATTGAGGAAAAATAATTAAAGTTATTGCTCAACTGCGGAAAGTATGTTTTCCATTGTCACACTGGCATCGTAAGAGACACACACACAGCGTAAAGTTTGAATCAGGGAAAAAAATCACGTTTGAAGAGGTGTCACTGCCACCTTTCAAAATAATAACAGAAGAATATTAACTTCAAAGTGTTTCCTTAGCTTACTCGTTTTCGCCAAGTCCTTTGATTAAAAAGATCTCGGTTCGATTCTAGAATAAGACGCGAATAAACCTTTATCAGAGCTTTTCAATCGAAGGTGAGATAGCCGTGTCTCATATGGAGGTAACAGATTTTTTTTCTCTCGCAGAAACTAGAAGTTTTCCCTTTCACAAGTAAGCAAACCGGCCATGTGAACACATGTGTTTACACATTTGAATGGTTTTTAGGCACAAGACTAACCACCACCTTATCCTAAAATTATTGTTATAAAAGCCTGGGCACGTTGCGGATCTTTTAAGGGCTGGTAAGTACCGCCAATTATTACCTTTTTTTTTTTTTTTTTTTGGATAAGTACTTCTCAGATATGAGAGATTGACATAAGACATCCACAGGTAGTCTATAGTCTTTTTTTTTTACTTATATGAATTAAAAACTTCAGTTTCCTGGTGGGAGAGAGAGAGAGAGAGAGAGAGAGAGAGAGAGAGCTACAGCAATCCTACGGGGCATAGTTTCCATAAGCTTACTGTAGCGATCAATGGGAATTTTGGACCATTCTTCCTGTACGCATGTAATGAGGTCCTGGACTATCGTGGGACGGACGTCTCCTGCCCTCACGCGACCCCTCCTGTTCATTCCACAGATCTCAACAGGGTTAAGATCAGGGCTGTGTGGAGGCCAGTCAAGTGTAGTGACGTTCATATCCACAAACCACGCATATGATACGGTACGAATTGCGTTGCTGAAAGAAGCAGTGGTCAGTTCCGTAGAAACCCCACAAAGTAGGAAGCAATGTATTGTCCAGAATGTTCAGCTAGCTGTCGAAATTCAATGTTCGTAGCACCACAGAGGTCTGAGGAAAAACAAGATCATAATATCACACTCCCACCTCCGAATTTCATATTTGGGGTTATGCACTCTGGTAAGAGACGTTTACCGGGCATCCGCCACACCCGTCCATCTACTCGGTAGAGAGTGTAGTGTGATTCATCGTTCCATAACACAGTTTTCCAAACTTTTACGTCCAATTGTACATGCTCTTTGCACCACCGAAAACGACGCTGCACGTTGGTTCGGTAATGTAGGATCCGTATTGAGATCCTACTATGGAAACTCATGTTGTGAGCTATGGTTCTGAATATTTTTGTGCAGATTCTCATTCCATTCGATAGTCAGACCTCCTCATTCAACATTCAACTGTCGGCCAACAAATGGCAGATATTACATATTATCGTTCGTAGCAGCTTACGGTCACATTCGGTGAGTGTGGTGGGTCGTCCACTGCGGGTAGCTTTTGCAGTTGACTCCCTGCACTTCCATCTCAGTATGGTATTACTGCATGTTGACCTGGTATGGCCCAGTTTGTCAACAATTTGCTGAACAGATAGCCCTGCAATATGACATCCTAAGAGTATCGCAACACCTCTTTCAAACTCCGTCAGTTCCCTTCTCGCAGCCATTTTATCAGCACACAGTTGCACTGACTTAGGAGCATCTACAAACACGGGACTCGTTACATGGCACGATGAACTTTGCCAATGAGGACGTCCGTTAACTTCTTTCCAAGCAGTGTACTTCCCCGTATCAAAGATCAACAAATTCAGAATGAGGTGATAGAAAAGTCTAGAAAGAGTTTTTTCCTTTTTTTTTTCTTAACAAAAACAGTAAATTTAAGAGAGGTTTATTACACGAAAATATTCCGTATTTTAAAAAAACAGCTAATGGGAACATTCCCGATTTTTGTTTTTTAGTCTTCTTGCAGATCAGCTTAATGTTTAAATGCGATTAAGCTTGTATCACATCTGATAGCTTTGTTTATTATTCCATGAATCAGAGGAATCTAAATGAAGATAAACTTTGAATTGAAAGTGGAAGCAATCCACGATTTAAATCTGAGATTTCAGATTTATTCATAGAAAAATTATTAAAAGAAATCCATTACTAACGAATATTTAATATGAGAAAACCTTAATTTTCTGCAATTGCAAATCATCCTATGACAAAAATATCACTGATTTCATGCATGCGCACTTAACATATCAGTGAAAGAAAATGAAAATCAGGTGTATGCGCAAAATGAACTTGTGAGCAGGGCTGGATTAACCATTAAGCAAAATAAGCACGTGCTTAGGGCATCATGGAAAAGGGGGCACCACAGAATTTCTGCTTTAGTTAGATGACGAATTTAATTTAAATTAACTTTTAATTAGTTTTTCATTGTTTTTATCTTTTCTTACTGTTACCTACTTTATTTCAATAAATAATGACGTGTAGAAGGCCTAATAAAACTCTAACCACGTGCATGATGATTCGTTTACACCGTATTATCGCCCATGACGCTTTCTGGCACTACTATTGCATCAAATGAGGTAATTTTTTATAATTAACGTAACCATTTTATTTTTTATTTTCCTGTCTGTTTTAGATCTTGTTTTAATAAATTATGTCTTATAAAAGGCCCCAGAAGCAAATATGAAACAAATCACATGGTTGTCTCAGAAACGCGCCTCCGGTAAAAGGCCTAGCTGTCGCAGAAGTGCGACTCCAGTAAAATAAGAGTTAATTAAAGCACGAAAGCACAAGATTCAGCTGTAAGCCGAAAATTAAATTGTTCGTATGATTTTGCCTGTGATATGTGTAACTGTGTTGATTGCCACCTAATATTCAACAAAATAATCTTTTTATTTCTGTATTTAACAGATCCCAATAACCAAGATGAAACGTGTTCAGTTAAGTGGTGCACAAAAGCGAAAACTATCAAAAAAGAAACAAGAGGAGACTTTGGAATTAGATTCCAAGACTGCAAAGCTGACTGATTTCTTCACACAAGTTCAACAACATTATATACCAATTCCTGATCAGAGCCAATCTCCGTCATCAGAAGTGGACACAAATACCACTTTGATCACTTCAAAATCAAAATATGATGATGTTGGAATCATCAAGGTGTCACAAGCAGGTTCATCTAGCACATGTCTCGCTACTGACCTCACTTTGTCTGTAAATTCTTTTGATATCTCTACTGCAAATGTTGATGCAAGTTGCTTTACAAAACATTCTGAGGTTGAAATAATTGCTGAAAATGAAAGTTTAGTGGACGATGGTGATGGTGGTGAAATGATTCAGTCTGCAAAAGATGAATAAATATAGCAAAAGATCCAGGGTTGTGGATCTTTTGCTATATTTACTTCATATAATTTCTCTGCTACGTGGCTTATTGGACTGCTTGTGGACCCAGTGACTGTCAACACCACAATGGGCCATTTGACAAGTCTTACCGACATTTCAGTAGTGGCAAACCTGTAAGATACTGTTCGCAAAAACTTTTTGTTGGGACAAAAGCCAATGGTGAGGAATACAAGAGAGAGTGGTTATTGTATTCACCATCAACGGGATCAGTTTATTGTTTTGTTTGTAAACTGTTTGCTCCTAAAAATTTCTCACATTTTGTTACAAGAGAAGGGTTCTGTGACTGGCGAAATACTATTGTAATTGATCAACATGAAAAAAAAAAGCACTACTCACCGAGACTCTATGCTAACATACTTAACTCACAGACAAGGTGTAGGCTGTGGCGTAGCTGGGGGGGGGGGTCCGCCCCGGGCGGCACTTTTCACGTGAGATAAATTTATTTTTCGACGATTATTCTATTTATGTTAACTTAGTAATTTTATTACTTAATTAATAATTAGTTTTCAACAAATATACTTACAACTAAAATAAACATAAACATAGTGTTTTAATTTCTTTCCCTACGTCGTTTTGACTTTTTGTAGTATTTTTGGTGTGTATTGAGAGGGGCGACAAACTCAGGGACCGCCCCGGGCGGCAAAAGCTCTAGCTACGCCACTGGGTGTAGGGTTGGGACAACAGTTGGAAAAACAAATTCAGGAAGAGCGTGATTACTGGGAACATGTCCTGAGGCGTGTCATAGCTGTTATTCGTACGTTAGCTGAACGTGGCTTGGCTTTTCGAGGAACAGAAAAAAGATTTGAATTATTGCAAAATGGGAACTTTTTAGGGCTGCTTGAGCTCATAAGTCAGTTTGATCCATTTTTAGCAGGTCACATTGCGAAATATGGAAATTGTGGGAAAGGAAATCCTTCTTATCTGTCCAAAGCCACCTGTGAGGAATTCATTCAACTGATGGCTCAAAAGGTCTACGTGCTTATTGTTGATGAAGTAAAATCTTCTGGTTATTTTAGTTTGTCAGTTGATTCAACACCAGATCTGTCGCATATCGACCAGTTAAGTGTTGTACTTAGGTACTTAAAAGATGGACAGCCTATTGAAAGCTTTTTAACCTTTCTGGAAATGAAAAGCCATACCGGTGAGGAAATGGCAAATCAGGTGTTGCAGTACTTACATAAAGTTTGTCAGCTAAACTTTTCAAAATGTAGGGGTCAGTCTTATGACAACGCTGCTAACATGTCTGGGCGTTATAAGAGGATGCAGCAAAAATTTTAGAAACAAACAAGTTTACTATATATGTGCCCTGTGCAGCTCATTCATTAAATTCGGTAGGCCGAAGTGCTGTTGACTGCTGTCAAGAGGCGGTTAATTTCTTCTCTACAGTGCGGTTGCTCTATACCTTTTTTTTTTCAGCCTCAACCAGCCGGTGGACAATTCTTAAAGGTTGTATTGGAAATGAAAATGTCTTAAAATCCCTCTCTGATACCAGGTGGGAGGCACATGCTATGGAAACAGCAGCAATTTTGAAATCTTTCCTTCAAATTTTAGAAGCGTTAGACTGTATAGCCGAAGACCAGTGAAAAAAGGGAGACACTGGAAGAGAAGCAGATAATATTGCAAATAAGATGCAAGAGCTAGAATTCGTTTTTATGTTGAATTTTTGGGATGAGATTTTGTAAAATTTTCATAGAGTAAGCCAAATTCTACAGAATGAGGATGTCAACTTAAAAACATGTGCAGATCTGTATGGATCATTAGCTGACCAATTGTGCACTTCACGAAATGAATTTGAAAGATATGAAGCAGCTACAAAGGAAGTGCTACCAGATGTTGATTACAAGGCAGCTGAACTCGTAAACTTATCAGAAAGAAGGTACCCAAAGACGGAGATGCTCCAGAAGTATATCTGAATGCCAGAGATAAATTTCGTATCACCACCTTTTACACAATTGTTGACAATCTTGAAACTGAGATGAGAAGAAGAGGAGAGATATACAAAGAAATATCAGAGAGATTTTCTTTTCTAAGTGATGTGCCACATAATGCTACTTCAGTGACTTCATCATCTACTGAAATTGAAAGGTATTCTCAGTGTTGTCAAAAGCTGATTGATGCTTACCCAGAGGACTTGAACACTAATTTCTCAGCTGAGCTTCAGCAGTGTGCGCCATAAGTTGAGTGCAACAAAAAATGTAAAAACAAGATTCAGTCATGCTGGACTTATAAAATAATTATAGAAGACAATATTGAGTGTGCCTTTCCAAATGTAGACATTGCCTTTTATATTTTTAACATTAATGGTCACAAATTGCTCAGCTGAGTGTTCATTTTCTCAGTTGAAGTATATTAAAAATCCCATCAGAACAACTGTGCAACAGGGCAGGTTGAATGCCTTATCTCTACTAAGTATAGAAGCAGATGTGTTACGTAAGATTAATTTTGAGGATCTGATTAAAGACTTTGCAATTAGAAAAAGTAGGAGAAAACTTTTCAAATCTAAATAAAGTTGAAGTATATAAAAAGAAACATTATTTTCCATCTTACTATAAGTTTTGTTTCATTTTGAAAAATAAAAATTTATTTTATGGTTTATTATTGTTTATATTTTGAATTACATATATATGGGGCACCAAAATCTTTTAAGTGCTTAGGGCCTCTATGGGTCTTAATCCGGCCCTGCTTGTGAGCAGAATAGATGGACACATGTATTGCAATGAAATGAATCACTAAATAATTTTTGCGATGTAGATTTGTGTACACAAATGTGCTCTAAAATCTATAGACGTCACAAAAAGGGGAAAAATAGAATTATCCCAGTTTCTTCATATTATATATTTTTGTGAAGCTACTGTATATCATTTATTGTTCATATCAGACATGTCTACGCATTTCAGTTTTGAAAGAACATTTCTCTACTTAATTTATTTATTTATTATTAAATAAATGTGAGTGGTACTGACATTAGTCAGTACCACTCACGAAAGGTCGTAAACCTTAAAACATTTGTACCGCGAGTGAGACACGATAATTCCAGAACTGTGCTCTAAAAACAAGGAACTTTTTAAGCCACCACAGCCTCACATGGAGTGATCAAAATTATCTACTATCTAAAGGCATTGACCATTCGTACAGTGGGATTTGAATCCACCTTCTGTACTTTGGAGAGTAAAGTCTATTCACCAGATCCACTAGGCCAGCAATGCCGATCCTAGCCACTTCTCTGTATATTACATTTTCGTAGTAGTGCTAGTAGTAATGGTTGAGGTGAAAAGATCTTGGACGGAATAATCGGAAAATGAAGAAGGTTATGCTAAAGGAACTAAAAATAAGGGAAATAAAATAATGTCGCACCAAATTAAAGAATTTAAGTAGAGTAGCTTTCCGAAATGAACTATAATAAATGAATAAATAAATAATTTCTCTAACACTTTTCATTCCCCTAGGGGAGTAGATAGGTAAGGCTAAGAGAGGTTGAGCTGTCTCAGCGCTAACTTATGATGGCTAGTGGACGTCCAGTCTTCATCCTTCAAGGCCCATTTCTTGTAGTGAGGAGCCCGAACTATCAATTGATCAAAGCTTTTCAGGAGTGGGAGGAAGATAGTACGGAAGACAACTACTGCCATATCCTAGTCCTAAAACTTACAACTCGTATTATTGTCTGTAATAGTGTGATTAATTAATATGGTCAATTTTGTTGAGATACGGAGTTAAAATCCGAGTGTATGTGAGAAAACCTTACTTACCGTGCCAGACATTGACTAACTCGAGAATGAGTCGAAGAGCGGCCTTAGAAAGAAAAAAAAAAGTTAATCTGGTCCGCGACTAGAATCGAATTTAAAACAGTCTTCCTTTGAGCGGCTTAGCATTATGGATGCAATACCATTTCCACACGGGTGCGCTGACACGTAGAGCTGAACTATATAAATATTATTCAAATTAATAAAAAATAATAATAATAAAGAGTTTGAAAACATGAACCAAACCTTGGAGATAGGTGAGTGGTGAAGTTGTCTGCAAGGATGGGAAAAGCAAAACTCCAACTTATAGAGTTCTGCTTAAAGATACTCAAATATGGAGGTATAAAAGTTTACAGTGGTTGCACTGCATCATTCAGAAGACCGGATCAGAGGATCAAATTCCAAAATTGGAGTAGAGTTCTCATAGTACCCATCTATAAAAAAGGGACTAAAACTGAATATGAGAATTACAAAGTAATTTCCCTTTTTCTCTCTTTTCTCAAGAGAGAAAAGAGAGAAAAATTGTGGAAAGGAAACCTCTATTTGAGCTGAAATATTATTCAGCTCAAATAGAGGTTGTAAGGTTCACATTTTCACTTTAAGATAAATAGTTAAATAAATCGTGGGAATGTTACAAGGATCTGTATTTCAGTTATGAGATAGGGGAAAATCATATGGTGTGCTAAAAGAAAAGATGTTCAAAACACTGCGGTTGTGTGGTAAATGGGACATTATACCAAGCAATACTTAGTCTATATCTCACACAGGAGTGAGACAAGGACGTACATTATTTCCACTGTTATTTATAATCTCTGTGGATCACGTTATGAAGGAAAGTGGTATTAAACCTGACATCAAAACTGGAGATGTTAATATCAGCTTTTTATTTTATGTAGATGATATTATACTTCTAAATAAATCCGGTACAAGTTTGCACGATTCCATGACTAAATTGATTAACTATTATAATAAATTTGACATAAAATCAGCAATAAAAAGAGAAAGACTATGAAAATTGACATAGACATTGAAAATATTGGCTACATCCTTACTAGAAAACTTATAGAACAAGTAAAACATTTCAATTACTTAGGCACAATTTTTAGTGAAGATCACAAATTAAGTAAGAAATAGACAACATTATCAACAAAACTTGTATGGTAGGAACTCAACTTGATCCGCTTATATGGAATAAGAGAGAAGTTAGTCAAAATACCGAAGTAATAGTATGTAAGATCATGTCGAAACCAATTTTAACTCATAGATATGTGAGTTGGATTAGAAATAAAGCATAAGATCGATCACTTCAAATTCGAGAGTTCTCAGAAAAATGAGGGGAGCGAAAAGGTGGCATATGTAGAATCATATTAAAAAAAAATGAATATATTAGGACGGAGCTGGACATTGTTAGCATTTAGGAATGTTTGATCCGAGCTAATATTAAGTAGTATGGTAATATGGTTACTTAAACAGAGAGAAAAAATTAGCAAAAGTGGCGTTTGATGTCAGGAAAAAGACCGAGAGGAAGACCAAGATCTGAATGAGTTGATGCCGTTAGAAGTGTCTTAGAAGACCCAAATATATCTTACAATATTGGGGGGCCTGAAGACAGTATTCTGTGTCCTCCTTGACGGTACTTATCAGGAATCTGATGGTGAGAATGACGCCGATGAAGATAGGTATGCATGTATATAACAATATATGTCACAAACCTAATGTGAAAGAATTGAAATCAATATTATTCAGCTCATAAACTCAACTTTAGGCTATGCAATGAAGTGTTGTTTGAGATTAAGATTTTTTCAAATCTCTCTCTTATTAGGAGATACTCAATATCTATCAATAATACGTTTTCCTCCTCCTGTGATGTCAGAGTGAGAAGAATGAGGTGTGTGTGAGTGAAAAGTCCTGGTTTTAAATCTCATCTGCAAAACAAGGCATAATTCATAACAAACGAATTAATTACATTATAGACTGATCGCTCACTTTCTCATCTTCTGTGTTTTGTAGAAACATCCTAGTTATCATTACGGATTTCTATTTATGTGTGTGAAGTAATAAGATTAATGAATGGAATCGACGATTATTTTGTTCACTAGCTTATTAGATTAATTTCACGAATGTTTGATGAATGCAGTTGCATATTAATATTCATAAACCTTCTTTTGTTTGTGTGCATCTTTATTTTCCAACAATTGTATTATACTGCATACATTATTTCATAAAGCGACCTCTGGAAAATAAAATTATTATAACTTGAAGCAGTTTTTAAAGAGATTTGTTCTTTCCACGACAAACTAATCCAGAAGTTGATAATCACCAATCATTAGTATGATCTGGCATGTGAGAGTCATAAATACAGCATTAAGTGAAGTTTCAGTATTTCAAAAAAGGGCATCTGAAGCTAATCTGGTATTTATTTCAAGATATTTCAAGAAGATTAAGGTTATCGTTACTCGGATAAACTAGTCCACTTATTTGATAATCGTCAAATCAAACAGAACTGGTTTATGAGTCACAAGCCTGTTTCTTAAAAGGAATTCAGGAAGACAGTACCCAATATTTATTCCAACTAGTTAACAGAAAAGCGCGCACACACACACACACACACACGCACACACACACACACACACACACACACACACACACACACACACACACACACACACACACACACACACACACACACACACACACACACACACACACACACACACACACACACACACACACACACACACACACACACACACACAAAGACTGACAAACAGCTATGCCATAGGCATAGTTATTTGTCATAGTCTTTAGGTGGGAGATGAATTTCATTGCCTGATTTCAACCCACCGCCAGCCGTTTGAAGGTTGCTTGAAAAGTTCCATGTTTGGTCTCTAGACTTTTTTTTCGAAAAAAAAAAAAAACTGCTAAATTTCTGTAGGAGATGGCTAACTCGCTTTCATTTGAAAAGGTCCATGTAAATATTCCTTTCACAATGAGAATATCGAATTCAGATATTATTTGTGGCGACATTGTCCCGTTGCTCTTCCAGAAGCACTACAGCGGTACAAGAAAAAATAAAAAGAAAAAAAAAGCATCCCATTGGGCAAAAAAAAAAATATTTAGCGCTAGGACCATGCATTTAGCATAAATGCAGGTCGACCTGCATTTACACTTAAGAAATGTAGAATACAAGTAAATAACATTTTGTCAGAATAATAGACACCGAGGAAAACAGCACTGGAAAAAAAAACATAAAACAACAAAAAAAAAAGACTTTTTTTTTTGTTGTTGTTGTTTTATGAATTCCGTCTACCAATGTGATAGACATATACATTTAATATTGTTAGTGAGCTGATGATCCGTTTTTTCTGCTCAAACTCAGGATTTACAGGGTTTGTTATTATTTCATATGCATTGTCAGAGATGCGAGACTATCACTATCCTTTTAATACGCATACAAAAATAAAAGTGAAACAGTAAAATAGAACTATTTAATCCAGACAACTAAGTAGCAAAATATATAAAAAACAGGAATTATGATAATAACTACCAAGCAGCCAAACACTACACTGTTTGGAAAACGATTGATGTTAAACGAAGCTAAGTAATCTTCTGAGGCAGCTGCTTTGATCTTGCAGTGTTTAAAAGCTCGGGAGGGTATATTCGCCTTTTATTAGTGCTTTAACTAGGGATTTCACGAAAGATTTTGAACAAAGTTCTGAATAAATAACAGACATAAACCCAAAATTCTGCTGCAGGCTCGTGTCTGAAAATTATATTTTTTATAACTGAATTGCCGATTAGTGTAAGTTACAAATAACATAGTTGGCAAGTGTCAGTGTAAACAAATAGCAAATAAAGGAATTGAGTAGGATGAAGAAGAAGGCAAAATCAGAGTACGAGAAGAAATTAACTATGCAAGCCAAAGGTAATCATCCCGAAGAGGTCTTTCGATATATAGCAAGTACTGTAAGATAGGCAATGATTAAGGTAAAATAATTCTGTCGAATGCGGATGGTAAGAAGGTAACTGTAGCAGAAAAAACATTTGAATTTTGAGGGATCACTTTAAGAGGGCATATCATCCAGGAGGAGATATTTGCAGTATTCCAGTGACTCTGGAAAAAGAAATAGATGAGGTGGAACTACAAAGGATATTACAGGCCCTTGATATGAATACAGCTATGGGATTAGATATCATAACATTCGCGTATTACGAGAATGTCCTAGAGAATTGACAGTGCTATTGACCAGAAATAGGTGGATAGAAATGAGATATTGTATGGAGAACAGCATGGTTTTGTTGAAGGGTAGGCCATATCTCAATGACATTTTATAAGTGACAGCTGAGTTGGATAAAGGTAACGGCTATACGGTGTTACTGCTGGATTTGGCAAAGGCATTTGATAGGATTACTCATGCATTTCTATTACACAAATTATAGCAAATTATGGTGGATATGAGGCTTGTGATGTGGATAAGAGAGCAGCTGATGGAGAGATATCAGACACAAGTTTCTTCAAGAACATAGTCCAGGAGAACGTTTGTGACACGAGATATGTCCCAGGTCTCTCTACTTTGGCCACCACTGTTTAATTTGTACATTGATATAGAATATCAATGATGATATATAAAATGATCTAAAGAGTAATATTCGGTTGTTTGTGTATTTAAAATTAGATACAGCAATAGTTAATAAAGATGATGCAGACATCATACAGGATAATTTAAATAGATTACAGTATGGGCAAAGAAGAATGACAGTCATGCATTTTGGGTTGAAATGCATAACTTTACGCAATTCGGGATGAAATGGGTTGCAAGTTATGCACTACATTCATGGGATTGCAGGAAAAGAAATTTATGAAGTAAGTGATTTGAGAATGTTGCAGTTGGATAGAAGTTGCAGTTCAGAGAGCATTTGCAAAGGTGGATAAAATAGGTCACAGTATTACGTGGTTGGTAAAGACTATCCAGACAAACAGAGATAAGGAGACTATTATACCTCTTCATAAGGCCTCGAGTGTGCCTTATTTGGATCATTGTGAGCAGATCTGATTACCTGGGTTTTTTGGGGATGAGAAGAAGGTGGAGATGATCCATAGGCCATTAATCAAAGTGGTGGCAATCTGTGAACGATTAAGAGGATAGGTTGAAGACATGCTAGTTAGAGAAATTAGTTGTAGGCAGAAAGGAGAAGATAGGTGTAATAGAGATAAGTTAGTTAAGATTTTTATAGGAGTGGTAAACAGGAAAAATTTTAGTACATGACTAATGGAAAAAGAACTATGGGTCGATCCTGGAAATTGAGAAAATGTTAGGTTAGAAAAAAAATAGTGCCAGGACTAGATTTTTTGCTTGAAAAGTGATAAATGAGTGGAATGAGTTTCAGATTGTGTTATGTGTGCCACTTCGGTGCATGAGCTCAAAGTAAAGTTTGACAGATATTGTATAAATATTGGTTAGTGCTTAGTGAAATGTTTAGGATCTCCCTCAATGAATATGCGGACTTCATGGAGATGCCGGTAATAATAATAATAATAATAATAATAATAATAATAATAATAATAATAATAATAATAATAATAACATATTAGGGCTACACCAGTGATCCAATACATAGCTGGTAACAGATTAGACAAAAGAAAACTTGGACAAATTGGACTGCAAAACTAGAAAATTAATGACTCTGCATCATGCATTGCATCCACGAAGTGATTGACCTGCTTTACCTACCGTGAAGAATAGGTGGATGGGGGTTTGCTGCAAGTGGTATAGACTGTGGAAGAATAAATTAGTTTAAAAAATTACATTGACAATAACACTGAACAAATTCTTCAAGACATTTCAAAAGAAGGCCTTCTAAAAACAATAGGAAACAAATTCGATTACAAAATGGAAAACAGCAAAATAGCCAATATATACGCTGGAAAAATAAACCCTTGCAAGGCCAATTTCTTCGAAATACTGAGGAAAAGATTGACTGTACCAAGACGTGGCAATGGTTACATGGACATTTTAAAAAAGAAACAGAATGATTTATTCTAGCCGCTTAAGAACAGGTGTTACAAACTAATGCAATGAAAGCGAATTTTTTCAACATCAATAAAAACAGCAAATACAGATTATGAAATCGAAAAGATGAGACTGTAGAACATCTAATCAGCGCCTGCAGCAAGATAGCCCAAAGCGATTACAAATACCGCCATGATAAAGTGACCAAAATATTGGCATGTATGCAAAAAAATGTTTTTCCTACTTCTGATAACTGATGGTAACATCAAATGGAGACAGTACTGAAAATCGAAGGAGCAAACATTCTCTGGGACTTTAGAATACAAACTGATCGGCATTTGGAACACATGCTATCACAATGAACAGACCTGATGTCACAATTATTGAATATACACAAGTTTGGATTATTGACATCGCAGTACCCACCAATAACAACATCAACAATATAGAATTGGAACAAATCACTAAATATCGAGATCTGACAATCGACGTTGGCCGGTTGTAGCTTAAACACACCGAAGTCATCTCAATAGTTATCAGTTCACTTGGTGCAATTTCAAAGAAACTATCCAACTATTTACAAGAATTAAACATCAACGAAGTGACCACATATGATCTACAAAAAATGGCATTACTTGGAACAGTCCATATTTTACGACGCTACCTGACAGACTATTCTTGGGTAGAATCTGAATTGCTGTGTATCACCAGTCAAATTGTTCTTTGAATGACATCTTGTTTTGACTGTGTATCAGTTGCGTGAATAAGAATAATGATAATAAATATCCATTTGTTTTATACTCAGAAGATAAACAATGATGCTCTTTGAAACTTTAAAAGCTTCGAGATTTCACTTGTATCAAATTCTTTCACAAATTGTATACACTTCTAGTCTTCTTTCTGGTGAAATACGATATGTTCTAAACAGCTGGCAGACTAAGTAGAGTAATATCAAATTTTCTAAGTTAGTATTCAACTTGGTAAAGAATGCTTCTTAAAGACCTTACCAAATGCAAAAGGGATTATGATAATTTACATTGAAGTTAAAGTAATAAATCTGCTGTTGCTTACTCGAAAGCAAACCTCTGCTACTCCTTAAAAAAAAAAAAGATGTATTACCGTTTAACATTATGAGGAGAGGTCACTACCCAGACCGGTTTCGACCTTTATCTCATCAGTGAGTAGGTAGACCTGGATAATACCAAGGTTTAAGTGAACCCATCTTACATATACCGCTACTAACGAATTGCCAGACCGGTGTACCTATATATTATTATTACTACGATAAAGAGCCAAGAGCCAAGTGGTTCTGTTATTATTAAAGAGCCTCTTGGCTCTTTATCGTAAAATAAATGAATGAATAAATAAATAATAAAAATAAATAAATAAAATAAATGAATGAATAAATAAATAAAAAATAATAACATGAAAACAGATCTAAAATAAAAATAAAAAAACAATGTTGCTGTAATAATCAGATGTGATTTTTTCCTGAATATTGTGTTTTCGAATGTTTTCTCGTTTAAAAGAATGCAATCGCACTTGCACGTTTTTCTTTTTCCCTCTCCCCTAGAAATGAATATATTTCTTTTCTCTATTCTGTGAAGCAAACTGCATCATTATATTCCTTACTATTTCTTTATAGCACTCCCTTAATAACGGCAATGAAACGTCACCATATAAAATTTCTACTTGTTTCTACTCTTAAAAATTTCCACTTTCTAACCTATTATGTAAGACAAAAAATTCCATGCATACATACATACTCTCTTAATTAGACAGAAATTTATTAACTTTTGCCCTACATATTGAGACGCAAGATGAAGAATTCATCATAACATATTAATAACATTTAAATTAACGTAAGTGGTTCTGTTATTAATATGTTATGATGAATTTTTAATTTCTTGTATTAAATGCATTCGAAACTTAGTATTATTTATGAATTTTATTAATTTAATAAATAACTTCAACCTGGTTGGCTAGATGGGTAACATGTCTGTTCTTCACCTTTGTGGTTCTCCCATCTTTAGGTGGGAGATAGTTTTCATCGCCTGGTGTATTATCATTCTGCTTAACGACGTCTCGAAGGGAGTCTACCATGAGGGCGATAGTTAATAAAGGCAATGAAGAGGTCCAGCAAGTTGATTTTAATACTTTAGCAGTCTGGGTAAAGGATAATAGTTATCATTTTAAGGTGGTAAAATGTAAAGCAAAGACTGCAAATCGTGTATTACAAGTGTATTCTCTGAAGTTTGGAATGTTGCTTGATTTTAAAATACACTTTAAATAAAATAAATAAATCAGCCAACATTTTATCCCCCAAAAGGAGAAGTGACCGTTTAGCTCTAACTAGTTGGCGAGTTCTAGATGGGCACCCAATCTCGATCCATTGTTAGCCAAACTCAGATTACAATATATAATATTAGGTTTCGAGACCACAAGGTGGCAGCAGTTGTCAGCTATACTCTCCTTCCAGATGCAAATTAAAATCACCCATACACTTTGAATAAAGGAAAAAAATACAATTTTAACCAATATAAAGACAAATTACGGTTTAAATATAAAATGCAGTTTTAAATAAATGCTTCCTCTGTTGACGAAATTGTTTTTACTGCCATCTTTTCAAACATAATATTCTTATTTTGTTTATGAGGTTCTCCCGTTAAAAAAAAAAAAAAAAAATCGTATTATATGCAAGTGTTTCACAAATTATCGTAAATTATTTTGTATATCGAGTAAGTTTTCTAAAGTGATTATTTATTATTATTTTATTTTTGGATAATATGGAAATATGTAGCATACTGCTGATGGAGGAACTGTCCAGATTTAAAGAAATTTAGCGGTCGAATTTAATAAAAACGATAGGCAGAATGAGTATGTACTGAAGTGAGTTGAAATATCGCCAGAACACTTCAATCTGATGTGTATTTTCTATTTAAGCAAACACAGTTTGCTTAAACAAAGAGTTTAAGTGTGAAACAAACAAAAGTGTTTGCTCCCACTGGCTATATATATATATATGTGTGTGTGTGTGTGTGTGTGCAGAAAGTTTTTTACCTTGGGTGTACTATACGTTAAAGATACCAAGAAATTTTATAAACTTAGTTTTTCTCCTTACGGACATGTATAATGCTATTTATTATGGGAAGGGGTCACTACCCAGATTGGTTTCCCTGTATTAAGTACGGGGTTACCTCTCCAAAAACTAGTGGGATACCCCAGATCACCCAACAAATCAGCGAACCGAAGGATCAAAACTCATCGTTGTCCCCCCCCCCCTCCCCAGTAACAGGCTCGCTCTGTCACTGAGAACTCTCAGCGTTTGGCTCTACCCAGTGGCAGGCTCACTCCACCACCAAGCAGAACTGCTCATATTTCATCTGAGGGGTAACAGCAACAGCCCTGCCTCAGTTAAATTCATGGGCTACAGCATTGCCTCCATTGCTCTGCTGTTGTTGTTACCTGGGTAACAACAACAGCAGAGCCTCAGTTATAACTTCATTGGCTACAGCATTGCTATCCATTACCCAAGCTTCCAACCAGTTTCCCTGTGATAAGTGAGGGGCTACCTCTCCAAAAACTAGTGGGATTCCCCGAATCACCCAATAATGAGCGACCGCAGGATCAAAAACTCAGCGTTGTTCCCCTCAGTAACAGGCTCACCCTGTCACTGAGAAGAACTCTCAGCATTGGCTCTACCCCGTGGCAGACTCACCCCACCAAAAAACGTGTTTTACCTTGGGTGTACTATGCGTTAAAGATACCAAGAAATTTTATGAACTAACATATAGTACAAAAGGTAAAAAACTTTCTACATCTTTCTCTCATCCTCAGATGTTTATTTAATAAGGTTTAAACACCTTGTGGCAACTAGTATAGGTAAATATAAGTTCTGCATTACTTCAACCTTGGTATCACCACCTCTGGCTCCCACTGAAGAGACCTCAATAAAGGTCGAAACGGATCAGGGTAGTAACCCTTCCCATAATACATAGTATTATACATGTCCATAAGGAGATGTGCTTTGTATTATGGGATACTTAGGCAAGTGATCAGAGCTTATGCCATCTTTACCACGAGTTACCTCAGACCTGAAATAATTCACATGCAAACTTGGCTTACTTGTTTGTTTGCTGACTTGGGAAAAAAGAATTAAGTTTATTATTAATTAAGACCAAGTTTATAAAATTTCTTGGTATCTTTAACATATATATTTATATAAATCAGCTAATGCCTTTTATTCCCATATAATTAGTAGGCAAGGCCGTTTTAGCCCTATCTAACTTTTGGAGACTGAGTGGGCAGTTCAATCTCCACTGTTATCGAATCAGAGATAGCTGGTCCAAGGTTATCACTAATTAAGCGGCACGTAGTGAAGAGAGATGGCTCAACAAGTGCCACCATCTCTGGGTACCTAACCCACTCGTATTTAATATCTGAAATAGTGTGGGTTCTACGGTCGATTTTCTTTATTTTATGGGACGAAAAACCCGAATTTCCAGGAGAAAAAACCTGCTTGCCCGTGTTAGAGATCGACTAACTCGGGAACCGGTTGAAAAAAGGCTTAGAAAAATTTCCTCTAGTCGCCGACTAGATTCGAAACCAAGAAGTCTTCCTTCATGCAGTCAAGTGGGTTTATATTTTATACATACCGTATATGTTTATAAAATATATATAAATATAAATAGTTGACGACTGGAAGAACTTTTTCTAAGCCTTTCTTCAACCGATTCCCGAGTTAGTCGATCTCTGGCACGGACAAGCAGGTTTTTCCTCCTGGAAACTCAGGTTTTTTATCCCGCAAACTCAAGAAAATCGACCGTAATACCCACATTATTTCAGACAGTAACATATCTTGTTAGGGTTAGGTACCAAGAGATGGCAGCACTTGTTTTCCAGCCTCTTCATTGGTGGCTGCTATAATTAGTGATAGACATGGGCAGGGCCGGATTTAGGCTTGCTGAGGCCCTAAGCTATACAAAACCCAGAGGCCCCCTACTGTTTTAAATTACATCAGCTGGTCTTTTTGTTTTTTTTATTTGAGGTCCCGGCAGATTGCGAGGCCCTAAGCTGTAGCTTTTTTAGCTTATACGTAAATCCATCACTGGACATCGGCCAGCTATCTCTGATTGGCTACCGGTGGAGATTGAACTGCCCACTCAGTCTCCAAAAGCTAGGTAGGGTATAAAGGCCTCACCTACTCCCTATAAGGGAATAAAAGGCGTTAGTTTATTTATTTATTTTTTATTTTATATATATATTTATAATTATATATATAAATATAATAAATAAAATATATTATATCAAAAAAATAAGCTAACGCCCTTTTTTTTAATTTTTAAAAAAAATATTTATTCCTATATATAGGGAGTAGGCGAGGCTGTTTTAGCCCTATCTAACTTTTGGAGACTGAGTTAGGCAGCTCAATCTCCACTGGTACCCAATCAGAGATAGCTAGCCCAAGGCTATCGCTAATTAAGCGGCGTTCAGTGAAGAGAGAAGGCGCAACAAGTGCCGTCATTTCGTGGTCCCTAACCCTAACACTCGTATTTAATGTCTGAAATAATGTGGGTTCTGTGGTCGATTATCTTGAGGTTATGGGACGAAAAACCCGCTTGCCCATGCCAGAGATCGACTAACTCGGGAACCGGTCGAAAAAAGCTTAGAAAAATTTCTTGTAGTCGCTCACTAGATTTGAAAGCAATAAGTCTTCCTTAATGTAGTCAAGAGCCGTGGTGTGCAAACGCCAAATCCACTGAGCTACACAGGCTCCAAATATATTATATATATATATATATTTCTCTGAGAGGTAATAAAAAGTGAAAGTAAAGTGATACAAAATTATGAAGTATTGCAAGAACTGTAGAACTATTAGTTTAATCTCTCATGCAAGCAAGAGTTTATTGAAGATCGTGCTAAATAGGATTAAGGCCAGAGTTGAAAAAAAAGTTTAAGAAAGGTAAGGCACCAGAGATCAGATTCTTTGCCTTAGACAGATCATAAAGAAGTATAAAGAATTTACACTCCTTATGATAATCTGTTTCTTAGACTACTCTAAAACTTTTGAAAACATGTGTTCAACATGTGAAACTGTGGGAAGTAATAAAAAAATGGGCTTTCCTCAACTCACTATTAGATTGATAGCTATCTTGTACAGGGAGTAAGAAACCACGGTAAGAACATGTGTTGGATTAACTGATTGGCTTCAGGTTGGAAAGGTAGTTAAGCATGGATGTTTTATATTTCCCTCATCTGCCACCTATCCTCATTCCTCTCTTGAGCTCAAGAGAGGAATGAGGATAGGTGGCAGATTGATCAATATTCTGAGATATGCTGATGATACTGTACTCTTCTATAACAGAAGGAAGAACTAGTACAAATTCTTGATAAAGTTAATGAGATCAGCAATAACAGAGGACTTCAGCTCAATCCTAGCAAGAAAAAAATTATGGTTCTCAAAGGAAATACAGACAGAGATGCTCTTGAGAAAAAACTGTACTTTAATGGAGAAAGAATTGAGGAAGTCAGCAAGTTACCTGGGATCCATTGTTAATGTGTAGAATTGCTGTTCAGAAGACGTCAGAAGAAGATTAGGAATGGCTAAAACAACAGTCAGAAATTGTCTAAAATCTGGAAGGATGGGTCTATCGCCATGGGAACAAAGTTGAGGATTTTGGATGCAGTTGTTTTTTCAGCAGCGACTTATGGATGTGAGATTTGGAACCAAAAGAAGTCAGATAAGAAAAGGATAGCTACTTTTGAGATGTGGTTTTAGAGAATGTTGTTGAGGATATCACATACTGAAAGGCATACAAATGAATGCCTAACAGAAAGATCAGTATCATTTTAAGTCTCCTTAAGGATATTCACAGAAGAAAGTTAAAATATTTTGGACACATTGAAAGGATGGAAAAAGGGCTTTTCAGAACAGTAATAGAAGGTAGAGTTCCTGGGAAAAGAGGAAGGGGAAGTTTGTCAATGAGATGGATGAATGGATTGTGGAGTAACTGATCTTCAGAGAGCTGAAGCCGCCAGAAAAGCATACAACAGGTCTACATTGCGAGGTCTGGTGTGGCACATCATCGAGCATCGGAGGGACGATACGGCATCTGTGGATGTCCAATGAACAGATGATGATGACTATTTTACATATATCAAGTATACCTATTGTAAAAAAACGTTTGTACTATAATGTTTATATACTTTTTTTTTGTACATGTGATTTCTTTGAAGGAGAATTATTATTATTTTCATCATCATCATGCCTATCAAGGAATTAGGCAGAAAAACTCCAACAAAGATTCGTTTTAATGGTGCTTTGGAGATCCAGTACATACCAGACAATATCAGAACCCTAATGGCAAAACAAAATCCTGAGCATTAAAAATACAAGCCACTACGTACTATTAGCAAGACTATTTCGATTAAGCCTATCATAATAATAGAGAAATGTATCTCATAACAAGAAATTACCCATCCCTCTACACAGTTCAGTGGCATAATAATTTCTATGGTGAGATTATGAAGGAGCATATTACTTAACAACTTGCCATGACATAATTTTTATGGAGAGATTGTAAGGGCGCATGATATACCCACAATACTCAATAACTTGCCATCTGATGTTAAACATGTGAAAAGTTACAGAACATTAAAACATGAACTGTGGAAATTGTATCAGCATACTTAATACTGCAAAAGTTGTCATACGTACTCTTATTATAATAGTGTCTCCATGGAGTCAGAAGACTCAGCAAAGGAGACTCTATATTGACACACTAACCATTATTCACACAATACCTATTATACTTCTTAAATTCAAAAAGCAATAACCTAACACCCTTATTAACCACACTCTGACACAATTTCCAGATTCATCGTATTCATCACATGATTCATCGTTATCTTCCTTCTTGCACAGTACAGAAAAAAAAGTCGTCAGTATCATTCCTATAAAATCCCTTTAATAACTTTTATGATTCTACAATAATTCCTCTTCTATGCCTATCAGTTAGTTTTTGGAGCCCACAGACCTTCACTCTTTCCTTATAGGAAAAATTCCACAAACTTGCAAGAATCTTTGTCGCTGGCCTCTGGATCCACTCCACCATTTCTTCCTCACCAAGGAATCCAGGTGACCATATCTGTGCGCAGCAGTTCAGATGTGGTCTTATTAATGCCTTATAAAGTGAAACAATAACTTCCCTATCCCTACTCTTGTCAGTGTGTTCTTGATGTGCTGTTTGGGCAACCTTTGGAATTTTCCCTCTAAACTTAAGTTCTCGGTCCATAGTAACCCCCAATTCCCTTGCCTAGTAAACATCTTGCAGTTCAGTTCCATTAATATAGTAAACAGTATGTGATCTCATCCACTCGATGTGCATCACCTTACATTTAGTCACGTTAAACTGACAGTCATTTATCTTAGTCCATACCGCCAGCATATTTAAGTCATCCTGCAAGATATCTACATCACTTTCATTCACTATCGCTCTTCCCAATTTTGTATCAACAGCAAACAAGTGGCTATTCCTGTCAAATTATTTCCAATATCATTAATGTACAAATTAAACAAGAGGACCACGTAGTGAGCTACACTGTTAGTTACCTCCCTTCTCCTGGATTCAGCTACTCCAAAAATCACTATTTGATATCTGTCCATCAGCCATCCTCTAATCCAAATCACCAGCTTCATATCCATTTTCTCTAATTTAAGCAACATAGTTTCGTGTGGAATCCTGTGAAATGCTTTGCAAAGTCCAGCAGTATCACCGAGTAAGGATTTCCTTTATCCAACTCTACTATTACTTTATTCCAGAAAGTAAGTTACTAAGACAAGAAGATCTACTCTTCACAAAACCATGTTGCCTCTTATAATGTAGAATATTTCTGTCCACCCAGTCCTAAATTCTAATTTTTATCCATTTCTATAAGACCTTAAGCACCACTTCTAATAAACTGATTGGCCCATAATTTGTGACTTCTGCTTTGGAGTCTCCCTTATTCAGTGGAATCCCCTCCCCTCTTTCCACATTATTCGAACTTTACCAGAATTCAGACTGAAACTAAACAGTTTGGTTAGAGGAGGTGCTAATTCTCTTGAACATTCTTGTAACACATTGGCCGATATGCCACCTAACTCTATGGCTGTGTTTGCATTAAGATTCTGTACTAAGCATCCGTATTTCTTTTATCTCTAGACTCTCATCAGTCATGACACATTCGATATTGCAATATCACAACAAAGATGGTACACTTTTGCAAAATTATCACTAAGTAACTCAACTATTTGATTTTACTTCTGTTACTTTCCTACAATCAATACTTTTTTTTAAAAAAAGTTATCCTTTCATAATTATTACTCCTTGCCACATAGCGAAAGAACTCAGGATTTCTTTTGGACTCATCAAGCAGCTTTCTGTCATAATTAGCTTTGGTCTTCCTTCCAAAACAGGTCACCTTCTTTGCCTGTAGCTTGCACTTTTCATGGGTATGCTGATACATTTTCCTTTATACTTCCGCCATAACCATTTCTTTATCTACAACTCCCACTTAATACTACTATTCACCCATCTTATTCCTGCTTGATTTTTCCTCCGGATTATGTGAATATATTCTGATACTGCTTTTCTTAAACACTCTTTGGCAATTTTCCGTGCACCATCAACATCTCTCCCCTTCAAATTCTCATGCCATAGTACTGCTGAAAACTGACGTCTCAGCTTGTCATAATCACTAGTTTTGTAATTCCATATATATCCCTTCTTAACAGAATATTCAGCACTTCTTACAATCGCCCAGGCCAAGACCACATGATCGCTTTCCCCAAGTGAAGACAGTGTAACTAAATTGGTTACTGATATGCTCTCCGGTGCTATGACCAGATAACTCTCAAACCAGATAAATCCCTTCCATTATATGCTGTCTCAGGTAGTTATCTCTTAACAATTCTATTTTCTTCCTTCCTGATAACCATTCTTTCTCCCAATCTATGTCCCCATAGTTAAAATTCCCCATAATAATTACTCGATCTTCACTCGTCACTAATTTACCAATGTATACCATTTACATTCTACCTTATACCCCTGGATTATAGCAGCAACTGATTATATATTTCGTCCCGTTGATCTCTGTTTCACACCAAATAGCCTCAAATAAACGTCCCTCTGCATAACTGTCATCTTGAGGCACTTCTACTTTTTTGTCTTCAATTACCTAGCAAAACATTTCCCCCATTCTGTCCTCACCGTCCTCTCTGAATTCTGTATCTCTGACATTCTATCCTCATAACTATATCATTCTTAGTCAGGCTAGCCTCACTAATTCCTATAATTTTTGGCTAAGTTGTGCTAACTAATGCCAAAAATTCTTCACACTTATTCCGAATACTTCTAGCATTAATATAGATAAAATGCAATACACCCTCCCATAACCTCCCTGCATGTGAATTATCCCATTCTGTATACAGTTTATTTTATGAGAACAATTAATGCTATATTTACAGCGATTATCCACCTTAGCACTATTAACAGATGACTCATTTACCTGCCTCCCTAGCAAATCCAATTTCCCCATGTTTTTGACCCTTTCCTCCATCCAATCTGTTTAAGTGCAAGCCATCACTCTTAAAAATTCCTTTATTTTATGAAACTCATCCCAGACATTCATAAAATGAATCTTAAGTTTCATTTCTTTACAAACGTTTTTACACAATCTTGACACCATTCCATTTTCTATAATCGCTCTTCTTTTATTTCATCACTGACAAAACTAGGTTGCACACTCGCGATCTTTCCACTCTCACTCTGTGCATTCATTACTATCATATAATCTGTCAAATTATGTCTCACAGAAAATCTTTCGCTAACTAGATCATTCGCTCCCACACTCTCACTCACTATATCCCTCTGAAACTTCACAGCATCAGTTCCCTAATCTTTACCCTGCATAACATGCTTTAATGACTACCATCTTTCACACCCTTAATTACAAACTCCGTATACAGCACAATACCTTTTTCCTCCTTTTAAACTTCAAATCTCTTACACCCACTGACCTTTGGTTTTGTCCTTGTCCTCCTCTCACATTCTTTTGTACATCGCTCAGTAATCTCCATGTATGAGATTCTGCACTTTTCATTCCACGCACACACTGACGTAATCCGCTACTAAATAATCTGTCATTCTTATTCGTTGTCATTCTCAATTTCTCCATACTTTCTATTCCATAAAAAAACATTAGAATATATTGAAATGCTTCAGTTGTTGCATTATTCGTCAGGCATCCAGACATGGCGTGACTCCTTTACCATCATTTGATATATCTTTTCATGTTTCGTAAAGAACGTGTCAGTTTTCTAAAGTGTATTTGTATTTGGATTTTATTAAATCGTAAGTTATCAATGTATATTCCAGTCAATTAAAACGTCAGTTCCTTTGTGCCAGGAGAACATGTACAGTACAATTTACTCTACATGCTTCTATCAGTTACATTGGGGTATGATTGTATAAGGAAGGCATGCTTCCTCTGAGATTGATCGCACTTCAATGCGAAGTCTTGAGGTTCACTTAAATTTGAAACAGTAGACAAACCAGATGTATCATCATATATCTCACGAATACTACGGAGTTCATGTAAGTCAACAGGCGAAACAGTAGACACATTAGATGATGCGAAATGATCTGCATAATTATTCGTTTCTACCTTGACACCAGGTTCAAGACATGATAAGTAATCTTTCTTATATAGTGACTCCTGTGGAATATCCACAACTATAAAGTATAACACGTATGCCACAGTATATAACTTTCATCAAGTATTTCGTCTTATGTATCATAAGACATCATCAGTGCAATTTTCGAGCAACAATAGGAATTAATTAATAAACAGTAGTCAGGGTGACCCAGCAAAAATATTTTGTACCAACTTATGCTGGAAAAAGGTACTAGATCTGAAAAAAAAAAGTACTAAATTTTTATTTGCTTTTGTTTCACTCTATTTAGGGCATTTTACGATATTATTACCTTATTATCATAAGGTAGTAATATCGTAAATATTACTAATGTAATATTACCAATTGTAACTCTAGCACTTAACATGTGTATTAATTTACCATATAATTTTTCTTCTTCTTCTTCTTCTTCTTATTCTTCTTCTTATTATTATTATTATTGCGTGACACCTCCATGGAGTCCAAAGACTCATCAACGGAGGGCACATACACTATAACTCTCCTTTTAGTGTTTAAAATAATGTAACATTACATTTTCAGTTATTTAATATGCTATTTACATATATACAGGGGTTCCCCCTCACAAGAAAAACACTGGAAGCATTTATTCATTATTTTTAGCAGATTTTGCTAAATTAATTAACTCTTCAGAAATAGTAAAATCTGTAGCTGATGAATGTTTCAATTTTTCTTTTGTCCAAAGGAGTCCATTCATCAAGGGAGTTTGTAGTTGATTTCTTATTTTATTCTTATTTATTATCACTGCTGAAAATATTCTTTCAGTTGCTGCTGATGAATGAGGGAGGCACAGTACAGCTTTAACTAATGTGACTAAATTAGGAATCATTTGTTCTCCTATAGCATTTTTCATTTCAAAACTTTATAGGGCTAAAAACGGCCTCGCCTACTCCCTGTTTATACGGGAATAAAAAGGAGTTAGCTGATTTTTTTTTTAACTTTATTCCAAAACACCATGAATTCCTGACTTTTTTTCAATGCTTCTACAGCCTTCAATAGTTGCCATTCTCTATCAAGCTCTTCGTAATGCCCCTAAATATACATTTTCTACGTCTAAAAACTGACCATTGTTAGCAATATTTATCTTTTCAATCGGCTCCAAATTATGCTGTGCATCAATAAAAAGTGGTTACTCATATTAAAATATTTAATTTTATCAATTATTTTCATTGTTGTAATATCTTATAACGCACGAGAAGTGTTTGAATAGCGAAGAATATATTTTCATTGGCTAATGCCAGTCGGATTGCGTGAGTATGGGATCAGTGGGAAGAGAAGGTTAGTGAACAGTGAGAGGGAGGAGGGAAAAAAGAGAAATCATGCTTATGTCACTGAATGTGATGTGTGGGAAGGTGGGGGAAAAGAAGAATATTAAACTGAAATGTCTAAATCTCATGTTGTTGTTATTATTCGGAAGGAAGAAAGTACTAGATCTGTTGGTGAACGTACTAGAACACTAAAAATTTATAAAAAGTACTAGATCTGTTGGTGAACGTACTAGAACACTAAAAATTTATAAAAAGTACTAGATCTAGAACGAAAGTACTAGTAATGGTCATCCTGACCGTAGTGCGTATGCTTAGATTGAAATCCCTCTACATATACAGTCCGTGTTCATGGCTTGAAACTATTGGGCTGAAATTAAAACTACTTAAATTAAAATTATAATATAACAATCAAATTTATTTATTACAGTTGAGGATAACAATTTCCCAAACTTTTGAAATAGTGAGACAATCGTTCGATTAGGATTAGGTCCTTGAGATAAGGCTGCAATGGGTCCTGTGGTTAGCGTTTTCAATTCCATGTTGTGTAAGGCTAGATTTACGGGGTTTGATGAGACCGATGTAGTCTTGATGTCCAGAGATGCGTTTCCTTATAGATCTTCCTGTTTACCCATAGTAAGACAATTTACACGAACATGGTTCTTCGTATTCACCAGGTAGCATCGTTGGTGAGAGTTTGTCTTTTGGAGAAGGTAGCAAGTTACGAATTTGGTTGATGGGTTTACAGGTAACAATGAGTTGATATTTTTTCATAATTTTTGCCACACGTTCAGAGATGCTTTTAATATATGGTATAGAAGTCCTGTGAACTTCTCATCTGGGTTGATTTATAGGAAAGTTGTTGATTATTTATTTTTTGGGGGGGGGAAGAGGAGGGCATTGTTGGATTATATCCATTTAGTAAGGCTGTTTCTTTGACAATTTCTAATTCCTGTTTTAGAGATTCTTCCAAAGAACAAATCTTGTGCTCTGGATACCAGATTTTATGATGCCATATTTTTTTAGATGGATGGTAAGCTAATGTATTGTGGATATAACGACCTGAAAAAGTTGACGAAGATGACTATACTCAATAGACAAGTGTGACTCCTTATCTTTAATGATACCAATTCGTCTCACTGTCACATGAGTTGTCAAATGATGTTTTCAAATGTCCACCTAGTTTAATTTTACTAAGTGGGATAGAATCCAGGGTTTCAAGATGCTTAATCCCTGACAACATCTGCCTTATATCACCTATATCAGAAAAAGAATTATATGGTTCAATTATTAATGGCATTTGCTTTTTGTAACGTTTTACATGAAACGTAGTAACCACAGCAACAACAACAACAACAACAACAACAACAACAACAGAACATTAAGTTAATTGTTAATCCCAACTCTAGCTTCGAGTCTGTGGGAACACTCCACCTCATCATACTTTTACTGATAATATTAGCACCAACTTATTTTCGTAAATATATAATTTTCATTCCTTTAAATTATTCTATGCATAAGACACACACACACACACACACACACACACACACACACACACACACACACACACACACACACACACACACACACACACACACACACACACACACACACACACACACACACACACACACACACACACACTACCTAATTAAATAAATTTCTTAATCTTTCTAAAATAGAATATTATTATGTAATAATAAATGAAGAGACGATTGACAAATGTCACGATTTCGTGGCTGTTTACCATAGCACGATACGTTATTTTTAATGGTGTGGATTCAACGGTCGATTTTCTTGAGTTCATGGGACGAAAAATCCGAGTTTCTGTGAGAAAAGTCTCACTTGCTAGTGCCATAGATTGAATAACTATGTGATACGTACATTATATGCATTTGGTTACATTCATACATACTTTTTTTTTAAATCTTGGATGAGAAGTAATTTCTTAGCTTTCATCCTCGAAGCTTATATGTAAGCTTATCTGAGGATGACGCCAGTTGGTTATTATTTATTGGTTTATTTGCTGTGTTGGGAAGGTACGAAATGTATGATTGAGAAATTCATGTGTGCCTGCGCGCGCGTGCACACACACACACACACACACACACACACACACACACACACACACACACACACACACACACACACACACACACACACACACACACACACACACACACACACACACACACACACACACACACACACACACACACACACACACACACACACACACACACACACACACACTTGGAATGTATTGATGCGTCGCTGAACTAGAAGCCTGAACGAATATATTGTGTTTCATTAAGTTTGTATGGTATTTTGAGTCCGTGTTTCTTGTTCATAGTATGTCCTTAGATCCCTTTTCAGGCTACTGTAGTTTGTAAGGTTTCTGTATTCAAAAGGTAATTTGTTTATCATGTCTGTATGTGATAATAATAATAATAATAATAATAATAATAATAATAATAATAATAATAATAATAATAATAATAATAAATGTTTTTACAGATCAACACCAGAAAAACGAGGTTTCAGAAAGTGTATGCATTTAATTTGGAAACAAAAATTCCCAGAATCTGCAATAACAGAACAAAGACTTATGGACCAAAAGAATTTCATTTTCCGTAACAAAATATTTACTGAACCTGAGCGGCAAGATTACGTAATAAACCAACAACTCCAGTAACAGCAAACATCAAGCTGACGACATACCTCAAAATGTTTTGACAGAAGGGCAGTGTAAAATGAAGTCAGGGATACTGGAACATATGAACTCCATAAATGACCGTATAAGACTACTACCATTAAAAGCTTTACAACAATCTAAGCTAAAACAGCTCCTCTTAGATGCAAATGCTGTAATTGAAACCATCACAACCAACAGTATAAAGGAAACAAATCAGCTCCTATACAGCACAGCCTATATCATTTCAGTGAAACTTGGTTGCAAACCGAAAGAGCAAAAGCCGAGGATGAAACAATCTGCACCATGGAAAATCCGGTTAGAACGAAAGGTCAACAGGCTTCGAGCTGATCTAAGCAACTTAAAGAGTTTTAAAGAAGGACGGTTGAAAAATAATAACATCAAAAACAAACTGATTGACACATAATTTGGCCAACAAAACAATTGCTGAAGTTACCGAAGAGCTAAAACAAAGAATTACAGCGATTGCACAGAAAATTAAAAGATATGAAGCAAGAATCAACCAATATGTACAAAATATGCAATTTCGACAGAATCAACGTCAGTTCTTCCAGTCTCTCCAGAGAAATACAAATGCAAACCATCATTCACCCAGAAAAGAATAAACACTCAAATTTTGGAAGTCAATCTGAGATAATCCCATTGAACACAATAATGATGCTTCATGGATTAATTATTTCATGGATTCTATTAATCCATTAATTATAATGGATTAATAGAATCAGAAATGAAACAAAAACAAATGCGAAATGTCATTATTACTAAAGAAATGGTCAGTTCTCAAGCTAGAAAATTAAAAAACTGTAGTGCACCTGGCAAATACGAACTACATGGATTTTGGTTAAAACACCTAACCAGTCTACATGATCAAATGGCAGAACAATTTAATTATTTGTTGCAGTCTGGCTCAGTGGAAGACTGGATGATATCTGGGCGCACTTTTCTCTTCATGAAAGATAAGGATAAGAATGCAGATCCAAGTAACTATCGTCCAATAACATGTCTACCAACTATGCTTAAGCTGTTCACTGCAATCATAGCAAATTCCATATACCACTACTTCTCAGATAATCAGATTTATCCGATTGAACAAAAAGGCAATTTTCAAAAATCTGGAGCAACAAAAGACCAGATCCTTATTAATAAAATGATTCTCAGAAACTCAAAAAGACAAAAAACTAATTTAAACATGACATTGATAGATTACAAGAAAGCATTTGATTCCCTCTCACACTTCTGGATCCTAAAATCACTAAAAATATTTGGAATTAGCAAAAACATATGTTCGTTTCTGGCTACTGCTATGAAATCATGGAAAACAACATTAATAGTGAATAATGAACAATTTGGAGATATCAGCATTAAACGTGGAATTTTCCAATGCGATTCCTCGTCACCATTGCTCTTCAACATTTCTTTGATACCTTTGTCTATGATTCTGAAGAAAACAAAACTTGAATATGAAATTCCTAAATGTAATATGTATTAAAATTTCCCATCTGTTGTATATGGATGACTTGAAGCTACATGGAAAATCGGCCCAGCAAATAGATTCTTTATTGAACATAGTTCGTAATTTCAGTCAGAACATCAAAATGGAATTTGGTTTAGATAAATGCGCAATTTTATCTATTAAATGAGGAAAAATTAATGACACTAGCAATTTTAATTTTGATCAAGAGAAATATATAAAAGCAATTTCAGCTGACGAACACTATAAATACCTAGGAATATTAGATTCCAATGATATTCTTCACTCGAAAGTTAAACAACAGGCAGCATCATAATACATCAAAAGAGTTAGAAATATTCTGAAAACAAAACTAAATAGATTAAACACAATTAGAGCAATGAATTCTTGGGCTGTACCAGTGATCCGATACACAGCTGGCATAATAAATTGGACAAAAGAAGACGTGGACAAACTAGACCGCAAAACTAGAAAACCAATGACTATGCATCATGCATTACATCAACGAAGTGATGTTGACCGGTTGTACCTACCAAGGAGAATAGGTGGACGGGGTCTGCTGCAAATGAGACAGGCTGTGGAAGAAGAAGAAATTGGCTTAAGAAACTACATCGACAATAGCTCTGAGCCAATGCTTCAAGCAATTACACAAGATGGCCTTCTAAAAGCAACAATAAATAAATCCGATTACAAAAAGGAACAATAAAATATCCGATATGTGAATTGACGTGAACAAGACATGGCAATGGCTACAACACGGACACATTAAAAAAGAAACAGAAGGATTTATTCCAGCAGCTCAAGAACAGCCATTACAAACTAATGCAATCAAAGCAAAAATTTTCAACATCAATAATAACAGCAAATGCAGATTATGCGAACAGAAAGATGAGACTGTAGAACATCTAATCAGTGCATGCAGCAAAATAGCTCAAACTGACTATAAATACCGCCATAATGAAGTGGCCAAAATAGTTCATTGGCATGTATGCAAAAAATATGGCTTTCCTACTTCTGATAACTGTTGGCAACATAAAATAGAAACTGTATTGGAAAACGAAACAGCAAAACTTCTCTGGGACTTTAGAATACAAACTGATCGGTATTTGGAACACAATAGACCTGACATCACAATTATCGAACATCGACAGGTTTGGATTATTAGTATAGCAGTACCCAGTGATAACAACATCAACAACAAAGAACTGGAAAATATTACTAAATATCGAGATCTGGCAATCGAAGTTTGCCGACTGTTGCTTAAACACACCAAAGTCATCCCAATAGTTATCGGTACACTTGGTGCAACTTCAAAGAAGCTGTCCAACTATTTACAGCAATTAAAAATTAATGAAGTGACCACATATGACCTACAAAACACAGCATTACTTTGAACAGTCGATATTTTACGACGCTACCTGACGGATTTTTCTTATTCTTGGGTAGAATCTGAATTGTTCTGAATCACCAGTCAAATTTTTATTTATATGATATCTTGTTTCGACCGTGTATCAATTATGTGAATAAAATAATAATTTTTTAAAATATTTTTTATTGGCATTTTTATTATTTCTCAGATAAATTATATACATTATATGAACACAATTATGCATAACAAATACTTTCTTGTACATAAAGATTTTTTTAAAAATAACAATAATAACAATAACTGTTTACAACGTATATTATTATAATATTCATAATGCTGATTATTACAAATGTTTCTTTGCAATTTTACACTCTATATATACCATATCAATGGATATAATCACTCTATATTGCATACTTTTGTTACAGTTATTACATACATTACATACATTTGATAACATATGATACATTACTTACATTTGTTTACATATGATACTTACATTACATACATTTGTTTACATATAATACATACATTTCATAGATTGGTTTACATGTGATACGTACATTACATGCATTTGGTTACATATGATACATCTTGGATGAGAACTAATTTCTCTGCTTTCATCCTTGAAGCTTATATGTAAGCTTATCTGAGGATGACACCAGTTGGATATTATTTATTGTTTTTTTTTTGCTATGTTGGGAAGCTACGAAATCTATGATTGAGAAATTCGCACCCACGCACGCACGCACGCACGCACGCACCCACCCACCCACACGCACTCACGCACGCACACGCACACACGCACACACGCACACACGCACACGCACGCACGCACGCACGCACGCACACACACACACACACACACACACACACACACACACACACACACACACACACACACACACACACACACACACACACACACACACACACACACACACACACACACACACACACACACACACACACACACACACACACACACACGCACACACGCACACGCACGCACGCACGCACGCACACACACACACACACACACACACACACACACACACACACACACACACACACACACACACACACACACACACACACACACACACACACACACACACACACACACAAACTTGGAATGTATTAATGCGTCGCTGAACTAGAAGCCTGAACGAATATATTGTGTTTCATTAAGTTTGTATGGTATTTTGAGTGCGTGTTTCTTGTTCATAGTGTGTCCTTAGAGCCCTTTTCAGGCTATTGTAGTTTGTAAGGTTTCTGTATTCAAAAGATAATTTGTTTATCATGTCTGGGATGTAGAAGTTTCGCGTGGCCATTTCTTAGTGATTATTGTATTTATATATGATATAATTAGTTGTCTCAGGTCTTGTTATAGGGTATGTATTTCTGACTGTCCTGTAGTTGGCATCGAAATAATGTTTTAGCAAAACTGCATAGTGACATAAATGTTTTGCTGTCAGTATTTTGTGTTCTGACATTGCAATGAATGTAAGGTCGTTATTTTCTCTTTGTTCCTAAAAGATCAGTTTTATCTTTTTTTTGTACTGTAGCGACATTAATCTATTTAATTTATAGGGTGCACAGAAAGCATACGTTGTTATAGCGTATCTTAGTATATTTTGGCATAGTGCTTTGTATATTAGTGTTTTTAGGCGTATGGGAACTATGTCTTTTAACCTGTAGAGTTTGCCACTTATTGTTCGGAGTTTGTTGTGTAGATGGTTTATGTGGCTATTCCAGTTCATATCTGCATCGAAGTAAATTCCAAGGTATCATATTGTTTCACCCTGAATGATTGTAGTGGTTTTGCTGTTCTGTGTGTTTTTTACGTTGGAAAGTGGATATTGGATGGTTATATATCTGTTGTCAACTGGTCGAGTCAGTGGATTTCTGAATATCATTAATTTTGTCTTTTCTGAGTTTAGGTGTATGGAGTTTTTCGTGAGCCAGTCAATGATCAGATTTATGTCATGTTGCATATTTGTTTGGACTATGCTTGCGTTATTGTGGATGGATATTATTGCTGTATCGTCTGCGTATTGAAATATCTTACCTTTGAGTGGTAGCTGATTAATATCGTGCGTGTAAATGTTGAATAGAGTTGGGGAGAGTACACCTCCCTGTGGTACTCCACAGGTTACTGGTAGCTCCCTGTTTCGGTTTGACCCGATACGTTTGATATGCTTTCTATTTTGAAGGGAGTTTGTAAACCACCTGTGAAGAGGACCGTCTATTCCAACATACCTCATCTTTTCTAACAAGGTTTGATGTGTGAGTGTATCGAATGCTTTAGTTAGATCAATAAAGACTACCATGGCAATTTTGTTTTTGTCTAAGGCGGTATTAATTACGTCTACGAAGTCTTCCAAGAGAGATGTTGTTCCCTTATTTTTCTGAAAACCATATTGTGTTTTGGGGATAATATGAAGGTCTCTGTGTATGATGCGAGTTTCTTCAGTATGATCCACTCTATAATTTAATTGATAATTGGTAATGTTGCTATGGGTCTGTAATTGCTGATTAAATTTCTTTTTCCATGTTTGTATATGGGTGTGATTATGGGGGTCTTTAGCATACTTGGTATCTGTTCCTGTTTTAAATATTTTATTTATTAATTTTAGTAGGATAGGACTTAAACTAGTTGCATGTTGCTTTATATCTTTAGATCTTATATCATCAATTCCTGGGCCTTTGTTTGGTTTGATTTGACGTATTGCAGAGAGAAGTTCTGCTTCTTTTATGGTTGGAAACCATAATGTCTGTTTTGATTGTGGAGGGTCACGTTTTGTGATTGGGGGAATATTTCTGTGCAGTTCTTGGATGGAGTCTGCAAAGTATTGGTTAAAGTCATTTGCTAGTTGTTGGATAGGTGTTGCGTCTTTCATGAAGCTGTGCTTTATGGTTTCTGAGCCAGTGGTGTTAGGAACACAATCTAGCATCTCGTTGATCAGTTGCCAGGTTTGTTTCATGTTGTTTTGTGCAGAGGTTATTTTGTCCCTGTAGTAGCTTCTTTTTACATTTCTGATTTGTGTTCTAAGGCGATTCCTTGTTATCTTATATTCAGTTTTTAAAGCTGATTTATTTGGATATCGCTTTAATTCTTTCCATAAAGCGTCCTTTCTGTGTATTTCTAGGATTAAGTTTTGTGTTATCCAAGGATTTTGTGTTGTTTTTGAACGAATTCTGACTTTCTTTGTAGCTTTCTTATATATTTCCTCCAGTGTGAGTTTAATGTTGTTGTGTGAGATATCTGCTGAATCTGATGCCAGGTGTTCCCAGTCTGTTTTTCTTATTTCGTGGTTGACTATTTCTTCGTCTATTATTGTTTTCTGTCTATTTTCTTCTGTGGGACATTGCATGGATATTGTCTTGTTGTGCAGGTTTAGAGCGGTGAAGTAATGGTATGCTACTTTGCACTTGATGACTGATGCAGTGCAGGGTCGGCCATCTCGGAGGTGCAGTAGGTGTAATGCACCCGGGCTCCACGATCGAGTGAGCACAGTCGGTACACATTTGCGGAAACGTATTTTTTTATTATTTTTTTTTCTTCTTCTTCTAATTTTGCTTATAACTAAAGGGATTTCATCGACAGGATTTTAGGGACCCCGGTAATAACAATATCTCTGTGTTTCTCTATTATATTAGGATTTTTGCTTAACCCTTTTGATGCGTTTATGCAGTGTATAAAAATTAACAAACATGATTTCGTTTTTACCCTAAAATGCTAAAATGCTTGATTCATCATTAGTTTTTTTCTAATCTGTTACACATTTATATCATTTGGCTCATTATCGAAACCGTTGAAAAAATATTATTATATTTTTTATATATGGCTAGTCTAGAGCAGGGGTGGACAATCCTTAACATGCCTGCCAATGACTTTTTTCTGGCACGCAACCCAGGGCTCATCTTAAAAAATAATTAAATAAAAAAATACATTTCAAACATCTTCGCTGACACATATTTTAACTTAATATAATACAATTTTATTAAGTACAACTATACCAAATAAAAATGCAATACTTAATTAAACTCTACCAACTGTTTCATAATAATAAGTAATAAGAAAATTAGAAACAAACATCCTATTTCTAAGCCATCGATATATCTCTGCGATATACTGATGTACAAGTTTTGTCCAGTTCAGTTGTTGCATTATTCGTCAGGCATCCAGACATGGCGTGACTCCTTTACCATCATTTGATATATCTTTTCATGTTTCGTAAAGAACGTGTCAGTTTTCTAAAGTGTATTTGGATTTGGATTTTATTAAATCGTAAGTTATCAAAATATGGATTGGAAGTATTTATTGTCAATTAATATGTTTAACGTATTAGATATAAAAGCAAATTTCCTTTACATTGATTTTTGGAAACTAAAGTTTTCAGTTTTTTTCGTAAAATCCCCGCATATATTACAGTTGCTATTTCCTGCCTAGAGAGCAGTTTCCTTGTGTGCATCCTACCCAAATAGCACCATCTGCTTTCCCATTATTTCAAGCAAAAATTAGCAGTAATTAACTATTAACATTACTGGCTTAACGGGTGAAGCAAAGGCTTTTCATATTCTCTGCTATCTTAATAGAGACTGTGAGTTGAGAGAGTTTATGAGCTAATTTCCAACCCTGAGTGGGCTAGGAGATTAATCCTCAGTGTTGGGGTTGAGGATGGCTTTAGGTCTTTTGTGCTTAGAACAGTCCATTGCATTAGTCATCAGCCAGTTGGATCAGTCTGTTAGGGTGCACAGTTGCTTTTGAGAAGAATTTGGTTGCTATAGTCTGCATGAAAGGATAAATATAGGGGATTTCCGTGTCCCGGTGCAGTTGGACAGTTCGGATGAACCATGGAGCGCCCAGGATCATTCTAAGACACTTGTTCCGAATGCGTTGTAATTTGATAATATTCGAGTTTGAAGTATGGCTCCAGGCCGGTGAGGCGTAGGTGAGTATTGGACGAACCATAAGTTTGTATATGAAAAGTTTGATTCTGGTGCTCAGCTTGCTGTTTCTGTTAATTAACGGGTAGAGCTGAGCTATGGTTTTTGATGTGTTTGCACAGAGAGTCTTGATTGATATGGGAGCTGAAAGTCAGTTTTCTGTCCAGTACTACACCAAGATATTTGATCTCTGTTTTCCACTGAATTTTTGTGTTAAATAGGAGAATATCTTCTTTAGGAAGCACTGATCTTCTAGAGAATAGGACGGCTACGCTCTTCAGAGGATTACCAGGAGATTTCCATTTGGCAAAATATTGTTCACTTTGCAGTAGGTTTTCTTGCAGTTTCTTGATGGCTAGGTGAAGCTTTAATGATCTGGCCAATATCGCTGTGTCATCAGCGTAAAGAGCTTTAATTTGAAGATAGTAGGTTGTGTGGTATATCATGCAAGTATAAGGAGAATAGGATTGGTGCTAGTAAGGACCCTTGTGGAACTCCAGCCAAGATGTGTTTCTGTGTAGAGACTGCTCCACTTAATCTCACTTGCATGCGCCTATCGTAGAGGTATGGCTTGATGAGTTGAATGATTCCGATTGGTACACCGGATGATATTAGTTTGTATAGCAAACCATAATGCCAAACCTTGTCAAATGCACTGGCTAAGTCTAGGAAAACTGCCCCAGTGCATTGACGCCAGTTAAAACCTGTGATGATATGCTCCACCAATCTGTGTATTTGTTGTGTGGTGCTATGCAACTGTCGGAAGCCAAACTGCTCCTCAGGCAGGATATTTAATCAGAGTACTGAATCTTGAAGCCTAGTAAGAATTACCTTCTCGGCAATTTTTCCGAGATTAGAGATGAGACTGATTGGTCTGTAATTTTGAGGCAAAGTGGGATCTTTTCCAGGTTTATGAATTGGTATTATATACGCCAATTTCCAGTAGGAAGGGAAATATTTGTAGTGAAGGATGGAGTTGATTATATTTGCTAAATGAACAATAGTTTTACGTGGTAGAAGTTTTATAACTTTGTTGGAGATACGATCGGGTCCAGGAGCCTTTTTATTTTTGAATTTCTGAATAATAGCATATATTTCAGCAGGTGAGGTGGGTGCAATTTGAGTGGAATGTGTGAGAGCTGAATTGAGCGAATATCTGACGTTATGGTGGATCTTGTAGATATGATTAATATCAAGGTGGTCATATGCAGGTTTGCATTGTTTTTCAAGATGATTTGCTATTGCCTCAGCTTTATCAGCATCAGTGTGGATGAGACCTGAATCTGTTTGAAGAGGGGGAAGAGGTTTATTTCTATTTTTAATCTTTCGGATAAGATTCCATACAGAGTGATTGTCAGTGGAGATGGAGGTCAGTTTTTCTTCCCAGAGTTGAGTTCTATGAGCTGCGAGTGCATCTCTCACTGCAGAATTGAACCTGTTTAAGATCCGCTTGTCTTGTGGAGCCCTGGTGTTGTGGTACTTTTTCTAGCCTTATTTTTTTCTCTAATCAGATTCATAATATCTTCAGGCAAGTGATTGGATTTGTGGGTAGTTGCAGGGGTAGTAACTGCTGCACAGGCTGCTGTAATCTGTTCTGTTAGATTTTTGACAGCTGTTTCAATTTCCTCTTTTGATTTAATGATGGGAACAGGACCAATATATTTTGGAAGCACCTTGGAGAGCCTTTCCCAAGGAATAAATGAGTGAGCGGAGGGATAATTTTTTAAAATTTCCTAATTTTAACCGTATTGGGTTATGATCTGATGATAGATCATTGATGGTCATTAAATTCTATTGGAGTCTGATGTGCTGCAGTATGACTATGTCCAATACATCAGCCCTACCGTAAGTGTTGTGATGGGGTGGGATCAGCAGGACCTATGACAAAGGTTGTTGAAATCAGCATAGTTCTGTAGTATCTGTCCATTTTTGTTGGTGGAATGGCTATTCCATGTAGAAAGCTTGGCATTTAAATCACCTGCCACAATGGTAGGCTCTCCAGTATCAAATAAGGCATTCAAATCCGAAAATAATAATGATTTTTGTGGGGGATGGTATGCTGCAAAAATTTTTAATTTGCCGACAGAATTCGTGAGAATCTCAATGCCAGTGACCTCAAGATTGGAGGTAGGAGGGATGTTTGTGGAGTGATGAGAGATAAAATTCTTGATGAAAATTGCCTGCCTCCACCTCTGTGGGTTGATCTGTCAGTTCTGTAGGATTGATATCCTTAAATTTTGGGATTGTCTGCAGGTCTTAGGTGCGTTTCATTTAGTAAAAGGACATCTGGCTGATGTCTGTGGACAAAATTTTGAAGTTCTAGGATCTTATTTCTCAAGCCGTTTGCATTCCAGGCTATTATCTCTAGGGAGTCTGGTTTTAATTTTTTACTGTTCATTAGTGAGCGCTGAAATGATGACTTGGGTGTCTTTTAGAAATCTGTTAGTAGAACTTTGTGAAGGATTAGATCTGCTAAAATCTAATAGTATATTTGCCAAGGAAGCGGTAATGATAGCTGTCAAATTTGGGCGTGATGCTGACTGTTCTAGGGATGTCTGTTTAGGGCGGGTTACATCCGCATATGTCCTAGACTGCTGTTTTTTGGGGGGGGGCTCAGTTTTCAGCAGATGGGCTTCTGAGTCTTTATTCTGAACTTTAGGAGGCTGTGAAGTAGTCGCTGATGTAGGTGAGCTAATAGAAGAAGAGAATATTCCTTCTTCAGATTTTCTATTACGTGGATTATGTAAACATCCTCTGTAGTTGGCAGTGTGAGGACCACCACAGTTGGCACATTTGGCCGGGGTAGATTTTGGCTTAGAGCATGTGTTCGTTGGGTGACCGACCCCACACTTCAAGCATTTAAATTCAGCCCTACACATTTTCTGGGCATGCCCAAACTTTTGACATCTATGGCATTGCCCAGTTGAAGCTCTCTTCCTTAACGGTTCTACCGAGATTTTCAATCCACAGATGGTCGTCAAGTCATATATGTGTTTGTAGGTTTGACTGATCTCAATCAACACTAGTGGCATTGGGGTCTCCCTCCTGATCATTCTGCTGACCTTTATTGGTGGTAAATCATTCAGGTGCAGATCTGTAGTGATTTCGTCTGTGGAGACATCCTCAGATACACCTATGATCACTACCTTGAGATTTTTTTTCAGAACCAAGTGAGAATGTATGATACTGAATTCCTTTGGTATTTAATTCGGATGTTAATCAACGATAATCCATAACAGTCTTGGGGTGAATTTTAACACCATCTGTGACATTATTTGCATTGTGGTAAGAGATCTTTAAGTTGTTCATTGTATTCCTTAGTGACATCCATTTATTCTTTTCACGCAGAATAATCGGGGGGATCTTTTCCCTTGAGGAGGTAGGAGAATCTGGGACTGAGCCATCTTCTTCCATTACATCCACATTTGGTGGTTCGGAGGTCGCAGTTTTGCGCTTTTTGCGTGCGCGAACCTCCTGATAATCAGTGTGGTCAGTAAGGGAATGATCTTCAGCCGTTGTTGCTTTTTCGGTAGCGCTGTCTTGAAGTAGTTACGCGAAAAGTTACGCGAAACTTTTCAATTTCTTTTTTCGCAAAGTTAAATCAGGGGCGCAAGTTATACGCGAGGACCAGTTATCGAATACTTCCAATCGTCACGACCAAGAATCGTGACGATTGGAAGTGTCCCCATTGCAGAGACAACAAAGGAATGTCGCCTTCGACCGCAGGCGGAAAACAGCCAATGCAGAAAACAACTATCAACAACAGAGGGAATTAAAAACAAAGAAAACAACAACGGAAACCCAGGTGAACCAACTTTAAATGCATTACTTGAAAATACATTACAAAACCTAAAAAACTGTTTAATCGATTTTGTTGGAGAACTATTTCAAAAACATACCGCACAAATTACAGAAAAATTCAACCAATATGAGGAGTTTATTAAATTTAATAATAACTCGGTAGAAGGTATGTTACAGACTGTTAGAGAAATTAAAAACTACGTCAAAGAGCTAACTGAAAGACAGCATAATTTAATTAAAGCGACAACGGACCTACGGCAAGAACTAAACTCTTTAAAGCAACAGTACGAGCTCTCAAACAACCGGCAGCACAAAAATGACCTCCTCATAAATGGTCTCCCAGAAAAAGCTACGGAACATACTGTAATACAACTAAGCCAAAAAATCGGCTCTCCCATTGAATCAAGAGACATCCAGTCAGTGCATCGGTTACCACAAAAAAGGAAAAGAGAAAATAATACCCGTCCTTCTCCCGTCGTAGTGCGACTCACCAACAGCCTAACAAAAACTGCACTTATAAAAGCTAGCAGGATTAAAAATCCAGTAGTAAAGGATCTGAAAGGAGACCACGACAATACCCCAATATACTTGTCTGAATACCTTACGCCATATTATCAGAAAATATTCTACCAAGCAAGGAAAGTAAAAACAGAAAACAATTACCAGTTTATATGGATAACAGACAGCAAAATATTCCTTAGAAAGACACAAGACTCAAAACCAATCGAAATAAAATCCGTAGATGACCTCAACAGGCTGTCACATTGAAAGGAATATTGACAACTCATAAAGAAGGAACAGCACACCAACCAACATGAATGCAGACCATCAAGCAGATGTAATCACCCCGGAACATGATAATTGCCACATTCTGAAATCAATAACAGAATGGAAACAACTGACAATCCCCAAAAAAGGACTCTCTATTCTCCACATCAACATCAGAAGCATTCAAAAATACTGGCTGACCCTGCAAGCTTATCTGAAGGAAGATATAGAACGAAATAGACATTTTAATACTGACTGAAGTATCTACGACAAACGAAGAGGCATCCTCCTACCAAATGCCCCACTTCCAACAACACAAACACTGCAGACAAACAAAACGAGGCGGTGGTATAATACTATTTACCAAACATAAACTAGAAGTAACAGAAATAAACTATAACTTAGAATACGCAGAACATATGCATCGAAATTAAAAACATCAAACAAGAAAACTCCCTGATATTAAATGCAATATACAGACCACCCAACTTAAGCACCACAAAATTTCTAGAAGAACTAAACAGATGGCTTTCAGCCACGATATTAGGCACCTCAAAATATTTGATAATAATAGGAGACATTAATATAAACATTAGGAACATAAATAACAACACAGAACAATACCTAGACCTATTATCGGCATATAACATAACCCCATCCATACAGTCGTATACACGAGAAGAGATAGTCGGAAACACAACAACCTCAACCTACATTGATCATATAAATATAAGGGCCCCTCCAAACAGCCACACAGCAGCCGTCATAACATGCAAACTAGCAGGCCATTATTTCACAGCATTGCAGTTACACACTGAACCAGAACCCGTAAAAATCACTGAGACTACAAAACAGTATCATAGCATTGTAAACGAAGCAATAGTGAACGATGAAATCAGAAAAACAGACTGGATGCAGATAGCATCTTTAGACTCTGCTGAAGCTGTATATAATAATCTTAAACTTGCATTTAACAAAATATATAACAAAGCATTAACAAAAATAAAAATACGCCCCCAAACGAAACAAAATCCATGGATAATAGACAACATAATAACAGACATACAAAGAAAAGATGCTCTATGAAAACAACTTAAGAAGTCGCCGAAGAATATCGCTTTAAAAGCTGAATACAAAAGAAAACAGAATCTCCTAACAACCCAGACTAGAACGGCAAAAAGAAACTATTACAGCAACAAATTAACAACAGCTCAGAACGACATAAAGGAAACCTTGCACCTGATTAATGAAATGCTGGACAATATACACAGAACCACTGGCTCAGAAACAATAAAACACAGATTTACCTACGATCTCAAATCCCTCAAACAGTTGGCAAACAACTTTAATCAGCACTTCGTGAACTCTGTCCAAAAGCTACAAGAAACAACCTTTCCTCACACAAACGAACATTCTCCACTAGATCCACGAGCAACCCCGTCGATGTGGTTCCCCACAGCAACAAAAGAAGAACTATCACTGGCAATTCAACAAATTAATCCTAACAAAGGACCGGGGATAGACGGAATCAGACCAAAAGACATCAAGAAACACTCAACCGACCTACTTCCAGTTATACAAAAACTGTTAAATAAAATCTTCGAAACGGGACACCTACCTGAAACACTGAAGACTGCATTAATCACACCCATACACAAACAGGGAAAAAGAAACATAATAAGTAATTACAGACCTATCGCCACGCTGCCTGTAATCAACCAAATCATGGAGCGCATTGTACATCAGAAACTCTCCACATACGTTGAAAAATTTCAAATCATACCCAAAACACAATATGGCTTTCAAAAAAATAAAGGAACAGCAACACTCCTGGAAGAGTTCACAGATCTAATAAACGCTACATTGGATAAAAACAGAATAACATTAGTATTATTCATTGACCTAACAAAAGCATTTGACACACTAACACATAAAACCTTGTTAACGAAACTTACCCATATCGGAATTGGAGGTCGTCTACTCCAGTGGTTTAAATCATATACGAAAAACAGAAAGCACATCACACGTATAGGATCAGCATACAGCAAAGAGGTACATGTAACCTGTGGAGTACCGCAAGGAGCTGTCCTATCTCCCATCGTATTTAACATATACACACACGACATAAGCCAACTCCCCCTAAAAAAGTAAAATATTCCAGTATGCAGACGACACGGCCATAGTATCCATTCACAACAATGCAAATATCGCTTACAAAAATATGCAACACGACATCAATCAAATCACTAACTGGTTAACCGAAAACGGCATATATATAAACCCTGGAAAAACAAAGCTAATGATATTCAAAAACCCCCAAACCCTGCACATAGAAACTAAATATCCCATTATCAAACATTCATCCTCCTATACACAAAGTGCAGAACCTAAAATCACAACCATCACACAGGCGAAAACAACACGCTATCTTGGACTTCATTTCGATGCTGATCAAAGTTGGAATAGCCATACAAACTACCTACATACCAAGCTTAGGATAATAGCAAGCTATACAGATTAAAAGACATTGCCCCAACCCACATAAAAATACTAATCTATAAAGCATTATGTGAAAACATTTTAAGATATGCAATCACATCATATGCATTCTGTTCAGACTACAGACTTAACAGGCTACAATGGTTGCAAGATAAAATGATAAAACTCATATTCTGGGAACAACCCACTCTTATGCAGGAAGTACGGACAAAACACAAAATATTTAAAGTGAAACACTTATGCCACTACACAGTCATGTTAAAACACTACTACAGCCCAACATATAGAGTAACCAGAACAATATATCAAATAACAAGACCACAGTCAACAAACTACATAACATATAAGTACAACAATCACCACGGCAAAGCCACCCGAAACTTCTACGTACCTGACACGATAAACAAACTGCCGTTCGACAACAGAAACCTAGGAACATACAGAGAGCTGAAACAGGCACTATATAAATATTATAGCGAGAATGAAATTTAGAGCAATTTCTGTTTCTCTCTTCCCCCACCACACATGCGCACACACATAAACCTATGACAACTTCCCCTCTCAAAAACTATCACTACAAGAACACAAAGAAACAAACACACCATGTCTAAATCCAACCCTATTTGCACAAAAAAAAAGAAAAAAAAGAAAAAAAAAAGTTAAACTGTAATAGCAGTCGAAGTCTTCGAAGCACGTACCAACAAACAGTAAAATCAACACCTGGCTTGTAACCAGTATAGGAACAAAACCATGAAACCACCACCCTCTGTCATCTATTATCTTCCTCAGCTAAGCTTCGAGGAAGAAAATTACTAACTTGCAAGTATCTGTTATACACGCTTTTAATGCGTTATAAATATTATATATATATAATTACTATAGCAACTATGTACGCAATTCATCTGAGACAAAAAAATAATAATAAATAAATAAATAAAATAAATTATTATTATTATTATTATTATTATTATTATTATTATTATTATTATTATTATTATTATTATTATTATTATGTATATTCTAAATTCAAAAATTCTGTATAATCCTTATTGTAAATATTGTAAATATTATTATTGTATGTAATTTATACTGAGACATAATAAAATGTTTAGAAAAAAAATTATTATTATTATTATTTTAACGGTGTCTCCATGGAGTCAAAAGACTCATCGCGGGAGACCCGACATTGACACACTAACCATTATTTACACAATACCTGTCATACCTCTCCTTAAATTCATTCACAGTTGAAGCATTCGCAACCACCTCTGGCAAAGCATTCCACCCATTCATAACCCTCCAAGTAAAAAATCTAGTCCTAACACCCTTGTTAACCACACTCTTACACAATCTCCAGGGATGGCCCCTCGTTCTCTCACATCCTGCACTGGTCTTAAGAATATCATCAGTATCAATCGTGTAAAATCCCTTTATCAATTTAAATGCCTCTATCATATCTCCTCTCCTACGTCTATCAGCTAGTTTTTGGAGCCCACAGATAATCAATCTATCCTCATAGGGAACATCCAAAAGACCTGCAACAATCTTTGTAACCCGCCTCTGAATCCTCTCCACCACTTCCGCATCACCAAGAAATCCTGACGACCAGATCTGTGCACAATAGTCCAAATGCTGTTGATCCGATTGATACTGTTATTATTAATGCCTTCCAGAGCGGAACAATAACTTCCCTATTCCTGTTTGTTAGTGTGTTCCTCAACAACCATGTAATTTGATGTGATGTTTTGGCAATCTTTGCAATATGCCCTTTAAACTTAAGTGCTCTGTCCACAATAACTCCCAAGTCTCTTGTCTCATCAACTTCCTGCAGTTCAGTTTCGTTAATATAGTAAACAGCATGCGATGTCATCCTCCCGAAGTGCATCACCTTACACTTAGCCACGTTGAACTGACAGCCATTTACCTCAGTCCATACCGTCAGCAGATTTAAGTCATCCTGTAAAATATCCACATCATTTGAATTGATTATCGCTCTTCCCAATTTTGCATCATCAGCAAACAAGTGGATATTTCCATTCAAGGTATTTCCAATATCATTGATGTACAAATTAAACAATAGAGGACCAAGAACTGAGCCCTGAGGTACACCACTAGTCACTTGCCTTTTCCTGGACTCAGCTCCTCCTTAAACCACTCTTTGATGTCTGTCCACCAGCCATCCTTTAATCCAAATCACCATCTTCGGATCCAAACCAATTTGCTCTAATTTATGTAACAGAGTTCCATGTGGAATCCTGTCAAAAGCCTTTGCAAAGTCAAGCAGTATCACTGAGTAAGGATTTCCTTTATCCAACTCCACTGTTACTTTATTATAGAAAGTAAGCAAATTACTTAGGCAAGGCCTACCCTTCACAAAACCATGTTGCCCTTATAAAGTATCATATTGCTGTCCACCCAGTTCTGAATTCTAATTTTAACCAATTTCTCCAAAATCTTAACCACCACTCCACATATATTGATTGGTCTATAATTTGCAACCTCAGTCTCAGAGCCTCCCTTGTGCAACGGAACTATTTTACCCTCTGTCCATTCTATTGGCACTTTACCAGAACTGAGGCTTAAATTAAACATTCTGGTTAGAGGAGTTGCTAATTCTCTTGCACATTCTCGTAACACATGGGCCGATATGCCATCTAACCCAATGGCAGTGTTAGCATTAAGGTTCTTTAATATATTAAGCTCCTCAATTTCATCTATCTCTATACTCTCATCAGTCAATGGCATATCTGACACTGCACTATCGCTACGATATCAACAAACTATTTCAAGCAAAAATAATTGTTCTGGACTGCTTTTAATTTAGTGAATAAAATTAAAAATGAAATCCAAAATTTAAGATAAAAATTTAACACATTTTAGACTACGCAAAAATGATAGCACGAAACTTGAATATTTCCGAAGACTTCCCTGAAAAAAGAATTCGAAAAAGAAAAAGGTTATTTTCCGAACTAGCAGAAGATGAAGTTTTACTAAAACAGGTAGAGGAATTTAGATGTCACTTTTTCAACGTTGTGATTGATACTGTTATTGTATAAATAGATGAGAGATTTAAAAATATACCCAATGTTATTTCTTATTTTAAATTAATCACTGATATAAAAACATTAGAAAAAAATGAACTAGAAAACTGCTCAAGGGATTTTGTAAAATATTATAATAAAGATGTAAATGAAGACTTAATCCAGGAAATTGACTTGTTACAAGAATTGATCTTGGACCAAAAAAATGTAAATAACACGCAAGGCATATTGCAATATATATTAAATAATAGTTATAATGAACTATTTCCAAATGTGCTAACTGTATTGAAAATTTTCTTTACGTTACCAATTACTATAGCAAGTGCAGAGCGTTCTTTTAGCAAATTAAATTTGATAAAGAATTATCTTCGATCAAGTATGTGCGAAGAACGCTTAAATGCACTTGCTATATTAAGCATCGAAAAGGAAATTGCCAAAAATTGTAAATTTTCGGAAATGATTAATGACATAGCAAAAAAAAAAAAAAAAAAAAAAAAAAAAAAAAAAAAAAATCGCATATTTAAATAAATACATATTAAGCAATATATGTGTTAGTAAAACTAGGCCCCTAAATAGTAAACCTATTTATTTTTTTATGTGCTTAAATTATTTTTTTTTATTACTTTAAACAATAGTTAATTGTAAATAGTTTTTGTGCACTAGTTTGTGAGCCAGGTTACTTTTGTTTGTGTTAAATATTTATTTATTTTAATTATTTAATACATTTGTTTTGTGTTCAGTAAACGTTATGTTAACGTTATATTTCGAATGTGTGTTTTATGTTTTCCTATGCCAAAATCATTTGCAGGTAAGAGGTTTTACAATACGTTTATTTCGAATCCTTTAATTTTTACCTTTGAAAAATATTTTAGAGCCTCAAAAGTTTTGCACCTGGGTCCCTTTATAGAGAAGTCCGGCACTGATGCAGTGTAACTGTTTGGTGGTGCTCGGACGTTTATAAGATCTAGACAGGAGGCAGTGATAGTATTTCCGAATATTTCTTCTCTAGTACATGATGTTGTTGTTGGTATTAGATTATATATGGATAGCGTATTATACATATATGTCTAGGTATTGTACAGTGTTGTTCTGGTTTTCGTTTGCAATATTTATGTTTATGAAGCCAATTATCATTAGGTATTCGGTTGAGCATATTTCTTGGTGTGAAAGCCAGCAATTGAGTTCGTGCAAGAATTTTATAATGTTTAGGTTTGGTGGCCTGTAAATAGCATTTAGTATTATGGGGTGCTGTCTATTGGTGGTATTAGTGATTTCGAGGCAAAGGGTTTCAGCATACTCAAACTGATTGGCCGTTTCTTTTGCTATTAATTTTTGCTTGATAAATATTAATATTCCACCCCCTCTTTTTGTTTGGCGGCATGATGTATTTGTTGGAAGCCTGGAATTTGGAAAGCAGTCGCTTCGTCATTAGTTATGGATACTTCTGTTAGAATCAATATATCAATAATATCAGGGCTGTAATAATAGCTCTGTAATTACTTATTATGTTTCTTTTTCCCTGTTTGTGTATGGGTGTGATTAAAGCAGTCTTCAAGGGTTTCAGGTATGTGTCGCGTTTCAAAGATTTTATTTAATAGTTTTTGTATAACTGGAAGTAGGTCGGTTGAGTGTTTCTTGATGTCTTTTGGTCTGATTCCGTCTATCCCCGGTCCTTTGTTAGGATTAATTTGTTGAATTGCCAGTGATAGTTCTTCTTTTGTTACTGTGGGGGAACCACATCGACTGGGTTGCTCGTGGACCTAGTGGAGAATGTTCGTTTGTGTGAGGAAAGGTTGTTTCTTGTAGCTTTTGGACAGAGTTCAGGAAGTGCTGATTAAAGTTGTTTGCTAACTGTTTGAGGGATTTGAGATCGCAGGCAAAGCTGTGTTTTATTGTTTTTGAGGCAGTGGTTCTGTGTATATTGTCCAGCATTTCATTAATCAGGTGCAAGGTTTCCTTTATGTCATTCTGAGCTGTTGTTAATTTGTTGCTGTAATAGTTTCTTTTTGCCGTTCTAATCTGGGTTGTTAGGAGATTCTGTTTTCTTTTGTATTCAGCTTTTAAAGCGATATTCTTCGGCGACTTCTTAAGTTGTTTTCATAGGGCATCTTTTTTTGTATGTCTGTTAGTATGTTGTCTGTTATCCATGGATTTTGTTTCGTTTGGGGGCGTATTTTTATTTTTGTTAATGCTTTGTTATATATTTTGTTAAATGCAAGTTTAAGATTATTATATACAGCTTCAGCAGAGTCTAAAGATGCTATCTGCATCCAGTCTGTTTTTCTGATTTCATCGTTCACTATTGCTTCGTTTACAATGCTATGATACTGTTTTGTAGTCTCAGTGATTTTTACGGGTTCTGGTTCAGTGTGTAACTGCAATGCTGTGAAATAATGGTCTGCCAGTTTGCATGTTATGATGGCTGCTGTGTGGCTGTTTGGAAGGGTCCTTATATTTATATGATCAGCGCAGGTTGAGGTTGTTGTGTTTCCGACTATCTCTTCTCGTGTATACGACTGTATGGATGGGGTTATGTTATATGCCGATAATAGGTCTAGGTATTGTTCTGTGTTGTTATTTATGTTCCTAATGTTTATATTAATGTCTCCTATTATTATCAAATATTTTGAGGTGCCTAATATCGTGGCTGAAAGCCATCTGTTTAGTTCTTCTAGAAATTTTGTGGTGCTTAAGTTGGGTGGTCTGTATATTGCATTTAATATCAGGGAGTTTTCTTGTTTGATGTTTTTAATTTCGATGCATATGTTCTGCGTATTCTAAGTTATAGTTTATTTCTGTTACTTCTAGTTTATGTTTGGTAAATATTATTATACCACCGCCTAGTTTGTGTTTGTCTGCTATATTATTATTATTATTATTATTATTATTATTATTATAACTATTGTCCGCGCGGTTAGCCTAGTGGCTTTGCGCTTCGCAACCATATGCCTGGGGAAAGAGTGGCCTAGGTTCGATTCCCGTCCACGACGTGAGGAGCTTAAGGATCTTCCTCAGCCATAGCCAAGTTAGCAGGGTTTTGGGCATGGGCAGCAGGGTTTTTTACACCGTTTATCTGGGGTTTTTCATCCCGCAAGCAGGCAAACCGGCTCCGTGAACACACAGGTTACAGTAATATATACTTACGGCAAGGAAGGCAACGGGAAACCACCTTGCTCATAATCATCTCTCCCTAGAATGGTAGCATTTAGTTACCCTCCCGCTGCCGTATGGCAGATGGGAACCAGAAGAATAAACTATTCTTAGATTCTTGGGTAGAATCTGAATTGTTTTGAATCACAGTCAAATTTTTATTTATATGTTATCTTGTTTTGACTGTGTATCAATTATGTGAATAAAATAATAATACATTTTGAACTGATATTTGGCATTACTAGGCCTATTTATTCAGCGATATATAGGACTACTAGTATTATAGCTTTTAGCATTATAATAATAATAAAAGGACTGCTAATACTGTATTATTATGGAGCTTATCTGCATGCTATCATAATACACGGTATCCATATGTTGGTGCACGCAGCCTTTTACACCAGGCGGCGTGCACCAAGGTGGTGGGGTCTAAAGATAAATACACGAGGTACATGGAAAGCAGAAGGAAAAAAAAGTATTTGTAATGTTTGTAGTATATATTTGGATATAGTGTGCAGTGTATACGTTAGTGGATTGCGTGATTTTTCTTCCACTGATTTAATGGTGGAATTGGAAAATGTTTTGAGCACCATTAATATGAGTTCATGAGACATTTATTAGCCAATTGCATTCCGACTTCTCCGCTCCTTAATTTTTGTATGAGTATTTAATTACATAATTACAGATATTTGTTATGTGTAATTTCGTTTGTGCGTAAAAAAATAGAGCAGTGTGGTGAATTTCTTTTTGAGCGACATAGTATCGCTGTGTCGAAGTGGTGTCCTGTAATCGCTTTCTTTCTACTAGCGAGGAACAAACAAATGTAAGATGAAGTAAGAGTGTGTGGAGTAGGTTCTTTTCTTGGAGAGTGGTGAGTGAGTGGAAAGGATTGCTAGAGGTGGTTGTGAGCATCCTAACAGGTTTAAGGATGTATGATGGGTATCGTGTTAATGAATAGAGTAGGTTGCTCGCGATGAGTCTTTGAAGTGCCCATTCTTCTTCCTCTTGTGCTTATCCCATCTGTTTGGGTTAGCCTTTTTACATGATGCGACTTTATGCACTTAATCCCAACTGACTTATCTTAGAGCCTGACCGTGGTGGGGGGGGGGGACTTGTTCTGAGGGACGAAAAACTTGCATTTCCAGGAGAAAAAATCCTCCACCTCCATAAGAGATCGGCTAACTCACCTGTAGTCAAAAGAGACCAGATAAAGGTTCCTCACGTCATGGACAGGAATCAAACCCAGGTCTTTCAGACCAAGGAATTCGTCTATACCAACTGAGCTATAGTGGCTCTAAAGTGCCCATATAAATTATAATAAAGTAAGTCACTTAAAATGTTGAAAAATATCCTACATATTTGTCAATCCACTGGAAGCCCAAATAGTCGTCATTGGTGTTCAAAAAAAAAAAAAAAATAAATAATAATAAAATAAAATAAATAGCTAAATAAATGCCAGCCTAGCTAGCCAGGTTAGATGGAGTTGTGGTCAGTTGGTGGATTGTGAGTGGTGGAGACTGAGTTGTAGAGTAGCTGCCCTCCCTCGATGAGTCTTTGGACTCCCTGGATGTGACAAATAATAATAATAAATAAAAAATTGGGTCTACTGGGCCAGGATCTCATAGATCTATAACTTATAATAAAAGGATATATAAAAATATTTTCCATTGTGCAAGTTTGCCAATCATTTACAGTGAAAAGTAACATTCATGTTCTTTTTTCCATTCAAAATGAATCTTCAGACTGTTGGATGTTTCTTAAATACCATATTTATTTTTTAATGAGACTGCTTAATCGTGCATTTATTATTATTACATGGGCATTTCCACTGTATCAGGGAGGCCCACATTGTAGACTCTCATACCTTTCCTTAAACTAATCCATTATCCTATCACTCATAGTCAGTTCTGGTACTCCATTCTAGTAATTTACCTCCAAGCAAAAAGTCTAGTCCTTGTGCTCTTATTAGTGACACTTTTCACAAATTCAAGGGTGATTCTTTTCTCATTGCAAAATTTCTTTCATATGATAAATGCCTATCATGTCTCCTCTTTTCTAACTGTCAATTAAAATCTGCAACACCCACAAACCTTCAGTCCATCTTCTTGATCACTACTAGAGAGCATTCCACCAACCTGTTACAATCCTGGTCTCTTATCTCTGAATCCTTTGCAGAATTTTCTTATTCCCAAGAAATCAAAAAATAAAAAAATAAAAAAAAAAAACTTTGAACTATTACCCACTTTTTGCAATATGTCCTCTTAACTTCAACTTCCTGTTCACTGTCATTTCCATATCCCTAGCCTTATCAATTTATTGTCAGTGTAATATACGATATGTAATCTTTTCATCCCAAAGTGCATATCTTTGCCACTTTAAACTGATAACCATTATCCACACTGCCAGTTTATTTAATCATCCTGTATGATCACCTGTATTATTTTCCCTCCCACACCAGTTTTGTACCATCAATACATAACTGGATATGCTCTCTTAAATCATTCTCTATGTCCTTTATCGAATTATACAGCAGTAGCCTTAGTACAGCAACAGACATTTCCACGGAGTCAAACTCATATTGGGAGGTCAAGTAACCATTATTCATGGGACATATATATATATATGTATATATAGACACACACATCCCTTGTATTTGGTTATGTATGTTGTTTGCAACCAAGTTTGGGCAGTGTATGTTACCAGCAACTGTCCAAGTTTTAATATTATGTTAGTAAATATAATGCAATAAATATGACTCATAGGTTCAGGTAAAATATCTGCCATAGTCATCAAGGTTTTATTAAAATTTAGTCATTTGCCTATCAAATGATTTGTCGGTTTATTTTTATTAATTATATATAAATAGTTTGCATTTACATCTGCATTTGAAGGACAGCAAGGATTTGAGATATTGGAAGTGAATGAAATAGATGCATTTTTTAAATACTGTGGGAAGTTCAAGATTTTGTCTCGTGTTTTAAGGATGTATGCCAAAGAACTGAGAAGGCCTTGTTCACTTTAAGTTTTGCAATTTAAATATTGCAAATTACTAATCACTCCTTAAGGTCTCTTAAGGAGTGTTAGGAGGAGGACGAGATACTGCCATTGCACTACCTTGTCCCAGTTTGTATTTTTTTCTGCGGTTTCTCATATTTCGAAAAAATTAGTAAAGGCTACTATACAGAATTGGATAGGTCTGGGTGCTATTTATGGAGGTCAGCATGGAATTGTTGAAAGATGGTCTTTTTTCACATCAGGTCACATTTTGTAATAAAGTAATGAGTATTCGATGAGGTGAATTCATATAATGTGATTTTGCAAAAATATTTGACATTTATACTGAATGGGTTTAATACAAGGTTAGTGGATTAAATTGGTAATTGGCTATTTAACAGATATATATTCTATATGAGGAGCATATGATAATCACAGTTCCACAGGGCTTAATATTTGAACCATTACTCTTCAGTCTTGACAGTTACATCTAGATATTATAATTGGATTGCAAGCAGGTGACATCAGTTGCTGATGATTAGGCAGAACTTGGCATGGTTATTAGGAATGGTGTTGATTGCATTGATTTTTCAAGAGGATTTGAATAGGCAAGAAAATGCAGGTATGCAAGTTTATTGTAACAGCTAAATATAAGTTTTTGAATTTTGTGATCTACAGATGGAGAGTTGCATATTCTGTTAGTGGAACAACACTGGAGCAGTTGAAGAGAGCAAGGAATCTTGGGATAATGATGAATAGAGGCTTGAAGTTAGGGGAAATAAATAAATATATATATATATATATATATATCATCATCATGCTTATCAAGGATTTAGGCCTAGCATGGCCTGTTCCGGCCTTAGAAGTCATCGTTTAAGAGGACATCCTGGTTTTCTTTTTCCTAATGGCTTGTACTTTAAGGCTTGCTTTGGTAATCTTTCTGTTTTCATTCTTTGAACGTGTTCCATCCATTTATGTTTATATTTTTTAATTTTTTCTATTACTGGTTCTTGGTTTAATTCTTTCATAATATCTTTGTTTCTTTTGTGATCAAATAGGGTATACTTTGCAGTTTTTCTCATAAACTTCATTTCTGCTGTTGTTAATCTTTGTTTGTCTTTTTGTTTTATTGTCCAGATTTCGCTTCCATACATTAAGACTGGTAGGGCTAATGTATTGTATACTTTTAGCCTGGTTTGATTTTGAACTAGGTTTGGTTTAAATATAGAGGTTAATTACACCTGTTATTTTTAAATATTTTGCAATTTTTACATTTATATCTTTTTCATTTTCATATGTGATCATACATCCTAGGTAGCTAAATGAATTCACCTGTTCTAAGATCTTGTTATCTATTACTATTTTAGTTCTTGCTGGATCTTGTCCTTTAAAGGCCATAGTTTTTGATTTTTCCATTGATATTATCATACCATAATCTTTGGCTGTCTCATTTAGATCTAAAATAGCTTTCTGTAAGTTATCTTCAGAATTTGTAATTATTATTTGGTCGTCAGCAAAAAGGAGGATGTTTAAGTTAACTGTAGGAGAAAGTTTAATTCCTTGATGTAGATTTTTATTCCATTTTATTATTATTTCATTTAAGTAGATATTAAAAAGAGTTGCTGAGAGGGGACATCCCTGTTGGACCCCTTGGTTTATCTCTCTCGTATATGATAGCTCGTGATTTAATCTTATTTGTATTTGATTATTTTCATATATACTTGTGATAGCTTTTAGGATATTATTTGGTATTTGTCTTTCTTTTAATATGTTAAATAATATGTTTCTTTTAACTTTGTCAAATGCTTTTTCAAAGTCAATAAATGCAGTATGTGTTTATAAATTATAGTCTCTTCTTTTCTCTATTATTAATTTTAGGCAAAAGGCCGGGTCTATACATGATCGTCCTTTTCTAAATCCATTCTGTACTTCTAGAATGAAGTTTTCGGAATATTTCATTAGTTTGTTATTTAAGATTCTGCTATATATTTTGTAACAGGAATTTAGTATACTGATACCTCTATAGTTTTTAGGGTCAATATATATATATATATATATATATATACACTTTTATGTGGCTCTCACTCATGGAAGGTTTGTAAATCTATAGTACATTGATACTGTAGGTGGGCTAAGGATTCCCCCCCCCCCCATTTTTATATATATATCGAAAAAAAATCAGCTAACGCCTTTTATTCCCTTATAGGGAGTAGGCGAGGCCTTTATACCCTATCTAGCTTTTGAAGACTGAGTGGGTAGTTCAATCTCCACCGGTAGCCAATCAACGATAGCTGGCCCATGTCTATCACTGATTATAGCAGCCACCGATGAAGAGGCTGGCAAACAAGTGCTGCCATCTCTTGGTGTCTAACTCTAACAAGATATGTTAGTCTGTAATAATGTGGGTACTACGGTCGATTTTCTTGAGTTTACGGGATAAAAAATCCGAGTTTCCAGGAGGAAAAACCTGCTTGCCCATGCCAGAGATTGACTAACTCAGGAATCGGTCGAAGAAAGGCTTAGAAAAAGTTTCTCCAGTCGGCGACTAGACTTGAACTTAAGTCTGACTTCGAGTGACCAATTGCAGAGGACGCAAGCACTGCTTCCACTGAGCCACACAGGCCTTTATATATATATATTTTTTTTTTAACTTATTTTTCAGATAGGCCATAAACTCTACTTTATAGACCAAACATGGAATTTTGCAAGCCATTTCAAGCCTCCAATAAGCAGGGCTGTGGCCTCATACTGGCGATGAAGATCATCTCCCATCTAAGAACAATCGCAAACATCCATGCTTATGGCGAGATTCAAACCTGTGACCTGTTGGTTGGAGAGAAGATATACTAACCACTCGGCCAACCAGTGGTTCATATTATGGAATTAATGGAATGAAATTCATTAAATTTAATATTAGTGTGCCACTGATACTGCATCCCTCAAACATGCTGACCTGGTTGATCGAGTGGTTAGCATATCCACTCTCTAGCCAAGAGGCTGTGGGTTTGAATCTCGCCAAGGACATGGATGTTTGTGATTGTCCTACTAACTGTTTACCATATGTACTGCTGTAAACCTGTGTCCTGTCTTTGCCATAAAAACAAATCAACTCCCTCAAACACCCTTTCATATTTCCCTTGCAGGTTTTCCATGAAAAGACACTATTCTAGCTCCTTCCTGAGTTTATCATATTACAGGTGCAGCAAACATGCTCCCTTACTTGCCAGTGGTGAGTAAATTTTACCAGGTGGCAAGTAGCTGGATAAATAGAATATTTTTTTAATTTAATAAAAAGTAACTTTCTAAAAAAAAAAAAAAATCTTTATTTTAGCTTTAAAAAAAACATAGAAGAAAAATTAATGTAACAAATTAACTAATTAATGGATGGAAAACAAATATGTAATTAACTAATTAATATAACATAAAAATTGATGTAACAGTTATAACTTCCAAAAATCAATTTTGTTTTTACTGTGCTTCCTGTTCTTATTATTTATTGACTTCTAAGCCTTGGAATGGGTTTCACAAAAGGAGATCTTTAAACAATGTTATAGCACCACTAATCACTTAAAAGTCTTGGAAGGAAGAAAGGAAGGGATTAGTGTAAATGGTGAAATCATCAGTAACATCCGATATGCCGATGATACAGCTCTTCTGGCTGACAATATTCAGGAACCTCAAAATCTTTTGGAGCTAATAAATGCAGAGAGTGAAAAAATGGGATTAAAAATAAATATCACCAAAACTAAATTCACGGTCATAAGTAAGAAACCAATTCTTAATTTAGCACTTTCTTTAAATAGGAAACAAATAGAAAGAGTGGCAAAGTTTAAATATCTCGGATGCTGGTTAAATGAAGATTGCAATCCAGAAATGGAAATAAAAGTTAGAATTGAAATGACAAGAAAAAATTTTCTCTTGATGAAATCAACACTGTGTAACCACAGTTTAAACTTAGAGCTTAGAGTACGCATGGTTAAATGCTATGTATGGTTTGTACTGCTGTACGGTGCAGAAACTTGGACCTTGAAGACAACACCAATAAAAAGACTTGAAGCCTTTGAAATGTGGTTATACAGACGAATGTTAAAAATCGCATGGACAGCAAAAACGTCCAATCAGGAAGTACTGAAACAAATGGGGAAATCACGTGAACTTTTAGATACCATAAAAAGAAGGAAACCTGCATATCTTGGTCATCTACTTCGTAATGAAAAATATAAGATACTTCAATTGATTATAAAAGGGAAGATAAATGGAAGAAGAGGACAAGGAAGACCTAGAAAATCTTGGCTGGCAGATATCAGACAGTGGACTGGTATGAACTCTGAGAGACTGCTCAGAATAGCTGAGAATCGCTCAAAATTTGCCAAGGTGGTCGCCGACCTCCGATAGGAGATGGCACTCAAAGAAGAAGAGGAAGAATCACTTTATGGAAGTCGTATTGACTTATTGGAGCATAAAAAAAATAAAAAAAGTGTCATTAAAAAAAAATAGAGGGAAAGGGAGTCTTAGGCAAGTATATTTTTTTTGTATGGCGAGTAGGATTTTGCATAATTTGTCAATCCATGTGTGTGTGTTATATGTATACACACACAGTAGTTTCTAGTTTATTGGGACTAGAATATTTTGGCTCAATTATGCAGCATTTCATGTTAATAGTTAAAAAAAAATTAAAAGACAAACTAACATTTCACTGAGCAACTAATCATTTATTCAAATGAATTGCAGTAGCAACAAAGCTGAGTCGTTACAAGCTGTGGCTTAGCATAGTATGGCCTTTGCTCTTCTTGTGCCAATAAACTTTAAACCAACCAATCAATCTAATTAGAAAGGCTGCTCTAAGTGATTACCTTAGAGCAGCGTTTCTAAGCCCAAGGACCAGTAAAATGCCTAAAACAATTCTACGGACCACTAAGTTACAGAGGCATAGCTGGGGAGGCGATCACTCCGGGCAGCACTTTTTTTGGCGTTTAAGAAATCTCGCCATACTGTCTATAAACAGCAACTGAGTGATGAAATAGGCTTCGACAATGTCATCAACAATTTTGCAAATGGAAAAGCAAGAAAAATAACATTTTAGACTGTTGGAATTAAAGTTTTACTTCAAAAATAAACATAGTGTTTTTAATTTATTTTCCTATACGTTGTTTTGACTTTTTGTAATTTTTTTAAAAACCTATGTAGGAATTACCAACATTTCGGAAAAACTGTGCCATTTATAACATAATAAATCTAAAAGCATGTTTTGAATACATGTATAAACAATTTTGGAAGTAAACGATTAAAAATGTATCATCATTGACCAAAGTTTTAATTTTTATTAAACAAATAAATAATATGATATAATTATGTTACTACTTACTTTAAATGAGATGGTTGAGCTTCTCGGCCCTTGCAGATTTGCTGGATATCTGGCTCAGTATTGGTCAACTTCAGTCGAAGATCGGCATACACATTAAGACGATTTCTGTATTTTGTTTTTATTTGAAGGAGTGATGAAAATCCTTTGTCACAAAGATAGGTTGTAGAAAACTGCATGACGATTTTCAATGCTTCTTCAGATAATTTGGGAAATTCACTTCTCACTAAAGGCGAGATCCAAAATCAAGCCAAACCAAGATCATGGAATTGCATTTTAAGTCCACTGTCACCTGAAAGCTCAATTAACTGTTCTTTTTTCGATAATGAAAGGTCGTTCTCGTGACTGCAAGCCTGAAATGGATCGCGAAGCCACAGAAATTTTTTATAAAAGTCATTAGAAAATATGTTTCAAAATTTCATTTCAGATTTTTGAGGTGGTCACAAACCCTTTCCAGAAACTCAGAATCAACAAAAATATAATTTTCCACTAAAAAGAATTCCAATGTTGGAAAGGGTGCAAATTGCTTGTCTTTTACATAATTAATTCATAAAACCAGTTTTTCTCTAATGCCTTTATTTTGTTGTAGGCATCAAGAACAGTTAAAGAATTTCCTTGAAGGGCGAGATTTAGTTTATGTAATTTCAAAAAAGTATCTGAAAGATAGGACAGTGTTGATAACCATGCTTCGTAAACGAGTGATGAAAAATCAACAAATAATAAAACTTCGTGCCTTAATTGAAATAACCTTGTTAGTACTTTGCCCCTGGAAAGCCAGCGAATTTCAGAACGAAGCAAAAGTTTAATATATTCACTGCCCATTTCATCGCAGATTACTGAAAATAACCTGTTATTTAATGGTCGAGCTTTAATAAAACTAACTAGCTTTACAGTGTAATATAGTACAGTTTTAAATTTTGGTGGCATTACTTTGGAGGCTAATGCTGTATGAAACAATATACCCTTCATATCCGGAGCTACTTCCTTGACCATAGAAACAACCCCACTATGCCTGCCTGTAAGGGCGCGAGCTCCATCCGAACAGAACCCTATACATTTTTCCCACTGGATCTTATGGAGATCCAGTGGGAAAAATGAGAGTGTGAAATATTTCTTCTCCAGTTGTTTGGGATGGCAAAGTTCTACAAAGCAGAATATCATCATGAATGTTGTTATCATGTGCATATCTTACATAGCATATTAACTGCTCATCATTTGTAACATCAGTAGTCTTGTCTACTCGTATCTGATTTCTGACCAATCGGACTGCGGGTTCAAATCCCACTGTGAGCTTGAATGTTTTGTGATTATCTTTAGGTTAGATATGAATTTCATTGCCTGTTGAGAAACCATTACCATATGTATTGGAGGCCTGAAGTTAATTAAATTATGAATATAGATTGAAAAAGTTCTGCTGGTCTGGATTATCTAATCTTTAGCCTACCCATGGTACTAATACAAATGTCGTATAAGTTAACAGCTTTTCATGGATGGATTCATGTAAAAAATGTCTTTTATATGAGTCCTTTTATCTCTCAGATTCTAGTCATTTATACAAACAGACTTGGTAACTTGGTAATAGATTTACAATCATTACACTTACCTTTGGGATCATTAGTACCGGGCATGACTATCAACTCTTACATTCCCTCATTTTGCATTCTAACAGTTGCTAATGTCTTTAATCTTTGCACCATGAAAACATGATTTTGTTACACTTTCATCAAATACATCCCTAATCATTGAGTCACTATGCAGCTCTCTCTATCTATCTTCCAATCCTTAATTTTTTCCTTTTTTTTTTTCTCCTCTTTTCTTTTTTCCTCTCAAAATACAATATATAATAATAATAGTATTTATAAATGTATTCATGTTAAAAAATAACTGATATGTGAAAGATGATTTTTGTCAAGTCTGAGGTTGCTATTTGCTTATTATTGGTGGCTCGAAATGCTTGGTCTTTAGATTAAGGTTCCTAGGTGTATATGTGAATCCCATATTTTTGTGGGAATCATGTATAAGCCACTTCTGTTTTCACACACTTGAGTTTTTATACAAATTCTACCCTTTTTTTTTTTATGGGTCCGATTCACACCCTTTTTTTAATATGTTAAATGTTATCACCATCACTTTTTGATATGTGTATATGGTTATGTAGGTTTGGTGTATACAGGAATTCCCAAATGGGGTTATCCATATGTTGAAGGGAGAGGTTTACTGCTTTTAATTTTTGAAGGGAAAGTAGAAATATTGTATCTATAGGCTGTTAACTTTTAACAAAAATTTAATGCAATGACAAAATATGCCAAAATTACAGTAAAATAAATATGTATGTATATAAAAATATGAAAACAAATATGTATATGAAAATTGTTTGCTTTACTTATTAACTTCTTAAATATCTTACTATTGATGTATTATTTTTTTATTGTTCTTTATTATGCAGGTTTTCTGCATTTCTCATTTAGTTCTGATGAAGAGAAATAAAAAAAGGGATCATTTTCTAAAAGAGTTGCGTGCTGCACTGAAGGACAGAAAAAAGAGGGGATTATGTCAGGATTCAGAAAAAAGTGATGATGATGATGCTTCTTCAGATAATTCTGCCCTAAGCAGCAGTGCTACTACAGATGAACATTCTGAAGAAATAGATGATGAACATTATGTATTGGGTAAATTAAGTGACCAAAGTTTTGATTATTCTGGAAGTGTTGATAACACCTATGTAAGCAATCAGTTTGATAATCATAATATTTCTTCAGAAGTCATTTGCAAAAGTATTGATACTGCTGCTACTGAATCTATATTAAAAAATTCTTCAGGAGTTACACAAACTAAAGAAGTGAATAATTGTGATGATTTACTAGAAGCAGGTAGGACACTTTAAGATGGCATTCTTACAGAACTAAAACTTGAAATTAAAAGCATTATTAAAATTTATTAACTTTATTGTCCATGATGTAATCCAATTTATGAATTTCTCAAGCAAAAAAACATTTTTAATGAACCTTCTGTAATTTATGGATAAAAAATTGAATATAAACATGCTCCTCGATGTAATAATTTAGTTTGTTTGAGAGAGTGCTACATTTTTTTTTCAGTAAAAAAATAGAAAAACTGATTTTTATTTCAAAACACTCAGTTTTTAGAACAGAACACAGCATTTTCATGTGATGAATCTGAACCACACGACGATGTCTCTACATCTTGTGGTGCATCATGGCCTACAGCCTGCTTATGACATCAACAAGCAGGCCATGATGCAGTTAGAACCTGCATGTGAAAAATTTACTATGCATTCATGGTGAATGAGCTTTTAAATGCTTTCTCTTTAGCAAATTATTGAATTTCATTGCTTGAAATTTCAGTTGTCTGTTTTTGCATTGTATTAGTGTGAGGTGAGCAAGTGAGTATGAGAATTATTATTATATGGGTATCTCCATGAAATCAAAAATCTTATTGCAGGAGAACCACACTACCCATTATTCATACAATACCCATCATACCTCTCCTTAAAGGAGAGGTATGATAGGTATTGTGTGAATGAGTAAAGTTATCCTTCAACTCAGACTCTCCTTAAAGAGTCCAAGTTGAAGAACTCAGACTCTTGAAGCAAAAAATCTAGTTTGCACACCCTTACTAACCACACTCATACAGTTTCCAGAGGTAACCTTTGTTCTTCTGTACTCAAGTAATGAAAAATTTCTTTTGTGTCAATCCTATAGAATCACTTTAGTGATTTATAAGATTCTATCATGTCCCTTTATCTCTTCCTATCAAGTGAACTCTACAACCTATACACCTTCAATCTGTCCTCATAGAGAGTATTCCATAAACCTGTCACCAGCTTGGTCACTCATCTTTGAATCCTCTCCACTGCATCCTGATCCCAGGGAAACCCAGGTAATGAAATCTGTGCACAGTAGTCAATATGTAACCAAATCATAGTCTTATAAAGCAGAATAATAATCTCCCTATCTTCACTTGTCAGTGTGCTCTTCAGCATCCAATAATCTTCTGAGCTATTTTGCCAACTTTTGCAATATGTCTTTTGAACTTCAAATTTCTGTTCACCATGATCCCCAGATGTAATCTTGTCATCCCAAAGTATATTACCTTACATTTTGCAACATTAATTTAACAGCCATTGTCCTCTACCTGCACTGCCAATTTATTTAAATCATCCTACAGGATATCTCCATCACCTTTATCAATTACTCCTTTCTTAGTTTTGCATCATCAGCAAACAACTGAATATCCCTACCCCCCCCAAAAAACTTTCCCAATATCATTAGAGGCACTCTCTTACTTATCCTCATTTGCCTTGATTCCACTTCACCATACACCATTCTCTCCGATATGTCTGTAAGCCCCCCGCCCATTCAGACCACCAACCTCATATCCATTCCCATTTGGTCCAACTTACATAATAATTTTCCATTCAGTATTCTATCAAATGCCTTTGCAAAGTCCCAGTAGTATCATAGAGTAACCATTTCCTTTATCCAATTCCACTGTCACATTTATTATAAAATGTGAATATATTACTAAGGCAGGACCTACCCTTTTACAAAGTTGTGCTGCTCACCGTAGATTATCGTATTCCTATAAACTCATTCCTGAATTTGATCTTTAACCAACTTTTCCAATACTTTAACCGCCGCTTCAGAGATACTAGTTGTCTGTAATTTTATACTTCTGTCTTGGAGCCACCTTTATGTAATGGAACCATCTTACCCTCTTTCCCTCTTTCCACTTCTTTGGAACCTTGCCAGAGCTGAAACTTAGATTAAACAACTTTGTCAGTGGCACTGCCAGTTCTCTACCACATTCTCACCACACTAGCTAACTTGCTCCAGTCCCACTGCTCTATTAACATTGATATTTTTCAGTATGCTGCTCACCTTCAGTTTTGTCTGTGTCAGTTCACAAATCAGTCTCCATCACATCAGTAACTGAAAGAGTTTCCACTTGCAAAGTGTGTATTACTTTGCAGGTGGAAATACACTTGCACAGTGATCGCTTAGTAGCTCAACTATTTCTTCTGCTTCTGCCACTTTCCTGCCATTGATCCTGAGTAAAGTTATCCTTTTGATAATCATTCTTTCTCTCGCTTGCTACATAGGAAAAAAAAAAACCTTCTGGATTTACTTTGGCCTACTTAGCTTATTTTTTTCTCATATCTGATGGAGCCTTCCTTACCATGCTAGTCACCCTTCTTGCCCATGTTGTATTGTTGATTACCTTTTTATTTACATTCCCTCTTTTTTTTTTTCTTTTTTTGAAGCTCCTGTTTTATATCACTACTCGTCTATTTAATTCCTACTTAGTTTATCCTCCTGACCCCTGGGCGTGCAGTGTGATATTGGCTCTCTCAAACAATCCCTGACCACTTTTCATGCACTACTGACATTCCTTCCTTGTAGTTTCTTATACCATGGCACTGCTCCAAGCTGCCAAATAAGTTTTTCATAATCACCAGCTTTATATTTCCACATAAACTCTTGACTGAGAATTCCATATAATGAGTAACCTCTCAGAACAGGACTGCATGGTCACTTTCCCTGAACAGTAATAGAGTTACTTATAGATCTTCTGTCTTATGGATTGATGATGCTGTTTCAGGTAATTATCCTTTAGAAAATGTATCAATTCCATTTACATGCCCTTTCTTGACACGTGCCCTTTTCTCCTTCCAATCTATATCACCTAAGTTGAAGTTCCCTTTGGTAATTGTTTGGCCTGTAGTTGTGATTATCTGCCGAATCATGGTATCCACATCTCCCTCTGTATCTTCAGGTCTATAGCATTAATGCAGAATATATTTTATATACTGATACTGGCCTCTGTCTTACATCAGATAGCTTCAAATGAACCATCTCACTCAGGTTTAAAATCCTTAACTTCTATTTTTGTTGGTTGAAGTTCTTCATCTGTCATTGGTAATACTCATTGGTCAGCTAGACTTGTCCAAAAATTATTGGCCTCAGCACGATGTGGTTGACAGACAGTGATATAGTCATTAGTAATACTCTTTTTCTTGCCCTATTCCTTCTATCCTATTTGAAAATATAATATCCTTACATTTTATCCCTTTAACTATATCACTGTCTGTCAACCACATCTTGCTGAGGCCAATAATTTTTGGACAAGTCTAGCTGGCCAATGCCAAAAACTTCTCTCCTTTATTTCTGGTACTTATTACATTTGTGTACTTGCATTTCAACATCTCCTTTGGTCCACAAGTTACTCTTATGTTCTGCGATTGCCAACCCATTCACATTCAAACTGTAGGAATTTGCATTCAACCATTCATGATCAGTCGATTAGATATATATAAGTCCTTTTTTTCATGAAATTTATTTCATACATCTCTAAACTGCACACCATTCTTCCTGCAAAATCTTCTTATAGGCAATGGTGACTCTTTTCAGTTCTGTTCTATTAAATCATGGCAGCAGACTTACAATCTTAACTTCTTCGCTTTTCATTTTTTCTTCTTTCAACAATTCTCTCTTATCCATTGCATATTTCTCACTGTTCAAATATTTTGTGCTTGCCAAACCAATCAACTCATTCACTTCTCCCTTCTGTAAAGTAACAGCATCACTAACATCCTTACTCTTCACACCTGAGAAACATGCTTTCATCACCTTGTCATTAAGTACATCACTTATCGTTAAATATCCATACAATACTTTCTTGCTATCAATTTCACTTTTTCTTTCATTCTCACACCCACCCCAGTCATTTATTCTAGTCACTTGAGTTCATGTTTTATCATGCGAAGGACTCCGTGTAAATCATGGCTGGCCATCTCGAGGGTGCAGTAAGTGCAATGCACCCGGGCCCCATGCTTGAGTGGGCATAGTTGGTACACATTTGCGGAAACGTATTTTTTTATTATTTTTTCTTCTTCTTCTAATTTTGCTTATAACTAAAGGGATTTCATCGACAGGATTTTAGGGACCCCGGTAATACAAAATATCTCTGTGTTTCTCTATTATATTAGGATTTTTGCTTAACCCTTTTGATGCGTTTATGCAGTGTATAAAAATTAAGAAACATGATTTCGTTTTTACCCTAAAATGCTAAAATGCTTGATTCATCATTAGTTTTTTCTAATCTGTTACCCATTTATATCATTTGGCTCGTTATCGAAACCGTTGAAAAAATATTTATTATATTTTTTATATACGTTAGTCTAGAGCAGGGGGTAGACAACCCTTAACATGCCCGCCAAACGTGGCATGCCAGTGACTTTTTTCTGGCATGCAACCCAGGGCTCATCTTAAAAAATAATTAAATAAAAAAATACATTTCAAACATCTTCGCTGACACACATTTTAACTTAATATAATACAATTTTATTAACTACAACTATACCAAATAAAAATGCAATAATTAATTAAACTCTACCAACTGTTTCATAATAATAAGTAATAAGAAAATTAGAAACAAACATCCTATTTCCAAGCCATCAATATATCTCTGCGATATACTGATGTACAAGTTTTGTCCATTTCAGTTGTTGCATTATTCGTCAGGCATCCAGACATGGCATGACTCCTTTACCATTTGATATATCTTTTCATGTTTCGTAAAGAACGTGTCAGTTTTCTAAAGTGTATTTGGATTTGGATTTTATTAAATCGTAAGTCATTAAAATATGGATTGGAAGTATTTATTGTCAATTAATATGTTTAACGTATTAGATATAAAAGCAAATTTCCTTTACATTGATTTTTGGAAACTAAAGTTTTCAGTTTTTTTTTGTAAAATCCCCACATATATTACAATTGCTATTTCCTGCCTGAGAGTAGTTTCCTTCTGTGCATCCTACCCAAATAGCACCATCTGCTTTCCCATTATTTCAAGCAAAAATTAGCAGTAATTTACAAGACTTGATATACTTAATGAACAATCCTTCACAAATGACTAATGAACAGACAGCCATGGCACTAGGCCAGTAAAGATATGTGCATATGATTAGTGTGGTGTTAACATAAGGTCGCGCGAGTCAAAGATAAAAGTCAGCAGACAATTTTTGAATTGAAATGCTAATTCTCTTCAACCAAATTCAATATCTGAAAGTGCCATAACAATATTCACTATATATTTCCTAGCTTTAACACCTTTACGAATTTTAACACTTTCTGTTGATTTTTATTATTGCTCTGCATTTGCGCTGGGGGGACAACTCCCCCCACATCCAGTTTTTAGTGTTTGCCAGTGCAGCATATGGTTTAGCTTGAGGCTAAATAGCATAGTTTTTGGTGGAAGGGTCATGCGATTCATTAGTTAGTGCCATTTTTATCCCAGCTGTCTCTAATTGCACTATTTGCTGAGAAATATATTACGCAGAGTGCAAATGTTTATACCTTATTCAGTGATACAATAAAATGACCTGCTATTACTTGCATCTGCAGACGTATTGGCTTGTATGGAGGGTGCGTGGTTTGCCACGGGAAGCAAGTCACGATTGCCATGAGGTGAATGCGATTAAACTTTTTTTTTCTGTGTGAAGTTACGTGAAACTTTTCAATTTCTTTTTTTCGCAAAGTAAAATCAGGGGTGCAAGTTATACGCAAGGACTGGTTATATTCCAGTAAATACGGTAAGTTATTTTTAAAGCTAAGTGAAATATATTATCAGTATTTAGGATTATGAAGTGTTGTCTGCATGTGATTAGATCTCAACTACATTACTTTCAACTCAGTTAATAGTGATAGATAAGGGTGAAACTGATGTACTGAAGTAAACAAACGAAAAAAATAAACACATTCCATGAGTGTGTCTAAAATTTTGTAATATTGTAAAAAGTATATACATATTTAACTTTTTGTTAATTCATGGGATAAAAATATTTAATATTATTTACTTATTCGACAGGCAAAGCCTAACCCATAATGACCATGCCAAGAAAGTATCCCTCTAGGTGTCAAAAAAGGAAATCAGCAGAAAAGAAAAAAGAAGAAAAGCAAAATCTCAAAAAGTCACAAGTAGATTTGTTTTCATGGCTACAAAGTAAATCTGACAACGAAATTGCTGCAACTTCAGCAGTTTCGATTCAAACTTCAACTGAAGAATAAAACTCCAAACAAGCTACACAACTTTTCAGCAAAAATGTAGAAACTGTGGGATTCGTCAAAAAAGACGCGTCTGATTATACAAACCTTTTGGATACAGCAGATAACGATAAAAACGATGGTGATCAAATAAATATAAATGATCCTGGTTTGTGGTCAAATAATATAACTGATAAATTTAGATCATTTTGTGCTAAAACCGGACCATTTTAAAAAAAATGCCAAATGGTGAAACTCAGCTTCGCAGCTGGTTAGTTTACTCAAAAGCTCAAGACTCAGTATTTTGCTTTTGTTGTGTATTATTTTTCAAAAGAAGAGGAAAAGATCAATCAACATGATTTATATATGGTTTTAATAAATGCAGAAAACTGTCATCTGTAATTCGAGATCATGAACTTTCTGTTGGTCACTTTAATTCTTTTATTGCTGGGCAAGAATTATTAAAAAGGCTTAATTTATTTTCGACTGTTGACAGAACAAATCAAATTAATATAAATAAAGAAATGAAACATCTAAAATTACTATTCCAAAGAGTTGTAGATGTAATTATATTTTTAGCAAGTAATAATCTGTCATTTCGAGGATCCCATGAAACAATAGGAACGCCGAAAATGGAAAAATTTTAAGTTTAATAGAATTATTAAGTAAATATGATCCTGTACTAATGGATCATGTAAACAGAATTAAAAATACGAAAAAAAAGAATTGTACATCATTTGGTGCAGAGATTTCAAGAGGAAATTATTGCTGCATTAGGTAATGAAGTCCTTAATAACATTAAAGACGATATAAAAGCAGCCGTATATATGACAGTATCCAAATGGATTGTGCTCTTGATATTTCTCAGAAGGAACAAACTTCAATAATTATTAGATATGTAAATTTTGTAGACAAAAAATTAATTATAAATCAGTCATTTATAGGATTTATTGAAGTAACTGATGTGACTGGTTAAGGACTAGCAAATTCGCTTTTAAAAAGAATAGGTGAGCTTGATTTAGAAGGGAACATATAAAGGCATACAATCTAGAATAATTAGTTGAAACCCCTCATGCAATATGTACCTTGCTTATCGCATTCTTTTAGTTTGATAATTTGTAATGCTGCTTCCAGTAGTATATATTATAAAAAGATTTTCGGAATATTGCTACGTTTATACTGCATATTTTCTGCATCTACAAAAAGGTGGGAAATTATACAAAAGCGTTTAAATATTACGCTTAAACCATTATGTGATAATCGATGGGAAGCCAAAATAGACGCAGTCAAAGGAGTGTATACACAGTTTGAATAAACTTATAATGCCTTAGAAGAATTTATTGGTGCAATTAACGATAACAGCAGCATCTGAAGCTAAAAGTCTACTAGATTCATTACAAGAAATGCCATTTATTTTAAGCTTATCCGTGTGGTTTACAATGTTGTCCAAAATTACTAGTATCAACAAACTATTTGAAGCAAAAATAATTGTTCTTGACTCTGCTTTTAATTTAGTAAATAAAATTAAAAATGAAATCCATAATTTAAGATAAAAATTTAACACATTTTTAGACGACGCAAAACTGATAGCATGAAACTTGAATATTTCCAAAGACTTCCCTGAAAAAAGAATTCGAAAAAGAAAAAGATTATTTTCCGAACTAGCAGAAGATGAAATTTTACTAAACCCGATAGAGGAATTTAGATGTCACTTTTTCAACGTTGTGATTGATACTGTTATTGTATAAATAGATGAGAGATTTAAAAATATACCCAATGTTATTTCTTATTTTAAATTAATCACTGATATAAAAACATTAGAAAAAAATGAACTAGAAAACTGCTCAAGGGATTTTGTAAAATATTATAGTAAAGATGTAAATGAAAACTTAATCCAGGAAATTGATTTGTTACGAGAATTGATCTTGGACCAAAAAAATGTAAATAACACGTAAGACACATTGCAATATATATTAAATAATAGTTATAATGAACTATTTACAAATGTGCTAACTGTATTGAAAATTTTCTTTACGTTACCAGTTACTATAGCAAGTGCAGAGCGTTCTTTTAGCAAATTAAAATTGATAAAGAATTATCCTCAGTCAAGTATGTGCGAAGAATGCTTAAATGCACTTGCTATATTAAGCATCGAAAAGGAAATTGCTAAATATTGTAATTTTTCACAAATGATTAATGACATAGCAAAAAAAAATTTATTTATATTTAAATAAATTTTTTTTGCATATTAATACATATTAATATGCAAAATATTAAGCAATATACGTGTTAGTAAAACTTAAAACTAGGACCCCTAAATAGTAAACTTATTTATTTTTTTATGTGTTTAAATTAATTTTTTTTAACTTTAAACAATAATTAATTGTAAATAGTTTTTGTGCTAGTTGGTGAACCAGGTTACTTTTGTTTGTGTTAAATATTTATTTTAATTATTTAATACTTTTGTTTTGTGTTTAGTAAATGTTATTCTAACCTGTTATATTTCGAATGTGGTTTTTTTTTTTTTTTTCCTGTGTCAAAATCATTTGCAGGTAAGAGGTTTTACAATACGTTTATTTCGAATCGTTTAATTTTTACCTTTGAAAAAGATTTTAGGTCCCCAAAAGGTTTCTTGCACCCAGGCCCCTTTATAGAGAAGGCCGGCCCTGGTAAGCATGATAATTCCCTCCTAACTGTCACCTCATTTATCCATAATACTTTCAGCCACTACTTTTATGCTCTCATTCATATTTTGTACACTGTTGTTCACTCCTTCCACTATTCTTTACAACAATTTCCCTTTCCTGCATTACATCACTTCGTTGTCTTCCTTTTTGTATGACTTGTATTCTCTCATGTAGCTTTTTGACACGCTAACTATACTCTTGTTTTCATACCACAAGCCATTCACTCTTGCCACTGAATATGTTGAACACACAGCACTGCACAAAATCCCTTATGTTGATATCACGGAAACAAGCAGTACCAGCACAGTGGTAGAAAACTCCCAACAGGAATGCAGTCAGCAATACACATCCATACTTGAAGTAGAAAAAGTCATCAAAAACTTGAAATGCCAAAAAGACAGCAGGAGTAGATGAAACTCAACCAGAAATGTTCAAATATAGGGGTATAAAAGTTTTACAGTGGCTGCATTAGATAATTCTGAAGGCATGGTTAGAGGGTTGCCGGATGATTGGAACAGAGCTCTTACTCATCTATAAAAAGGGAAATAAAACAGTGTGAGAAATTACAGAGGTATTTCCCTGTTCCTGGTAAGGCGCAATACTTGAGAAATAGTTAAGAACAGTTGCGGAAGGGAAGCTTTGCGAAGAACAATCTGGATTCAGGCTAAATAGAGATCGATTGGCTTGATTTTCACTTTAAGACAAATAGTTAAGAAATCTTGGGAATATAACAAGGATTTGTATTTAAGTTTTGTTGATCAGGAAAAGGTATATGACAAAAGTTGCCAAGAGGAAATCTTTTCAAAATGTTACAGTTATATGGTGTAAATGGGACATTATATTAAGCAGTACATAGTCTCTGTTTAAGAGTAAGTCAGCAGTTAGACTTGAAGGAGGTACAGGAAGATGGTTTGAGGTAAAATCAGGTGCACATTATTTCCATTGTTATTCATTATGTAAATGAATCGCATTATGAAGGAAAGTGGTAATTAAATCGGATATCAAAATTGAAGCCTGTGTAGCTCAGTGGATGTGGCATTTGCACACCACGGCATTTAACCGCACGAAGGAAGACCTCTTGGTTTCGAATCTAGTTGGTGAGTAGAAGAAATTTTTCTAAGCCTTTTTTCGACCGGTTCCCGATTAGGCAATCTCTGGCACGGGCAAGTGGGTTTTTTCTCCCGGAAACTCGGGTTTTTCATCCCGTAAACTCAAGAAAATTGACCGTAGAAGCCACATTATTTCAGAAATTAAATACGCGTGTTAGGGTTAGGGACCACGAGATGGTGGCACTTGTTGAGCCGTCTCTCTTCACTGCATGCTGCTTAATTAGTGGTAGCCTTGCCAGCTATCTCTGATTGGATACCAGTGGAGATTGAACTGCCCACTCAGTCTTCAAAAGTTAGATAGGGCTAAAAACGGTCTCGCCTACTCCCTATATACGGGAATATAAAGGCGTTAGCTGATTTGATTTTCTGATTGATGATCAAAATTGGTGATATTAATCTTAGCTCTTTACTTTATGCATATGATGTTATACTTCTGAATAAATTCAACACAAGTCTGCAAGATTCCCTGACTAAGTTGAATAACTGATGTAATAAATTTGGTGTGAAAATCAGCAATAAAAAGATGAAGACAATGAAAATAGGCAGAAACATTGAAAACCTCAACTGTATTCTGATTGGTTCACCTATAGAACACGAAGTGAAGATGGAAAATTAAATATGGAAATAAATATTTAATAAAAATTTAACTTATGGATCTGAGAACTGGCTTAGAAATAAAACGCTTGATCAAAGACTGGAGACCTCTGAAAGAGTTCTAAGAAAGATTAGCGGAGTGAACAGATGGCATCAAGTCAAGCTGACCAATTCCAAAATGACAGTATGATATTAAAAATAAGGACATTAGGAAAGAACTTGCCATTGTTAGCATTCTGGAATGTGTTAGTGAAGCTAATCTCAGGTGGTATGGTCACTTAAATAGAATGGGAGAGGGAAGATTAACAAAACAAGTGTTATCTGTCCAGTTGGCAGGAAAAAGACCCAGAGGAAGACCAAGATGTAGTTGGATTGATATAGTAAAAAGTGCCTTAAAAGACAGAAATATAAGATCTGATAATATTGGAATCTTGACAGATAACAGATAATTTGGAGGAAAATTGTTGATTGGAAGTTAGTAATGGTGTAACTTTTTCATGTAGTAATTATTCTGTACACCCACTGGGAGTAAAAATCAGGAATTAAAGCAGGTATTAATTAGGTCTTAAGATGAGAGTCTCTCAAATCTTTGGCAAGTTTATACAGCCATACTTGTTGAACAAGTATGCCTTTTTTTTGCTGGTATTCTATCCAGTGAAATATCAGCAATAAGTTAATAAATAGTTATTTTCTTACCAGTCTGTATTCTCATTTATACTATTAAAATTAATCAACAGATGTCATTGAATATCAAAGTCTTGATGCTATTTTTGCTCATGCATATTGGTGTCATGCAGAATGCTTTTTAAACAATATCACAAAATAATATTCACAACTAAACACACAGTCAATTACACTGTCTAAAATAAAGAAAATACTTGTGGTATATGATGCTACGTATAGTGATTAATGATAGCACAGATAATCTGGTCTCATTTGCTTTGATCGGTAATGAAATTAGTCAATTCAAGGAGCAGAGGTAGTTGTGAGCCTATGAAGATACTGCATTGTGTATATTAATGCCAGAAACATCAAGAATAGGAGGGAGGATTTTGTCATTAATTTGCACAGTCCCAAAAAAAGTTGTAGGCAGCGCTTGTTAAAGAGCTCATCTGCTTGTCTATGATGAGTGACAATTTTTTGCCAGACAAGTAAAAAAAAAAAAAGGAAAAAAAAAAACTCAGAATGGGAGTTTCAGTTTAATTTGTTAATTTTATTCATATAATTCCAATTCCATGGTATGTGGTAAAAAATGCAAAAAATATTTGACATAAACGTCATAAATAATTTAATATTTATTATTATTATTTTTTACCTTATTTATTGTATTTGGTGATTACCATTGTTGATGCTGATGGGTAGATAGGTCAGTGCACGAGTATGATTTTAAATAGATTTTGCTGCACTGCCCTATCTACCCATCAGCATCAACAACATAATCACCATGAAAAGTGCCACTGTCATCCTATATGCATATGACTATACTTGCTGCAAAAGAAATCATATAATTCTTTTATTATATGATACATGTGATTACAGTATGAAAATTTCTCATATTTTGTCATGCCATTAACAAAAAATTATAAATTTAAAGGACTAGAAATATAAAATTGTATTCTTTCTTTTAAGGCTTACACGGTGATCCGAATGCATTTTTGAAAATTATGGAGACAACTACCGTGTTTGAATAAAAACTTTAGTTTAATATAACTAAAAAAGCGAGTCAATTAGAATGCAAAAACAGTGGGTGAAGGAATTGATAGTGGTAGTGGGTACAAATGATTTGAAAGGAAACAAAAAGGCTATGTGTGAGGATGTGAAGGAATTGCTTGAGGTAGCAAAAGAAAAGAGTGAGAGAGTTAGGATGGTGAGTCTGTTGCTGCGGTATGACAGTGAAGAGTATAGAAGGAGGGCCATAATTGCCAATGACTTTATGCGTGAATTATGTTTGATGAGTGGTGTGGAATGTGTGGAATGAGTTCGATGGGCGAAAGGAGTTATATAAAATGGATGGTTTACATTTGAATGGATTTGGTGTATGGAGACTTGAAAAGGTGTTGTTGAATGTAGTGGAAGTGAATGTACAGAACCAGGGAAACTAGAGTTATGGGGGGGGGGTGAGTAGATATGCAGATTTTAGGGAGACAGTTGAGTGTGTGAATGTGTGTAATATGCCCAAGAGAGTAGGAAAGACCACAAATCAGAATGGGATAGTTAGTATAAGGCATCAAAATAGGGATGGGACAAGTCGGCTTCTGCAATTCATGTATACAAATGCCAGAAGTATTAGGAACAATAGGAACAATTTTTGGCCTTGGTTGGCACTTCCAGACCACAGGTTACTAGCATTAGTGAAACATGGCTGACAGAAGATGACACAGCTAGTAGGATTGAATGTGAGGGGTATGGAGTGTTCAGGAGAGACAGGGAGAATAAAATGGTGGGGGAGGTGTGTTATTGATGATAGCGGATGAGCTACAGCCAAGGAGAATAGAAGTGGAACTGCATGATAGAGAAAAGAGCACATTTGAGGCTATTTGGTGCGAGATTGAAACTAGCAGAACAAAATATACAGTTGGGTGCTGCTGTAGACCAGGTGATGGAATAGATGGTGGTGATAGTATGCATAAGCAAATAGAAGAAATGAGTGGAAGGAGGGTAATTATTATGGGAGATTTCAACTATGGTAACATTGATTGGAAGGAGGAGAGGACATATGGGAGGAAGGAATTGGATTTTATGTGGTTATTAAGGGATAACTATCTGCGACAGCATCTAATGGAAAATACTAGGGGTCAGAGAGTGCTTGACCTGGTAATTGCATCTGAGAATTTGGCTGTAACGAATATGACCACATTGCCACCAATTGGTGAGAGTGATCATGGGGGTCTTGACTTGGGAGGTGGCTAAAGGTATCGAATTTACAGTTAAGACAGGGTACATGTGGAATTATTGGGCTGGTAAGTATGACAAGCTTAGGAGATTGATTGGTACTGTGCCATGGCATGTACAACTGCAAGGGCTAGAAGTTGACAGTGCATGGGAGGTGGTTACAAAGTTTTTGCATGAAGCAATGGCTGACTGTATACCTAGAGTCCAAATAATAAATCAAGTAGGAGTTAAATGGATGAATAACACCATTAAGCTTGAGCTGCAAAAAAAAAAAAAAAAAAAAAAAACTATGGAGGGAATTTAAGGAGAAAGGTGACCTGCAGGCACATGGACAGTATAAAGCCCAGGCCAGAAGGGTAACGAGTGTCATAAGAAAAGCAAAAAAGGATTACGAAAGAACATTGGCCATGCAGGCTAAAGAGAACCCTAAACAGTTTTTTCAATATGTTGCAAGTAAAAGAAAAAATGTATATGGCAGAATGATTTTAAAGAATGCCGATGGTAGGGAGGTAACTGAATCAGTTGATATAGTTAAATTACTGAGCGAGCACTTTGCAAGAGTATATCATCCAGGTGGTGACATTGCAGAAATGAATGAACCAATTGATTATACGGGAATTGTGGTGAATGAGGTGGAGGTGAGTAGTCTATTGCAAAACCTCAATGTCAATACATCTGTGGGATTGGATGGTATACCAGCTCATGTTGTACGTGAAGCGGCTAAAGGATTGTCGGTACACTTGACCATTTTGTTTAATCTGAGTCTCGGGCCTGGGTTAGTCCCGAGGGGGGGGGTGGAAAGAGGGGAAAATAGTTCCACTGCATAAAGGAGGTTCCAAGACTACTGTTGTAAATTACCAATCGATTAGCATATCAGGAATCATTGTCAAGGTCTTGGAGAAACTAGTCAAGAGAAGAATACAAGATTGGATAGATGAAAATGGTATGGGGGGGCAACATGGTTTTGTAAAGGGTAGATCATGCCTCAGTAACTTGCTCACATTTTATAACACAGTGATAGCTGAACTGGATAAGGGTAATGGGTTTACAGTGATTCTACTGGACCTTGCCAAGGCCTTTGACAGGATACCACATGGAACTCTAATCAGTAAACTGGAGCAGATGGGGACAGATATAGGGTTGGTGAAATGGATAGGAGGGTGGTTGATGGAGAGATGCCACAGAGTGGTTTATTCAGGAGTGGAGTCCAAAAGACTGCTTGTGACTAGTGGTGTGCTGCAGGGTTCTGTTCTTGGACCACTACTTTTCAATTTGTTCATTAACAATATAGCAAAGGATCTGAGAGGAAGTGTTCACTTGTTTGCTGATGATGCAAAGTTGGGTAGAGCAATTGTGAGTGCACTGGATGTCAAAAGTTTGCAGGATGATTTGGATAGTTTGGAGGACTCGGCTAGGGAAAATGGATGTCAATTTAATGTGGCAAAGTGTAAGGTTATGCATTTTGGAGTGAAAAAATTAGCAGCAGTATATCACATTGGTGGAACCATACTCCAGGAGATTGATGAGGCCAGGGATTTGGGAGTGTTGGTGGACAGGGAGTTGAAGTTTAGGGGGGGGGGTACATTGCAAAAGTGGCTAAATCAGCTCATTAAATCACTTGGTTACTGAAAACTACGTTAACAAGCAAAGACAAACAAGTTATTGTTCCTCTATATCGAGCCCTGATAAGACCCCATCTGGACTACTGTGCCCAGATATGGGCGCCAGGTTTTCTTCTTGATGGGGAGGAGGTGGAGAGGATCCAGAGACGAGTGACCAAGACGGTGGAAGGTGTTGTGGGTGCTATGACGGTGAATGAGTTCAAGGCATGGTATGATAGATACTGTGTGAATGTTGAATAGTTGTTCTTGACATGATGGTAGGGCCTCCCTCGATGAGTCGGTCAACTCCTTGGAGTTGCCCGAAATAATAATAATAATAAAATCTACATTTGACGTTTTGACCTTTATGTCAAGGTCATCTTCTGGAGCATACAACTATATGCAGAAAACAAGCTACACTACAATCAAACTGGTTTGTTAAAGATACTGACCAACCGCTGCAACAATTGTTGGCCTGACCTCTGGTGAAAAAAAAAAAAATAAAAATTATACATCAACGCTAGAGTCCTATTATTAGTGTTATCTGTTGGTTGTAGAAATACATTGGGCATAACAACATCTATCTATATACATATATTAACATCATGATTATACTTGTACATTCCAGCCAGTTGGTATGGAATGGTTTCTAATACTAGCTGAAGATTGGCTAGAGTCCTGACTTATGCTGGATCTTATATATTAGGTAGGCTGAATGTGTGCCATCCATCCGCTGAACCTGTAACTTACCTTGCATTGGTGAAACAGGACAGACAATCCCTATACGCAAGAAAGAACACATTAGACACATTAAATATAACCATTATGGTGAAGCAGGCCTCTCAGACCATGTGCTCAACACCTTACACCAAATCAACTGGAAAAGCACCTGCTCTTTACACCACACAAAAACCTGGTATGAAAGGAAATTTAAGGATGCTGCGAAATCCTGATAAACCACCCAAATATCAACAACAAAGATGGCATGAAAATTCCAAGGATCTGGATGGCACACATTCAGCCTACCTAATATATAAGATCCAGCATAAGTCAGGACTCTAGTCAATCTTCAGCTAGTATTAGAAACCATTCCATACCAACTGGCTGGAATGTACAAGTATAATCATGATGTTAATATATGTATATAAATAGATATTTGTTGTTACGCCCAATGTATTTCTACACCCAACAGATAACACTAATAATAGGATTCTAGTGTTGATGTATAATTTTTTAATTTATTTATTTTTTCACCATAGGTCAGGCCAACAATTGTTGCAGCGGTTGGTCAGTATCTTTAACAAACCAGTTTGATTGTAGTGTAGCTTGTTTTCTGTGTATAGTTGTATGCTCCAGAAGATGACCTTGACATAAAGATCGAATGTAAATTTTAGTTATATTAAACTAAAGTTTTTATTCAAACACAGCAGTTGTCTCCATTATTTTCAAAAATGCATTCGGATCACCATGTAAGCTTAAATGAAAGGATTCAGATCATCCATGGAAATGATACCCACAAGCACTGCAATCGTTATGGTAAGTTAAAGATTCATATTTCCCTCTTGATCAATCGGCTGGCCTTTTTAAAGTGATGCAGAGACAATAACCTTATTCCTATCTGCATCAGGCTAAAAAAGAAATTTACGTCCGCTAAGGCACTCCGTATTTATGACCGCAGAGAAAAAGAATGCTCAGAGAACAGATCCAAACAGCCCGCCAAAACCTAGCAACAACACAAAATCTGGTTTCAAAATTGCAATCCGAACTATCGAACTATATTAATCCAGACATTCTACAAGTACTTGAAAGAATTACTGACAATTCAGCCAAATATACCCTGGAAAAGAATAAAGAAAAACTCAAGACCAAAATCCACAGTTTGAAACAACGGCAAAATATGGCGGCCAATCACAGGAATCCATCCAATCAGAAGACCTCCTCCCCGATAAACGCCAACAATGAACAACAAACAAGGGAGACAAGGATCGACCAACCACCGGCAAGCAGGAACCATGTGATCAGCCTATCAAGCCACACTCTGAACAACACCGAACTTACGCTACTGAATAAAGGACTTAACTATGCAATAGCACCTAAAAAGGTAAACAAATTGGATTTAATCTACCACATAGAAAGAGGCATAGTCCCTACCTAACAATATAGCAGATAAAATATGACTAGAAACTAGTAATGTCTTGAACACTAAGAAAACTATACAGAACAATCTCACAAAAACAGAACTAGCAGCAATTAAGTCATTAAAAGCCAAACAAAACAAATAATAACGAAATCGGATAAAGGCAGTGCCACTGTCGTCCTTGATAAGTCAACATACGTACTTCAAATGAATCAATTAGTAGCCGATAACAACACATAAGCTGGTAAATTATAACCCAACAAAAAGGATAAAACAGAGAAACTACTCAAGTCCATCACTTCTTGGCCACCAGACACGGTTAAAAAACTCATATCCCACTACACCTGCCCCCCCAGAATATATGGGGTCCCGAAAATACACAAACAAAATGTGCCCCTTCGACCAATCATAGAAGGAATAGATAGTCCCGATTACCACTTAGCCAAGAAATTAGCAGCAACACTCAAGGAGTTGGTAGGTCATTCCCCCTCCTACATAAAAACAACACTTTATAAACAAAATTAAAAACATAACACTCGACAAAGACGACTTATTAGTCAGTTTCGATGTTTCTACCCTTTTCACTAATGTCCCCCCTCAGTGACACAATTTTCCTACTACAGAACAAATTTCTGCCCGACATTACGTCCCTCTTTGCCCATGTACTACAGTCTGGTTACTTCGCGTGGCAAAACAAATGTTACCTACAGAAAGAAGGTACAGCCATGGGCTCACCACTATCCCCCCCCCCCTCCCCAATCGCTAACTTCTACATGGAAACCTTTGAGCAAAGGGCTCTTGATTCCGCCACGCTAAGACCGACCGTCTGGCTTAGATACGTTGACGACGTGTTTGCGGTCTGGCTGCACGGGCTACAAACGCTAAACACATTCCTTAGTCACCTGAACAAACAACCCGAACGCATACAATTCACCATCGAAATCGAAAATCAAAATTCGCTCCGGTTCCTAGACACACTAGTCACACGTCTTCCTTCAGTCAGTCTATCCTTCACGGTCTACCGAAAACTGACACACACCGGCCAATACATACATGCTAATTCAAACCACCACCCATCACAAAAATATGCAGTCATTAACACCTTTAAAAACAGAGCTACAAAAATTTGCTCCAATTAGCAAGCCCAGAAACAAGAACTAAAAGTCATTAGCGACACATTCATAAATAATGGCTATAACAAATATACTATTAACACTTTCATTGCCAAGCTGCAAATTGGAATTTTGTGTGGTGGCCAAATTTTATTTATTTTTTTATTTAGTTAGCGACGGCCACGCGATAACGCGTGATCAGCCACCAGGTGAGAACTCGCGTCATGCGATATCGCGTGATTGGCAATGAACGTGTTAATAAAATACTCCATAATACAACAACAAAAACCAATCTAGATTACAGTAAAACCATAGCCATCCCATACATTAAAGGGCTATCAGAAGAAATCAACAGAATCCTACAACATTATAACCTCAATGCCACCTTAAAAACCCACTAAATTTAAAACCATATTTAACTCCTCTAAGGATCCTCTCCTTCCATTAGCACATCCTGGAGTCTGTTGTATCTGCTGCACCTGTAACTTATCGTACATTGGTGAAACAGGATGGATAATCCCTATATGCAAGAAAGAACACATTAGACACATTAAATGTAACCATTATGGTGAAGCAGACCTCTCAGACCATGCACTCAACACCTTACACCAAATCAACTGGAAAAGCACCCACTCTTTACACCACATAAAATCCTGGTATGAAAGGAAATTTATGGAAGCCTGCGAAATCCTGATAAACAACCCAAATATCAACAACAAAGATGGCATGAAAATTCCAAGGATCTGGATGGCACACATTCAGCCTACCTAATATATAAGATCCAGCATAAGTCAGGACTCTAGCCAATCTTCAGCTGGTATTAGAAACCATTCCATACCAACTGGCTGGAATGTACAAGTATAATCATGATGTTAATATATGTATATAGATAGATAGATACTTGTTGTTACGCCCAATGTATTTCTACAACCAACAGATAACACTAATAATAGGACTCTAGCATTGATGTGCAATTTTTTTTTTTTTTTTTTTTCACCAGAGGTCAGGCCATCAGATGTTGCAGCGGTTGGTCAGTATCTTTAACAAACCAGTTTGATTGTAGTGTAGCTTGTTTTCTGCATATAGTTGTATGCTCCAGAAGATGACCTTGACATAAAGGCCGAAACGTCGAATGTAGATTTTAGTTATATTAAACTAAAGTTTTTATTCAAACATGGTAGTTGTCTCCATAAATTTCAAAAATGCATAAAAATGTATTGTATATGTTTGTCTATCTGATATCTGTATCTAAAATTAGAGCTATAATGTAATGAAATATGCATTTCTTGATTATGTAAGCCACTAAATTGTCCCTCCAACTTACACTCATTAACAATAGATAACATAGCTGAGAATACTCATTAGTAAGTGTAAAACTGAAACTGTGTTAAAAATACAGTATACTAACATTGAACAGATTTATGTTGTAATTTACTGCAAAATAACTGCAATGGAATATAATTTCATTCTTGATGTTTTATTTTAAACAATGGCAAAATTCTCAGAAAAAATAATCTAATAGCGTCTCATTTTCATGAATATAAAAACTGTGATATGGAGAAATTGTTTGTATATATTATTATTATTACGGGTATCTCCATGGAGTCAGTAGACTCATCGCAGGAGACCCAAACTATCAAAATGATATCTATCATATCTCTTCTTGAATTCATTTACAGACGAAGAACTCGCAACTGAGTCAGGCAATCATTCCACTCATTCACCACCCTCCAGGCGGAAAATCTAGTTCTCACACCCTTGTTAACCACACTTTACTTCATTTCCAGGGGATGACCTCTTGTTCTTCTATCACACAGTGAAATATTTCCCCTGCATCAATCTTATAAGAACCTTTTAGTAATTTAATAATTGTTTCTATCATATCCCCACTGCAATCCAAAAGCTCTCAATCTATCAATGTAGGAAGCATTTTTTACATCACTCACCAACTTAGTCACTCTCCTCTGAACCCTCTCCACACCCTCCTCATCTCCAAGGATCCAGGTGACCAGACTTGAGCACAGTAATCAAATGTGGAAGTATCAACGCCTTATAAAGGGGAATAATAACCTCTTTATCTCTGAATGTTAGTCTGTTCTTCAATAACCAAGTAATCCTATGTGCAGTCTTGGACACCTTAGCAATGTACTTTAGCAACGTGTCCTCTGAACTTCATCTCCCTATCCACCAACACCTCCATATTCGTCAATCTCTTGGAGTACTGTTCCATCAGCGTAGTACACAGCTGGTAATCTTTTAATCCCAAAATGCATAACTTTACACTTTTCCACATTAAACTGATATCCATTACCTTTTGTCCATTTTGCCAGGTTATTTAAGTCATCCTGCAAACTCTCAACATCAGCTTGATCTTTTATTGCGCTTCCCAACTTTGCATCATCAGCAAACAACTGAATATCTCCCTTCAAGCCATTCCTATATCATTTATGTACAAATTAAACAATAACAGCTGAAGCACAGAGCCCTGAGGCACACCACTAGTCACCTGCCTCATCCTGGACTCTTCTCCTCCATACACCACTTTTTGGTATCTCTCTCTGAGCCATTCTCTTATCCATATCACCAGTTTAATATCCATCCCCTATCTGCTCCAATTTGCACAACAGTATTCCATGGGGGTATTCCAACAGTATTCCATTCCAGTATTCCAACAGTATTCCTGTCAAAAGCCTTAGCAAAATCCAGAAGTACCACTGTGTAGCCTAGCCATTTCCTTTGTCCAACTCAGATATCATTCTGTTATAAAAAGTTAATGAATTGCTAAAGCAGGATCAACCTTTAACAAAACCATGTTGGTCCCTATAGAGTATATATGGATGGATCATATCCTGATCCACCCATTCTTGAATTTTGTCTTTAACCAACTTTTCCAATACTTTTACCACTACTTCCAAGATGTTGGTTAGTTTGTAATTAACTACTGCAGTTTTAGAGCCACCTTTACAAAGGAACTACTTTGCCTTCCTTCCAGTCCCTAGGGACCATACCAGAGTTCAAACTTAAGTTAAATAACCAAGTAAGCGGCATTGACAATTCCTTTGCACGTTCACGCAACACCTGAGCTGATATTCCATCTAAACCTACAGCAGTGTTTGCATTTAAATTTTGCAATATACTAAGTACCTCTGATTTATTAACTTCAATACTCGCATTAGCTATTGTATAGGTACAGAGATGTCCTCACTTGGGTTTTAGACTTTTGAAAAGTGATCACTCAGTAACTCTACTATTACATCTGAATTGGTTACCTCAATACCATCAGCACCCACTAAAGTTATCCTTCCGAAGTCTTCCTTATACTTGCAACATAGCAGAAGAACCCTTTAGGATTACCCTTGATCTCCTTGGCTTAGGTCTTCTCATAATCTGATTTAGCTTTTCTTACTATGCTGGTAACCTTCCTAGCTTGAGCCATGTGCTGCTCATGGGTGTACTGATCGCCTTTCTCCTTGTAAATTCTCCATAACATTTCCTTTTTTTTGCAGATCAAGCTTGATACTACTACTCATCCATCTAACGCCTACCTTGTTTGTCTTCCTGACCATGGGGATACATTCTGATATTGCCTTCCTCAGATACCCATTGATTTTGTCACATGCACTACTAACATCTTTCCCTTGCAATATGTTCTGCCATGGGACGGCTGTAAGCTCACTCCGAAGCTTGTTATAATTGCCTAACCTGTAGTTCCATATATATCCCTTCTTAAGAGAGAAATCCACAAATTTTGCAACCTCCCAAGTCAGTACCACATGATCGCTCTCACCAATTGGAGTAATGAGGACACCTTACTTATGCATATGTCCTCTGAACCAATGACCAGGTCCAACACTCTCACACCACGTGTCCATTCAGTTATGTGCTGTTTCGAGTAATTATCTCTTGGAAGATATATGAATTCCATTTCCTTTTTGCCACGTGATATTTCCTCCTCCCAATTGATATCACCATAATTAAAATCTCCCATAATCACTAACCCTGCAGTCATTGCACTGATTTGCTGATGCATGAATTCAATATCACCCCTTGTAGTCCCTGGCCTATAGCAGCAACCAACTGTGTATTTGGTTGTGTTGGTCACTATTTCACCAGACTGCCTCAAATGAACTATCATTCACACGTCTATCTTCTTGATATACTACTTTTTTTGGCAACTCCTCCTTCCCTCCCCTGTTCTATCTTCTTGCATTTAATTCCAGTAAGCACATCTTCTGCTGACAGCCAAGTTTCACTAATGCCTCCAACTTTTGGTCAGATTGCACTGACTAATGCCAAAAATTCTTCCTTCTTATTTTGAATGCTTCTTGCATTAGTATACAAAAATTGCAGATTCCCTTTATTCTTGTACCAGCTTTAGAACTGATATACATGTCACTAATTTCAGTAGTCCCATGCCGATTTTTTATCCACTCTATTCTGCAATTTATTCCGCGAATAAGGATCAACAAATATACAGTCACTGCATAAGTTTCTCTCTCTTGTATGTACAACAAGCACATGTATAAGTGCCACAACGACAATGCTAACACTGATCTTACAGTCAGATGGCAGGATAAATTACCACAAACAAGTTAAATAAAACTCCTGCTTATCAGCTAATAAAAGTGATGTGCTGTGCACATTGTTCAATTAATACTAAGATAATTGTAGACAGGAAATGAATTAGAAGTTATATGCACTGATGAGACAACCAGGCTGTTTAAACAAGGAGAATGACAAGAAATACAGCAATGTTAAGAGAAAAATTCAATGGGCTAAACTAATCTCTAGGCAAATATCATATGACATGTAATGAAGCAATTTTACTAAACGTGAAATGCACATTTCTAGGGTATGCAGTTTAATGTTCTTTATTATAATTTTATATGTTAAAAACATATAATTCTTGGCAGTTATCATTTGATATATTATGTAAACTGACAACATAGAAACATAGCTTATCAAAATATTAACTCTTCACTGAACTTTACAAGGTTTCTTCTTGTTTTTTATGAAAGTATGGTAGAAGTGGTAATAAGTGGAGAGTTATAAGTTAATAAAGTGGTAATAAATAGAGACAAAATGCTATACTGGTAATGGAATGCATTTTTGTCTGAAAAAAAGTTATGAAAATCAGTAAATTAATTAATATTTATATATTTGTTTTTTCTTCATATGTATCCAAGATTTGAATAAAACTTATTTTTCAGCACTCTAAACAAACATAATAAGATACATAAGCATATTTTTAGCTGAAATAAATACCGTATTTGCCGGCGTATAAGACGCACCGGCGTATAGGACTCGCCCCCTTTTTTGTACACATTTTTTAGGAAAAAAACTTGATCACTGAATAATATAATGAATTTACAGTATTTCAAATATAAAGTAATAAGTAGGTCTAGTTTCAACAAATACCTAATCTAACTAGGAAAGAGTATCCACCTTTTAATCGTCAAAACCCAGAAATTCATTTCCAGAGCTAAATGAAGAGGCACTTGAAACCATTCTGAATCGGAATCTGAGTCCTCGTACAACAAATTGTCCTCTGTACCATCCAGTGCATTACTAATTCCACACTTCTTAAATGATTTAACCACTGTCTCAGTTTTCACAGCATCCCATGAAGCTTTGACCCACTCAAACTTGAGAAATGCTAGGCTTCTTCCTGATGGCATAACCTCAAAATCTGAAGACTGCATCCAGCTGTTCCACTTCTCCTTCATAAATCCCTTAAATGGTTTATTAATACAGACATCTAAAGGTTCAAGCTGACTAGTTAGACCTCCTGGAATTACAGCTAACTGAGTTTTCAATTCCTTGAGTTTATTTGTAACATCATCTGTTTTGTGAGAACGAAACTGATCCCATACTAGCATGGCGGGCTTCTTCAACAGTCCACCAGGGTGCCTAGACCAAATTTTATCTATCCATAACTTCATTCCTCCTGCATCCATCCAGCCTTTTGTGTGAACGTGTACAAACACGCCTTTAAGCAGTTTTTCTTTGGGTAGCATCGTCCTTTTAAAAATCAACAGTGGCGGCAATTTTGTCCCATCAGCACAGCAGGATAAAATAACCATGTAGTGAGTTTTTTCGTGTCCCAAAGTTTTAATAGTAACACTTTTAGTGCCCTTGAATCTACAGTTTTGTTTGAGGGCACATCAAAAGTCAGCGGAACCTCATCCATGTTTCCTATTTGTGCAAATTCAAAATTTTCTCGTTTCCTTGCATTAATGATGAATCGATGAAATTCGATCATTTTTTCTTCATATTCAGCTGGCATCTTTTGTGATATTTTTGTTTTAGTTCGCATACATAGCTGGTTTCTCTTCATGAATCTTGAACATCATGATGTTGATCCAGTAAAGTTGGCAATCCCTCTGTTAGTGGCTATCGCTTGATGAATAATCGTTTTTGTAGACACTGAATGTCCCGCTTTTCTGTGGTCTAAAATCCAAGTATTCAGTTCTGCCTCAAGTTCTGGCCATTTTGCAGTTCCAGGTCGTAGGTTATGTTTACTGTGAGTTGCTTTTTTAAATCCTCTTCCTGATTCCACTAAGTTCTTATCATTTGCACCGTTGGGGTGGTCCAAAATGCCTCTCTGCAGCCCTGTTTCCATGTTCTTTAGCATATTGAACATGGAAACAGGGTAGTGGTCGGCAGTAGGTATGGATGATGAAGGTGGTTGCAGTTAGTAGAGTGGTGGAGATGGAGAATTGTAGAGTAGGTGCCCTCCCTCGATGAGTCTTTGGACTCCCTGGAGGTGTTATGTAATAATAATAATAATATGCAATCACACGTAGCTTGTATACAATATTGTAACAATGCCGACGTTTTTCAGCCGTAATTTGCCAAGAAATTTAGAGAAAATTTAACAGCAGAAATTTATCACTGTTCACAACTGCGACAGCAATTGGAAAGTTTAAACGAACAGGGCACAGCTGTAATTGTCGATGACAGTGCATCCACTGAACTCTACATCAGTGTTTCTCAAAGTGTGGTACACGTACCCCCGGGGGTATGTGAAAGGACTTCAGGGGGTCCATCAATTTTCGGCTATTCATCATTAACGCATAGAATAAAATTCAATGTATCCGTGAAGTTCGAGATCGTAAAACGTTCCTATTGTATCACTGAATAAGGTACAGAGACACTGCAGGCTGTGCAATATGTTTCTCAACATACAGTGCAATTAGAGACAACTGGGATAAAAACGGCACTAACTAATGAATCGCATGTCCCCCTCCCACAGAAAATGCTGTATGACTCGAGCAAAACCATATGTTCCGGTGCAACATATGGTTTTGTTTGAGTGAACATGTTAATACGAAGAAATATATAGTGAATGTGTTTCAGATATTATATAAGGAATTCAGTTGAAGAGAATTAGCATTTCAACTCAACTGTCGGCTTGTCTTTGTCATTTAGTAGCACGATCGTTTGTTAATATCACCCCAATCATATGAACGTGGATGTCTGAAGTTTGAGAAACACTGCTCTACCTAACTGGAATACTCTCACACACACACCGCAAGGAAGCAATAAAGAAATTGCGTAACTCAGAACAGAGAAAATTTCCAGAAATGAAAATAACAAAAACTGAGTATCGGCATATAAGACGCACCCTGTTTTTCAGACCTATTTTCAAAGAAAAAAAGTGCGCCTTATATGCCGGCAAATACGGTAAATCAATCATAACATATAAAAAAAATAACATCAGCAGGATGGAGATAGCAGAGATTAGGTAGATGTGCGGTGTGACCAGAAAGGATCATCTGCGAAATGACTATGTAAGGGGAACAATGAAAGTTACGAACTTAGGAGCAAAGATACAGGAGGCAAGGTTGAGATGGTTTGGTCATGTGGTGAGGAGGGAGGAAGAGTATGTGGGAAGAAAGGTCATGCAGATGGATGTGCTGGGGAGGAGGAAGTACGGGCAGCCAAAGAAGAGATGGAGGGAGATGATGGAGGAGGATTTGAGGATGAAGAACTTGGATGTGGCTACAGCCCAAGACAGGAGGTTGTGGAGGAGACTCACTACAAACAGTGACCCTACTTAAGTGGGAAAAGCTGCAGAAGGAGATGCCCTGAATACTCTACACAGAATTGACTGATACCTGTTGTTTACATTACACCAAAACGTTGTATGAACGTAAATTTAAGGAGGCCTGTGAAATTCTTATCAAACACCCTAATCTTAACAATAATCATGGTCTAAAAATCCCAAGAATATGGAAGGCACATATTCTAGCTGCATAAGCTTTCTGCCTAAGAGTTGATTATAAATACGATTATAGGTAATCCAGGATCTTAACTCTAATATAACAACTCTCGTGTTAAATTAGGACATCACTTTTGCTGTAATAAAACTTTCTATATGAAATTGTTCTGTGATTCATAACTACATGAAACCTATATTCTATTTATTTTATTTTATTTTATTTATTTAATTTCTTTTCACTAGAAGTCAGTCCAGTAAGATAACTGTTGATCAAATCATTGTCTCTTTGGCATACTGTGTGAAATGTAATATAGCTTGTCTCTGTATATATATGTGTGTGTATACTCCAGATGATGACCTTAATATGAAGTGCTAAACGTCAGGAAATTAAAATAATTATTTCTAACACAGTTGTAGTCTCCATAATTTGTCAGAAATGAACATCAATGTTACAGCCTATGGGTCAAGGAACATTTGCAACTACTTACTGTATGAAAATAACTTTTGAACAGGAAATTCAAACAACTACCTGACACAAGCCAAGCTGTATTGAACAAGCTGTTTGGAAAAAAACATTATTATTATGGAGTCAAAAGACTCATTGCAGAAGACCCATTCTTGGCCGAGTGGTTAGCGTATCCCCTCTCCAGCAAAAAGGCTGATGGTTTGAATCCTGCCGTGGGCATGGATGTTTGTGATTTTCTGTGAATATACTAGTGGTAATGAGAGGTAGATGGAGTTGGTGTAGTTACGGTTCATTGTAGTTGGTGGATTGAGTGGTGGAAACAGAGAGTTGTAGAGTAAGAGCCCTCTCTCGATGAGTCTCTGGATTCCCTGGAGGCGTCATGTAATAATAATAAAATACCTATCATACATCTCCTTAAACATTCACTGTTGGGGCACTCACAACCACCTCTGGCAACTCATTCCACTCATTCACTCTCTCCAAGAAAAGAACTTAGTTCGTACATCCTTACTAACCACACTCTTAGACAGCTTCCAAGTGCACCCTCTTGTTTTTCTCCCTACTCCCCATGTATTGACACTTATCAATCTTATAATATCACTTATAATATCACTTTAGTAACTTATAAGTTTCTATTATAACCCCCTCTCCTCTGCCTGTCAGCTAAACTCTGCAACTCGCACACCCTCAATCTATCCTCACAGGGGACATTCCACAGACCTGTCACTGGCTTGGTCATTCATCTCTGACTCCACAACCTCCTGATCCCAAAGAAATGCAGGTGACCAAATCTGTGCACAGTAGTCAACTTGTGGCTGAAACATAGCCTTATAAAGCAGAATAATAACCTCCCTATCTTCACTTGTCAGTGCCCTCTTCAGCATCCAAGTAATCCTCTTAGCTATTTTCCCAACTCTTGCAATATGTCCTCTGAATTTGAAATCTCTGTCCACCATCACCCCCAGATCTCTAGCCTCATCAATTTTCTGTAAACTACTGTAGTTTTGGCCACTTTGTATCATACCATCAGTATGATACAAAGTGTGTAATATTTTCATCCCAAAGTGCATTATTTTACATTTTACGACATTGAATTGACAACCATTGTCCTTTGCCTGCACTGCTAATTTATTTATATTATATTTTAAGATATTTACATCACCTTTACCAACTATTGCCCCCTCTAGTTTTTGCATCATCAGCTAACAACTGAATGTCCCCCTTCAAATCATCTGCTATATCATTAATATACAAATTAAAGAGTAGTGGTTCTAGTCAGAGCCCTGGGATACTCCACTAGTCACCCTCATTCACCTTGATTCCACTCCACCATACACGACCCTCTAATGTCTATCAGCCACCCTCCTTATCTGTGCCACCAGCCTTGTGTCCATTCCCATTTGCTTCAACTTAAGTAATAGTTTACCGTGTGGTATTCTGTCAAATGCCTTCCTCCTTACTTACAAATTTAATTAAAACCGAAAACATAATATTTTATTTATCATTATTTTGTATTTTTAATTCGCTTTAAATGTATTGCTATTGTTTATTTATTTTTTGTTAAAATTGTCAAATCACTAATTTTCTTATAAGTCCGGGTAAATGAATTAATTTGGATCAGTGGAAGTCAAACAGCGAGCCAAGTGAAGACGATTATAAGCAAAGCGTAAAAACTCAATTGTAGCTTAAATATTCCAAAGCACATTACATCGATTTTTTACTTAGGTTAAGTCTCATGTGAATATTGTAAAAATATAAACTTTGTTTGTCTCGGTATAGTTTGTATTAGATGTTTTTGTAAATAACTCGTTTGAAGCTGTATATACTGACTTTAATAAGAATATGTTAGAGTGTTAAAAACAAAGGCAATGTTTATGTTGCCGAAGCTTTACATGGCAGCATTAGAAAGAATGTTATTGAAACTTGTATGTATGAGAAAGGCTTGCAGGCTCTAAGTGTAAACATCTCCGAAGTCAGTCAGAAAGAGTTCAAACAACTTTCCGATGGCTGGTAACTTACAATCAAAAGAAAGCGGAGGAGAACAAAAGGCGTGCCGAACTTGAAACTTAATATGAAAGACTCATACCGATTCTTTGGGGGTTGTCAAACGTCATGCGAGGTCTCAGAGGAGGCTTAATATAAAGAGACTGAAGCAAGCAGAAGGGATCCTGGTTCCAGAATTGCTGTCAGAGAGGAGGCCGCCTGGTCTAGAGTCGCCGTCAGAGAGATTGCCTAGATCCACATTGCTTTAGAGAGGAGTTTCCCGCTTCCAGAAAGGAGCTTCCTCGGTTCGAGACGTTGCTAGAGAGACTACTTCTAGGCTGCAGACGAGGTTTCAAATTGCCGAAAGGAAGAGTTCTAATTGCCAGAGAAACGTTTCCACGCCAGGTTAATGTCAGACATTCACCAGTGTGTTGCGTTTTCATTACAATTTGATGAATCAAACGACTTCACTGATATTGCTCAGTTAATGGTATTTATTCGCATGGTATTTCAAGATTATTCAAGTAAAGAAGAACTTTTGAAAATTATACCATTATTGGGAAGGAATTGTTTTCGGCATTTGATGAATTTGTGAAACAACACAAACTTCTGCTTTTTAAACTTGTGTCTATTACTACTAATGGTGCTCTGCAATGATAGGTAATAAATCAGGCTTCATTTCATTATGTAAAAACAATGACAAATATCCAGATTTTTTTTTTTAATGCACCACTGTATTATTCACCAACAAGTACTGTGTGTTAAAAGATTAAACACAAAAGATGTTTTGGATATTACATTTAAAATTGTAAATTCTGTTTGAGGAAAAGCCCTGCAACAGTGGTTATTTAAATTACAGGCAGATGATGATAGGGAACTTTTGTTCTACAATAATGTTCGCTGGCTCAGCAGAAGTCAATTTTTAGAAAGATTTTTTGTATTAATGATATAAAAAATTTTCTCGATGAAAAAGGAGATATTTATCCACAATTGAGTGATAAAAGATGGTTGTTACATTATCATTTTTAGTAGATTTCTGTACGAAATTAAGTAATTTAAATTCAGAGTTACAAGGTAGAGATAAAAATTTAATTGACGTGTTACGTTCAATAAAAACTTTCCAACAATATTTACTTTTATTTTAAAAAAAATATAAATGACCACGAATTTAGACATCTCCCATAATTATTAAAAATTTTTTGAACAAAATCAAGAAATGCTTCGCTATGATTTAAAAGAATTTATTTATGAAATAGGATTAGTTGAGGAAGAAATAAATTCAAGATTTAAAGATTTTAATAAAACTGAAATGGTTGTATCTTTTATCAATAATCCATTTCAAGAAAACTTGAACATCACAGAAATTTCAAATAAAATTAGTGGGCTGTTTGATATAAACCAAGCTGAAGTAGAACTTGAGATAAGAAACATTCAGAATAGTTTGCATTTAAAATCAATAAACAATGAAGTAATTTGGAAGTATGCACATGAAAAATTCCCAATATTAACTGATATTGCACGAAAAATTCAGTCGTGCTTCAGATTGACATACTTGTCAGAATCCGCTTTTTCAAATATGACCGTTATAAAAAATCAATTAAGAAACCAAATTACAAATGATCATTTGGATGATTGTCTGCAATTGGTCACTTCTTCATATCAACTTTAGGTAGTCCTAAAAATATTGCGAGGTCCAAACAATGCCAAATTTCACATTAACTTTTTTTTTTTAATCAACCAGCATTTCCTGTAACTTGTGAATTTGTAATCAATTTGTTGTTTTTTCTAACTTTGGTTTTCCAAAATAGAGAAATAAATATTTTATTCCAATATACAGTAGACTCTCGACTCTCCGGCCTAATGTGGCGGAAGGGCAGGCCAGATAACACAAAAGCCGGATAGGCCGGAGTTCTAGGCCTACCTTTTCACACAAATGTGAAAAGGTAGTCCTAAGATGAAAAAGTCAAAACTTACAGTTTTTAGTTTTTGAAAAAGTCCTAGAGTGATGACTACTTCACCCTTTTAGCCCTCTTCTGCAATGCAGTGTCCCTCCAATTAAGCAAGCAGATGATATCAGCTGGCGTCACTTCCTCCTGCTCAATAATGTACTGCGGTGCTGCCTCAATCATCTTGAACCCTTCCGAATGTGGGATGAGATTTTTCCTGTCATCTAAGGATGCCTCCTCCTCTTCTTCCCCCTGTGTCACCAACTGTACTTTTCCCGACTCCTACCTCCAAAGCAATAGTTTTTGCCGTACCCCAGAGTCTAGTCGCTTTATAGCACGTAGTTTCTCCTTCATAGTCACTACAACCTTTTTTCATTTATCACCCATTTCGTAATCTTTAATAAAAAAAACAACGAAGCACACCAAACAGCAATTTACTAACATAACCAGGAACAGTGGCAAACGTATTCTGCACTTGTGGACATCCGTTACACAACTGACGAAGCGGAGAAATCCGCACTTTGCATGTCTCAACACGGCACGGAGGAGGATTGTAGAAGACGCCCACTTGCAACGCCTTGGCAAAGTAAATTATAGTACGTATTCCTCATTTTATCACAGAGAATTACTGTATTATTATAATTCTCCGTGATAAAATCCGGGCTCCGGATAGTCGAGAGTCTACTGCATTTTTTTTTTTTTTTTGTTGTATTAAAATAATTAAAATTCATAAATAAATTTTTAGATACACAAAGTTTTTAGTTGTGTATTTTTTTTAGTTGTTTATTTGTGCGTAATCAGATATCAGGTTGGGGGAATGTGATCTATATAAGAGAGTAGATCGCCGAATAACTTTTTATAGAAAAGTAGGTCGCGATGTAAAAAAGGTTGAACACCACTGGTATATAGGCTAGGCTACTGTGAAGCAATCATATTGATTACACTAGGCTACCAATCATATTGCTGCTTCTGTGTTATACCTGTAAATAAATATGAATTTCTTTTTCACGTTATCTTTTCATTTTTTATGTCTAGTGTTTGTAACATGTATAACATCTACAGTGTTTTGTATCATACAAGACAATACTGATGTAGGTGCTGATAGACAGGTGATTCATCTTGTAAACAGATGCCAAAAGACGCCTAAATTTATTACCGTACGTTTATTGAACTTAGGGTAATAAATAAATTTAGTTTAATTCTTTATCCAAGTGTAAGCAAACAAAGTTTGCGCCTGAAGTATCTTCAGGACTGAGGCAACTCGTTTTAAAGGTGGACCAAGCTCTCATCACTTGTCTTAGTATCTCCCATCTCCCATAATGCAAAGCGCATCTCCTTGTGGACATATATAATGCTATGCATTAAGGGATGGGCCACTACCCAGACTGATTTCGACCTTTATTGAGTTCTCGTCAGTGGGAGCCAGACCCAGAGGTAGTGATACTAAGGTGGAAGCAATGGAGAGGTCATATTTACCTATATGAGTTACCAAAAGGTGTCTCACCTTATTATTAAATTACTCTGGATTTAGAGAAAGATGTTGGAAGTTTTTTTTCCCACTTGGTTAGACTTACACTTGGATAAAGGATTAAACTAAATTTATTATAGTCTAACCAAGTGGGAAAAAAACTTCCAACAGTAAACTTACAGTATCGATAAATACAGTGCAGTACTCCAAATCTATTTTCTCTTCCTTGTGATTTTCTTAATGACATTTTCTTTTCTATAGTTTACTGTATTGTCAGAATATAGTGTATAATACATTTCTTTTTTTTCTTTTCTTTTAACCCTTTTTATAGCCACTTCTGGCTATAGGTGTCTCCCAATTCTCTCCATCTGTTTCTCTCCTGAGCTTGTTGGTGCCAAAGAGTTCCAATTGCTTTTCTTATATCATTTGACCATCTTCTTCCAGGCTGATCTTTTACCTTCATATGGCCACCACTCCAGTAAAAATTTTGTCCATCTATTGTCCTTGAGTCTTGCGATGTGTCCTGCCCATTTCCATTTCTTTTGAAGCATGTTTTCTCCAATATCTAAAAATTTTGTTTTAGCTCTTATTTCTTCATATTTGATTTTATCTCCGAGTCTTATGTTTAGCAGACATCTTTCCATTCTTCTTTCTGTTTTTTGCATTTTATCTATTATTTCCTTTTTTTTTTCTTTTCTTTTAATCCTTTTTATAGCCACTTCTAGCTATAGGTATCTCCCAATTCTCTCCTGAGCTTGTTAGTGCCAGGTTTCTGTCCGTATGTCATAGCAGGCAATGCACATTGGTTGAACAGTCTTGCTCTGTTCTCAGGTTTTTATTTTGCTGTTTAAAAATATCGTCAATTTTTCAAAAGCTGCCCATTCCTATTCTTTTCACTTCTTTTTGACTCCTTGTTTTTTCAATGTTAACAATTTTCCTAAGTATACATACTCATCTACTATTTCAATTTCTTCTAATGCTCACTTTAATGTTGTCTTTCATCGTATCCTTTTTGGTTTGTCATTATTTTGGTTTTCTCAGAATTAATGTCTAATCCAGTTTATGGTCAACAGTAGGCTATTATTAGTTAAGTTTTTGGGGAGTCAAAAGTTATATGTGGATTTTCGACTTGTGGGAATCCAGTTTATGGTCAACAGTAGGTTATTATTAGTTAAGTTTTTGGGGAGTCAAAAGTTATATGTGGATTTTTGACTGTGTGGGAGGGGTCAGTGCCCCTAACCCCCACATTGTTCAAGGGTCAAATGTATTTCATATTGTGTATTTAGAATTTATTACCATAACTTACATATTCCATAACTATATAGCCTGTTCATTTCATTCAGAAATCTTTCCTTGTATTATATGTGAAGGCTATTTTGATCTTATTCATGTGCACTTATATGGCACTTAAATCTTGATCTATAATTTACATTCTCTTTTCATTATTATATAACTTTTTTTTTCAGGTTACAAAGCTCCATTTAAAAGAAACAGTTCAAATGATAACATAAAGGAAGATCAAAGGAATGTGCTTGACAAAAATGTGGATAAAGAAAATATGCCAAATCCATTACAACATTTGCTGTCACTCAATCTTGGTAATTCTTCTTTATTAACTGATGAGCTTGATTCCAGAATTCATATAACAAGTCTAAGTAACCTGGATTATACCTGGTCAGAAAATAGCCTAAATAAAAAGAAGTCAAAAAAAACAGTGAGGTTTGCTGTGGATTATGATAGAGATATGGATTTATCGGATAAATTCTTTATAAAAAACTCTTCTGAAACCACTTCATTGGCAGAGGCTTCACAGCCTTCAGACAGTGATGGTAGACTGCCTGAAAACTCAACCTTACAAAAGAGTGCTGTTGATAAAGAGAATAATTTTAGTTTTTCTGTTTTTCCAGAAGGAGCTTATGTATTTCCAAAAAAACAAAGCAAGTCTTCAGGCTTGCTTGATGTTAACTTATCTAAAGATGCTATATTTGGAAATGAAAGCATTAAAAATCCATCAAAGATTAATTCAGTTAGTATGAGTAATAAATTGATACATTCTCAAAGTAACATTCCAAGCTGCAGAGGTAATAATTATTCATCAAATAACTTGAGCAATTCTGAAGAATCCTTTAACGATCATAGTAAAAATAGTTTATCACAAAAAAATAATGTGGATGAATTAGAATTAGGTTCAGATCACAGTAGTGAAACAGCATCTTTCAAAAACGGTACTTTGAAATCAAATGTTGATAACAGAACAACTTCAGACCATCATAATTTAGATGTTGGAATCAACTTAGCAGTTGAAAATTCACACAAAGTTGAGTCACTAAATCTTTCAGTGGTTAATGATAGTAGCCTGAATGACAAGATTTTTCAGCATACCTCCAGCCAAGAACAATTAATAATGAAGAATATAATTTCATGTAGTAATGAAAAATTTATGAAATATAGTGATATAAAAGATAGTTTGTCAGAAGGTAAATCATCTGATAGTGTCTCATTTGCAGATGAAGATCATGATAACATCATCAAGCAACAAGTAGAAAATGCATTAAGTAACAGTCCTTTACATTCCAGTACCTATATTTTGCCTACCATGAAAAGTAATGCTGTATCAAAGAACTTAGAGGTTGCAAAAGAATCTGCATTGATAGCAACAGATGCAAACACTAAAACCAAACATCAAATTAATAATCTGGAATTGGAAATTGGCAGTTTTAATGAGGTAATTTTCACTTTATATTAATGTTTTATCACATTGGTTTCAAGATTGAATTATCTTGAATGATATTTATAAAAATCTTAATTGTTCTGTTTAGTGTAAATTAAAAATTAATTCTTGTAGATAAGTTTATGCATTGGTTATACATAGCTTTTAATTTTTCAGAAAATGTATACTAACATATTAATTATAAAAAAAAAATTAATTACTACCTTCCTATACGTTGGCAGCATTACATTGCTGTCATCGGGAATAACAAAAAACAATGACATGTGCATGCAGGCATTAACACCGGGTAAACGAGGCTAAGAAAGGCAACAGAAATCGAGCTTAGAGTCCTAAATGGTGCCACCTAGCGGACTAAATTGGGTTGTCTTGGCTGTTGGACTGACGATCTTAAAATGTATACTTCCCAAATTTGTAGTCATGCACCTGAATTTCATTAGGCATTTTTGAAGAATAGTCCTTCATACTTGTATTTGCTACAGTGTAATAGTGTGGCCTTCTTCCAACATATCCTGTAGTAGGTGTCCAGGGCATGGTTAGCTGAGTTGCTGTAATGCTGGAACCAGATATAGTCCTTGAGTTCGGATATCCTGATATTTGACTGTCCTGCCTGTTTGACCATAGTAGGACAGTTTGCAACTGCAAGGAACCTGGTATACTCCTGGTAGCTCTAGAGGGTATGGCTAGTGTTTGGTGGAGCAGATAAGAGATGCCAGTTTCTTATGTGGTCTGTAACTGGTTGTAAGGTCATTTCCTTAAGATTTTTGTTAATTTTTCAGATGTACCCCGGATATATGGAATGGTGATAGGTTTTGAGTAATCTTCTTTGATGAAGGACAGGAGGGGATTGTTGTCACCTGGTTTTAATATATTTTGGATTTTTTTGGGGGGGGGGGGGATCATAACCATTGGCTAAGAAAGTGTTTAAGGATATGGTCAAGTTCAGTACTTAGGACACTATTATCTGAACTGATTAATTTTGCCCTGTTATATAGGGATTTTATAATCCCTATTGTTGGGAATGGGCAGGTGACTGCTGGTTTTATGTATCTACCTGTATGTGTAGGTTTTCTGTAAACAGAAAATACCAGGGATCCATCAGGCTGGTGTGTAATCAGAGTGTTTAGGAATGGGAGATGTTGTTGTTTTCCTTTTCCAAGGTAAAATGGATCTTGGTGTGTTGATTACTTAGGTGTGTTAAGAAATTGTGGAGTGTATCCAGGCCATGCGGCCAAATGGAGAACACATCATCATCATCCACGTAGTAGCATTGCCAGACAGTGGGTTTATGTGGAGCAGAGTTTAAAGCTTTTTCTTCAGAGGTCTCCATAAAGAAGTTGGCCAGGGGTGGAAAGAGTGGAGAACCCATGACTGCTCCCTCTGTTTGTAGAATTTTTCCTTGCCTAACCAAATAGCCTGAGTTCATGGTGAACTGAAATAAAGCTGAGATATCGGGAGGAAGTATGGCTTGGATGAGGTCTAATCATTGAGTGGGACATTGGTGAATAAGAAGGAGACATCATAATGGTCATTTATGATGTCTCCTTTATGTTAGTGTGTTGGAGTGTGAGGTGTTCTGTGCTGGCTTTAAATTGGGCTGAGTTTTTTGTGTGTGAAGGTGTGTTGCCAGTATATTGTGTGAGCACTTTGGCTAAATGTTTGGCTAATTTATATGTGCATAAATCAATGCCATCCATAATGGCACTTTTTTCCTCCTTATTTTCTTATTTATCAGGGTTTGTAGTCCCACATTCTATTACTTGGTCTCCAATAGTCAGTATTTACCAATCTCAGTATTATCTGATTACTGGCTTCTGTATCTCCTTCACTGTTTCCTAATTCCTTCAGAACCCAGGTCACCGTATTCAAGTACAGTCATATATGGGCCTTAAAATGACACTTTACTTTTTTATCCTTGTAAGTTTATGTCTATCTCAGCACTAATAATTCTTTCAGTAGCTTATGAAATATATTTATGTGATAGATCACAAGAATATTGCTCAACTATGTTTGCCTGAAGCTAGAATAAGTGATTTACATAGTTATATATAAGAAAAATGACAGAAATTCTGAGGTGCTTATGATAAGTGAGAACAAATATTTAAAACTAGGGTTTTAGAAAACCCCCAGAAAACTTTTAAAGTTTAAAAGTTCATAACGTTTAGACCTTTTATTATTATTACCTCAAGACCTCATGGAGTCAAAGACTCATCTTGGAGGTCCTTTTATCGCACACACAGCTCATCATACAGTGTCTTAAACACACTCAAACTCCTTGCAGACACTACACTCTCAGGCAAGGCATTCCAATCATTCACAACTCTGCACGTGTTTTCTGTTTACATCTTTTCAATCTTTTCTCATACTCAACACATCTGGCCACAATAGTCCATGTGTAGCCTAATCAAAGCCTTATACAACGGAACAAGAATCTCCCTACTTCTACACGTCTATATCCTCCGCATCATTCCCAGAAGCCTTTGTCTTGTCTTCACAATTTTGGCTATGTGTTCCCTAAATTTCAGATCCTTATCCACTATCACCCCCAGATCTATTTTCTCCACCTCCGGCAATATATCCTCACCAAGCATAAATTCTGCATCCCATCTTTGTTTTCCAAATTTTAAAACCTTACATTTTGCAACTTGCATCCTCATTTCCATGCCGAATCACTCAATTTATTCAAGTCTTCTTGTAAGGCCACAACTCTTCATGGTTCATTCCAATTTTGCATTATCTGCAAACAACTGAATATCTCCATCCAAATCTTCACCAATATCATTAATATAAAAGTTAAACAGTAATGGCCCTAAAACAGATCCCTGAGGCACTCCACCAGTGACGTTCCTTTTCCTGGATATCGCTCCCCCATACACAACTTGTTGATACCTATCAGATAGCCAGTCTCCAATCCAATGCACTAATCTAATATCCAACCCCATCTGCTCTAGTTTGACTGTCAACTTATCATGAAGTAATCTACCAAAAGCCTTTGTGAAATCCAAGTATATTACTGTGTATCCTTCTCCTCTGTCCAAGGAAGCAGTCACTTTATTGTAATAAGTAATAGACATGACCTCCATTTAGCAAATCCATGCTGTCCATCAAAGATAATACCATTGTTGTCAACCCAACTCTGGATCCTAGTTCTCACAATCTTCTCCAACAACTTAATCACAACACCTGACACACAGATAGGCCTATAGTTTGATGCTTGAGTTCGATCACCTCCTTTATGAAGTGGCACAATCTTGCCCTCCTTCCACTCCTTAGGAACTTGACCGAGTGCAAGACTCATATTAAAAAAATATGTCAAGGCAGGTGTCAACTCCCTGGCACATTCCTTCAGAATACGTGGTGATATATTATCAAGGCCCACAGTCTTATTAACATCTATTTTACTCAACTCCCCATGCACCTCTTGCTCACTTACAGTCAGTCTCTCCTCTCCATCATCAACTGCTCTCAATCTCTCCATGAAGTCACATTCACAAGATTGAAAGACCTTTATGAACTGCTCATTAAGTATCTCCACCACACATTCCGCAACAGCTGTCTTTATACCATTTTCTCCAGTCAATGTCATCCTTCCGTAATCATTCTCCCTTTTGCTGGCTACATATCGAAAGAACTCCTTAGGATTCTTTTTGGCTTCATTAGCTAACTGCTGTTCATACCTCTCTCTTTAGCTACCCCTCACCAACCAAGTCACCCTCCTTGCCTGGTCTTTGTAGACCTCATGGAATTGGTTATTTTCACTTCTCTTATGCTGCCTCCACAATGCCCTTTTTCTCTGTAACACATGCTTAATCTTTTTATTCATCCATCTCACACCTACCTAATTTAACCTTCTCACCCTTGGAATACATTTAGACATTGCATCTACTAGATAGTTTTTGAAAATTCCCCCAAGCTGCATTGATCTCTTTTCCAGCTAACTCCTCATTCCATGCCACACCTGCAAGCTGTCTCCTGAGCTCTTCATAATCACTGCCCTTGTAGTCCCACATATGCCCTTTTCTCACAGAGGTCCTCACACTGCTGGCAACCACCCAGGTAATCACCTCATGGTCACTCTCACCAATTAGTTGATGATTTGACACCTCATTTATAATTACATCCTCTGATGAGATGACCAAATCCAACACCTCAATCCTTGTGTGCCCTCTGTTATACACTGTCTGAGGTAGTTATCCCTCAAAAACTCGAACTCATTTTCTCTACTTCCAGTTGCTATCTCATTATTCCAGTCTATATTGCATAATTAAAATCGCCCATAATGATCACCCTTTTCTTATTTGCTTGGCTAATTTGATTATACATTTCATTATTATCACCACCATCCACATAACCTGGTCTATAACAACAACCAACCAAGTATTTGATTCCATTCCTCTATCTCACGCCATACTGCCTCAAAACCACTGGGCACTGTTTCTCTCTTGCATCTCTACTTTGTATGGACATAACTCTTTCTCTATCACCAATAGCACTTCCCCTCCCTTTTTACCCCTTCTATCCTCACAAAACACATCATACCTTTCCATCTCTATTCCTGTCAGGATGTCGTCCTCTTCCAACCATGTCTCACTTATTCCGACAATCTTTGGGTGAAAAGATGCAATTAGTGCAAACTTTTAAAGTTTGAAAGTCTAAAAGTCTATGAACTTTGAAAATTTTTTTTTAGAAAACTGTGGCAAACCATTTTCTGTTAGTTGATGACATTTTTGCTGTTTAGCCTCATTCTGAAAATGAACTTACCACTTTCTTAGATTGGATCAATAGCCTTCACCCATGCATTCACTTCATGGAAAAAGAAAATGCTGTTAGTTTACCATTCTTGGACATCCTTCTTACTCTCACAGCTCCAGTACTTTGTCAACCAGTGTTTATTGGAAACCTTCCTTTACTGGCAGATTCATTCATCAAAAGTCTGCTCCTCACACCTCTCAAAAAATTGGTGTTATGAAGTCAATAATAATTGATAGAGCACACAATTGGTGTTCCTCCCTCAAGCTTACAACAAAAAACTTTCATGGAATTAAATGTTACAACCCTCATCAAATCCAACAGATAATTGACTCCTATGTTCCAGCACTTGATTTTTTGAGAGTGCAGGGTTCCAATCCTTTATTCTTCTGCTATCTCTGAACCTATTAGTAGAATATTGAAGTGGTATCATCTTAATCCTGCATCTTTTTGTATATATCAACAAAAGTTCTCATCTGTTACCATCTACAAAAGGCAAACTGTTGTTTCTATCTCTGGTGTTTAGCAAATCCTTTGTGAATGTAATTTGACAACTTTAGGCTGACAGGCCGTTTTGTGAAAAAAATAATTAATGAACATCAGTACTGTGTTGAATATGCTAAACCTCAAAAAACTGGTCTGGCATAGCATAGTATCAACACCAGTAGCAGCTGGTGAAAATTTTAAGTGGGGGTGCTGCATATACAAAATAAGAAAAATAATTCATTTTTTCTTAATCAGTAACCAATTTATTAATAAGTAAATTTACATATTAAAAAAAAATTGCTTTATTAAAAATATTATTTGAAAATAAAATCCTTGTATCTATAATAAATGAATAATTATATTATTTTAACAGAATAAAATAAGATTTACCAAAAATATTTCACTTTCACCAGCTGCTACCAATAATAAAAGTTTCGTATCTCACAGAAATAACGTGCACAAGCATACATTTTATCTGTAGCGACACTGCTCGTTGAGCAGTGTTGGATTCACTTGTTACGTGTGGTGACAAGGGCAAATATTGGCGAGTCTAGCAGCAACTGACCAGACGTGATAATTCTGACACCGCTTTAGATCGCAGTGCATTCGTTTCATAGTCTAAAGCGTTAATTGAACAATTCCAGTTATTAACTATTCAATCAATGTAGAAACATAAGCTGTAACCTTTAACATGTTATATTGCATTTATATAATGTTGTAAGCATTGTTATTATTTATAAACACAAACAAAGCCAGTGTGAGACCATTGCCACTTGTTGGAGGCGTGAAATGGCTTGCAAAAATTCCATGTTTGGTCTCCAGAGCAGGGTTTTCAGATTATGTAAAAAATAAATCGAAATTTAAAAAACTTCAAAAAATCAGTTTATTTCTCATATGGGTAAAGAAATTAATGAGCAAAACTATATACAGATTGACAGTTCAGTTAATCAATTAGTGACACTATTTGGGAGTAGGTGCAAGTTTCTCAGACTTCCACGAAGGAATCCATGGGGCAGTCATCTGTGATATGATGCATAGTCTCTGCACAGTGTCATACACACAAGAGAGCGATTGACTGTGAAATTCTTCACAGATGTTGTAAGTTGGCCCATCTGCTTGTCCACTCCTAAATCTGTGTAGTTGGCTCCAGAGATGTCGAGGTAGATTAAATCCTCGAGGTTCGACAGTTGGATCTGTGATCAGGTACTTGTTTGTGGTTTGTAGTTCATTCCAGAGTCTTCTCCATCAGACCTGGGGACCATCATCTGGTATTTCCACAAGCCAGATAGGAGGTAAGGCAGCATAAAAATCTCGCATAAACGTTTTACTTTTTATGTTCGTTTTTCAGTTTGATTAATTTTTTTTTACTTAGTATACATTAGTATTATTGGAGCCTCTATGTGGTAAAGCAGTAGCCTAATAAAGGAGGCTTAAATATAGTTATAACATGTGCACACTGTTGTAATGGCAGCTGTTTTTTCACTTGAGTTTCGCTTTGAATCTCAGTAATGCATATTAGTTTTTATGAAATCTGAGATTCTCAATCCTTGATAGCTAGAGGCATAAGTCAAATGGGAGGTCTGAATATTATCAAAGGTAAGAGAAAATAGAATAAGATCTTTATGAGAAAACAGAGAGCTTGTTTTGATAGCATTGTAGTTCATTAATTTGTCCTCATCTTGCTTGAAATGACAAGGGAGATCAGTATTTAGGGCATTGATTATTGAAGATCTCAAAGCTTGGAATATTTGAACGCTACAGGACTTGTCAAATGAAGGGGAGAAATGGAGTGTACATCATCAGCATAATTATGGAGAGGATTTGTTCTTAAGAGAAAGAAGGTCATTTATGTATAGGAGGAGAAGAGTATTGGCAAAAGTACAGAGCCCTATAGTGTACTGTAGCACTGGGGGGATAAATCTGAAGAGATAAAACAATCCACCATGACATGTAGTGAATGACTAGTGAGGAAAACAGCTACTCATTTGTAAAGCATTAATAGGCAAATGATAAGATGGCAGTTTGATAAGTAGAGCTGTGTGCTAGATCTCAGTTAATTGACCTGAAAATGTCAAGGGCTACCATGTCTGGTGGTGTGTGTTATTGGCCAGAAAATCTGAGTTAGTGGTGCCTCCAGGTAGTGAAATGGGCGTTTGATAATCTCTCCATTGTTTTAAAACAGTTGAGGTGAGGATAAATTTTTATTACCTTTCTTTAGATGGGCAGTATAATTCTGGTTTGCCATTGGGAGGATATTATCAAGACCAGAAGATGTATCAAAGTTATTAAAGCTTCCTATGATATCTTTCTGCAAAAAGACTAGAGAAGATGTACAGTATGTTCTTCTTGATATAGTAGTGATTTGCCTTGGTTGTCTATACAGGAGTTGGGAAGAGAAGACTGATGCCTACAAAGTCAGCCTTATCTTTGAATAATGTTACAGTGATATGATCTGGATTATAGAGAATCAGAAACATGTAAGTTGTACCCAGTAATCTTCATGATGGACTAGAAGGTTCAGTTGTTTTTAAATTTAGGAGGCATGTTTTTTGCATTTGGTGCATTTTGGATTTGTTGATGATCTTTTGTAGTGCTGCTGGAGGATTTTTTCCTCCCTTTTTTCACACCCACACAAGATAGTCCAAATTTTTATCTTGAACTGTTTTCACATACTTGTTAAAGAACCTAGGCTTGGTGGATAGAGGTTTGAGTTTTGGATGGAATGAGGATTGAAAGTCTTCATTTCAGCAAGGATTATTTCATTTCTTCTGTTGTTATAGATTAGGAAACACATGGAAAGGAGTAGTAGAAATCATTCCAAAAAAATCAGAAATCAGCTAACGCCTTTTTATTCCCGTATACTGGAGTAGGCGAGGCCATTTAGCCCTATCTAACTTTTGGAGACTGAGTGGGCAGTTCAATCTCCACTGGTACCCAATCAGAGACAGATGGCTCAAGGCTATCACTAATTAAGCGGTACGCAGTGAAGAGAGACGGCTCAAATGTGCCACCATCTCGTGGTCCCTAATCCTACCACAATATATTTAATGTCTGAAATAATGTGGGTTCTACGGTCGATTTTCTTGAGTTTACAGGATGAAAAACCCGAGTTTCCGGGAGGAAAAACCTGCTTGCCCGTGCCAGAGATCGACTAACTCGGGAACCGGTCGAAAAAAGGCTTAGAAAAATTTCCTCTAGTCGCCAACTAGACTCGAAACCAACCCTTCCTTCGTGCGGCCAAGTGCGGTGGTGTGCAAACGCCACATCCACTGAGCTACACAGGCTACAGAAATCATTCCATTTGGTACTTAATACCACACAAGATAGTCCAAATTTAGCCAAGCAAATAAGAAAAGGGTGATCATTATGGGTGATTTTAATTATGGCAATATAGACTGGAATGATGAGATAGCAACTCAAAGTAAAGCAAATGAGTTTTTTGAGTTTTTGAGGGATAACTACCTCAGACAATATGTAAACAGAGGGCACACGAGGATTAAGAGTCTTGGATTTGGTCATCTCATCAGAGGATGTAATTATAAATGAGGTGATTACCTGGGTGGTTGCCAGCAGTGCGAGGACCCCTGTGAGAAAAGGGTATATATGGAACTACAAGGGGGGGGATGATTATGAAGAGCTCAGGAGACAGCTTGCAGGTGTAGCATGGAATGAGGAGTTAGCTGGAAAAGAGATCAATAAGGCTTGGGCGATTTTCAAAAACTATCTAGTAGATGCAATGTCTAAATGTATTCCAAGGGTGAGAAGGTTCAATAAGGTAGGTGTGTGAGATGGATGAATAAAGAGATTAAGCATGCGATACAGAGAAAAAGGGCATTGTGGAGGTAGCATAAGAGAAGTGGAAATAACCAATTTCATGAGGTCTACAAAGACCAGGCAAGAAGGGTGACTTGGTTGGTGAGAGTAGCTAAAGAGAAGTATGAACACAGTTTGCTAATGAAGCCAAAAAGAATCCTAAGGAGTTCTTTCGATATGTAGCCAGCAAAAGAAAGAATGATTATGGAAGGATGACATTGACTGGAGAAAATGGTATAAAGACAGCTGTTGCGGAATGTGTGGTGGAGATACTTAATGAGCAGTTCATAAAGATCTTTCAATCTTTATGAGAAAAATATGCAATTGTTGTGAGAATGTGACTTCATGGAGAGATTGAGAGCAGTTGATGATGAGGAGGAGAGACTGACTGTAAGTGAGCAAGAGGTGTTTGGGGAGTTGAGTAAACTAGATGTAAATAAGGCCGTGGGACTTGATTATATATCACCGCATATTCTGAACGAATGTGCCAGGGAGTTGACACCTGCCTTCACATATTTTTTTAATATGAGTTTTGCACTCTGTCGAGTTCCTAAGGAGTGGAAGGAGGACAAGATTGTGCCACTTCATAAAGGAGGTGATCGAACTCAAGCATCAAACTATAGGCCTATCTGTGTGTCAGGTGTTGTGGTTAAGTTGTTGGAGAAGCTTGTGAGAACTAGAATCCAGAGTTGGGTTGACAACAATGGTATTATCTTTGATGGACAGCATGGATTTGCTAAAGGGAAGTCATGTTTTAGTAGTCTACAATAAAATGTTTAGTATTACAATAAAGTGACTGCTTCTTTAGACAGAGGAGAAGGATACACAGTAATATACTTGGATTTCGCAAAGGCTTTTGATAGAGTATCTCATGATAAGTTGACAGTCAAACTAGAGCAGATGTGGTTGGATATTAGATTAGTGCATTGGATTGGAGACTGGCTATCTGATAGGTATCAACAAGTTGTGTATGGGGGTGTGATATCCAGGAAAAGGAAAGTCACTAGTGGAATGCCTCAGGGGTCTGTTTTAGGGCCATTACTGTTTAACTTGTATATTAATGATATTGGCGAAGATTTGGATGGAGATATTCAGTTGTTTGCAGATGATGCAAAGTTGGGACGAACCCTAAAGAGTAGTGAAGATGTTGTCTTACAAGAAGACTTGAATAAATTGAGTGATTCGGCACGGAAATGGGGATGTGAGTTCGATGTTGCAAAACGTAAGGTTTTAAAATTTGGAAAACAAAGATGGGATGCAGAATTTATGCTTGTTGAGAATATATTGTTGGAACTAGAGGAAATAAGAGATCTGGGGGGTGATAGTGGATAAGGATGTAAATTTAGGGGACACATCGCCAAACTTGTGAAGACAACACGAAGGCTTCTGGGAATGATGCGGAGGACATGGATGTGTAGAAGAAGGGAGATTCTTGTTCCGTTGTATACGGCTTTGATTAGGCCACACACATGGACTATTGTGCCCAGATTTGGTCACCGGGTTTTCAGAAGGATGAAGAGATATTGGAAAGGGTCCAAAGGCGACTGACTAAGGTATTTTCTGACCTCTGGAATGTTGAGTATGAGGAAAGATTGAGAAGATGTAATTTGCAGAGTCTGGTGGACAGGAGGAAGAGGGGGAGATATGATAGAGACCTAAAAGTTGGTAAGGGGTTGTTATAGGATCAGTGGTGGAGAAGTTCTACAGAGAATAGTGGGAGATCAGGGGAGAACCAGAGGTCATCCCTGGAAACTGTCACCGGGTAGTTTCTGTCACTAAGGTAGTTTCTGACCTCTGGAATGTCGAGTATGAGGAAAGATTGAGAAGATGCAACTTGCAGAGTCTAGTGGACAGGAGGAAGAGGGGGAGATATGATAGAGACCTACAAGTTAGTAATGGGTTGTTATAGGATCAATGGTGGAGAAGTTCTACAGAGAATTGGGAGATAACGGGAGAACCAGAGGTCATCCCTGAAACTGTATAAAGAGGGAGTGAGAGGCAGGTTTTTTTCTTGCAGAGTTGTGAATGATTGGAATGCCTTGCCTGAGAGTGTGGTGTCTGCAAGGAGTTTGAGTGTGTTTAAGACACAGTATGATGAGGGGACCTCCCAGATGAGTCTTTGACTCCATGAGGTCTTGGGGTAATAATAATAATAATACTGCCAATGAACATGAGAATGGCTGGGTAAACGATTTTTTTCTTTTCTCTTCCATAGAAAAGAAAATGTAGCAAGGTTATCTTCATTAGAGAGAGAGATCTAAATTATAATGGAGATCTTTCCAAATATTAATTGGAAGGAGATTTGGTTAAAAAAATATGCAATTGTTGGATGGATAGTGAGATTGTGTGGTGTTCTCGTAGGTGGATAATTTACATTAAATCATTGCTGACAGCAAATACCTTGGCATATCTTCCAGTAAACTCCGTGGAATTAGAGAAGGAAGTCAGGAAGTTTTGATTTATGAACATTGAGGTACATAGGAAAATGATCTCACTGTTTGGGTATTTGTACTGCATAAAATCCAGCTTCGGAGATAAAATAATGAAAGAGGTCATAGTGGTGATCAAATTTTGAGAGTGATAGAAATAAAATAAATGCAGTGACATGTAAGAAGAAAATTTTGAGCCAGAACAGATCAAAAAGAGGGAATTCTAGGTTTGGCATTTCTCTGGCACGGAGTGTCAGATAATTGAATGCAGAAGTATGATATGTGTGATAGAAGGAATTATGCTGGTTTGTAATTTGGATAATTGAGAAATATTAGGTCTCGTTCTTTGCCTGTATGTGGTGGTGGTGAACATTTGTTTATGTTTTTGTTATTATATATATTGTACTGCTCCAGGAACTAGTTCCTTATTCAGAGGCTAGTTAAACTGAGGTTTTAGTTATTTGAGGGGTCAGGTAATTGAGAGATCATAGTTATTTAGAAATCTTTGCAGTAGAAATATATTAATAAAGTACACATGCATCATATTAAGTTGATATTTTACAGGCCAAAAACTCTACATTTATGAATGTGTCACATTGTAATGGAGAAACAAAAATGCCTGGTTTGGATTTAGCTTGCAATGAAATGAAAGACAGAGGTCTTTTCCCCAGGAAAGAGAAAGGTATTTATAGATAACTAATATCATCATCATAAGTAGATTTATTTTATATTAGACTTTTGAGTAGATGCCTTTTATTGCACTGAACTAAATCTGTATTAAATTAGAGACAAATACTTTTCTAGTATAAGCCACAGGTGCATTCTTGATGCTTGAAATTTTAACATTTTGGTAATCTTTAAAGCTGTTATCACAATCTTAAAACAGTATGAAAATTGGACAACATTGAGAGTTACTTCCTTCTCATCCATCAGATGATGAGATGTGAGTCCCTTATGAAATATTTTTCATCTGGCTCTATCTCTGAAGCCTGATAATTGCGATCTTTCCTTCAAAGACTGTAGCCAAGTTCTTTTTGGCCTGCTTCTTGATGGTCTTCCTTCAATGATTCCATTCAAGACTATATTTGGTAATCTCTGGAGCTGTCCAAACCATCTTAATTGCTGTTTAAGAATTATAGTTATGATATAATTATAGCCAGCCTGGTTGGCTGAGTGGTTATCATATCTGCACTCCAGCCAAAAAAAGGCTGCGGGTTTGAATCCTACTGTGGGCATGGATGTTTATGATTGTCTGTGGAAATATTAGTGGTGGACTGTAGATGGCATTGGTGTAGATCAGGCATGGCCAACTTCATTCTATATGAGGGCCAATGTATGATGAGTGGTAGCGTCACGGGCCGCACACTTTTAGACAGAACTTAAATAAAAATCAACTCTGAATTTTTTCAAGGCAATAGTTATTGCCTTGAAAAAACTATTACTGGGAGAACAATATAAAATACTTGACTGATTTAAATATAAGTTATTAAATTAAATTTAATCACATATTTCCATTTTTTTTTATGTAACACAACTTAATGAGAACACTGTCGGCGTTCGTTCATGTGCAGCAACGAGTTCATCAAAGTCAATTTTCAACGATGATGACAATATTCGTAAGAAATCCTGAAGGTGGTCATCAGTCAGTCGGCTTGTGATGATTTAACTGCCCTCATAGTTGAGAAAGTGCATTCACATATGTGCTTCCAAACATAGATGGAATTCTCAGGCTGAAATCACTCAGTACAGGATATTTTTCCCTTGGTACCAGCTTCCAAAAGGCAATGCCTATCTCCACCGTTGACTGGAAAAAGGGGACACTTTGAAGGTCACACAACTCCAATTGAATACTGTCATGCTGCTGTGAAATGTCGCATTTCATTGGGTGGTTAAATAATGTCAGTTGTGGCTGCATGTCACTGAAGTCAGAAAATTGCTTGCTGAATTACTCCAAAAGTTGGTCTAACATTGGCACAGTAAACTCGAAGTCAGTGTCATGGCTCTTCTCCATCAACTCCCTGCAGGAAGGGAAATGTATGAAGTTCCCTCTGACTAGGGCGAATTTAAAAACCTTCAGTCGACTTATGAACCCATCTAGGTGTCCAACTATATCTGAGATTGTTTGGTTACGTCCCTGTAACTTCACATTGAGTTCATTCATGTGGTGTGTGATGTCTGTTAGAAATGCGAGTAAGCTGTTAAAATGAGGATCACATAGTTTTGTGATTAGTTCTTTGTTTGTCTTCTCGTGTTCCTCTAAAAACTGTTTTATTTCCTTTCTCAAAGCAAAAGACTGTTTCAATCAGTTCCCTCTGCTTAGCGAACGTACTTCTGTGTACAACACTAAATCATCATATTCTGCCACCATTTCTGTTAGAAAAGAAAGAAACTTGCAGTGTCAAGGCCCGATTTCCACCCTTAATTAGATTTGCACCCTTTTTTTACAGTTTTCATAACCTCCCCTACCTCCAGAATTTTACCACACAGAACCTCCTGATGTATAATGCAGTGCAATACAGGGCAATTGATTCCAGCACTTCCTTAGTACGCCAACTAAGCCTGTTTGAGTACCACACATTGATTTTCTGCCATCTGTCACAATAGCTGTGAGATTGTTGATGTCACCATACCATTTACAACCTTCATAACTGCATCATAAATGTCTTGACCTTGGCTGTATTATGCAATGACCCTAATGCTAGTAGCTCTTCATTAATAACAAAGTCTTTGGAAGCAGTTCGAATGAAAATTAGAAGTTGAGCTGTATCTGTTATGTCAGTTGATTCATCTAGAGCCAATGAGAAGTAAGCTGAATCTGTAATAACACTTTTTAATTTATTTATTATGTGAGAACCTATTTCCTCGACTCTTTTTGTTATGGTTTGTTTTTATAGTGGGACACTTACAAACTCACTGGCAATTTTATCTTCCCCAAATGCACATGCCATTTTCACAGAACAGTGTTTTACAAATTCACCATCAGATAATGATTTTTTTTGTTTTTGCTATCTCTGCGCTTACAACAAACAATGCCAAGAGTGAGCTTTTTTGTATTGATGTTGGTTGAGTAAAAATAGATTTCTGAGCACTAACCTTTCTCTTCAAATTACGTACAATTTTAGTACATACGTGTCCAACGTATTCTTGGTATTTAGTGGCTTGGTGCTGTATGTAGTGGCATTTGAGGTTATATTCCTTGTGCACAGACAATACTTGCAAACACACAAGGCACTGTGGGTTGTTGTCATTATTGTTTATAAACAGAAATTCATTTTCCCATTTCTCCTGAAACGACCTGTTTTTTTCACAGATCTTATGTTTCTTACTTACAGTACACAAAGGCTGAAGTAACTGACCAGGTACAAACTGTGTCTGTGAAACTGATCACTGTAACCAGAGCAGAGCAAGTGACTTTCATTGATGCATTACTCTGGAGCACATAGAAATCTACCACTCCGACTACTACAACTTGCACAGAGAAGCAGTAGATTTTATAAATTGAATAATCTTTTTAAAGCAATTTTGATTGTGTGTTGAGAATATGAATTGTTTCCATCATCAGAAATAATGAATATAACTAGTATATCAATCAGAAAATCTGCGGTCGAAACTAATAGCTAAATTGATAATATATATAATTTAATATAGTTTTTATTCCGCCGCGGACCACACAAAATCACGTTATGGAGCGCCTGCAGCTTTTCAGACCTGCTGTTGACCACCTGTGGTGTAGATGATGATGGTAGTTGCAATTCATTGTAGTTGGTGGAGGCAGAGAGTTGTAGAGTAGGTGCCCTCCCTCGATGAGTCGTTGGACCCCCTGGGGTGTCATGTAATAATAATAATAATAATATCTTCTCTATAGTTCAAATTGTGTTTGACTTGCTCATTTGTTTTGTGTTCTGACCAGTGAGTTGTATTTATTTTTCTTAAGCATTTCATTTCAAATGCTCTGATTTTCTGTATTTTTTTCTGATCGAATCTTCATGTCTCAGTTCCATATGTTGCTGTAGATATAATAATGGTTTTGTAGAGTTTTAGTTTGGGATTATTTAAAATATTACATATTTTGTTTAATTTTTTCATATTAGACCATTGTTTGTTAAGTCTGTATTTTACTGTTTCTTTATTGTTGAGGTTATGAGTAATGAAACTGCCAAGATATGTAACTTGCTTTACTTGTTCAAGTATATAATTTTCTAAGTTTATTGAAATTTTTTCCTCATCTCTTCCTAGTTTCATAGTTTTAGTTTTGCTTAGATTGATTTTCATTCCAAAAGATTTGCACTCTTCGTTTAAAATTTTTCTTTTCCACTTGTACTTGCAGAGAGTTACATACTACAGAATTTCTTTAAATGCAATTGTGTATTATATGTGTTTGATTATTATTAAATCTGTATTTGTTACAGTTCACTCGTACTGGAACATTTTGAAGTGATTGTGCTCAACAGCAAACAACAAAAAAACTTCTATATGATAAATATATTGTTATTTGAATGAACCTCCCACAATAAGTGTCGATTCCATGGAGGGTGTAATAATAATAATCATTGCAAATGTAGGATGAACAGGCAACATTTGCCAGTGAATGGTATGTTTGTGTAAACATGTGCATGGTTTGTTTTAGGACGTATAATGTATAACATATTCACCAAAAGTAGTAGAAACTTGTCTTGGTAGTGACATCTTGTGTAATGTATGTTGGTATACATCCGAGATGAAATATTCTGTTCATAATGGGATGTGCAGACACTTTGATATGTAATCAAATGCCTGTATAGTGCACACATACACACATCACCTAGTTGTAAAAAGATATTGTAATAGTGTGTTGTTTTCCTATATTTGTATTGTAATATCTTTAAATGCCTTTATTCGAATTTAGCTGTGCACGCTTTCTCTCTCTGAATCCTTCTTGCTTATATTATTAATATCTTTTTATCTTTATTCTCTTCTTAATTCTTTAGCTTTACTCTAATGTGCTTTTTCTCTCTTATCCTTTCTCATTTACTCTACTGCGTACTGTAGAGTAAATGAGAAACTTTACTCTACTACCCTTTGCACTACGAGTCTTATGCCTAAGATACTAGAAAATTTATTTAATTTAGACTGTGCCACTAATATCATTTAATTAGCATAAAAATCAATAATATGGCCAGCAGATTTCTCTCTCTAACACAAATTCCTTCACTAAAACTTAATTGAGTAAAAGAATAGATCGTGGTCTATTCTTTTACTTAACTTTTGCTTTGGCTATCTCACTTAGTTTCCCACTCACAAGTCTGATTTATTTAGGAACAGTGCAGTTATTATTATTATTATTACATAGCACCTCCAGGGAGTCCAAAGACTCGTCGAGGGAGGGCACCTGCTCTTCAGCTCTCCGTCTCCACCACTCCGCAACTGCCCTCATCTTCTACACCAGCGCCATCTACTGCCAACAACCATGATTATTTTCACAGAATATTATGAGCATCCATGCCTATGGCGGGATTCGAACCTGCAGCCTTTTGGCTGGAGAGCGGATATGCTAACCACTCGGCCAACCAGGCAGCAAAAATAAACAATCAAGCAGCACTCCTTTAACAAAAAAATCAAAACACGTTTTATTTACATTACTATGAAATATACTTGAATTAAACAATAGGGAGATTGCTTTCTCTATCCATCTATAAAATTTCTTTAGCACAAATTAGAACCTTTTTACTTCAACATTAATTAATCTCTTTAACTCAAAAACCTATTAACTCTCTGCTTACAAATTCCACTTATTAAACTCCTAGTTTACTTGCAAAGAGGTTAGAGTTATTTTTACAAATTTGATATCAATTTCCAACATGCCAATTGACTCTTAAGGACACTTCTTATCACTATTAAACAAAAATCTTAAATGTCATGTCCTTCTATAACAACTATAAGAGGGAATATACAAAAGTGTGTAACTTACAAAGGCTCTATATCGCACATTCAGTCAAAAGTCTTTCACTAAAAGTTCTATGGCAATTCTTTCATCTCAGATCTCGAGCTTCCTTCAGGAAATTTGGCTTCAGTAATATCTCATCAGAAAAATAGTGGGGTGTAAATAGCAACCTGTGGTACCCATACAGCTCCGGCAAAATGTTGTTCTTCCATGGTGAAAAGAAAAACTTCAGAGCAAAGCTGCTTTGGATAATTTACATTGCCTTTTCTCCTCTGCTTTGGCTCGCCGAAAATGCCTGAACTTCTGCCGTTTCAAGTAGCTTGAACTCCCGCCTCTAAGAAACTGTAATTGCCACCAACTGTCAACCGGGATCCCTCTCGCAATTGGAACTTCTCCTTTTGGCAACTCGAATCTCTCTCCATATATATACTGGAACCGGGAAGCCCCTCTCTGGCAACTGCTGGAAGCGGGGAGCTTCGTCTGCGGCCTCTGGAAACCCTCTCTCTGACCTAGAAGTCATCTTCTTGAACCGGGAAGCTCCCTATGCTTGGCTCTGTCCCTTTTTATTTTGCCTTCTCTGAGTATTTTATTATTACCATTATGTGACACCTCCAGTGAGTCCAAAGACTCATTGAGGAAGGGCACCTACTCTACAACTCTGTCTCCACCGCTCAATCCACCAACTACATCAAACCGTAACTACCACCATCTACACCAATGCCACCTACCGCCCACCACTTTCACCGACAATCATAAACATCCATGCCAATAGCAGGATTCAAACCCACAGCCTTTTGGCTGAAGAGCAGATATGCTAACCACTTGGCCAACCAGGTGGGCTTATTTCACCTACAAACTTTTGTTAGTTAATACTTGGGTAAAGGATAAAGTGAGTAATATAATTTCTTAAGTTTAATTTATTCTTTTTGGCTATTTGAATTCAAAAGTGGTATTTGAGTTCATTTGAAGCAGTTTGGTATATAATTAAGGCCCTAAGACAAAATATGCAGTTGGTTGCTGCTATTAGACCAGGTAATTTCAGGGATGATCTGAAAGACATGTATCAGTAAATTAGTACAATGAATGCAGGTCAAGTAATCATTATGGGGGACTTCAACTATGGAGATATAGATTGGAAAGAAGAAAGATCACGTGACAGGAAGGAAGTGGAATTTATACATGCACCTACTGAGAGATAATCACTTGAGGCAGCTGGTGATGGAGGGAACTTGGGGTGTGAGAGTATTAGAATTAGTCATAAAATTAGAAGAGTTATCCATAACCAAGGTGGCCATGTTGCCTCCATTTGGGGAAAGCAACCATGCTGTCTTAACTTGGGAGATTGTAAAACATGAGGAATGTTCTGTAAAGAAAGAGTATATGTGGAACTACTGGGCAGGTGATTATGACAAGCTTAGGAGGAAGCTTGAAGCTGTGCCATGGCATAACATCCTGCAAGAGAAGAATGCTAGTAGTACATGAGAGATAGTTAAGAGGCACCTACAGGAGGCAATATTAAATTGCATACCTAAGATAAGGCGGGTTAATCAGGTAGGAGTTAAATGGTTGAGTAATATCATTAAGCATGAGCTGCAGAAAAAGAAAATGCTGTGGAGGGGATATAAGGAAAAAGGTGACCAGCAAACTCATGAAAAGTAACAAGCAAGAAAGATTAACAGCATGGTAAGAAAGGCAAAACCACATTATGAAACAAAACTAGCCAAGCAGACCAAAGGAAATCCCAAAGAGTTCTTTCATTGTGGCAAGTAAGAGGAAGATTAACCTTAATAAGTGCTGATGGTGACAAGATGACAGAAGCATATAAAATAGTTGAATTAAGCGGCCACTTTGCAAGAGTACAGCATCCAAGTGCAGTTACTGCTGTGACAGACTCATGTGGAAAAAGATGAATTGGAAATTCTTAGGATATTGCAGAATTTTATTATTAGCGAATTTTCTCCCAATAGACATCAATAAATAGCGTTTAAGACAAAAATAATCAGATTCTAATGGTACATCAATTTAATTCTGTAAATAAATGAAGTAACTGATAGAAAAAAAGCTACTGCACTGTAATGTAAAACTTAAAAAATAATACAGTACAAGTTTATTTTAGTAAAAAATTTAGTTTGTATGTACCTGTATTGTTGAGGATTCTGATTTAATAAAATTGCATAGTTCAGTACATAACTTAATTTGCGTAAAAAATATCGCTTTCTTGTACACAACACAAAAAAAAAAGTTTTAATTCTTTATAAAAAAGTCACTGATTTTCTTTTCCTTCTTGGAAGTAAATTTTTTTCGAATGCTTCTTCTCGGAGCTGTATTAGCAATAAAATTTTGTGGAATGGCATATCATTCTGCTTAGCCCATTCTATACACATATTCAAACTGTCAGCTGCCTCTTCATGTTTTACTTTTTTTTCTTCTAGTTCTTTATCGTCATCATTGTCTTTTAATTCATTCTGTAGCATCATATTTATAATTTGAGCATCTGATTTGACTTCGAATTCACGTTCAGTTCTACCTGTAATCCATTCCATAACATCTGTTTGTGAAATTCCAACATCTGGATTTATATTTTAAACCAAATTATGCACGTTTTGAATTTCCTCTTTTTGTGCATCACCGTAGTTATCTTGGTAAATTCTAGAAGGACACAGTTTTTTGCATGACGCTCGAATTGCTTCAGGTTTGACGGCATCCCAAGCAGTAGCAACCGAGAATGCTACATCCTTCAAATTTATATTTTTTATTGTTGTGGTAACGTCATAATTTTGGGAAATTACATTTAAAAGCAGCTTCATGATATTTTAATTTAATGGATTGTATTATGTTCTGATCCATTGGTTGCAACAATGGAGTACAGTTTGGAAGCAAAAACATAGCCATAAAATTTCCGCCCTCACTAATCAGTTCATCTGCTGGAGGATGTCCAGGGCAGTTATCCAATAATAAAAGTGCTTTCTGTTCTATCTGGGATTTTAAATAAGTTTTAAAACTTATTTAAAACTTAACAGACGGTACGAAATTGTTGCGAAACCAGTTTGAAAAAAGTTCAACATTGATCCATCCTTCATGTTGACTTCAATACAAAACCAGAAGGCAGCAGTTCTTAAATGGTCTTGGGTTTTTTTGATTTTCCAATCATAAGTAACTTTAATTTATGTTTTCCTGAGGCGTTTGCACAAGGCATTATCGTGATACGCTCTTTGGGCATTTTTCGACTCAGTGCTGAGGCTCCATTTTTGTGAACTAGAGTTTTCTCTAGTAACGACCTCGAACAAAGATCACCTTCATCCGCATTATAAATTTGATCAATGGTTAAGTTTAATTCAAGAATTTTTTCTAAAAACGCATTTTGGAATGGTTCTACAACAGAAACAGACAGTTTTCTCCCTGATATTGATAGATACCGAATACCGGCCGTTTCTTAAATTTTTCTAGCCATCACTTGCTTTGAATTTCTGATTTGGGTGAATTTGTGAATGGAAATGCTTAACTTGATTTTTTAATGATACTTGCGACATAATGATTAGAAATATATACATGTTTGCACAAGAATAATGTTTAATTTGCCAAATATTTCGGTCTGAATATTACAGACCATCTTCAGTGGCTACATAGGAATAGTTTTAAAAAACAAAGTAGAATACAAACAATTGATCATTCACACATAGAACGAGCTGTGTGATGTCATATCGCTAAGTATTAGAAGAGTAAACATTTTTAAAGTCATAATTAAAGATATTAATTCAGAAATTCATATAATAATCTTAAATAACATTAGACTAATATAGGAAATTTATATAAAAAAAAAAAAAATAAATAAAAATTAATGTGTTATCCTGATTAAACTTTCCCAAATTTTTGATATAGATATACAGTCATTACGATTCAAGTTAGGACATTGAAGTAAGGCCTTCACACTTTCTTTAAATAAACGTTCGAATTTGTAGCAACATCTGTGTAGGAGGAGAGTCTTAAACCAAAGGATGTTTGTGGCTTGTTTCTAATCCATGCTGAGCTAATCCAGATTTCTCAGGTTTGTTGTGTTTAATTGATGACTGATGCTCTTGAATTCTTTTTTCTATAGAACGTCCAGTTTGTCCAAAGTTGGAAAGATTACAAGGAACTTGATACATACCAGATAGAGACAGGGTTGAGCATTTATCTTTAGATGAAGGAAAATGGGTGGATAATTTGTTAATATGTGTATAAGTAGCTGTTAAATCATATTTCTTCAGAATTCTTGAAATTGGTTTTGAAATCCTGGAAATGTAAGGAATTGGAACTCGATGTAGTGAATCTTTGCTCTTCTGTGTTGGATTGTAAGAATCGAAAAGATGTTGTGTACTCTTTTTGGAGAAGCCATTTAGTTTCATGTGATGTTTGATAGTCGAAAGTTTTTTCTGTAATAAATGAGAAGTTGAACAGTTAGTTTTGGCTCGTCGGATTAAACATTTTATGATTCCTGTTTTTTGACAAGGATGATGAGCAGATTCTTTGAGAATATAACGACCTGTGAAAGTTGGTTTTCTGTAAACTGTTGTTGTAAGAATACCAGAAGGTGAATGGATGAGAAGGACATCTAAAAATGATAACTTGTTGTCTTTTTCAATCTCCATGGTAAACTTTATAATGAGGATCTATATTCCCTCACCCATCCTTTTGGGTTAGATATATAGATTATATCTTTGCTGTATGGCCTCACAACAGAGACTCCTTACCTTCCTTTTTAAGCAGTATCAATTCCTTACATCCTCATATAAAGTTTACCATGGAGATTGAAAAAGACAACAAGTTATCATTTTTAGACGTCCTTCTCATCCGTTCACCTTCTGGTATTCTTACAACAATAGTTTACAAAAAACCACCTTTCACAGGTCGTTATATTCTCAAAGAATCTTCTCATCATCCTTGTCAAAAAAACAGGAATCATAAAATGTTTAATCTGATGAGCCAAAACTAACTGTTCAACTTCTCATTTATTACAGAAAGAACTTTCGACTATCAAACGTCACATGAAACTAAATGGCTTCTCCAAAAAGAGTACACAACATCTTTTCGATTCTTACAATCCAACACAGAAGAGCAAAGATTCACTACATCGAGTTCCAATTCCTTACATTTCCAGGATTTCAAAACCAATTTCAAGAATTCTGAAGAAATATGATTTAACAGCTACTTATACACATATTAACAAATTATCCACCCATTTTCCTTCATCTAAAGATAAATGCTCAACCTTGTCTCTATCTGGTGTGTATCAAGTTCCTTGTAATTATAAACTTTCCTACTTTGGACAAACTGGACGTTCTGTAGAAAAAAGAATTTGAGAGCATTAGTCATCAATTCAACACAACAAACATGAGAAATCTGGATTAGCTCAGCATGGATTAGAAACAAGCCACAACATCCTTTGGTCCAAGACTCTCCTCCTACACAGATGTCACTACAAATTTGAACATTTATTTAAAGAATGTGTGGAGGCCTTACTTCAGTGTCCTAACTTGAATCGTAATGACTGTATATCTATATCAAAAATTTGGGAAAGTTTAATCATTAAATGTTAATCTTAAATGTTAAAATTAATCTTAAATGTTATTTAAGATTATTATATGAATTTCTGAATTAATATCTTTAATTATGACTTTAAAAATGTTTACTCTTCTAATACTTAGCGATATGACATCACACGGCTCGTTCTATGTGTGAATGATCAATTGTTCATATTCCACTTTGTTTTTTAAAACTATTCCTATGTAGCCACTGAAGATGGTCTGTAATATTCAGACCGAAATATTTTGCAAATTGAACATTATTCTTGTGCAAACGTGTATATATTTCTAATGCTTAACTTTCTGCTTTAAAATGTCTCTGGAGATGGGAGTATGATGATTTCTTTCTTGAAGAAACCACCTGTAAACAGCAGAATCAAGTAAAGAAAAATCACTTGTTTTCAGAGTTTGTCTCTTTCTTGGTCCTTCTTCTGTGGTTGAAACATAAGTTAAAATTCTGTCTTTTTTTTTTTATGTCACTGATTGTAGATTTGCCAACATCGTATTCAGTAGCAAGTTGTACAGCCACTTCACCCTTTTCTAGACGCTGAATTATTTTACACTTATCTGGCAATGATAATGTTACGTGTTTTCTTTTGGTAGGCTTCAACCCGGTAGTCATTTTAACGAAATAAATTTTAATGTTAAAAACAGTAAAATAAAAATGAAGTTAATAAACAATAAAATTGTCACTTTTAAAATTTATCTGAAAAATAAAATTGCACTTACTAAAGCAATCGATAATCATTCACTGAAAACTTACGAAAACACAAAACAATAAACGACAACTCAGACATTTCATTTCAATAACCAAAGAAAAACTGAGCGTTATATACAACCAGGCTTTAGGCTAAGTCGTCGTCATTGTTGAAGGAACATAAAGATACACAAACATTGTGCAATAGTGGTGACTAATCAGTTCATTAATGACAGCAGTGATTCACAATAAATCAAAATAGGCCTACAGTATAACAGTATGAAAAAAAAAATACTGAATAATGAAATAAATAATAATAGTTAAAATGATAATTATTAAATAAAAATAATAGTACACAAAATAATAATACATAATAAATAAAACTTTTTTTTCTTTCAAACTGCAGTTCGGATTACTGGAGGGTTGGATTAGTGAGATACCACTGTACTTTAAGAATAACTTCTAAGTCTTTAATGGTTTTAATGGGGCACTAAAGTGGTTTTGTAGGATTTTATGGACTCATCCATTCTGAACAAGATTGGAGAACCACATTCATTTATCTATCTTCATTTATTTGTTTCAGTGTATTGAATATTTTGATTTTGTCAAACCATTTTGCTTGAACCACTCATAAAATCCATTTCTCTTGCTTCTCTTGTGTTCACTTTTTTTTTTTGCTTACTTCTCTTAATTTGGTTGTGTTAAGTTAAGTCTGTTGAGGTTCATTTATCTCTAAGAGTACATGTTGTTTTTGCCTTGTTTTTCCATATCCTTAAGATGAAGTTCCTCTTATTTTTGGGATGTGTTAAGTTTGTTGTGGTTTCATTTGCCAGAGAAGTTTTCTTTTTAATACTTAACTGTGTGTTCTGAGAGTCCATTTTTTTTTTTATTATTATTGTTTTTCTAGTTCAGGATGCTTGATATCTGCAGATAGTAAGGGCAGAATTCCTGTTTTCTTTGAGGATGCAGATTGGGGCTTTCAACCTCCAACTTTCTCTGTATAAGTTCTGTGTGGATAGGTATTGACTTTGTGTGATTTTTCCTGAATTTCCTTCATAATGTAGAGAATTTCTCCACTCTTAAAGTATTTAGCTTTGGGACAGTCCACTCAGACAGTTGAATGCAGTGCAATGCATTGTAGAAGTGGTAGTTAACTAATGTAATGTAGTCAGAGTGGTAGTTAACTAAGAAGTTCACTACCACTCTGACTGATCCTATATATGGTTCATTTCCAGGGTAAAGGAAATACTTCTATTCCTTTTCTTCTTGTGCATTCTTCTCTGTATATTTCCTTGACTGTGCCTCATTTAGTCCATAGTTTAGTAGTTATTGATGATGCCTTTTAGCTGGAAAGACCTGGAATCCCATCTAGGATGTGAAGAATCCTTATAAGGTTTTTCATCCGAAGTTGAGTTAGCCATATCTAATATGGAGGTGCGGGATTTTTTCTTCTGTAAAATGGTTTTTTTCATCCCTTGAAACAGGCCAGAAGAACATGCAGTTGTAAATTTTTTTTAAAATCCTATTGATTGTGCCATTAGTAAAATTATAAGTCACTCATTGAATTGTGCCATTCGTAAATTCTCTATTCGTTTTGTTCTCTAAGCTTCTCTACCTTAAATTTTGTTCTCTCCTTTTTTTTTTTCCCTGCCCTTACCCTTTGTTCTTATTGCATATAAAGTAGACTGATTCTAGCTATCGCTGGCTATATGATTGTGGTATACTCAATTTCTCATTCTCTTTTGCCTGACAAATTTATTTGATTTACGACTGTCCCAGACAGGCAGATTATTAGAGGCTAAGAAATTAAAGAGATGGAATAAAGGCAAGATCTTAGCCAAAACCTTCTTAACCATACAGCAAGTTGTGGCAATATCTAATTAACACACACACACACACACACACACACACAGGTTCATAATTTTCTTAAGATAGTGCATTGGCAATGATCAGATCAAATTGTTGTTCAAACAAAGCTTTTTATTTTAACTAAAAAAAAATTGAGGTTACAAATTAATTAAATGACAGGGAAATAACTGTTTCTCCCAGCATAGCTAACTCCAGCAATATCATTACACAATTAAACCAAGCACATTCTACGTTCATATAACCCTAACACACTATTTAGTACTACACAATACATTCTAAACAAATAGTGGAGAACAATTGCTTCTCCCAACATAGCTAACTTCAGAATTTTACCTTACACAAATATAACATATACATTTTTGCTACTCTAACACTATACTCTATTCTTCACAAAAATTTACCACAGACACTTGTGCAACATATACATACAATTCTTACATATCTACATTCCAAGAAGCATCGATATGATGTGCTTACTCACAGTTCTTTCTCTATATGAACAGTCCTTTTCCATGAACAAGTTTTCTATCGGAACATCTCAAATCTTTACCTTGACTCTGGATACTTTCTTGACTTGGACATTTCTATACTCTGTATACCATAGCAGTTACTTTTGGTCTGAGTAGCAAACTTTATCCTTCCTTCTTTCTTCTACAGCTGGCTGCTTGTTCACTACACTAGTGGGCATCTGGATTTTCGCAGGGATTGTGGTCAGCTACACAGTGGGATGCATTTTGTTGGACAAGCCATGGAAACTACCTAGGAAACTTCTGGGAGACTCGCCGTTGACAAAGCTTTAACGATAACCCATCAGGGTCATGAGGTATGAACTACCAAACCTCCAGCCACGAACTCCGAGCCATCGCCTCTTTTCTATTCTTCCTGTACTGCCAAATAGAAACTAAAAAACCTGCCTAGATTCCCCTTTTTCTCCCCCCTTTCAGTCCCTTAAATATCATTCTTGTTCTTTGTTCTCACTCCGGAGTGTCCGTGATTACTCTTTGGCACGATGATGTCACGCTGGTTCTCTCATGTCAGAAGTCTTTATTTTATGAGCTTAATTTGTTCACAAGTTGTTGTGAATCTTTCTGACATATATTTTTTTGATGATTCACTGTGTTAATAAGGGTTAATCCATTTCCTCTATTTTTAAACATAATAGTTAAACAGATAATATCTAACATATTTTACAAGTAGTTAATTTACATTCAAATGACATTTATACATTGTATTTTCTATATTATTTAGATTTGAAAACCTTGTAAAAATCGAGTTTGACAAGTTAATAAATTAACTTATCGTGCAAGATTTTACACAGTTACAAACATAATACACTAGTATTTATTTAAAATAAAGAGCCAATAGGTTTCATTTCGGCGATGTAAACATTTAGATTATACTTGGTCTAGCTACTCACTGATGAGATCTCAATAAAGATCGAAACCGGTCTGGGTAGTGACCTCCCACCATAATGTATAACATCATATATCTCCTAGGAGATGTGTTTTACATGGGAAATACTAAGAATAGTGATCAGATCTATACCCACCTTTGCTACTAGTTGCCCTAGTTTGTACTACGTACTTGAACTATGTGCCTTAGCTTACGCTAGTAGTCGCCGATACTTTTATAGTTACTATATTCGGCATGAAACGCTTTGATTCCGATCTTTGAGTTTCTTATTTTGTTTTTAAAACAATGTGGGATTTAATATCCCCTTAATTTAAATAATAATACACTAGACTCATAGTCTTACTTACTTTGGCAATAACTCTAAAATAACAAGTATATAATTCAGAGGACTTTATGAATTACCTCATCACAGCTTTCTGTGCATACCTGATTTCCAGTTATCATAAGGGTGACTAGTTGGTCTTGTATATAAAAGCTAGAAAGTAGAGTATCTCTTGTTATAAAATCTTTTATCTTGACCTAGCAACCGGGGGGGGGGGGTAAGAGCATTGATGTTTATGGCTCCAACTTCCTCTTTTGAAGGAGGGTTAAGAGAACTCATATTTTTTATGCTGTGTATAAAAACAAAAACAAAAAAAAAAAAAAAAACTAAAATAAAGAGCCAAAAGGCTTTATTTCAGCGATGCGAAATTATATAAATTAAGTGGAGAGGAAGACCAAGATATAGGTGGATTGATACAGTAAAAAGTGCCTTAGAAGACAGAAATATAAGACCTGATAATATTGGAGTCTTGACATTTAACAGACTGATTTGGAGGAAAACTGTAGATAGGAAGTTAGTAATGACGTAAATTTTTCATGTAGTACTATCATATCCTGTACACCCCTTGATGGTATAGATATCAGGAATATGATGATGATGTGGATATTAAGTCCGACATCATTTCAAAGCCAAATACAGAAACTATAAAAGTTTCATGCGAAAATTGACCAGAGAGCTACGAAACTTTTATAGTTTCTGGACCAACCGAGAGTTCACTTATGAAAAATACACCTCTCCGAAGCTTCAAGTTCCTTAGTACTGAGAGTTTTTGCTCTCTTAGGTTTCTTCCGAATCTGGTTCCCGGTGAAGGGGGATTAGATTTTGGGGGGTTTGCCGTAGAGAGCATTTTCAGTATCCGGGGAGAGTGTTTTCCAGCATTGCCCATGAGGGGGACATGTTGGTGGATGCTTTTCCCTGGAATATGAGCTGTTCTGCTCAGTGATAGGGTGAGCCTGTCACTGAGTGGTACCAACGCTGAGTTGGACGATCTTGTCGGTCACTCATAGAGAGTGGTCTGGGGGATTGCCTAATTTTTAGAGAGACCTTTATTTAAACAGTGTCTCTAACGAAAACCAATGAGTTTGAAACAGCTGTCAGACTAGTGAAACCTATCCAAATGAACCAATAGGAGGCGAATATGTGGGTGATTTGAGCTTTTGTCACTTCCTATAAGGTACGGCTAGGGCAACTCGTAGTATGGTAGCAGTGTATTCTCACTAGCTCTCTGGTCGATTTTCGCACGAAACTTTTATAGTTTCTGCAAGAGACTTTTATTGTTTCTGTATTCAGCTTTGAAATGATGTTGGATTTAATATCCGCTTAATTTATATAACACCATCATCAAATTCCTGACATGTACCCTCAAGGGGTGTACAGGATATGATAGTACTACATGAAAAATTTACATCATTACTAACTTCCTATCTACAATTTTCCTCCAAATCAGTCTGATACTTGTCAAGAGTCCAACATTATCAGATCTTATATTTCTATCGTTTAAGGCACTTTGTACCGTATCAATCCACCTATATGTTGGTCTTCTTCTGAGTCGTTTTCCTGCCAACCTGGCAGAGAACACTTGTTTTGCTAATCTTTCCTCGCCCATTCTGTTTAAGTGACCATACCACCTGAGATTAGCTCTGCTAACGCATTCCTGGATGATGACAATGTCAAGTTCTTTCCTAATAGCCTCGTTTTTAATATGATATTGCCATTGATGCCATCTGTTCACACCTCTAATCTTTCTCAGAACTCTCATATCTGCAGTCTCTAGTCTTTGGTCAAGTGTTTTACTTCTGACCCAGCTCTCAGATCCATAAGTTAAAACTGGTTTGAACACTGTATACAGCTAATTTAGTGTTCCGACTAATTTCTCTCTTATTCCATATGAATTTATTCAATTGACTTCCTACCATACCAGTTTTGTTGATTCTGTTGTCTATTTCCATATTTAATTTACCATCTTCACTAAAAATCATGCCTAAGTAGCTGAAATGTTTTACTTGTTCCACAGGTTCCCTGTTCACAACACAGTTGACATTTTCATCAATTCTACCAATTTTCATTGTCTTTGTCTTTTTAATGCTGACCTTCATGCCATACCTATTACAACAGTTATTCAATTTAGTCAGGGAATCTTGCAAACTTGTAGTGGATTTATTTAGAAGTATAACATCGTCTGCATAAAGCAAAGAGCTGATGTTAACATCTCCAATTCTGATATCATGTTTAATACCACTCTCCTTCATAATGTGATCCATATAGATAATGAATAACAGAGGGGATAATGAACATCCTTGTCTCACACCAGATTTAACATTAAACCATCTTCCTATACTTCCTTTAATTCTAACCTGACTTACAACTCGAATAAAGATCAAGTATTGCTTGATATAATGCCCCATTGACACCATATAACTGTAGCGCATTGAATAGCTTCTCTCTTGTCACCTTGTCATATGCCTTTTCCAGATTCGACAAAACTTAAATACAGATCTTTGTTATATTCCCATGCTTTCTCAAATATTTGTCGTAAAGTGAAGATCTGATCCTGACAGTCTCTGTTTGGCCTGAATCCAGCTTGTTCTTCACCAAGCTTTTCTTCCACAATTCTTCTCAACTGTTTCTCAAGTATACTTGCATAGATCTTGCCAGGAACACTCAGTAGGGAAATACCTCTGTAATTCTCACATTCAGTTTTATTTCCCTTTTTATACATGGGTACTATGAGAGCTATACTTTAATCATCGGGAATTCGTCCCTCTGTCCAAGCTTTCTGAACTATGCAGTGCAGCCACTGTAAGACTTTTATACCACCATACTTCAGCATTTATGGTCGAATATCATCTATTCCTGCTGCCTTTCCACATTTCAAATCTTTGATGGCTTTTTCTACTTCAAGTATGGATATTATGTATTCCTGACTGCATGCATGGTCAGTGTTTTTTACCACTGTGCTATCATCACTTCTTGTTTCTTTTAGCAGTTTTTCAAAGTAATTACTCCATACTTCAAGGATATCTTTTTCTCCTGTTTTCATGTCACCTTTATCATCTCTAACTCCTTTTACAGCAATCTTTCCTCCATTTCTAAGCTTCTTCAACAACCCCCAGAATATCTTACCACCTTCTTGATATTTATTTTCTATGTTCTTTCCAAAGTCCTCCCATGACTTTTGTTTAGCTAATTTTACACAGTGTTTAGCTTTCTTACATTTGTCTCTGTATTCTCTAAGAGCAAAAGCTGACTTATTTGCTAGGAACATTTGATATGCTTTGTTCTTTTCCTTCACTGCCTCTTTAACTTCCAGTGTCCACCATGGAGTTTTGATTTTTCTATCCACGCAGACAACCTCACCACATGCCTCTCTGGCTGAATCAGTCAGAGTTTTCTCCAAGGTTTGGTTCCTGTTCTCAAACTCTTTCATTTTTTCTTCAATAATCTTTGTGTATTTTAGTCTACAGTTCCCATCTGAGAGCTGCTCAAATTTTATTTGCTTTAAACATTCTTACGTGTTATTCTTTTCAATATGAAATTCAATATCATCCTGCTCAAGACTAAATAGTGATCGCTTCCAATTTCAAATCCTCTGTAAACTCTAGTGTCCTGCACCAGGGAGAAAACATCACTATCAACAATAACATAGTCAATGAGACATTTCTTATTCCTTGCCTCTTCTCTCCATGTGAATTTGTGCACATTTTTATGTTGGAACATGGTGTTAGTAATAACCAGTCCATGTCCTGAGCAGAAATCCAACAGGTATTTGCCATTATTATTAGCTTATTTTTTTTCTCCAAATTTTCTCAAAATATTCTTGTATGTCTGAAATCATTTCCTTCTCTGCTATTTAGATCCCCAACAAGGACCAACTTTTCCTTTTTCATTGTATCAGTTGCTTTTTCTAAAGCATCAAAAAATTCCTCCACCCTTACCTTAGTAGAACGTTCTGTGCGACCATAGACACAAATAAGTCTCATTGTCCAATTCCCCATTCTGATATTTGCCCACATCACTACTTGAGACTGCCTGACATTCAAGAAGATTAGCCTTGTATTTTGTGTTGAATACGATGGCTACTCCTTCTTTTCCATTATTGTCATTGCCTGAATATTACATCTTGTATTTATTGCTCAGATAGATCTCACCAGTTTTTGTCTTTTTTTGTTTCAGTCACACCTATTATGTAGATCTGGTACTTATCTAATTCATCAGTTAGCTCCATTTTTTTGCCATTCAGGCTTCTTATGTTGATAGTACCTTTATCTCTGGTGATGTTGAGTTGGGGTGTGCTTTCAGATTTGTTCCAGTAGCTGACTTTTCGCTGTTCGCCCTGGTTCCCTGGCGAAAACAACAGGGGCCCCTTGTTTAATCGGGTGATGCCCCAGCCGGCATGAAATTTTGTCATGTTGTACCATCATTTTCTATATTGGTTTAAGCCAATAAGAATACAATTTGGTCAGCTAAATCCCAAATTGCCAGCCCATCCTCGTTCGTTCAGTATCCAGGTAGATACCCAACAATGTGCACCACGAGAAGGTGAGGATTGGACATTAGGTCAGAAGCCTTGGTCGGTTCTCTGCATTCTTTTAAAGGCTATGTGGAGGTCTCCTCTCATTTATACAGCTTTGACCCTTAAGCACCCCTATTTATATAACAAATAATATAAAATGACCCATTGGTCTGATTGGAAATCCTGTAGTGAGGTCTAAATGTTCTCGCTATTTGCAACTGAAATATTGATCTTCAAATCCTGTATAAAAGAAATCAAATTCTATCTGGGAAGATAAATGTCCACGAAGATCAAGTTCATCCCATGCTGTAGTAGTGCCTGCAGAGATGATCCCACACTGAAGTATTAGTGTGTAGGTGTGTGTATGTGTAGAAGAAGAAAAAAATACTACCTGCACATAAAGCAGCAAGTATGCTTTATATTCTAATCAGAGAGTGAATCTGCAAATATAACAGAGTGGAGAAATAATGCTAGTGGAATGGCTTCCCACCCTCTTGCTCAGAAGGGGAACAGAAGTGAAAGTCAGCATATAATGGTTGAGAAACCTCAAGGGCAAGATGTGTCTTAGCCCTAGCTGGTGGACCATAAAACACCAATCTTGACCTCCACAACTGTCCAAATTATCACAAAGTAAAAAACTTAACGAGCTAGTGAAATATGTTCCAAGAGAGAGTAAGAAGGTAAAAGATCTAGGTTAATTCTTATTTTTCTGAATATGCACAGCCAACAGTATTGTTTGCAGAATAGCTGAGGAGGAGGAAGTCCATACCTGGGTGGGAGCCTTCTCTGCTCAGGGTTTTTAGGACTAGGAACCTTTTAGTGATGTTGCATTACTTATTTTAGAATTAACCTTGCTAGTACTGTAATCTAGATCTACTCAAGATAAACAATGACAAAACCAGACAGATTTTGCTGTTCTCATTTCTTGGGCTATGAAGTATTGGTAGTGTATATCAGAGTCTCATAAATTTAGGATCCCTCAGAATGGGCTATCCTAGTGATCAGGAATTTAGAGCTGTATAAGTCTCCAGTTTTTGTAGCATATAGTTTTACTGCTGGGTCCTATATGTCCTTTTTTGGATTCTCCATATGAGGTACTTGAATTCTGTAATTATGAATATGATAATTTTATTGGCCTGATATAAGCCATTACCCAGCCCAGTAATGTAGCATACGGAAGAGAAACTAATGCTGAACGGTATTAAACATTTTCTCTAAGCATGTGATAAGTGTTCTAGTGATAATTTGGTCAATATCCACCCACATTATTACTATGTACTAGTGATAATGTGGGTGGATATTGACCTTTATTCTGTTATTAATTATCTTTATAAATAATTTTGTAGTCTAAATTTGTAAGCTTAACAAGACACCAGTTGCTAATGGCTTTGCTACTTCTGGCTTATTTTGGTATAAATATCACGTAGCTCTAATTGTATGACCCCAGTTAGTAAGAAATTGTTGAGCATAATTAGTATGCATAGTATGATGGCCATCTACATGGTTAGCCTAGTGGCTATGCTCTTCACAACCATATTCCTGGGGAAGGAGCATCCTAGGTTCGATTCCCATCAACGACATGAGGAGCTCAAGGTTCTTCCTCAGCCATAGCCAAGTTAGCTGGTCTTGGACATGGACAGCAGAGTTTTTTCCCCAGCTTATCTGGGGTTTTTCATCCTACAAGCAAGCAAAATGGCCCCGTGAACACATGCCTCTACAGTCATAGGATACCTCCAGGAATAAAGAGTAACCAACCTATTCTGTAGGATTTCGGTTCCGAATTCCTACACAGTAAAAAGTGTAGGTCTATGCGTGAGAATAAATTAGGATAAGATAGTATGATGGCTATAGGGTTTTGTAAGGCTCTGCTGAGATCTTTTGACCCTGGCACCCTGTGTAGATTATACAGTTTGGCTGCTTGATTTTGCTTTTAGCAGGCTGTTATGAATGGTCTTGAACACTGGGTGGTATGAGCCATATCCAGAGTGTTTTTGTAATATTTATTAAAAGCTCCTGCAGGATTCCCTGGGTGCTATTTGACTATATTGCTTCCTAATGCGGGTTCCTCGATTGGTCTTTTGCTCTGTAGTAGTCCACAGGTATTTTTTTAAATAGAAAACTCCAAAAGGATCATCCACTTGCAGCTGCGTTCTCACTTTGAAGTTTTCGTCTTCTGCTACTTTTTCTTTTCTTTCTAAATTTATATAATTTAGCATGTTTTATATGAAACCATGGTGTGTGTGTGTGTGGGATGCCTAATTTCTTGTTGGTATACAACCTTAGCTCTTTCCGTAGCTTTGTAGACTGGTTTTAAACCAGGACGATTTTGTCATGTCCCATTCTTCTTGTGATCATTCTGGACATAATACCTAAATTTTACTTTAGAAACGTGCAAGATGGCTAGAATTAAGTCACCAAGGTCTATGTTGTGTGTGTATATGTCTGTTTTATCAGCAAGGTCAAGCTTGATTAACACCATTTTATGGGCAGAAATTAGTTACTGATTTGGGTTGCATAGATATCTTATGCTAATTACTTTGTGTTATAAGTAGTGGAACATACGAACCTGGTCAATCTGCATGCCTCTCTTGTGACAGACCACATGATCCTGTTGGCTTCTGAGTTCTTAACCCTCTATATATATATAGGTGAAAGTTTTTAGAGCTATACTGCTGCTGCCTAGATCAGAAATGCAATTCAGTATACCTGGATTCATGCCCTCCATGCAGTTTCAGTTATGGGCTGCCATTGGATGTGTTTTATAAACAGGATATTAAATACCCTGTGTCTGGTTGCCTCCATATCATTAATCTTTGTTAACTGTTATTATTTTCAGATATCTCACCATACAAAACTTTATTACTTTTCAAACATGCTTCCATCTGAGCATGATACATGTGCCATCAAAGCCAAAAGGACGTATGGATCCAGTTCTAATTCCAGGCATCTATCACCAGATCAACAAACACTAAGAGGTTTGGGACAAAAATCTAGAAAATGAAAGGCAGATATTCCATCCACATCTTAACCATGGAACAGAATGGATGCATAATTGCTCATCCCAAATCAATTGTAGATACTCTAAGGAAAAGTTTTTAGCAAAACATCTTTAGCATGCTCTTATATTCCAGAGTGCCTACTCTAAAAAAGCAAAGAAAAACCATCAGATTCTGTTCACTTTGAACTGCCTGGAAGATTATAACAGATCATTCAAGAAAGAACTGAAGGCTGATTTGCTTCAATGTTTTCAATGCTTATCTGCTATAAGTCAAAATGACATCCATTATAAGATGGTTAAACATCTGTCATCACCCCCATGAATTACCTCTTCTACTTATTCAACAGAATTTTTCTATGAGAATGAATTTCCAGAATCCTAACAAAAGACAATTATTATTGCTTTTCCAAAGCTAGGTAAGGATCCAAAAATGCTGACAAATTATCATCCAATTGCTCTCATCACTGTTTGGAAAGAGTGGTCTTTCTAGTGCACTCATGGATCCAACATTTGTTCTCTCAGATAAGGGGGTCTCATTCGGATCTGGATATTTGCCTATATTGGATTCTTAATGATGTTGGGAATAACGAACACAAGGCTGCAGCTATTGTAGTTCACTTGAAAAAAACATCCCAGTTGCAAACATCGAGGAATAGAGTGATAAACATCAAACTCTACCAGATAAAACCTGTAATTACACTGTAGCAGTCCAGTTTGTAAAGTTATTAGAGAGGAAGTTGTCTTGCTCAGCTCCACATAACCTATACTCATCAACTCCCAATAGGAAGGAATGGGAGTTGATGATATGCCTATTTATGAGTATTGTTCAACAGTTTTAACCATTCATCACATTTTACTAGACTGTCCTCATTACTAAATTGTAATGAGAATAGAGTATATCCATTCTTTGACTATTTTCCACGCTACCTTATACACTCAGGCAGATTTTATCGTATACATCAGATATACCAAGTGTTTTTAAATGTTTGCAAAAAATTGATCTTTATATATCAGTTTTACCTTACTTATATATAGCAATTTTTTAGTCTTTTTATCTATTGATATGCCATATTACAGCTTCAGTTGTTGATGTACTATAAAAAATCAAAAACAGCAGCAGTTTTCTGATGCAGTGACTTAACCACTTGAGCAATGTGGTCCTAAACTTTAACTCTCTCTACCATCACCCCATATTTTCAGATTCATTAACAGTGAGAAAAATTATTATTAATATAATACTCTTGCTGCCATATCTGTCAAAAATGTATGATCATGCAGTTAGCAACATTGTAATGGCATCATTATCATTTTCCAATAAAACCAGTTTGTTCAGATCAGCCTGCAAGGATTCTGTTTAAGAAATGTTTCTTCTCACCCTTTTGAATTTTGCATAACTAATAATTGTATTACTATTCACCTTAAGGGAAATCAAGATAAAGAAATAAATAGAAGAATCATTATTTGTATGTTTATCTGGAGATTTATCTGTATGTTTAAAAAGAAAGCTATTCAATGTGTGTATTATTCACATATTAGGATAATATGTGACAGTAAATTATATCTACTGTCCTTATTAGAGAGAGATGATTGGAGTAGAGGATATTGCGAGGTATTGTGAAATGTAAATTATTTAGATTGGCTAGCAATATTCGCAGATAAACAGGTGAAAGATGAACAAATGAAAAGAGAAAGAAAATTGCCAGAAATCAAGATGGAGGGATGATATGAGATGGTGGTGATAGAGATTTGACATGAGATGGTGAGTATTAGCTAAAGACAGAAACAACTGGAAAGTTAGGTGGGAGGGAACTATATCCTGCAGTGGATGGAAAGAAGCTGAAGAAGACTATTCAGACAATCCCAGTATCATTAATATTGAATAGAAATAGTGGATATTAAAGATCCAACATTATTAATTATTAACCTCAACATTATTAATATTCAAGTTAAATGACATTGGTCTGAGTGCAGAACCTTGTGGTACTTTTGATTGCCCTCCTCTTATTCTCAGTACCTCTATACATTATCCTTTGATATATGTCAGTTAGTCACTTCACTCTCACAACCAATCTATTTTGCATATTCATCCCTTGAAATTTGTATAACACTCCATTGTTGAATCCTGTCAAAGTCTACAAATTCCAGAAGTATTGTGACATATCCATTCCCCTTATTCACAGTCATTCTGTTATAAACTTTATTTGTAAAGCATTATTATTAAGAGAGACTTCCAGGGAGTCAGGGACTCATCGAGGGAGGCCACATTCTACACGCACCATTGAATTCATTCACACTGCTTGCACTCACAATATCCAATGACAATCCATTCCAGTTATGCACCACCCTATAAGAGAGAAATCTAGCCCTCACCCTCCCTTCTTAATGGCATTCATTCTCAACTTCCATGGATGCCCTCTTGTCCTATCCCCACTCTCCATAAAACGAAAAATTCCATCAACTGAAATCATGTATGACCCTTTCAGAAGTTTGTAGGTCTCAATCATATCACATCTCTTTTTCCTGTTTGCTAGTGTCTGCAGTCTAAATTTGTCAGTTTCTCTTTATAATCAGTATTCCACAATCCTGATATTATTTTTAACACTCTCCTTTGCACTCTCTCCAATATATCAGAATCACAGTGGAAACCAGGAGACCAGACTTGCGCACAATAGTTGAGGTGAGGTCTTATCAAGGCCTTTTAAAGAGACAAAATAACATCCTTATCTTTACATGGGAATGTTTGTTTCAATATCTTTTGAATTGTATTTACAATATTTGCTAACATGGCCCCTGAACTTCAACTTCTTATCTACTAACACTCCAAGATCCCTAGCCTCATCAGTTTCTTCTGGCATAATCCTACCAATATAATATGACATTGGATTTCTAATCATGCCGAGGTGAATGACTTTACATTTACTGACATCCATTTTCCCATGCCCACAATTCCAGCTTATTCAAATCATTCTGCAAGTAGTGTATATCAGCAGCATTCCTGATTACCCTGCCTATCTTTGCATCATCAGCAAATAGCTATATGTTACTTGTCAAATCCTTCCCAATATCATTAATGTACAGATTGAATAACAGTGGACCAAGCACTGATCCTTATGGTACACCACTGGTTATCTTAAATATTGCAGACTCACATCCCCCTTTTCCACTTTTTGATATCTATTAGTCATCCATCCTCTTATCCATGCTAATATTTTATAATCCAAACCCATATTCTCCAATTTATGCAACAGTATACCATGCTGTATTCTGTCAAAAGCCTTAGCAAAATCAAAAAGTATCATGGTTTATCCTTTTCACTTGTTTATTTCAATGGCAACATTGTTATAGAATGTGAGCAAGTTGCTAAAACATGATTTTCTCTTAGTAAACCTCTGTTGCTCATTGCAAAGTAGAGATTCACTGTTAACCCATTTCTGAATGCAAGCTCTAATCAATTTTTCCAAAATCTTCATCACTACTCCTGAGATACTAATTGGTCGATAGTTGGATACGTCAGTCTTTGCACTACCCTTGTACAATTGAATTACCATGCATTCTTTCCATTCCTGCAGAATCTTTCCTATTCTGAAACTCATATTAAACAGCCTGGTCAAAAGGAATAGCCAGTTCAGTTAAACACTCTTTTAAGAGTGTTCAGTTTAACTGCCATTAGGTCTCATGGGATATCAGCACGTTTGCGTTAGCACACACGTGCTGATATCCCATCAAACTCTATTGCTGAATTTTTATTCAGTTTGTGCAACAGCTTTAATACCTCATCCTCATACACCTGAGTTTCTTCATCCAGTGAAGAGGTAGCAGTGAGCTCAGTGTCACATACACCAGGTTGATAGCTTTTAACAGAATTGTCACTCATTAGTTGAACAACCTCTTCTGCATCTGTAGGCATCACATCATCTTCATTTAGAAAAGTTATTCTTTCATATTCATTCTTTCTTTTACTTGCAACATATCGATAGAATTCTTGTGGGTTGTCTTTAGCATGCAGAGCCAGTTTCTTTTCATACTTGGGCTTTGCTTTCCATACAACAGTTGTGACTATTCTAGTAGCCTGCTGCTCTGCTTATATTTTCATAACAGACATCATCCTTATGCACATGGTATTCCTTCTACATTATCCTTTTCTTACGAATCTCTTGCTTAATAAGATTACACATCCATTTGACTCCTACTCTATTTATTCTTGGAACTCTCAGGACGCACTCTGATATAGCATCTTTAGGTATTGTTTAAATGTTTCCCATGCATTGTTGATATTCTTCCCATCCAGCAACTGATCCCATTCCACTGAACTCTGTATACTCCTCAGTTAATCATAATTTCCTGCTTTGTAGTTCAGCATATAACCTTTTCTGAATGGAACATTCATAAACTTAGTCACTTCCCTTGATCACTGTCACCAGCTGGCGTCAGAGGGTGTTTCATTTAGACATAACTATTCTGCCTCCAGCTGGTGACAGTTTCTTTTTTCTTTTTTTTTTTTTAAATCAAATTTAACACTCTTTGGCCTCTGGTTCCTTCTGTCATATGCTGCTTAAGGAAGTTGTCTTGCAATAGCTCAATAAATGCATTTTCATTCTTGTCATGAGATTCTACTACTACCCAATCAATATTTGAATAATTAAAGTCTCCCACTATGTTTACTGTTTTCATGCTCATCTTTTCTATTTGGTGATGCATTTCTTCATCACTAGTAACCGATCTACCAGGTTTGTAACAACACCCCACTATGTAATTGATCTTGTTAATTTCACCTCACACCAGATGGCTTCAAACTCATTGCCATATGAAATATTGTTAGTAGTACTACAATCATAGGTCTCAATTCTAACTGGATTCAAGTCATCTGATATCATTAGCAGCATGCTCTCTGCTATGTGATCCTCTCTATCCTTCCTAAAAAATTCTGAACCCTTTACACTCGATACCAGTTAGTATGTCTGATTCTGATAGCCAGGTCTCACTAATATCTACAATCTGAAGTCCCAACATAGTGACTAAGGCAACAAACTCAACCTCTTTGTTTCTGATACTCCTAGCATTTATGTACAGATATAATTATCTACCTGCATGTTGTTTTGTATACTCTTGTCTGCAGTCTGCATGACACAGTTAGACGACTTGCAGATCTCTATTTTTCTCTAGTGCTTTATACATGTAGTCATATTTGCACATGTTTGATTGGATCCAAACTGGACGAATGCAAAGTCAAAATCATTCTCTCTTTGTCAGCATTTCCATGACAAGCCCATTCTCATCATTAATAGAGTTATATAATGTTGTCACTCTTACACTCATATTCTGACTATTCCTCCCTTTATAATTTAGTTTCCCGACTCTCTGTGTTAGGTCTCATACCAGTTATGTTTCTAGACTTCTGATACCAAATGCATTCAGGTATTACTGAAAGAAGTTTCTGAAACTGAACAATTTTTGAAGCAAAGAACTGCTGTCTAGTAACCAATTCAAATGAGCCTACCTTTACTTTTGCTTGTATTTTTAACTTTTTTTTTATGTTGTAATTATTTCTTTCTATTTATTGAAGATATTTTGCTCTTAAAGCAGTGTAAGTATTTTGTAAGTAAGATTTCATAAATCCTCCTATGAAATTATTGCAAATTTACCTGAATGATTAGAACTGCAACAACCAGATTTGGTATTTAGTTTCTACCCAAAACAGCATGTGGATTTGGTTAGCCCTTTTATAGTTGCATGTTCCCCAGTCAAACTGATGTCTAATTTATCTGAGCAGTAAGAGAGTTAAAAGCATATTTGTTATAAAGCTTTCCCCTCATCAGAATTTAAAGGAAATCTACCACGTTTGGTGTGATACCATACCATTAAATTTTTGTTCATACCACCTTTTGGTGGTATATATGCTACGGTTAAAGTGATAAATCCGGTTATTATTAATAATTATCGGTTAAAGTGAATAATTTACGAGAATTAATCACTTTAACTGGTTAAAGTAAATAATTCCTAGAGGAGTCTGGTAAATGTAATAAAAACATGTTTATAGGTTTTATATATAGGTTTTCATTCTCAATAGAAATTATAACAGCTTAGGTTAGGTTAGTTTATAATGAAAAAAGTAAGGAAAGTACTTTTTTTGCACTCAATGAAATCAGAAATCATTATAAACTAACCTAATCTTTATTGGTTGGAAATCATTATAAACTAACCTAACCTTTATTGGTTAGGTTAGGTTATAATGAAAAAAGTAAGGAAAGTACTTCTTTTGCACTCAATGAAATCAGAAATCATTATAAACTAACCTAACCTAAACTAACCTAACCTGGATGTCGCATGTTGACCCAGAGTGTAGTCATAGTTTGTCATGGTCAGATTAATGGGGATGAAAGATAAATGTTGTTGTGGGCCGAGCTTAATGATTGCGGGCAGATAAATGGGGATAACAAATAAAAGTTGTTGTGGGCAGATGAATGGGGATTATAGATAAACTTCGTTGCTGTACCTCTTTCCTCATCAATGGAGAAAAACACTGATCAGTTCCTCTCTGATTTATCTATTATCCCCATTCATCTGCCCACAACAACTTTTAATGTTATCCCTATTTATTTGCCCGCAATCATTAAGCTCGGCCCACAACAGTGTTTATCTTTCATCCCCATTAATCTGCCCACGACAAACTACGACTACACTCTGGTTCAACATGCAACATCCAGGTTAGGTTAGTTTATAATGATTTCTGATTTCATTGAGTGCAAAAGAAGTACTTTCCTTACTTTTTTCATTATAACCTAACCTAAACTAACCTAACCAATAAACGTTAGTTTATAATGATTTCCAACCGAAAGGTTAGGTTAGGTTGGTTTATAATGATTTATGATGTCTAATTTCATTGGGTGCAAAAGAAGTACTTTCCTTACTTTTTTCATTATAAACTAACCTAACCTAAGCTGTTATAATTTCTATTGAGAATGAAAACCTATATATAAAACATGTTTATATATAGGCATGTTTTTATTACATTTACCAGACTCCTCTAGGAATTATTCACTTTAACCGGTTAAAGTGATTAATTCTGATTATTCACTTTAACCAGTAATTATTAATAATAACCAGATTTATCACTTTTAACATATACATAAATTTAAGGAGGCCTGTGAAATTCTTATCAACCACCCTAATCTTAACAATAATGATGGTCTAAAAATCCCAAGAATATGGAAGGCACATATTTTAAAACACATAACCGTTTTGCCCAGGAGTTAATTATAAATAGGAGTATAAGTAATCCAGGATCTTAACTCTAATATAATAACTCTCATGTTAAATTAGGACACCACTTCTGATATTTATCAAAAGTGCAATAATACTGTTATTATTAGTTATTATTATTATTATTATTACTACATAGTGCAGTAAGTAGCATTGTGGTGATCTGCTGTGATATTCATGTTTCCAGAAACCCATTATGAGCAATATGTGAGTACCGTATTTGCCAGCATATAAGACACGCTTTTTTCTTTGAAAATAGGTCTGAAAAACAGGGTGCGTCTTATACATCAATACTCAGTTTTTTATTACTTTCATTTCTGGAAAGTTACTCTGTTCTTAGTTACGTGATTTCCCTTGCTTCCTTGTGGTGTGAGAGCATTCCAGTTACGTAGAGTTCAGTGGATGGCATGTGCGGTCATCGACGATCACAGCTGTGTTCCTGTTCAACTTTCCAATTGTTATCGCAATTGTTACGAACAGTGATAAATTTCTGCCGTTAAATTTTCTCTAAATTTCTTGGCAAATTATGGCTGAAAAAACCTTGCCATTGCTACAGTATTGCATACAAGCTACGTGTGATTGTGTATGCTAAAGAACATGGAAACAAGGCTGCAGAGAGGCATTTCGGGCCACCCCCAATTGAGAAAATGATAAGAACTTTGCAGAATCAGGAAGAGAATCTAAAAAATCTTTTTTTTTCTAAAAAGTGTATACAAAAAAGGGGATGCGTCTTATAGGCCAGTGTGTCTTATATGTTATATAAGACACACTGGCCTATAAGACGTAAATATTAAGATTAGTGATCAGAGCTTATTCTACTTTTACCATGAGTTGCCTTGGTCTTGCACTACCTGCAGGGTCAGCTAGACTTGCAAAACTTGCAGGTGCAAACTTGACTTGTTTGTCTGTTTGCTTACTTGGGAAATGGAGTAAAACCAGGTTTAAAATAGCTTGGTATCTTTAACATTTATTATACCCAAGGTAAAATACTTTCTACATATATATATATATATATATATATATATATATATATCATCTCATCTCATCTTCCTTTTACCTCGCGGTGTCGAGGGTTTATTAATCATTGGACCTCAAACCGTTCACAGGATAAGGTGGTCAGCCCTTCACTCTGGTGTATCTTATGTCCTGTAGTGTTGAGTTCTCAAGGCCGGTTTGCCTGCTTTGTGGGATGAAAAACCCTAGGATAAAGGGGGGGGGGGACCTACTGTCCATGTCCAAGACTGGGTGACTTGGCTATGGCTGAGGAAGATCCTTCAACTCTTCATGTCACTGACGGAAATTGAACCTAGGATACTCCTTACCAATATGGTTGTGAAGTGCACAGCCACTAGGCTAACCGCACGGACCCAAAGTTCTGTGATTTTGAGTTGAATTGTGAAAGAGTGTTGAATAGTTGCTGCATATTTTTAATATGTTTAGAACAATGTGGGAATTATTGTTGACAATGTTGGGTCTCTCTATGTTTGATATAATTCAGAAAACATCACTCATGTTGCATGCTGGAAGAATTGGGGAGAAAGTAAACCTGGTCTGTGGCTCTAGAATCCAATAAACAGAGTGGTGGAAGATGAGTTTCAATGGGCAGCAAAACTTATCTACTGCCTAGTGGTCCCATATACTACCATAGGGGTTTGGTCTTTCTTCTGAGTGTGAATGTCATGCCTCTTTCCTCTGTGTGATGATTCATTACCTCAGTCCTCTGTAATGATACAGTAATTGTTGATTTGGGAAGATTATTACATTGTAAAGTCTGTGCGATTTGGTCAGTATTATGTGTTTTTGTTACATTTTTTATCAATTTGCTTATTTTTTTAACTAAGAATTGTAGACAACTTGTATAATAATATGTTACACTTTCATTAATGGAAGAGACCGAGTCTGAAGTTTTCTTCTAATATGTGGAAAATTTATTTTCTGTTATGAATAGTAGAAAATGAATAGTTTGTTAATATTAAAACAGTAACATTAAAATATAAACACTAATAGATTGTTTCTGTATAAATTAAATGCTTTTACATGAACAAGTTATCATTAAATATCCTTCTGTTTTAATTTTTTAGATAGATCAAATCCCACAAGCAAAATTTGTCCTAAGCATGCAAGGTATTACTACTTTTCTTACTAAGTTTTTTCCGTAAAGTCCAGTTATAAAAATTAGTTTATGCCAAAGTTCATTAATATTATTCATAGATGATAATGTTGTTCTTAAAGAAACTGAAATAGGAGTTATAAGTTCAGAAACATAAATTAATTATTGTACTTTTTTGTGTTATGAATCAATGTAAGTTGAAAAGACTGATTTCTAATTTATCTACTTTCATATATACCTGATTTCTACAGCGGACTCTCCTCACTAACCTTACCCACCTTTGGTCAAAGGCCACCATAGAAAGATTTGTGTAGTTGCCCATGATATTTCTAAGGCATTTGATTGTGTATGGCATCCAGGTCTTCTTGCTTTGCTACCATCTTATGGTCTCCTCCCCCATCCCACCTTGGATTGCGAACTTTCTCTCTAGTGGTTCATTGCATATCATAGTAGATGGCTTCCTATCATTAAATTTCTTTGAGTGCTGAAGTACCCCAGGATTTTTATACCCTCACCCATGCTTTTCTTCCTATACATCAGTGACTCTTACTTCATATCCCAACAATTCTAGATTTTCCATAACTGCCTTAAATGGTCTCCTCATCATTCCCAAGTAGAGATAATCTAGTGAATTTCATTGCTCTTAAAACATAATCCTAGTGTAAAATCTCTTGTGGTGAAACAGAAATAATTTTCACTTATATCGATTTTACATGGGCCATAAAATACTTATAATTAGAAGTGTATATAGCAGCGGTGACCAGAGTTTTTGCAGCAAGAGCCCTAGTTACCTACCAGAAATTGTTAGCCACAAATTAACTTTTTGTTAATTGTTAAGAGCCACAAATTTACTTTTTTGGAACATTTTTAAGGGCAACATCAAAAGCTTCCTTAATATCAATGCCACGAGTACTATCTTTTAATGCTATTAAATCTAATAATTCTTCTCGCATCACTCTGTCCTCAAGAACGAAACAAATAAAAATTGCTAATTGTGGTTGGTCTGTAATGTCAGTTGATGCTCATAAAAAAATAATCGAACCTGTGTGACCTAAGGGAAGTGACCACCACTTCTGAATAATTCAGAATTGCTTGAGACTAAAATTGATTTAAGGGTTATTATACATGATTAGCTATTCTCATGTATGTAAAAGAAATAAAATTTCTTTTACACAATCCTTAATGGTTAAAGTCATTAACAAAAATAAATTTTTAAGGATTAATACACTTGAATTACAGCTACCTAGATTGAGGAATTTGCTCCAAACAAAGGCTTTTCCACAGTCTATGTTACTAGCACATGTAAGGGTATACTTTATGACATTGAAAAGGTGGGGGAGCAAGCTAAGTAGATTACGGACGGACTAAAATAGGATAATAGTATTATAAGTGAGTTTGAGATAAGAACTTAGAGGCATTTTTATATTAGCTCAAGCAGACACGAGAATAACGAAAGCAAGAGGGGAATCACATTGAAGTAAAAAGTAACGTTTACGTTATAAACGCAAACAAAATAATAAAAATAAAATGTTACAAATGGTGCAGTTTGACATAATAATAAAATAATAGTAATAAATAATTATTACACTAGCTTATTAACCACAGAAAGATCCTACTTCACTCTCTCTTTCTTTTGATAATTTGCCAACTACCAATCTACATATAATTTTTTTCTTCTTCAGTTGACTATCACATCTAGCTTTATCCTGACATACATCTAGCACATCCATAGCTCCTTAACCTAAAAAAAACTTATTTTCATTCAAAATACTACTTCTCTCCTGCTCAACTCCAAACACTTTATATCAATATCCTTGGCATATTGTTCTCATATTTGGGTGGTGCACCTAAAACTCCCTAGGAATTCTTAATTGTATACAGATGTAGATGACCTCTCTCTCTCTCTCTCTCTCTCTCTCTCTCACACACACACACACAGAAGGACCCCTATAGTTTTGTTTCTGAATTGTCTTTTTTTACAGGTACTTCCATAGACAATGCTCCACTGAACTGACCAGCACCATTCCTTTGCTTTCTTCTAATCATATAAGGAACATAAGCACCCAGTGGTCAACATCTATACATATACATAGTTCAACTTCAAATTTATAAAACCAGCTTCTCATCTTCTTCCTTCATTCTGTCTACCTCTTTTCCTTGGAACAATTTTTCCCACACTGTTTTTCCCAGTGAATTTAATCCCCAGCTCTTCGAGAAGCATGTTAATTGATTAGATTCCTTATTTTTCTTTCACTTGCCCTCACATGGCATTGTTATGTTATAGGTTTTATAACTTCTTGTGTGGGATTAATAAGGATAAGGTAATTCTGACATGAAGCATTTCTTGATCGAATATAATAATTGATAACAGCATGAAGTGCAGTGTTCTATTAATTGGCAGTGAGAATCAAGGTTTAAACTTCAGATGTGTACAATATCATTGGAGGAAGAGTGAACTCTAAAACAAAAATCAGACCATAGACATACACAACTAAGGAATTATGAAGTAAAATGTTTGCAAATACAGGTCAACACAAACTTACAAACATAATATGTACATGAAAATGTGTTTGTAAGTTGAATTTATTCTTTTCATAAGATATATTGTTAATTTTTGTTATGTGTTCCTGAAATAATATACTTTAATACAAATATAGTAAAAATGAATAATTCCAAAATCATGTGTTTTGATTAACTAATTAGATTAATTAAACACTGGTTTTATTTTGGTATTTTCATGAAAAGAAATCACAGTATTAGTGCCTGACTGTATATTAACATATTATAAACACATGATGATAAACACATGATTGATATAAAGTTATTAATTTTGTATTAAATAATTAATACAAGAATATTAATGATGTATTTTTGCAATAAAAGTTTATTGTACAAACACAACTTAAAAATAATATTTTTTTCACTTTTTTGTTCTTTCTTTTCTTAGCAAATTTGTTTTTAGCAGGCCAACTCTGTTAATGCATTTGTGGTATTGAAAGAATGCATTTTTTTTTTCCTATTTTGATTTTGAATCCACTTTTTTAAACAGTATTCCATGTCTTTGATGATGATATTTACTTTTTTTTTTGCATATAACTACAGACTGAACAGAGGTTGCACTGAGTATAATCACAAAGTTTTTTGTTTGTCTTTTAAAATTGTTGTAATGTTAAAACATTGGACGTTACACACAACCAAGTTGAAGTCATTGATTTGCTATTTTTATACTGCTTAATTATGACCAGCTTAGTTTCTTTTGAAATCAGTTGAAATTTATTTTTTGCCACTTTTAGCACTTTCACAATCACTGTCTCTGTTCATTTTCCATATTTCAAAGTTAATTAAAAGAAAAAATAGGATGATATATATACCATTCTATTTTTTCTTAACCTTGAAATACATGTACTTTTAATGTGTGGAATGTGTTCAGCAGCTGAAGAATATTTAACATGGCATAGAAAGGGGAAGGAATTACTGGGTTAAACATTTTCCATTGCACATTGTAAAATATCGGTGAACTTAAGTCAATGTAAAACGTTCATAAGTGTGAAGTTTTGTGTTTATAAAATGAATTCAGAATTGAAGTTTATTAGTCTCTACACTGTCCATAAATACAAATTGTTCATATCTTGAAAGTTTATTAGTAGAAGTTCACCTGTATGGAAAATAACAATTATATTATGTACTCAAGAATGTAAAGAAATCAGCTAGACAAAGACAAAATCATATAGAAATTACCTGAGCAAATGAAATCACCCTGTTAGCTTACTGAGTGGAGGATGATTTTCATTGTTCAATGTGAGAATACCATCCTCTTTGATTGAAATAGCTTGTTAAAGTACTGCGTTTGGTCTTTAGCATAAGGTTCATGGATTATCTAACCCATAGGCTTATAACTTCTGTGTGGATGGATTATCACCAAAAAATATACATTTAAAGAATACACAAAAATTAACTTAGGAAACTTAAATTATTCACAATGATATTAGCTACAAATATCATAGGAAGACTTTGGAAAAATATCAATAAAAATTTTTATTGTGCTGGTATTGAAAAATCTTCTGAAAGCTACTTAAAAAACAACTAGAAATGATGGAAAACACCCCACCAGAAACTGAAACAAAATAAGTAGTCTGATGTAAAGATGGAAGAAAACATTCATGTGGAATGTGGTCATAAAAATATTAAAAGTATTGAAATAACTCACCAAAAGTTATTGGCATTAGTGAGACTTTGCTAACAGCAGATGATGTAGTTACAGGGATAGAATGTGAAAGGTTTAGCATTTTCAGGGATGATAGAGAAAAGATAGAAGAGATACAGCTTGATAATGGCAGATGGATTGCAGCCAAAAAAGAGTGGGGGGACAGGCAGTTGGATGGCAGTTCTTTTGAGACAGTCTGATGTGAGATTGAGGCCAATGAGATAAAATATATGGTTGTTTGCTGCCATATATTTTATCTGTATCGTGTATCTGTGGTCAAGGGGTTCTACGGATGATGTAGAAGACCAAATTAGTACAATGAGTACAGGTTGAGTGATTATTATGGGGATTTCAGCTATAGAAATATAGATTGGAAAGAAGAAAGATCACGTGGTAGGAAGGAAATGAAATGCATACACCCACCAAGAGATAATTACTTGAGCAGCATATGATGGAGGGGATTTGGGATATGAGAGTATTGGATTTGGTCATAGAATTAGAAGAACTATCTATAACCAAGCTGGCCACATTGCCTCCAATTGGGAAGAGCAATCAAGCCATTTTGACTTGGAAGGTTGCAAAACATGGGGAATATTCTGTCACTAAGGAGTATATATGGATATTCAAGGCAGATAATTATGACAAGCATAGCAGAAAGTGGGAAGCTATGCCATGGCATTAAAACCTCAAGAAAAGATATTAGCGGTGTCTGGGAGACAGTTAAGAGGTATCTGGAGGAAACAATATTAGATTATACACCCAGAGTCAGGCAGATTAATTAGGTAGGAGTTAGAAGGATGAGAGGTATCATTAAGCAGGAGCTGCAATTTCACATAAGCATTACAAAGGTTAGGCAAGAAAGGTGACTGGCATAGCTAGGAAGGCAAAATCAGATTATGAGAAGAACCTATGTTGTAATAGATTTCACGGTATGATATGAACACAGATGGATAAGAAAATAACTATTTATTAACTTAAAAGCTAATAAATCCATCTGTGTTCCATCTATGTTCATATCATACTGTTAAATCTATTACAACATGTCTGACGAACACATAAGCCTATCCACGCGTATGAGAAGAAACTAGCTGAGCAGACCAAAGAAAATGCCTAAGAGTGCCTTCGTTATTATTATTATGTTACACCTCCAGGGAGTCCAAAGACGCATCAAGGGAGAATATGCCAACAGCATCGAATGATTGACCCCTTCCAACTACTAACCGCGCTCAAACTTGCTTAACTTTTTGCATGCGCCATTAGTAGCAGAGGCTCTACCAATCGATCAACCTTTGCTGTGGCAAGTAAGAGGAAGAATGTCCATGGAAGGATAACGTTAACAAGTGCTAATGGTAGAGAGGTTACAAAACCAGATAAAATAGTAGAATCACTGAGTGACCACTTTGCAAAGGTATGTCATTTAAGTGAGGTTACTGTTGTGACATACAGTATGTGACAGATTGATGTGGGAACAGAAGTGGATGAATTGGAGGTTCATAGGATATTGCAGAATTTCAATGTAAATACAGCTATGAGATTACAAGGGATATCAGCTAGCATTTTATTATTATTATTATTATTATTATTGCTGACACTTCCAGGGAGTCCAAAGACTCATCGAGGGAGGTCACCTACTCTACAGCTCTCTGTCTCTACCACTCAATCCACCATCTACACCAATGCCATCTACCGCCCGCCACTGTTGTGTCCTGAATAATCAAAATATAAGTGGGACAAAACATTAATTTATTCAGGAACAACTAACCTTGATTGTAAGTAGAGAATGTTGTGTTTTGACAATGAATGCCGTGTATATATATATAAATAACAGAAAGATAGAAGTGAAGAAATAATTAATATGAAAAATATGTGAGACTTAACCTGTTTTGTAGGAAGTCTAATAGTAAATTTATTTAAGGTATTAATTTATTAAACGTATCCCATTTCATGTAGTATAAGAAAGTAAAGTGTATAAACTAAGGTCCAAGGGTCACACTTTAGCCATCCAGAATAACGTATGGCCAGAGGGAAAGTGAAGTTATAGGAAAAGGAAGCTAGAACGCTTTCTAGGAAAACACGCCACACGCACATAGAGGAGTGCACGTAGCGCGATAAACAACGTGGCGAATTGCGCGAATCTCCGAGATTGAAGCGGGCAATATAAATGCCAATCCCCCCCACACACACGGGGCTTTTTGGTTCCTGTTTCCTGACCTTGTGGACGTTGGCTCTCTTTCTCCGCCAGTGGAGAAGATTCTAGGCTGGCCGTAGAAGTTATGAGTCGTCTGCCATAGCGTGCGAGTTAGAGCTAGCTATTTCCTCAGATCAGGATAGCTATGCTATATCGTGCAATGGTAATCCAGATGTGTGCCTGCGATACTGGTGAAAGTCCTGAGCGGCACATAGCCTTTCCAATTCGGAGAATCTGGCCGTGCAGCTATCGTATGTTACCCAGAGAATTGTAGACCTTAAAGGGGCCTTGATGTCCAGACAAGGCTGAAGAAAGAACTGGAAATCATTCCAGGAACGGTAATGTAGATTGTCATATTCTGATTTCCAGTTGGTAAAATTGCAGTTAAAAATTTGTGTGTGAATTCTATAGGATATTTTGTGTAATGGACATATTGTAAAGAACTTCAGGAACTATTCTTATTTTGGCATTGACCTGTCCCTGTTTGAGAAATGTCTCCCTAGAAGGGATTTGTATAAGAGATGATTGTGATATGTTGTGAGATATAACTAGTGATCACGTGAGTGATAAAGGATAGGCTACATAAGCTAGAAGTTTGTTAAATTATATATAGAAGTGGTCCAAGTAATTTGTTCTTGTATTGTAATGTTCATATTGAAATTGAGATCTTGTTAGCAACGCGATATAGTTAACCATGCATTTATATTTTCTCATGTATAATTTCTTGATTGAATAAATATGTTTCATAGCATTTGCCCGAGTCCCGCTTGTTATATGAATTCAAATAGCCACTCATAAAATTACCATCGAACCTAGCAGGAGGGACCCACGAGTATAATTTGATATTTAGAGCCACGACTGCATGCAAAGATAAAGAGAATAGGAATTAGTTTATTTTATTGTTGGAAGTTTATTACTGTGTATCACTCTGAGAGAGCCACCTTGGATAAGAGCCTCGTCTATCCTCAGTATTGGCTGACGCAATTAAAAAATAAATTTGTCAATATTTATCAGGTGAACTGTCTCAGAGGATATGTTTAATTGGCAGCGTCCCATACTTGGACAAAGCCCTAATCATAAGTTAAATTACACGTGACTAAACTTAAGAGCGGCCTGAATTTAGCTTGTTTAAAGAAAGGGGAATTTGTATGAGTGAGTAGGGTATACATAACTAATAAGAGTAGATAAAGATATAACGGTAATAAAGTTAAAGAATATGCTACCAATATAGAGGATAGGTACATAACACCACCACTACTAATATTTTTCAAAGACAATCACAAACATCCATGCCCATGGCGGGATTCGAACCTGCAGCCTTTTGGCTGGAGAGCAGATATGCTAACCACTCGGCCAATCAGGCCGGCATCAAGGTGATGTAAAGAGCCTGCAGGATGATTTAAATAGGTTTAAATGCATTTTGGGATAAATTGATTATAAGCTGTGTACCACATTGATAGATCAGTACCCCCAGGAAATAGATGAAGCTATGGATTTGGTATGTGGTAGTAGATATAGAATTGAAGTTTAAAGGGTCCTTTCTTTTATGTTGCACAGTGATCATCCCATTTTATGAGAATATGCAAGTGAAGTGCAATGCCTCTGACTAAATTCTTTAAGGCTCAGCTCTGATAGAGTTCCAAGGGAGTAAAAAGAGGCCAAAATTATTCCTTTGCATAAGGCAGACTCTAAGACTCTGTAGCAAATTATAGACAAATCAGTAACACAGGAGTGATGGTAAAAGCACTGGATAAGTTGTCAAAGAACAAATTCAGGAATGGGTGTATAAGAATATAATTCTCTACCGTGGTAGCATGGCTTTGTGAAGGGTTGGTCATAGCTTAATAATTTAGTAACTTTCTATAATAGTGACAGCTGAGTTGGATAAAGTGAATGGCTACATGATGATTCTGCTGGATTTTACAAAGGCATTTTGACTGAATACCACATGGAACTCTGTTACACAAATTAGAACAAATTAGGGATGGATATGAACACTGGTTATATGGATATGAGGATGATGAACAGGTACCAAAATGAAATATATGGAAGAACAGAATTCAGGAGAAAGCAGGTGACTAGTGGTGTGCCACAAAGTTCTGTGCTAGGATCACTACTGTTTAATTTGTACATAAATGATATAGGGAAGAGTCTGAAGGGAAATATTTACTTGTTTGTTGATGATGCAAAGAGTTTGCAAGATGATTTAAATAGTTTTAAATGCATTTTTGGATAAATTGATTATAAGCTGTGTACCACATTGATAGATCAGTACCCCCAGGAAATAGATGAAGCTATGGATTTGGTATGTGGTAATAGATATAGAATTGACGTTTATAGGGTCCTTTCTTTTAGTGTTGCACAGTGATCAGCATTCATTTTAGAAATTATGGACCTTACAACCGTGTTATAAATAACTATTTTAATTTCCCGACGTTTCGATCTTCATATTAAGATCATTATCTGAAGTACATACAAATATACAAGGACAAGCTGAGTTACATTATACACTGTAAGCTAAAGAAACAATGATTTGATCACCGGTTAATCTACTGGCATGACCTCTAGTGGAAAAAAAAAATTACAAATAATTAATTTGTTATTTTTTTTCCACCTCCTCCCCATCGAGAAGAAACACCAGGGTTTCTTCTCGATGGGGAGGAGGTGGAGAGGATCCAGAGACGAGTGACCAAGATAATTGCAGGACTATGGAATGAACCTTATGAGAATAGGTTGACGATTTATGGGCTGCAGAAATTGGTTGATAGGTGGAAAAGGGATGATATGATTGAGACATTCAAATTACTGAAGGGTTTTTATAAGATTAATTCAGAAGATATTTTTGAGAATAGTACTCATAGTGGAAGGATTAGGGCCATCCATGGAAGCTTGGTAAGAGTGTGGTTAGCAAGGGTGTTAAGGTTTTTTACTTGGAGAGTGGTAAATGAGTGGAATAAGCTGCCAGAGTCTGTTGATAGATACTGTGTGAATGTTGAATAGTTGTTCTTGACATGATGTTGGGCCTCTCTCGATGAGTCTCTGGACTCCTTGGAGCTGCCTTAATAATAATGTCCAATCCTCACCTTCTTATGGTGCACGCTGTTGGGTATCTACCTGTATACTGAACGAACGAGGATGGGCTGCCAATTTGGGATTTAGCTGACCAAATTGTATTCTTATTGGCTTAAACCAGTATTCAAATGATGGTACAACATGACAAAATTTCATGCTGGATGGGGCGTCGTCCGGTTAAACAAGGACCCCGTTGTTTTCGCCAGGGAACCAGGGCGAACAGCGAAAAGTCAGCTACTGGAACAAATCTGAAAGCACACCCCAACTCAACATCACCAGAGTTAAAGATTGGTACTATAACATAAGAAGCCTGAATGGCAAAGAAATGGAGCTAGCTGAGGAATTGAATAAGTACCAGATCGACATAATAGGGGTGACTGAAACAAAAAAGACAAAAACTGGTGAGATCTGAGCAATAAATACAAGATGTTACTAAATATATGAAGAGCCAAAGGCTTCAATTCGGCGACATGAACTTATTTAAGTTAAGGGATATTGCATCCCATATTGTTTCTTAGCGAATGAGAAACTCAAGAGTTTCATGCCGAATATAGAAACTATATAAAGTTCAGCGATTCCAAGCGTAAGCAAATACCTGGATGGCAGCATCTGACGCATATGTTAGTGCAAACTGAGGCAACTCATAGAAAGGGTGGAGCAAGTTCCAATCACTATTCTTGGTATTTACCCATAATGTGAACTTAGCTCCTAGGAGTTGAATTACTGTTCTACATTATGAGAGAAGGTCACTACCCAGACCGGTTTCAACCTTTATTGAGGTTTCATCGGTGAATAGGTAGACCTAGTTTATACTAAGTTTGTAGCGAACAGAACTTACATCCATTCTATGAGAATTGCCAAGAAGGTGTCCTAATAAATTACTAATTATATGAAGAGCCAAAGGCTTCAATTCGGTGACATGAACTTATTTAAGTTAAGGGATATTGCATCCCATATTGTTTCTTAGCTGAATAAGAAACTCAAAGAGTTTCATGGCGAATATAGAAACTATATAAAGTTCGGCGATTTCAAACATAAGCAAATACCGGTCTGGGTAGTGACCTTCTCTCATAATGTAGAACAGTAATACAGCTCCTAGGGGCTAAGTTCACATTATGGGTAAATACCAAGAATAGTGATTGGAGCTTGCTCCACCCTTTCTATGAGTTGCCTCAGTTTGCACTACCAAATGGGTCAGGTGCTGCTATCCAGGTATTTGCTTACGCTTGGAAGCATCAAACTTTATATAGTTACTATATTCGGCATGAAACTCTTTGAGTTTCTTATTCGGCTAAGAAACAATATGGGATGCAATATCCCTTAACTTAAATAAGTTCATGTCGACGAATTGAAGCCTTTAGCTCTTCATATAAGTAATTTATTAGGACATCTTCTTGGCAATTCTCATAGAAGGGATGTAGGTGTTCGCTACAAACTTGGTATTAACTAGGTCTACCTACTCACTGATGAGACCTCTATAAAGGTTGAAATCGGTCTGGGTAGTGACCTTCTCTCATAATGTAGAACAGTAATACAGCTCCTAGGAGCTAAGTTCACATTATGGGTAAATACCAAGAAGAGTGATTGGAGCTTGCTCCACCCTTTCTATGAATTACCTCAGTTTGCACTACCAAATGGGTCAGGTGCTACTATCCAGGTATTTGCTTACGCTTGGAATTGCTGAACTTTATATAGTTTCTATATTCGTCATGAAACTCTTTGAGTTTCTTATTCGGCTAAGAAACAATATGGGATGCAATATCCCTTAACTTATACAAGATGTTATATTCAGGCAATGACAATAATGGAAAAGAAGGAGTAGCCATAGCATTCAACACAAAATACAAGGCTAATCTTCTTGAATGGCAGGCAGTCTCAAGTAGAGTGATGTATGCAAATATCAGAATGGGGAATTGGACAATGAGACTTATTTGTGTCTATGGTCCCACAGAAGGTTCTACTAAGGTAAAAGTGAGGAATTTTTTGATGCTTTAGAAAAAGCAACTGACACAATAAAAAAGGAAAAGTTAGTCCTTGTTGGGTATCTAAATAGCAGAGTAGGAAATGATTGTCAGACACACAAAAATATATTGGGAAAATTTGGAGAAAAAAGCAAAGCTAATAATAATAATGGCAAATACCTGTTGGATTTCTGCTCAGGACATGGACTGGTTATTACTAACACCATGTTCCAACATAAAAATGTGCACAAATTCACATGGAGAGAAGAAGCAAGGAATAAGAAAAGTCTCATTGACTATGTTATTGTTGATAATGATGTTTTCTCCTTGGTGCAGGACACCAGAGTGTACAGAGGATTTGAAATTGGAAGTGATCACTATTTAGTCTTGAGCAGGATAACATTGAATTTCAGATTAAGAAGAATAACATGTAAGAAAGTTTTAAAGTGAATAAAATTTGAGCAGCTCTCAGATGTGAACTGTAGACAAAAATACACAAAGATTATTGAAGAAAAAATGAAAGAGTTTGAGAACAAGAACCAAATCTTGGAGATTCAGTGGCAAGCCTTGAAGTAAACCCTGATTGATTCAGCCAGAGAGGCATGTGATGAGGTTGTCTGCAAGGATAGAAAAATCAGAACTCCATGGTAGACACAGGAAGTTAAAGAGGCAGTGAAGGAAAAGAAGAAAGCCTATCAAAAGTTTCTGGCAAATATGTCAGCTTGTGCCCCCTTAGAGAATATAGAAACAAATGTAAGAAAGCGAAACATTGTGTAAAACTAGCTAAACAAAAGTCATGGGAGGACTTTGGAAAGAACATAGAAAATAAATATCAAGAAGGTGGTAAGATATTCTGGAGGTTGTTGAAGAAACTTAAAAATGGAGGAAAGAGTGCTGTAAAAGGAATTAGAGATGATAAAGGTGACATGAAAACAGGAGAAAAAGATATCATTGAAGTATGGAGTAATTCGAAAAATTGCTAAATGAAACAAGCAGTAATAGCACAGTGTTAAAAACACTCAACCGGCATACAGGCAGGAATACATATCCATACTTGAAGTAAAAAAAGCCATCAGAGGCATGAAATGTGGAAAGGCAGCAGGAATAGATGATATTCGACCTGAAATGCTGAAGTATGGTGATATAAAAGTCTTACAGTGGCTGCACTGCATAGTTCAGATAGCCTGGATAGAGGGACAAATTCCCAATGATTGGAGTAGAGCTCTAATAGTACCCATATATAAAAAGGGAAATAAAACTGAATGTAAGAATTACAGAGGTATTTCCCTACTGAGTGTTCCTGGGAAGATCTATGCAAGTATACTTGAGAAACGGTTGAGAAGAATTGTGGAAGAAAAGCTCGAAGAACAAGCTGGATTCAGGCCAAATAGCTGTCAGGATCAGATCTTCACTTTACGACAAATTAGTTGAGAAAGCATGGGAATATAACAAAGATCTGTATTTAAGTTTTGTCGATCTGGAAAAGGCATATGACAAGGTGCTAAGAGAGGAGCTATTCAATACGCTACAGTTATATGGTCAATGGGGCATTATATCAAGCAATTCTTAGTCTTTATTTGAGTTGTAAATCAGCAGTTAGAATTGAAGGAAGTACAGGAAGATGGTTTAATGTTAAATCTGGTGTGAGACTCATTATCGCCTCTGTTATTCATTATCTATATGGATCACATTATGAAGGAAAGTGGTATTAAACATGATATCAAAATTGGAGATATTAATGTCAGCTCTTTGCTTTATGTGGACAATGTTATACTTCTAAATAAATCCGCTACAAGTTTGCAAGATTCCCTGACTAAATTGAATAATTGTTGTAATAGGTATGGTATGAAAGTCAGCAATAAAAAGACAAAGACAATGAAAATAGGCAGAATCATTGAAAATGTCAACTGTGTTGTGAATGGAGAACCTGTGGAACAAGTAAAACATTTCAGCTACTTAGGCACGATTTTTACTGAAGATGGTAAATTAAATATGGAAATAGACAACAGAATCAACAAAGCTGGCATGGTAGGAAGTCAATTGAATAAATTTATATGGAATAACAGAGAAATTAGTTGGAACACTAAATTAGCTTTATACAAGACAGTGTGTAAACCAGTTTTAGTTTATGGGTCTGAGAGCTGGGTCAGTAGTAAAACACTTGAACAAAGACTAGAGACCGCAGATATGAGAGCCCTGAGAAAGATTAGAGGCGTGAACAGATGGCATCAATGGCAATATCATATTAAAAACTAGGATATTAGGAAAGAACTTGGCATTATCAGCATCCAGGAATGCGTTAGCAGAGCTAATCTCAGGTGGTATGGTCACTTAAACAGAATAAGCGAGGAAAGATTAGCAAAACAAGTGTTCTCTGCCTGGTTGGCAGGAAAACGACCCAGAGGAAGACCAAGAAATAGGTGGATTGATATGGTACAAAGTGCCTTAGACGATAGAAATATAAGAGCTGATAATATTGGAGTCTTGACAAGTAACAGACTGATTTGGAGGAAAATTGTAGATAGGAAGTTAGTAATTGTGTAAATTTTTTATGTAGTAGTATCATATCCTGTACACCCCTTGAGGGTAGAAATCAGGAATTTGATGATGATGAAAAAATAATTAAAATAAAAATCTTGGCATTTACTCATGGTACTAATGTATTAGGTTTATAATCTTTTGTGGGTGAGAATAAAAAAAAAATTGTTCAACACAAATAATATTTCATTACTAGTTTTCACATCTTCATTTGTTGTTTAATTTGTGGCCATGTTGTACTCAGTGGCCCTTTGGCCAAGTAACTTGATCTTTCAAATAATTCACCATCTTCTTAATGTGATGATAAGTCTCTGGTTAAACCTATGTGCACTGTCTGCTATAACTGCCACAACTATACTTGTGCCTTCTCTGGTCATTTTGTCTGCTATTCAGTATTTAAAAATACAGTGGCATCACTGTGCCTCAATAGTTTACTGAATAATGACTATACTCTTTAGTGAAAGAGTTGAGTTTGAATCCCATCTAGGATGTGCAAAACCTGTATAGGATCTTTTTCAGCTAAAGGCGATTTAGTTTTATCTTCTTTAGCAAATTGATTTTTTTTGTTACTCTGTCCTCCATTTCTAATTTTTTTTTCTATAGTCTTAACTTCTGTGTAGATTATTAGCTTTCTTATACATGCATATTATTATTAGCATCTGATCCATAAACTCAAAGGGGGGGGGGGGTCATTGTGGGAGGTCCATGCTCTGTTGTGCAAAAAAGATCATTCAACCTTCTTTTTGTAGACAACTTCACATGCTCTCCTGGCTTAGTCAGTGGCTTCTTCAGATTTTGATATTTGTTTTCTAAAGATCTATTTGGGTGTTTTATTTTTTTTTTAATCTACAACTTCATAGCTAATGCTTTGTCTTTGATCTTTTTCAAAACTATAGTAACATTTTTTTTTTCAATGTAATATTCATTTTTGTTTATCTTATCCAATGGGTGATTATCACTTCCTCTGCTGATTACAATAGGGACTCTTGGATCAATCTTTGAGGCTTTTTTCTTGTTTTGTGTGTGTGTGTGTGTGTGTGTGTTTTCCCTAGTGAATTTTACTTATGTTTATGTTAAAACATTGGTTTATGTTAAAACATTTATGTTAGTAAGTAATGATTAATCTATGTTCTGGTTGTAAAAGTAGCAGGTACATCATTATTATTAATCTTCTCCACTCTTTCCTCACTACAAGGAAGGGGGAGTTTCTGGTATTTATTTCATACTCTATTGCCTAGTCTCCAACAAGAGTCAGCTTTTCCTTTTTGTTTATGTCAGTTGTCCTTTTTTTAATTACCCAAAACATTTTGCTTTTGCTGCTGCTTCCTTACTGGACTTTTCATTGGGAAGAGTCGCATATAAATCTCATATCATATAAATCAATCTCTAAGAGAGTCTCCCATAGTCGCATATAAATCTCATTGTCCAATTTCCTACTTTGAGATATTTCCAAATGTGACTTAAAATGGACTACCATTCAAGAAGTTTAATAAAGGGTTCAGAAAGACTTATTTTTTTTCTTACTACTCTTCTTTTTAACACTAATTTCTTGGTGTATTTCTCTACCATTTCCTCTTCTTTTTTCCAAGCAGGGAACTTGTATAATCAGATAATGTTCTATTGGGCATTGTTTGATTATGTTGTCATCAATGTTTAGGCAATTTCACCCAATATGGAATATAATTTGTCAGCAAATCCTAAACTATCTGTCTAGGTGGGTATCTCATATTTTATTTATAAAGGAAAATATTATCATCAAGTTGAACAAACAACCATGAGATACCTTATTTCATCAAACTTGGCCAGTTTTTAGTAATTCCATTTGAGCTCCAGATTTTTACCATCTTATTTCCACACCTTCCTATTTTGTAGCATTTTAGATGTTTTTGACATTTGGTCTGGTTCTTGGAATGAATTTCATAAGATTAAGAGCATCAACTAATGCATAAAATTCACCATAGAACTTGAAAGAGATAACTTCTTGATTGTCTTATATGTCAGAATATTTAGTGGGGTGTTGCTACAGACCCAGGAGCACAGAGGGTGGGGACCAGGAAATGTTTAGACAGTTGAGTTTGGCAAGTGCAAGAAGAATGGTTGTTATGGGAGATTTTAACTACAGTAGTATAAACTGGGGAGAGGAAGATGCATGTAGCAATAAAGGAATGGAATTTCTAGATTTCTTGAGGGACAAATGTCTTAGGCAACATGTAATAGAGGGAACAAGAGGTGCAAGAGTTTTGGATTTGGTTATGGCATCAGAAGAGTTGATAATAACTGAGATGACATCTCTCCCACCAGTTAGAGAGACCATATGGTTTTGACTTGGAAAATGAATAGACATGCAGGAGTATCAAAGAGACGGGAATGTATGTGAAATTATAAGGCAGGTGATTATAATAGTCTAAGATGTCAACTTGGGGAAGTTTCATGGAGGGAGGAATTAGAAGGCTGGGATATCATTAGTGCGTGGGAAATTATGAAAGAATATTTGTTAGCAGCAATGGTAAGTTGTATACCACGAGTGAACAAGAGGACACAATTTGGAGTAAAGTGGATGACAAACAATATTAACCTCCCTACCGGCCAATGTGGATGAAATAGTGACACCAAATTGTACTTCTTGTCCATGTTATTCAATGGGTTTTAGAGCTTCGTATCCAGATTTATCTCAACGTCTATAGACGTCGTGGCCGGTTGGGGGGGTTAAACAGGAATTGAATGCAAAAAAGATATAAGGAATATATGGAAGAGATATAAGGAGACAGGAGAAGAGAAGATGCATGAAGAGTATAAGACACAGGCCAGAAGAGTGACTAGTATGTATGGTAAGGAAGACAAAACTGGAATATGAGAGGAGATTGGCCCTAAGATCCAAAGGAAATCCTAGGGAATTTTTTAGATATGTGGCCAGTAGGAGGAGAAATGACTGTGGAAGAATGATATTGTGGGATAAAAATGGGAATAGAGTGACTGATGCAGAGGACATAGTAGAATTGTTCAATGAACACTTTATTGGAGTATTTCATTCTGGAGGAGTTAGTTTTAATGCTAGAGGGATTGGGCAGGTTTAAAGGTACAGGAGCAGAGTGTGTTTCAAATACTGAATACTCTGGATGTCAGTAAAGCTGTGGGACTGGATGGTATTTCACCACGAGTTTTGAGAGAATGTGCTAGGGAACTGACAGTGCCTTTGACCTGGCTTTTCAATGAAAGTCTGGCTGCGGGAAAGGTGCCCATGGAATGGAAGAAAGGTAAGGTAATGCCATTGCATAACGGTGATAGCAGACTGGAAGTGTCTAATTATAGGCCAGTTTGTGTGTCATCAGTAGTTAGTAAGATCTTGGAGAAAGTAGTGAAGGACCGTATACAGCATTGGGCAGATGAGGGTAATGTTATCTGTGAGAGTCAACATGGATTTGTGAAGGGGTACTCTTGTTTTAGCAATGTACTAGCCTTTTATGATAAAGTTTCATGAACATTAGATGAGGGGAAAGGCATATACTGCCATTTTCTTAGACTTAACGAAGGCATTTGACAGGGTGCCACATGATAAGCTGATATTTAAGTTGCAGCACATGGGTCTGGATGTCAGATTGGTCAACTGGATTCAGGATTGGCTGTCTGATAGGTATCAGAGAGTTGTGTATGGTGGGGCAGTTTCGAGGAAGCAGAGGATTACAAGCGGGGTCCCACATGGCTCAGTACTGGGACCTATATTGTTTAACCTTTATATCAATGACATTGTCCGTGGATTGCAAAGGGATATTCAGTTGTTAGTGGATGATGCGAAGCTGGGAAGGGTTATTAGTAATAGTGCAGATGTGGTAGCCCTGCAAGAGGATTTGAATAAGCTAGATAGATGGACAAATGAATGGGGGTGTCGGTTTAATGCAGCAAAATGTAAGGTCTTGAGGTTTGGGAAACATCGATGGGACACTGCATACTCTATGGGAGGAATTATACTGGAGGAAGTAGGGGAGACAAGAGATCTGGTGTCGATGATTAATAGAAACTTGAAATTTAGGGGACATATTGCAAAGGTGGTGAAGGTAACACAGAGGATTGCTGCAATAATGAGAAGGACACTGATAAAAGTTATAATTCTATAAAAGTTATTCCTGCAAAGATAAAAGTTATCATTCCGTTGTATAAGACCCTGATCAGACCACACTTGGACTATTGTTCTCAGATTTGGTCCCCTGGATTTGAAGGAGATAAATTAACTGTGGAAAGGGTACGAAGGCAGATAAGAAAGATGGTTTCAGGACTGTACAATGATAGTTATGAGGATCAGCTGAGGGAATGTGGACTGCAGAGTTAGGTGGATAGAAGAAGGAGAGGTGATATGATTGATACTTTTAAACTGTTGAGAGGTGGTTACAGGGTGACACTGGGGAGTTCTTTCGCTTGGTTGAACAGTGTGAAGGAGTGATGACAAGAGGCCATCCCTGGAAGTTATGAAAGGAAACTGTGAGCAAGAGGGTGAGGAGTGGTTTCTTTGCATGGAGGGTGGTTGAACCATGGAAAGCATTGTCTGATGGAGTGGTGAGAGCGAGAACGGTCAGTGAGTTTAAGGAGTGGTATGATAGACTTTGTGTTTCTTGGGGGGGGGGGGCTCTCCTTGATGAGGCTTGATAGACTTTGTGTTTCTTAGGAAGGACCTCCCAAGATGAGTCTTTTGACTCCATAGAGGCCTGAATAATATAATAATAATGTCATCTCCGTGATAATTTTTTGATTTCTCTATCTATGGAATTCCCACGTTTACTGAGAGATACATACAACCTGACTTTCATTATCTATCTAGTAAGAAATTTGGCATTATCGAGACCCTTGCCAATCAGTGTTACTTACACTGACAATGAATTACTTGCACAAGAGTATGATCATATTAAGAGTGATCTCTTTGTTCTAATGGTTACAAATTTTCTGTTATCTACTGTTAACAAAGTCTCAATCATCAAGCCAAACAGCCTTTTGATGAAAGTCATTATAGGATTATTGTTGCATATATTAAAACTTTTCCAGGAAAAATAGCTCATGTGTTAAGAAAATTAAAGTTTGTTGTCTCCTTTTCTCCAATTAAAACACTTGCCTCCTTGTTTCCTTCTACCAACGTACACCCTTAGTCATTGCCAGATGTTTACAGCATTCCATGCTCATGCAGCCTGAAATAGTTTGGCTACTGGTTGTTCTGCCAAAGTTGGGCATGAAGAACATGTGAATTACATCTACCTCCATAAACTTGGTAAGTCTGGACTAGAAAATCATGGTATTAACATACTTTAGATTACCATATTAAATGGCATGATAATAGTCCTTTTATATCACAGACCTTATAAATTAGGAAGATTATTTAAAGAATCCTGTAAAGTCTTTCTACATCAACCAAATCCTAATAAGATTGATTCTCCATCTGCTTTTTTGCATTGGAGAAATAGTAATCCAAAAGACTATAGTAATTTAAGCAATTTCTTATTATTGTAACTAGTGATCATTAACAAAGATGTCACTTCCAAACATGAAGTTATATGATTTGAAAATTGTTAGATTTATTGTTTAGTTTGCCCAGTATGGCTCTCATGATTAACAGCAAAGAATATTAGCTGTTATTTTATCTTAACATTACGCAGGCACTCAAGTTTAAAAACAAATTGTATACACGTTATCATTGTAATTAAGAAGTATTTGTTCCGTAGTTTCAATGATTCAATAATGATATCTTTAAAAATAAAATATTACAATTATAAAAGATTATAATTTTTTGTTGATAACTATGCTGCTGTTTACAGCTTTCTAAACAAGTCTCCTCAAATCTTCAAAAGGCCCCAATCACCACAAACTAGAAAACTCTATGCATCTTTTCAGGATGGATCTGTACAGTTTCCTTCATCACATGAACTTTTGGAAACAATATTTCATGCCTGGTGTCTCATCAAGGATGAAGACATAAAAAAGAAATGCAAGGAAAACTGGAAACAGCAAAAATTGAGAGAGGAATCCAAACTTCAGGTTTGTCTATTACTTAGCACACTTACTGTTACATAATATAGTTGGATCTCCATGTTTGCAGCTGTTATGTGTCAGCACTTCCCATGAAAACATAAAATTCTGTGAAAATCTATACTCTCATCCAAACAGTCCTGGATGTTTTCTGCATATGCTTAAACACTCTTACACAACCGTTAACAGAAAAATGCATTAAAATGTTTTAAGTGTGTTTTACAATAATGAGTAACATATTAGACTCATGTTTCAAAAATCCCACATCAAAATTTTATTACATAGTTTTAATCAAGTCATTCTCCCAGGTTATTAATCACAGAAGATTCAGTCTCCTCAGTATTAGGGGTCTCAAGGGCTAGAGAAGAATCAGGGTTGGCCAATGTTGAGATTTCTGGTTTGTGGGGGGGGGGGGGGGGGTACAGTATGAGAGGAGCTTTAGGCATCAATATAAAAGTTGCCCATTTTGGGCACATTGTGATTGGAAGTTGCTGCTGCTTTTGTTTGAACTCATTGAAGATAATGAGTTGTATGATAATGCATCACTCTGCATTATCATACAGAGGTGACACACTATCTATCTTTCTCACACATTTATGCTACATGATCCCTAACATGAATCTGAAATCTCTTGCTAGACAATTCATGTTACCTCTCAGGTCATTCATACCTTTATACTATCATTTCATCTATGTTTTTGCCTTGCTTCATTGCCATCATCCTACTCTGCATTTGAATCATTTGAATTAGGGATGCTGCTAAGAAAACCTTAGTGCTATGACATAGCAGTTAAAGTGATTGACCACATACATTCATACTAACGGCTAGTGTGGTGTGACTGTATTTCCTTTATGACAGGCAGTCTCAGAGGAATGCATATGTGGTTATCACATTTCATTAGAATTCTCATTTCATTTAACAGATCATGTCAGAAACTCAACAAATGAAGTGTTCCCTTCTCAAAATGAAATTTAAATAGTAGCGATGCTAGGATGAAGCCTTGCAAAAAATAGATTGAAGGATTGCTTATCTTCAAAATATTGATTCAGACATTTCGGTTACTGTTTTGCTTGTTTGTAAAAGAAAAGCAGTGATTGAAACATTGTTTTTTTTTAAAAATTGTCCATTTTATGTTCAGTTATTTTCACAGGATCAATTTTTTAATTATGTTTGTTGCCTTGACAATCTTGCATAACAATTATTGTAAGATTGTCAGGGCAACAAACAGAATATAATATTTTCTGACATCTGTAATGTTATGAAAATATCGAAATTCATTTCTAAAAACTATTAAACTCATTTCAGAACTACATGATACATGAATGTTGAAAACAATATGCAGAAATTGTTTGAACATTATTTCATTGTTTATTATACTTTCAGATTACTTGAAAAACTTGTTACCCAATAGATTTGTTTTCCAATGAAGCATGGCTTCATTGGAAAACTTATTCACTTATTTCCTTTAGCATTAGTAAACTAGAGCATTCAGTGCACTTTAAATGGAGCTGATTATTTTCATAAGTTCAAGTTCCTGTTTGTACTTTTTTAAGATTTTCTGTTCTTTACATGCTGAAGTAGTTAAAATTCAAGAGATGGGAAAACAACTAATTAAACAGATCAATAAGTTGAGTCACATTGCAGTAATAAAAATCCTGAACTTAGTTTACACATTTTTTTTCTTTTTTTTAATCACTTCTTTGAATTGTAAATTTTTCATTCTTTAACATTTTGCTGCATAAATTTTTGCTGTATCAATACACAGAATTCTTTAGAAAAGATTAATTATAATCTTACATCGTGTGTGTGTGTGTGTGTGTGTGTGTGTGTGTGTGTGTGTGTGTGTGTGTGTGTGTGTGTGTGTGTGTGTATTCTTGCTGTTGAATCAACTATCTCAGCTTCAGCTATTATATTATTTCTCATTCCTTTATATATATAGGAGCAGAAAAAGAGAGCTAATAGTGCAGTGTTAGCTTATAAAACTTGGAAAGAAACAAAAGGTAGCAAATTCTTGAAGCAGAAAAAAAAGCTTAAAGAAGAAGCAGAAAATAAGTTGAAAAAGGAAGCAGAAGAAAAAAGAGAAAAGAGGGAGGATGCCAAATTAGTTAGTATTTGCACTCTACTATTTATAAAAGTTCCTTCATCTTTATGATTAAGATGTAATATCAAAAATCTGATTAAACCACCAGGTGATTAGAAACAGAGAGAGAGAGAATATAATAGAAACTATGATTTATTATGATTTATGATTTATTTGCAATTAAAAGATTGGACTGATGATGAAAGTTTTTAGTGCTAATTGTAATACTTACCATCTAGGGAATCCATTTAAAGGAAGGCATCTTTCAGGTAAGCCACCAGTTGAACCATTTCCAGCATATCTCTGTGGATATTGTTGATCCCTTCAGTGTTACTACAGAGAAGGAAAGAGGTCCCAGATATATGTTTGTTGTGGACACCTCATTTCTCCAAAGCATTTCCGATCCCTGACTAGAAAGCCAAGATAATTCTCAGTATTTCATTGATAACATTTGTGGATATAGTTGTCCTGAGTTGTTGATTGATGTGGGTCCAAAAAGTTTACCTGAATTGTTTTTGCACAAGTTTGCAAACTTTTTTAAATGTCAAGAAATTATTTACCATCTCATATTGGCCTCAGTGCAGTGGACTTTGTAATTGAAATGAATTCTTTCAAAACTGTCTGACTTGAAGGCAAAAGATTAGGATTTACATCTTTCCATAGCCCTCTTTTTCTCTCTAGTAATGTTTATGAATTCTAGTGACATACCCAGTACTGGAGAAAGGCCCATGTTTGCAAGATTTGATCATATTTTCCCTTCTTATTCCCTTGAGTCTTTCTCCTGATGTAGGATACTGAGACATCAATGAATTTTTAAGGAATATTGGTAAAAAAAAAAAAAAAAGAGAAAGAAAGTTTATTCATTTTTTTTTATTGTATTCTCTTAGTTAGTGATAAAAGAAATGAGGGAATCTTCGTCCAAGAAACATAGGTTTACTATAAATATGTGCAGAAAGGGAAAAAAAAAACACATATAGAGTTGTGGAGATTCTTGTAGATAAACTTATATGTTGGTTACACATGACTTTAAATTTTTCAGGAAATAACTTATACTGAAATAGTAATTAAAAAACTTTAATCAATACCTTCCTATATTTCGGCAATGTTACATTGCCATCTTCTGGGAACATAAATCTAGTATTGATTAAAGTTTTTTAATTAATATTTTAGCATACATTATCATTTCCTGAAAAATTTAAAGTCAGAGTTGTGAAGAGATTATTTCTTTTAACTTTAAACTGGTAGATATCAAATACTTGATATTACACATTCAAATAAAATAAAGAAATATTACTGTGAGAAAGGCATCACAATAATAGAAGTTATTGATAGGAAATTGTTAGAAAGCGAAGGGATTTTCAAAAACCAAAATGAAAATCATTCTTTTCCATCTAGGGAAAAAAAAATAATAATACTTCAGGTTCTTTCTATAAGGAGAAAAAAATGGAATATCCTTGATCAGATACATCATTTTTCTTTGATCAAGCTGCCTATGTTATTCAGACTTGATAAGATCAAGATTTTGATACTTTTTATTGAAAGGGAAACAATATCTGAAATTAATGTTGAGGATTCTGGGTGTGAAATCCACAGTCACTTGATAGGGAATTTGCCTCAATTTGCAATCATCTAATGGGAAAATTGGTCATTTTGAAAGTGAAGACATATCCCAGTTGCTTTCAGGTTTCTATGCTAGAGGAATTGAGGTTCCTTCAGATTCTGTTTAATATTTGATCTTAAATATTCTTTATGAATATTTAATATTCTTAATAATTATTATTCTCTGTCAGCCTAGTTGGCTGAGTAGTTAATGTGCCTACTCCCCAACAAACCTGCTATAGGTTCTAATCTTGTCTCGGGCATGTTGTTGTTTTTAGGTTGGAGATGAATTTCTTTGTCCAGTGTGAGAACACTGCTATGGTTAATTGGAGACTTGAAAAGTTCCATGTTTAGTTTATAGAGCAGGGTTTCTGGATTATGTAAAAAAAAAAAAGAAATCAAAAATAATAAATAAAAGTATTAAGTAAAAGATTTAATAAACTGATATAGGTAATTAAAAAATCACTGCATTTCTAATGTATTATAGGTCTGCAACCATTTATGGGTGGGAATCTTATAAAAATATAATAAAATTGGTTTAATCCTTTATCCAAGTGTGAGCAAACAAAGTTTGCGCCTGAAAGTATCTTCAGGACTGGGGTAAGGTGGTACAACAACAAGGTGTTGTACCACCTTACCCCAGTCCTGAAGATACTTTCAGGCACAAACTTTGTTTGCTCACACTTGGATAAAGGATTAAACTAATTTTATTATACTCTAACCAAGTGAAAAATAAACTTTCAACATCTTTCTCTAAATCCAGAGTAATTTATTAAAAAAGGGTGGCACACCATTTGGCAACTCCTATAGGTAGAGATGACCTGCTAATGCTTTTGCCTGGTATCTCCACTTGGGCCTGGCTCCCACTGAAGAGACCTCAATAAAGGTCGAAACTAGTCTGGGTAGTGGCCCATCCCTTAATGCATAACATTAGACATATCCGCAAGGAGATGTGTTTTGCATTGTAGGAGATACTGAGATAGGAGTGTTGGTAGCTTGCTCCACCTTTGCAACGAGTTGCCCTGGTATTGTACCACCTTACCCCAGTCCTGAAGATACTTTCAGACGCAAACTTTATTTGCTCACACTTGGATAAAGGATTAAACCAATTTTATTATACTCTAACCAAGTGAAAAATAAACTTATAAAAATGTCTGCGTATTCTTTAAGGCTGAAATATCGAAAACAAAAATCATTGTTGAATTTGTGCAGAGATATCTGTAATTTTAGTCTGATTATTTAAAATAATGAAATATTAAAAGAAAGGCTAGCCATAATGATTTTTATATGAACATTGTGAAATAAATTTATATGAAGTTTTGCCTACTGACAACCTATGTAAAGATGTCTAAATGAATTGAGGCATCTTTACATAATTCCTCTTTAGACAGATTTCCTTATTATATTGATTTTGAATGAAACAAAAAATATATACAGTCAGTCCTCAACTTATACAACTTGCTGGATAACTCACTTTCAGTTGAAAAGCTATACTAAAGGCTATTTGCATCCCAGACAGGATTTGAACCTAGAACTTTCTAACCAAAGGGCATCATTAAAAATAAATGAACTGCAGAGGCTAAGTTTGACTATACCAACCAAATGAATTTCCTGTAATTATTAGTTTTTAATATGTCCCTGAAACAGATTTTTCTCTCCATCTACATAGTTTGGTTTCCATGGTAGCACATCCAGGATTTGTGGCATGCTCACTTCAAGGTGAAGTATAACATGAGACAATTTGTTCCTACTTGTGGCAGACTTGTTGATCTTATATTTTGTTGTTTTCATCTTCGGATGTTTGGTCATAAAGTTTCATGCCACTCCATGTGTATAAGGGAAATTAACAGGTTAGCATACTTTTGCTTCACAGGAATTTCTCTTAAAGAAGTAGAGGATAGAATAAGTAATGCTGTAATGCTCATCTCATTCTATGTTTTGTCAGAATCAGTTATTAGTGTTATTTTCTGTATGCTCCCACCTTGAAGGTTGAAGGACTACTTTGAAGATTTAGTTGAATATGTCCTTTAGCTTGGAAAAGACCTGTGGGTTGATTCTTATCACTGATATGTCATCATGGAATAAAAGAGCTTTTTCAACTGAAGGTAAGTTATCTAGTCTCTTATATTGATCCCATACATGAGAGGTAGAAGAACCTGTAAGTACATCACTGTGTGTGTGTGGGGGGGGGATATAGGTAAGGGTTAGGAAAGAAGTTTATTGACATCTTTCCTGAAGAGTTGTAGTTTGGGAATACATACTGCTTGAGGAAGGCTGTTCTAGAGGGGCGGAGGCAGATAGAATAAAAGAGGAGGAGAAGCAGGGTCAGTGGGTTTGCATTTGTATTGAAAAAGGATGTTATTTTTTTTTCTTCAAATGCTTTGTTATACTTTCTGAACAACAGAGGTTGTAAAGTAAACAAGAATTTTGGGTGTGATGGGGGAAGGAAGGAAGGCCTTCATGCTAGCAAGGTTAATTTCTGTGACTTGCTCGTGTTTGCAAGTGTTTGGATCTGAAGAGTGAGAGGACTAGTAAACAGACTGTGAAAATGGAAGAGTAGAAGTTCCAGAGGTCATCCTAGTTGGTACCTTTGTAGTGTCAAAGGACACTAGGTTGAAAATGGTTGGAGAGAGAGAGGACATTTTATATGAGAGAGAACTTGCACAATTTTGTGATTGGAGTATTGAGAGGAGAGGTGATTAGTATTTTGTATCTGGAAGGAGAACTGTTTAAAAAAAGATCAAGGATATTGGGAGAGTGGTGAGAGTTATCAGCAATTTGGGTAAGTAGATGTATGATTTGTGTTAGGTCATTGCGTATAGCAAAATTTCTGCATCTTTTCCAGTTTAATCACTTGTTGGAAAAGGGGAGCCAGCTGAAGTTCTGAACATTAAGATCACCTAGCAAGATGACTTCACTATTTGGATAGTTTACAGAAAGTCAAGCTTCATGGATAAGAAAGTAAAGAGGTCAGAGTGATTTCAGAGTTTGGAAACTGGTAAGTATAGTAGTTGAATGTTACTGAATTGGGCAATTAAAAAACCTTGAGCCAGAGGAGGCGAAAAGCAGGAGATGCTAAATTTGTCATTCTCTGGCAAGCATTGTCAGATCTCATAAAGGCACAAATGCCACCCTTGGCAAAAAGAATCATGAAGTGTGTAATTTGGATGTTGAAGGTAAACTGTGGTTGCTGTA